>NC_083338.1:52623896-53292100 GCF_019175385.1 Lycium barbarum | reverse complement strand
TATATCATTGAGCTTGTTTCATGGCTATTGATGTTATTCATTGATGTTGATCTCACCTTATGATTTTGTTCCTTCAAGGTGAGATGTGTTCATGATGGTGGTTTCATAATAATAATCCAACGAGTGTAGGAACAGGTTCTTAAGGAATGCTTTATAGTTTATGAATAGAGTGCTAGTAGAGGATCCCTAATGAGGTATTTAATGCTAGAAGATAGGTTTATGATGTATCTCAGGATTTGTTTGAAGTTTAGTTAATCGGGGAGAAGTCCTAATGGCTCAGAAATATGCTTACAAGTCTTATGTGATCATTTAGGCATTAGCGGGTTAAGTGATAACCATGGGAAATGTATAGGGATTACTTGTAGAAGTTAGGTTATGATGTCGATTATAATTACCACTAGTCCACGACCAATCGAGCAGTTAGCACCACGATGATAAGTAAGTTAGAGTCACATTATGAAACATAGATGTAGTTAAAGAGATGAGAGTATGAAGAGACATGCATACTAGATTCTCATTGGTAAGTCAGAAGTGTCGGGTTGACTCTTTTCCTTCTTCTTGCAGCATATATTTATTGTATTACATTTCCGCCTTACATACTCGGTATATTATTCGTACTGACTTCCTTTCTTGTGGACGCTGCATTCATGCCCGCAGGTGTAGACAGACGGGACGAGGATCTTCCGCAGTAGGCTGCTTTCAGGTACTAGTTTTTATTGGTGGGCTCTACTTCTTCCTAAATCATTGTCGAGTCTGGGTTGTATATGTATTTTGTGTTAAGGGTATGTCAGGGGGCCCTGTCCCGACTTATGTACTTCAATCATGTTCATAGAGGCTTTGCAGACAGATTCCTGTGTACAACTCAGTTATGTTTTGTTAGTGGATATGTTGACGCCGCAGGCCCATTTTATATATACGTATGCATGATATTATACTCATAGTTGGCCTTCTTGGCCATATTTTTCTGTTTGAGACATAAAGGATGCGAGTTATCAGTTGGTTCGTTCGATTTCCGTAAGATGACGGGTGCCAATCACGCCTCGCCAAGGTTGGGGTGTGACAGTAGTTATGCTGGTTTATGGTGGTGGTCAAGATGATTTTTATTAATCATTATGTAAGATTACCTGTTAAATCTCATGCTTAGATTCATGGATTTGAATTTGAAAGTTGAGATTTTAGCCCTAGGTGTAAAGATATAAATTTTAATGATTTGAGTGACGATTTGATGTCGGATTTGAGTTTTGATCTTAGTTTCGAACTCATATGAGTATGGATAACATGTTTATGAAATAAAGTTATGATTTTGACTCCGAAGTTCAGGTTTCTCTTTTTGGTTGTCTTTTTAGTCTGATTCTTTTCATATTGCAAATGGATATTTGTTGGACTCTTTTAATCTCACAGATATTTTGAATAGATTGGACTCGTTTAATCAATCCGAACACGATACAGATTTTGGGAAGATTAAATTTTTGCTTGGACCGGGGTAAGTTAAGACTTTTTATTTAGATTAGAAATATATTTCCAACTAAATAACTAATGAAGTGTGTTAAGGGTAAGGGGTACCGTATACGAGAGGTGACAAGCACATATGAGAGTCAGCTGTCATGTGAGGTACTTTAGCTATTATGTGTATTCTTTCATGTTTACTTGATTGGCAGTCGATTTGTTGTGCATGTTTTGATTGATTAAAGATAATACATGTAGTATTGAGTCTCATGCTACAATGTCATTCTGGATATCTTCTAAACTTTTTGATAGCTGAGTTGCATATATGCACTTCATGCATTGTTTATATACCATATGTGCACACATGAGATTCATGTGTTTATGACACCCATTCTTATGTTCTGTGATGATTTATACGGTTATGGATCAATGGCATCTGGTTCTGGATGAAATGATGAGATTTTTGTCCAATGGGCAGATTGAGAATATTGTAGGCTGTGAGCTCACCAAACAGTAAATGAGGGACCTGATTAAGTACCAGTTCCCTTATGCAATGCAGTACGAGTATCAACACAAGATTTTTATGGGTAAACCTCCTTGCTCAAGGGATTAAAAATCACGACCTACCTTAGTAGGATTTCAACTCCACTAACCGACCAACTCAGGTAACAACTCTATCATAAGCTAGGAATTAACTTCCATAATCCCTCCCCCTTACAATAACGCTTATGAGACCCTTACCCTAGACTACCCCTAGCCAAGCACACTAATACACCTAGACTCACCCCAGCTTAGTGTAACACTCAAAGGCACCCTTTGAGAATTCACCACAGTGATTAACTCTAGCCATACACTAATACAACTAAGCTAACTCTAGCCTAGTGTACCACTTAAGAGCTTGTGGAAGCAACCTTGAGAATTTAGGACACCTACAAATAGCTTCTTTTTATGGAAGAGTAGGTTTACAGTTTAAGCACAAAAGAACAAATCCTCAACAACCTAAGGACCTAAAATATCTTCAATCTGGACCTGGTCCTTCGGGTTACTGTGTCTCTGTTCTTGAGGAACACCTTGAAAAGTGAAGACTTGAAAATTTTGGATTGTGCAAGAACGAGTCTTCTCATGGAAGATGATGTTTTTATATGCATGGAGGGGGGGGGGGGAGAGAGAGTAGAGATGACCACTTATGAAATCTGGACCGTTAATCAATCGGCCTTACTGAGGTACTGCTATACAGGCTACATTGTACTTTTCAGCCGCTGACTTTACAGTTGTGGATTTGGACTTTCAGCTTCAGTGACCAGGAACTTTATCTGGAGGAACCTGGTTCCTCTTCTATTCTCCGAACAAGTTGTAAGTACTGGATACACTATCAGTAGATCTAATGCTGCATTGTTAGCTGAGCAGGTTGGAGACCTAATCCCATCTGGTCCTTTTGAATCAACATATTTAGTCTTTCTGTAATGACCCTTCTAACAATTATGGGAAATGTAGGATCACCCCACCAAATATAACTTTTCCAAGGGTAGAACGAATCAATATGTCACGACCCAGCCCCGTGGGCCGCGACTGGCACCCTACCTGGGTACCCAGACCGAATCGCACATTCATTTGCAAATCCAAACTTATTTCGTAATTTTTCAAAATCATGCCGAACATAATTTATATCAAAATATGTCTTAAGCGGTCGTGCCAAATCAAAATATCATATCAAATACAAACGAAGCGGCGGAGTAGACCTCGCCGACCAAAAGTGCAAACATAAGCATAAGGGCCATTTGGGGCCAGCATAACAAACAAACCGCCTTAAGACCAGATAACGGAATCAGACAAACATACATAGGACCCTCGCCCCACATATATGACTACAGGCCTTTACGAACTCAAAACAAAGACATATGGCGAGACAGGGCCCCGCCGTACCCAAATAGTCAAATATACCGAATATATACAAAGCAAAAAGAGTCTGTACCAAAAGTGGACTCCGGATCAAATAGGAGGACTCCGGAATAGCAAGAAGTGAAGCCTACTGCGGAGGATCACCGATATCTGCACCTGCTGGCATAAAACGCAGCCCCCGAAGAAAGGGGGTCAGTACGAAATATGTACTGAGTATGTAAAGCACGGAGTACAGAAATATGGATCAAAACCGAAAGCAAATCAAATGTCAAAGTGGAGTACAAATGGGTAGATCAAAATCTATATCGAAATCATAATATGTATACATAATGCAATGAATCATGCAAGCGCTTAGGAACGTGGTCGCCACTCCGACGCTGGCGCCACACACAGCATAACACCAGAAGGTTTCAAATCTCCGTACATCCCCGAACACAAGCATAATCATAGGTGAGCGTATCGCATCACGAGCCATATCACAGCATAACTCCAAACGGAACCCGGCCCTATGGCGAAGCCTCGGGAACCGTAACACAGCATACGGCCGAATTGTCATAAGGCGCACGAATCAAAACCGGCCCGGGAACCGGTGAACAAAGTCATAATAAGGCACGAGCGGAGTCGTGAGCAAACAAATGCAAATCGTATTTCAAAATAGTGTTTCAAAACAAGGTAAACTCATAAGTCATATTAGAATACAAAATAGTCGAATACTTAGCCGACATAAAGTTTCATTTTTTTGCAAAACGTTTCCAAAATGGTCCATATAGTTCAAAACATAGATTAGCGCATCGAATTGTCCAAACATACCCCGTAGGAGGATGTCCCAAAGATCAGAAGTGGTACTTTCAACTTTATTCTCAAAGATGGCCCGAAGGGCAAATCGGGCATTTTGGGGTAGCGGACCCACCTCGAGTCGAAGTGAGGTGACGAACATATTTTTACGAGCAGTTATATGCCAAGGGTCATACATAATCATTTCTAAGTTACCCGACCACATTTCGATAGGTTTTGGACGAATAGTGGCATTCTAGCCAAAATGGAGCCTTTAGGCTTCAATTGAATTGAATGAATAGTAACGTTTCTGTGGATCGGGTTTCGAGGAGCAGAAATGCTCCGGAAGGTCTCATATCCGACTGACACACTAGGATATGCCAAATGAAGGAGCGGGAAGCTTTACATACCTCACAGACGTCGTATGCTCTTCCAAAAGTCCAGTCCCGTTTCGTCAAAAATCTGCAAATGGTCAAAGTTACCAATTGAGATTCTTAGGCTTAAAAATGCCTTTAACTCCAATTTTGCCTACCGAAATTTCGGCAGCATTTCCCCTATAAATCTAACATCCCCGAGGCTTAGCTCGGCTCAAAATAACCAACCACAACAGCCCACACATCAACCAAACAATATAAACAACAATCACACCATTCTAGCTTTAAAGTTCTACTTTGTTATCTAAGTTGGCAACTTCCATTCAAACTTTCAAATCTCCAATTCTATATCCACATAATTGTATTAATTTACCTATACAACATTAGTCAAACACATTCCAAATTCAATCTAAGACATACACAAAATTGCACCAAAAATCCATTAGTTTCCATAATCCTTCAAAACATTAAAATTCACGACGAACACTCTAACTAACGTCGTTTCATTCCGAATTCATCAATATCATTGCAAAGTCATATCTAAAGTCTCTAGCACCCAAAATATACATTGATATACATGGCGATACCGAAGGTATACGCTTTCCGATAATATCCACATTCGTTTTCCACCGCCAATTTAATTCAACAATTAATCATTTACGATATAAGGATCACAACAACACATTATGCCAACTTAAACAAGATCAATTCAAACCATTTCTTTCTTCCATAAGTCACGGCCAATACACACTCCACACACACCCACGTTTGTTTCCCCAACCTCCAAGTCACGGGATTTCTATCTATTTACAATCCTTAGCATATTCATATCAATTCTACAACATAAAAGGGACAAAATTCATACCTTTCCTTGAAACCCCGACTTATCGCAAACGTCGATCTTACGCCAAACTAATTATACCACGTCGGAGAGCGTCTTGAGTACTTCACAAATATGTAGAAACTAGGATTTTTGAATCACCACACAAGCTTGGAATTTTTCTTTCTTTTCTCCTCTCTATTCAGCCGAACCCTTAGTGTTGGGGTGTTCTTGATTTTTTTTTTTGATTTGATCTACTTTGCTAAGTTTTCATAGTGATATATATCCTTTTGGGGTCATGTGCATAGCACATGACCCTTTTAAAATGGGCTTGGCCGGCCCCTCTCTTTCCTTTGGGCTTCAATTGTATTTTTTTTTATTTCTTTGGCCCACTTCTTGAAAAGTCCCGATTTGTAATTCCCGAAACTAATTTCCGAAATTCCAATTTTATCCTCGGCCTTCCCCGAGGTCTTAGCATTAAAGATTTCACAACCAACACAGTCATATTCACAAAAATTAAATTTATGTCCTTCTAACACCCGAGTCATAATTATTTCTCGATTTCCAATTGTACGAAAACACGGGGCCTAACATTCTCCCCCCCTTAAGAACATTCGTCCCCGAATGTTAAACAAATCTTATGAAGGCTCACAAGCATAACGGGAAAACCATTCTTATATATAGCACACATGGTCCATCCGTTCATTAATAGAACAAATACGAGAATCTAGATTACAGGAGGCGTAGGGAATAAATGGGGGAATCTCTTCTTCATCTCGTCCTCCGCCTCCCAAGTCATCTCTTCCCGATTGTTATTGCGCCACAGAACCTTGACCGAAGGCACCTCTTTAGTGCGCAATCTCCTCACCTGACGATCCAGAATAGATATTGGCTGCTCGTCATAAGATAGCTGCTCCGTCACCTGAATGTCGTCAACTGGGAATATCCTGGCAGGATCACCAATGCATTTCCGCAACATAGACACATGAAACACCGGGTGTACGGCCTCCAAGTCGGATGGTAAGTCTAGCTCATAGGCGACCTCGCCTATCTTTCGCACGATCTGATACGGCCCAATGTACCGGGGGCTCAACTTACCCTTTCTACCGAATCTCATGACACCCTTCATGGGCGACACCTTCAGGAATACCCAGTCGCCAATCCGGAACTCTAACGGTCGACGTCGTCTATCTGCATAAGCTTTCTGTCGACTCTGAGCAGCCAATAATCGTTCTCGAATAAGCTTTACCTTATCTACAGCCTCCTGGATCACGTCTGGGCCAATCAACTTAGTCTCGCCCACGTCAAACCAGCCAATAGGAGACCTGCATCTCCTGCCATAAAGGGCCTCGTACGGAGCCATCTGGATGCTGGAGTGATAACTGTTATTATAGGCAAACTCAATAAGCGGCAAATGATCATCCCAGCTGCCCCTGAAATCAATAACGCAGGCCCGCAACATATCTTCGAGCGTCTGAATAGTGCGCTCGGCCTGCCCGTCGGACTGGGGGTGAAAAGCTGTACTGAGACTCACCTGAGTCCCTAATCCCTCCTGAAATGACCTCCAGAAATTTGCTGTAAACTGGGTACCTCGGTCAGTAATAATAGATATAGGGACTCCGTGAAGTCTGACTACCTCTCTAATATACAATCTGGCATAGTCCTCAGCCGAATAAGTAGTCCGAACCGGAAGGAAATGGGCTGATTTCGTCAGCCTGTCAACAACAACCCAGATAGAGTCGTACCTGCGTGGTGTGCGCGGTAATCCAACAACAAAATCCATATTAATCATCTCCCATTTCCAGGCTGGAATTTCCATCTCCTGTAATAATCCACCGGGCTTCTAATGCTCGATCTTAACTTGCTGGCAGTTCGGGCACTGACTAACAAACTCAGCAATATCTTTCTTCATGCCGTCCCACCAATACAAACACCTGAGGTCCCGATACATTTTAGTGGAACCAGGATGAACAGAATATCGTGCATTATGGGCCTCGCCCATAATCTGTCGCCGTAAGCCCGCAACGTCCGGTACACAGAATCTGCCGTCATACAATAATACTCCTTCAGGCGAGATTTCAAACTGAGTCTTTGCTTTATTAAGGGCCACATCTCTGTACTGAATCAAAAGAGGATCCTCAAACTGGCGCTGCTTTACCTCCTGAATAATAGATGACTCAGCAACTGGACGAACAGAAATCCCAGAATCTCCAGAATCCACCAAACGAACTCCGAGGCTGGCCAGCTGGTGAATATCGCGAACCAAATCCCTCTTATCAGATGGAACATCAGCCAGACTGCCTACGGACTTGCGGCTAAGCGCATCAGCTACCACGTTGGCTTTCCCTGGGTGGTACAGAATATCAACGTCGTAGTCCTTTAATAACTCAAGCCATCTCCGCTGCCGCAAATTCAGTTCCTTCTGCCTAAAAATATACTGGAGACTCTTATGGTCCGTATAGATATCAACATGGACCCCATATAAATAATGCCGCCAAATCTTCAAAGCATGAATCACCGCGGCCAACTCAAGATCATGAGTGGGATAGTTTTTCTCGTGCGGTCTGAGCTGCCAGGAAGCATAGGCTATGACTCGACCGTGCTGCATCAATACACATCCTATCCCAATACCAGAGGCGTCACAATAGACAACATACCCGTCAGATCCCTCTGGAAGAGCCAGAACTGGTGCTGTAATCAATCTCTCCTTCAGCATCTGAAAGCTGCGCTCGCAGGCATCCGACCACTGGAATTTTGCTGCTTTCTGGGTAAGCCTCGTCAGTGGTGTTGAAATAGAAGAGAAATCCTCCACGAACCTGCGGTAATACCCAGCCAATCCCAGAAAACTGCGCACCTCTGTCGGTGTAGTAGGCCTAGGCCAATTCTGCACAGCCTCAATCTTCTGCGTGTCGACCCGAATACCATCTGCGCCGACAATATGGCCCAAGAATGCCACAGAAGTCAACCAGAACTCGCATTTAGAGAATTTAGCATATAACTTCTGCTGACGGAGGATGCCAAGTACCGTCCTCAAATGATCTGAATGCTCCTCGGCTGATCGCGAGTAAATCAGGATATCATCAATAAACACAATAACAAACATATCCAGGAAAGGCCGAAATACCCGGTTCATCAGATCCATAAATACTGCTGGAGCATTAGTCAGCCCGAAAGACATAACTCTGAACTCATAATGCCCGTACCGAGTCCTGAAAGCAGTCTTCGGGATATCTGACTCCCGTACTCGCACCTGATGGTAACCAGAACGTAGATCTATCTTTGAAAAATGTCTAGCACCCTGCAGCTGGTCAAACAAATCATCAATCCGGGGGAGGGGATATTTATTCTTAATAGTCACCTTATTCAGCTGCCGGTAGTCGATACACATTCGCAATGACCCGTCTTTCTTCCTGACAAACAATACCGGCGCCCCCCAGGGTGATGTGCTGGGCCTGATAAAACCCTTATCCAGCAAATCTTTCAGCTGCTCCTTCAACTCCTTCAACTCAGCTGGTGCCATCCTGTACGGAGGAATAGATATAGGCTGCGTATCTGGCATCAACTCAATAGTAAAATCAATCTCCCGCTCAGGCGGAAGGCCAGGAAGCTCGTCAGGAAAAACATCTGGAAACTCACTGACGACCGGAACGGACTGAAGGGTAGGTACCTCCGCGGCAGTATCGTGCACACGAACCAAATGATAGATATAACCCTTCTGGATCATCTTCTTAGCCTTGAGGTATGAAATAAACTTACCCCTCGGCGATGCTGTAGATCCGAACCACTCTATGACCGGTTCCCCTGGAAACTGAAAACGGACTACCTTTTTCTGGCAGTCGACATTAGCATAACAGGAAGACAACCAGTCCATGCCCATAATGACGTCAAACTCCAGCATGTCTAACTCTATCAAGTCAGCCTTAGTGCTACGATCATAAATGGTCACAGAACAATCCTTATAAATCTGTCTCGCTATAATAAAATCCCCAACTGGCGTAGCTACCTCAAACGGTTCTATAGGCTCAGACACTATCCCAATCTTACTAGCAACGTGCGGGGAAATATATGATAAAGTAGAACCAGGGTCAATCAATGCATATACAGATCTGGAGAAAACCAGCAATGTACCTGTGACGACGTTTGGCGAAGCCTCCTGATCCTGGCGGCTGGCCAAAGCATATATGCGGTTCGAGGGACCGCTAGAACCTGAAGTGCCACCGCGGCCTCGACCGCGTCCTGCCGGTGCTGAAATACCTCGCCCTCCAGGGCGTGCAATTGATGGAGCAGAAGAAGAACCGGCGGCTGACCCTGTCTGCTGAGCAGCACTACCAGAACCGCTAGCCAATGGAAAATCTCTCATAAAGTGGCCCTGACCACCACACGAAAAGCAAGCTCCAGTCGCTCGGTAACACTCCCCGGGATGAGACTTCCCGCAATAAGGACAACGGTGTCTGGGTGGTCTGGCCTGGCTGGGACCCCTGGGTACCTGTGAACCTGCCACTCTGGAGCTCTGACCGGCCCCAGACGGTCCTGTACTATCGAATCTTCGGCTGCCTGACTAAGTACCCCGGCCGGAGGGAGGAAAATGCCTGTCTGACGGCTGCTGCTGAGGCTGTTCGCCTCGAGAATCTCCAGCATAACCTGCGGACCTAGCCCTCTTGGGCGGCCTCCTATCTCGATCTCTGCCAGCCGGATTAGACCTACGACGGTCCTCCATACCCATCGCATAGGCCTGAAGCCGGGCAATGTCCATGTCTGCCTGCAATGACACTGCCATACAACTATCAACCAAATACCGGTCCAATCCCATAACATATCTGTGCATCCGATCGGACATATCTGCTACCACGGCCGGTGCATATCGGGCCAGAGAATCAAACTCAAAGTTATACTCGCGAACACTCCGACCCCTCTACTGCAGACGTAAGAATCGATCAGCCCGTGCCCGCTGTAACTCTGGTGGCAAAAAGTGGCGGGTGAATGCTGTCACAAACTGATCCCAAGTGGCTGGAGGGGTACCCTCTCCTCTAGACAGCTCCCAAGTCTCGTACCAGTGGGTAGCAACATCTCGAAGCCTGTGCGAAGCCAGCTCAACTGACTCGGTCTCTGAAGCCCTGACCAAGTCCAGTGAGCGTCGCATCCCCCGAATGAAGTCGTGGGGGTCCTCGTCGGGCCTAGACCCGAAGAACTCTGGAGGGCCACATAGCAAAAACTCCCGAACTCTCAGGCTGTCCCGCCTGTCATCATCATCGTCGTCCCTCCGCCCGCGCCTGCGAGCCTGTCCTGCTACCAGTGTAGTCAACAGCTGTACAGCCTCCCTCAGGGTCCTATCCTCCGCCCCTGGCTGAGGAGCTGGAGTCTCAGGAGTGGGTACACGGACCTCTGGAGCTGCTGAAGGTCCTGTTCCAGGCTGTACTAGTGGGGGTGTAGCAGACCCCTCAGAATGAGGCACATCCTCAGGCAAATCATAGACACGAGCCCGGGTAGCTCGCTGTGCCTGGCTAGTCTCTCCAATCCTCGCCTTGCCCTTCTGGGCCGCCGTTGCCTTCTTCGGAGGCATCACTGCAAACACGAAGGCGAGTCAGATCAAAATCATCCTAATAGCTCAGCTCTATCGCACGATCTAAGATTACAAAGAAAGTAACATCCTAAATTCCCTGTAGCTTCCTGCTTATAGACGTGGTGCACAACACATCGATAAACAAGACTCTACGAGACACGACCTGTAGACATTCCGAGGACAAACCGCTCTGATACCACTTTTGTCACGACCCAGCCCCGTGGGCCGCGACTGGCACCCTACCTGGGTACCCAGACCGAATCGCACATTCATTTGCAAATCCAAACTTATTTCGTAATTTTTCAAAATCATGCCGAACATAATTTATATCAAAATATGTCTTAAGCGGTCGTGCCAAATCAAAATATCATATCAAATACAAACGAAGCGGCGGAGTAGACCTCGCCGGCCAAAAGTGCAAACATAAGCATAAGGGCCATTTGGGGCCAGCATAACAAACAGACCGCCTTAAGACCAGATAACGGAATCAGACAAACATACATAGGACCCTCGCCCCACATATATGACTACAGGCCTTTACGAACTCAAAACAAAGACATATGGCGAGACAGGGCCCCGCCGTACCCAAATAGTCAAATATACCGAATATATACAAAGCAAAAAGAGTCTGTACCAAAAGTGGACTCCAGATCAAATAGGAGTACTCCGGAATAGCAAGAAGTGAAGCCTACTGCGGAGGATCACCGATATCTGCACCTGCGGGCATAAAACGCAGCCCCCGAAGAAAGGGGGTCAGTACGAAATATGTACTGAGTATGTAAAGCACGGAGTACAGAAATATGGATCAAAACCGAAAGCAAATCAAATGTCAAAGTGGAGTACAAATGGGTAGATAAAATCTATATCGAAATCATAATATGTATACATAATGCAATGAATCATGCAAGCGCTTAGGAACGTGGTCGCCACTCCGACGCTGGCGCCACACACAGCATAACACCAGAAGGTTTCAAATCTCCGTACATCCCCGAACACAAGCATAATCATAGGTGAGCGTATCGCATCACGAGCCATATCACAGCATAACTCCAAACGGAACCCGGCCCTATGGCGAAGCCTCGGGAACCGTAACACAGCATACGGCCGAATTGTCATAAGGCGCACGAATCAAAACCGGCCCGGGAACCGGTGAACGAAGTCATAATAAGGCACGAGCGGAGTCGTGAGCAAACAAATGCAAATCGTATTTCAAAATAGTGTTTCAAAACAAGGTAAACTCATAAGTCATATTAGAATACAAAATAGTCGAATACTTAGCCGACATAAAGTTTCATTTTTTTGCAAAACGTTTCCAAAATGGTCCATATAGTTCAAAACATAGATTAGCGCATCGAATTGTCCAAACATACCCCGTAGGAGGATGTCCCAAAGATCAGAAGTGGTACTTTCAACTTTATTCTCAAAGATGGCCCGAAGGGCAAATCGGGCATTTTGGGGTAGCGGACCCACCTCGAGTCGAAGTGAGGTGACGAACATATTTTTACGAGCAGTTATATGCCAAGGGTCATACATAATCATTTCTAGGTTACCCGACCACATTTCGATAGGTTTTGGACGAATAGTGGCATTCTAGCCAAAATGGAGCCTTTAGGCTTCAATTGAATTGAATGAATAGTAACGTTTCTGTGGATCGGGTTTCGAGGAGCAGAAATGCTCCGGAAGGTCTCATATCCGACTGACACACTAGGATATGCCAAATGAAGGAGCGGGAAGCTTTACATACCTCACAGACGTCGTATGCTCTTCCAAAAGTCCAGTCCCGTTTCGTCAAAAATCTGCAAATGGTCAAAGTTACCAATTGAGATTCTTAGGCTTAAAAATGCCTTTAACTCCAATTTTGCCTACCGAAATTTCGGCAGCATTTCCCCTATAAATCTAACATCCCCGAGGCTTAGCTCGGCTCAAAATAACCAACCACAACAGCCCACACATCAACCAAACAATATAAACAACAATCACACCATTCTAGCTTTAAAGTTCTACTTTGTTATCTAAGTTGGCAACTTCCATTCAAACTTTCAAATCTCCAATTCTATATCCACATAATTGTATTAATTTACCTATACAACATTAGTCAAACACATTCCAAATTCAATCTAAGACATACACAAAATTGCACCAAAAATGCATTAGTTTCCATAATCCTTCAAAACATTAAAATTCACGACGAACACTCTAACTAACGTCGTTTCATTCCGAATTCATCAATATCATTGCAAAGTCATATCTAAAGTCTCTAGCACCCAAAATATACATTGATATACATGGCGATACCGAAGGTATACGCTTTCCGATAATATCCGCATTCGTTTTCCACCGCCAATTTAATTCAACAATTAATCATTTACGATATAAGGATCACAACAACACATTATGCCAACTTAAACAAGATCAATTCAAACCATTTATTTCTTCCATAAGTCACGGCCAATACACACTCCACACACACCCACGTTTGTTTCCCCAACCTCCAAGTCACGGGATTTCTATCTATTTACAATCCTTAGCATATTCATATCAATTCTACAACATAAAAGGGACAAAATTCATACCTTTCCTTGAAACCCCGACTTATCGCAAACGTCGATCTTACGCCAAACTAATTATACCACGTCGGAGAGCGTCTTGAGTACTTCACAAATATGTAGAAACTAGGATTTTTGAATCACCACACAAGCTTGGAATTTTTCTTTCTTTTCTCCTCTCTATTCGGCCGAACCCTTAGTGTTGGGGTGTTCTTGATTTTTTTTTTGATTTGATCTACTTTGCTAAGTTTTCATAGTGATATATATCCTTTTGGGGTCATGTGCATAGCACATGACCCTTTTAAAATGGGCTTGGCCGGCCCCTCTCTTTCCTTTGGGCTTCAATTGTAATTTTTTTTTATTTCTTTGGCCCACTTCTTGAAAAGTCCCGATTTGTAATTCCCGAAACTAATTTCCGAAATTCCAATTTTATCCTCGGCCTTCCCCGAGGTCTTAGCATTAAAGATTTCACAACCAACATAGTCATATTCACAAAAATTAAATTTATGTCCTTCTAACACCCGAGTCATAATTATTTCTCGATTTCCAATTGTACGAAAACACGGGGCCTAACACAATAGAAACTCAATTTTATAAGTCTAAGGACTGGAAACTTGACTTGTTTGTGGTTGTTGTTTTATTTTATTGAGTCAGTCGGTGGTTGACGTAGAAAATTAGAACTCCGTTGGGAATTTTGAGGCCACGGGTGGATTCATATGATATTTTTATGTATATGTGCATGTTTTTATTTATGCTTGTGAGGCCTCAGATGAAATGTTGGGTAATAGAGGGAAAAGCTGGGCAAAAGTCGAGCTTACTACCCAAATGGCACTGCTGTGGCGGTTCCGCTATAGCGGTGTGTTCATCACCGCTAGCGGTTAACCACTTTCCATGTGGCCGCTCTGGCGGGTGATGGCCTACTACGGCGATGCTGCCGTAGCGGTGGATAGCTTGCTATGGCGGTGGACGGATTCTTCTTCGTCCGCTATAGCGGGATCTTGGCCGCTATTGCGGTACCGCTGCCGCGGTGGTCTGACCGCCGCAGCGGTTGACGAAACACAGTAGCTCGATTTTTAAACACATAGTCCCACATTCTTTATTCATAAAACTCCAACACAGTTCCCCACAAGCACCTAGGGTGAAATTCCAAGCTAGGGAAAGAATGCTCTTGAGAGGTAAGTCTCAATCCTTCCCTTCAATCATTTCCTATCGTCTTCATGATTACCATCACTTTTATGGGTCTTCAATGGTGAAATTGTAATAGAAACCCTAGAAATTAATAAACCTTCTATACTTAATGGGTTATGATTGTTATCACTTATTTAACATCTAATGGATTGGGTTAACTCCTCTTAATCATGAATTGAACCCTTAGAACCATAAACTAAGTGAATTGAGACCTAGGGTTCTATGAAAATTGTATCTTGACCATGAAAACTGCTTATAGTTGGAATGTTGATGTAATATTGTTATAATTGGATGATTAGTGATGACTATGAGCCTTGTTAGGTTGGTTTACACCTAGAAAATCACTCACCCATTGGAATGGGGGTAAAGGGAAGGGTATTCTTGAATGGGTATTAGTGATTAGAGTATTTGTGACTCATTGAACCTTCTATTTCTGAACTTTGAACGTTCCGAGGCTTTAAAGAAGGGAAAAGCTATAGCGGAGTGATTTACGTTATTCCAGCTCTATGTTTGAGGTAGGTTACGGTCTACTTGAGTTAGACTTTGATTAGTTGATTATATGTGCTATGAATTCATTAGGAGAAAGCATGTCTAGTCTTCATGCATGATATTGTATGGTTGAACTCATATGTGAAATTGATTGAGTGATTGTGTAGGCTTCGTGCCACTATTCATGTGTGTTGGATCTACAGTTGATGTGTTTGTGATGAGAAGTTAATATGATCTTCTCGGTGATATTGTGATACGAAATGATGATGTGAGCATTGATAATAAGATGGCAAGAAATACCGTTATGTAGAGATATATGGAAAGGAACATATGTGACCCAGATTATGGGCTCGTGGTCTGAGGTTCGTTTAAAAAATCAGGGATATAGTGATATGGCCCGCATCCGAGGTTCTTTTCGGAGTGAAGGTTTATGCTTGGGTCCGATGAGTATTCGGAATGAGTGGTACACGGACACCATGGGTCCTCTGCAGGTCATGACTACTAAGCAATGACATCAATTAGCATGTATGTACAGTGAGTATGGTATTGTGGTAGACTTATTTCTGTGTTATGGTTTTTTGTTGATTGATTCGTGCTATTTGGGTGATTTGATTGGTGATTATCCTTGGTTGACTTGTCATGGTTTATTTATTTCATGTATGTTGGTTGGCTTGTTTATTCTATTGATTTTATGAGATATGCATGATACTAGTCTTAGTCGGCCTATGATATCTACCGGTACATAGTGTTTGTACTGATACTACCTTGCTGCATTCTTTGAGTGCATATTGTGATACAAAGATTGTTACTCGCCCTCACATCTAGAGTTTAGGATGTTGCTGACAGATTTAGGGTGAGCTTCTATCCATGCCAGGCTGCCCGAAGATCTTCCTCTTATGATGTCTATTTCCTATTATAGACATTATGGATATTTATTAGACAGATTTCATTCCTTAGACATGTTCTAGTTTAGAGTCCTGTGTACGATGACTTTCGAATTTTGGAATAGTTAGAACTTCCGCATTTATATTAGTATTTTATGGCATGAATTATTTTGGTTATTTTATGCCTGAATGAGTAATAACTGACTAATTTGGTTAATATAAAATCTGACTTGAATGAATAGATGACTTATGTGTTGTTTCGCCCACTAGGAGTTAGTTAGGTGCCAGTCATGGCGGGTTGGGTCGTGACAGAGTTGGTATTAGAGCTTTAGGTTTGTCAATCTCATCGTACAAGGACATGTCTAGTAGAGTCTAACAGATCGGTACAGAGACGTCTGTACTTATCTTCGAGAGGCTACCAGACACTAGGAAAATTCCCTTTTCTTTCTTTCTTTCTTTCGTGCTACTTGATTTCAATTGGTATCTACTGATTCAAATTGGCAGCTAGAGGAAGAAGTGGAGGCAGAGGAGCCGTTAGAGGGGCAGCCCCAACTGGGGACAGAGTCCCAGTTGTTGATCCCGTGCCTCCAGTGGTTCCAAATGAGCCCGTGAGAGAGGCAGCCGCACCAGCCCAGCTGGCGGCAATACCCGTCCCACCAGGAGCTGCAGCTACTCTTGGTATACCAGATGCTATGGCACAGGTTCTACATTAGTTACATGGGTTAGAACAGGCAAGAGCTATACAAGCCGTTTTAGTAGGTAGGGGTGCAGGAGTAGCATCCCAAGGTTCGGATAGAGTTCAGGCTCCGGGGGTTCAGCATGCGACAGCAATGGCACCTCGCTGGATAAAGTTATTAGTTTGAGGCCTGTCCGAGGCTTGCAGGGCCAGTGATTACTGGCGAAGAGCACATGTTTTGGAGGTTCACCAAAATGAAGCCTCCGATTTTCTATGGTACTAAGTCTGAGGATGCATATGAGTTCATCATTGACTATCACGAGAGGCTCCATAAGATGGGGGCTGTGGACAAGTATGGTATAGATTTCATGACTTTCCAGTTCTTGGGTGATGCTAAGTTATGGTGGAGGGAATATGTAGAATGCAGGCCAGCTGGATCTCCTCCGTTGACTTGGGTCTAGTTTTATTCAATGTTCTTGATAAGTACGTTCCGTGTACTGAGAGACCGAAGGAAGGATGAGTTTGCTAATATTGATTAGGGAAACTCATCTGTTGCTGTGTACGAGTCCCGTTTCCTCTCCTTATCCAGATATGCTCTTCAGTTGCTACCTACTGAGGGGGAGAGGATCCAGCGGTTCGTAAACGGATTGAACACTGGGCTTCAGTTATCAGCTCTTTAGCTTGTAGCTACTGGGGCTTCATTTTAGGAGGTAGTTGAGCATATTCGTGTGGTTGAGGGGATTAAACAGGAAAGTCATGCAAAGCAAGTATAGAATAAGGCCCGAAGGGGTGGGGTTTTCAGGAAGTCCTTCTCGAGGGGTTAGAGTTCACAGATATATTCTGGGCGTCCAGCTCAGTCCGCGATGCAGGTGTCAGCTGACAGCCTATCAAGGGCAAATTATCAAGCTTCCGGTCAGCATGGAGGTTATACTGCTTCATCATCTTCTGTTCAGCGACCTACGCTGGACCGTGCATGGTAAGTGTGTGGTGAGATAGGGAACATTAAGAGGTATTGCCCCAGACTCAGATAGAGTGGGCAAGGGACTCAGTATCAGGCTTCCCGAGCTCCGTTTTCACCAGATAGAGGGGGTAAGGATCGCACACTAGCAGGGCGAGGCGGCCACACTGTGGGTAGGGGTGGTGCCCAGCCTAACCGAGGCAGTCCTCAGGCAGGTAGAGGCGGACAGCAGCCCGGTAGGGGCATGACCCATACCGAACAGGGTAATCGTGGTGGTTTATAGGCTATAAGAGGGCGTGGTCATTTGTATGCTTTTTTAGGTAGACTCGAGGCTGAGGCCCCCGATGCTGTCATCACAGGTACTATCTCAGTTTATGACCGGATGGCTTCTGTTTTATTTGATCAGGGTTCTGCTTTATCTTATGTGTCTACATATTTTGCTGTGGGTTTGGATATGGTGTGTGATACTCTTGGTGTCCCTATTTACGTATCTACTCCGGTTGGGGATTCAGTGGTGGTAGATAGAGTCTACCCTTCTTGTGCGATTACTTTTATAGGGTATAGTACTTGGGCAGGTTTGATGATCCTAGATATGGTAGATTTTGATGTCATTTTGGGCATGAGTTGGTTGTCCCTGCATTATGCAATACTAGATTGCCATTCTAAGAATGTTACCTTAGCTATGCCTAGGGCACGTAGACTTGAGTGGAAGGGTAACCTTAGTCCCTTCCCTAAGAAAGTCATATCATTCGTTCGTGCTAGGAAGCTAGTGGAGAAGGGTTGTCTAGCTTACTTGGCACATATCTGTGACACCATTGCAGATACTCCATCTATTGATTCGATTCCAGTGGTATGCGAGTTTGCGGATGTGTTCCCTGTGGACTTGACTGGTATGCCACCTGATTGTGACATTGATTTTAGGATTGATCTAGATCGAGGGACTCATCCTATCTATATTACACCTTATAGGATGGCACCAGCAGAACTCAGGGAACTGAAAGAGTAGTTGCATGATCTTTTGAGTAAGGGGTTTATTCGCCCGAGTGCCTCTCCTTGGGGTGCTCCTATGTTGTTCGTTAGGAAGAAGGACGGGTCTCTGCGTATGTATATTGATTACCATTAGCTGAACAAGGTAACCATCCAGAATAAGTATCCCATTCCCCATATTGATGACTTATTTGATCAGTTACAGAGAGATTCTGTGTTCTCTAAAATTGACTTAAGGTCAGGGTATCGCCAATTGAAGATTCGAGCAGAGGATGTTCCTAAGACAGCTTTTCGGACCAGGTATGGACACTATGAGTTCTTGGTTATATCTTTCGGGCATACTAATGCTCCAGCTGCGTTCATGGATTTGACGAACAGTGTGTTTAAGCTCTTTTTAGACTCATTTGTAGTAGTGTTCATTGATGATATCCTAGTGTACTCTAAAAGTAAGGAGGAGCATAAAAAATATTTGAGGATTGCTCTCAGGGTATTGCGGGAGAAGGGGCTGTATGCTAAATTCTCCAAGTATGAATGCTGGTTGTCCTCTGTGTCCTTCTTTGGACATGTAATCTCGAAGGAAGGTATTATGGTGGATCCTCAGAAAATTCAGCCAGTCAAGAATAGGCGAGGCCCATATTCGTGATCGAGATCTGTAGTTTTGTGGATCTGGTTAGCTACTATCGTCGGTTTGCGAAAGGGTTTGCCTCTATTGCTTCTCATTTGACTCAGAAAGAGGTACCGTTTCAGTGGTCTGATGAGTGTGAGGAGAGCTTTCAAAAGCTCAAGACATTATTGACTACAACGCCTATTCTAGCATTACTTGTGGAGGGCAAGGATTTTGTTATTTATTGTGATGCTTCACATTCTGGTTTGGGTGCTGTTTTGATGGAAGGAAAGAAGGTGATTGCCTATGCTTCTCAGCAGTTGAAAGTGCATAAGAATAACTATCCTACTCATGACCTAAAGTTGGCAGCGGTGGTGTTCGCGTTGAAAATCTGGAGACATTACTTGTATGGTGTCCATTGTGAGGTGGATACTGACCACCGCAGTTTGCAGCATGTGTTCACTTAGAGGGATCTGAACTCTAGTCAGCGGAGATGGATAGAACTGTTGAAAGATTATGATACCACCATTCTGTATCATCCTGGTAAGGCAAATGTAGTGGCTGACGCATTGAGCAGGAAGTCGGATAGTATGGGAAGTCTGGCTCGTTTGATTTCTTCGGAGCGTCCGTTGGCTAGAGAGGTTCAGACTCTGGCTAATAGTTTTATGAGGCTGGATATTTCTAACACGAGCAGGGTGTTGGCTTGTGTTGAGGCTCGGTCATCATTCCTGGAGCATATTAAGGCTAAGCAGTTTGAAGATGTTAAGCTGTGAAACATTTGTGACAAGTTGTTGCGTGGACAGGCCAAGCAGGTTGTGATTGATGAAGAGGGAGTGTTGTGGATCAAGGGGCGAGTTTGCGTGCCACGTGTGGGTGATTTGATCAAAACCATTCTGACAGAGGCTCATAGTTCGAGGTATTCCATTCATCCTGGCACGACTAAGATTTATCGTGATTTGAGGCAACTCTACTGGTGGTCTAGGATTAAGCATGATATAGTGGAGTTTGTTGCTCAGTGTCTGAACTGCCAACAGGTGAAGTATGAACATCAGAAACCTGGGCGTACACTTCAGCGGATGGCCATTCCTGAATGGAAGTGGGAAAGGATAGCCATGGACTTCGTAGTTGGTCTTCCGAAGATGTTGGGAAAGTTTGACTCTATTTGGGTTATTGTTGACAGGCTGACTAAGTCTGCCCACTTCATTTTGGTGAAGATAACTTATGATGCGGAGAAATTGGCAAAAATCTACATTCGTGAGGTGGTTAGGCTTCATGGGCTTCCTATCTCCATTGTGTTCGACAAGGGAACAACGTTCGTATCTAGATTTTGGGAGTGTTTGCATGAGGAGTTGGGTACGAAGTTGGATCTGAATATAGCATTCCACCCACAGGCTGACGAGCAGTCTGAGCGGACCATCCAGGTCCTTGAAGATATGCTTCGTGTGTCTGTGATAGACTTTAGTGGGCATTGGGACCAGTTCTTACCTTTGGCCGAATTTGCATATAACAATAGCTACCACTCGAGTATCGGTATGGCTCCGTTTGAGGCGTTGTATGGGTGGAGGTGTAGGTCTCCTATTGGATGGTTTGATGCGTTTGAGGTGAGACCTTAGGGTACTGCTCTTCTGAGGGAGTCCCTAGAGAAATTAAAGGTGATCCAAGCTAAGCTCTAGCAGCCCAGAGTGGGCAGAAGGAGTATGTGGATCGTAAAGTCCGAGATCTTGAGTTTGGAGAGGGAGAGCAAGTGTTGCTGAAAGTGTCACGACCCGACTAGGGGCCATGACGGGTACCCGGGGCTAATCACCGAGCACCGCTCATACCATTACCCATCGTACACATGAAGCGTTCATTCATTAATCTTATACTCAAATCATAGGAAAACCATTTTTCATTTTGAAACATAATTACCTTTATGTACATAAGCCCTTCGACTATCAAAATAATATACATACCATGAGGACATCATGAGACCATACTACCCACACATACGTATCTACGAGCCTCTACTAGAATGATAGACATAAGGACGGGACAGGACCCCGTCGTGCCCAAAATAAATGTATGTACACAAAAGAATAAGTCTGGCACCTCCGAAACAATGGAATGCTCTCAAGTCAGCTAATAGCTCCTACGAGTCTGGATCACCTCCCTGTCTACCTGTGGGCAAGAACACAACGTCCAAAGAAAACGGACGTCAGTACGAATATTGTACTGAGTATGTAAGGCATGAATGAAATGAATATAATATAGAAATCATAAAACATAAGATGATGATATAACCTGCGTAACTTTTAAGGATGGATACCTTTCCTACATATATCATATATAATCATAGGACATGTATCATCATAGCGCATACATCATCGTATCATATATATGTCATCATCGTTGACCCGCGTTTGGGTAACCATCACATGCCGCCCACTAGTGGTGTCATGTCCGGCCCTCTAGGCTCGGTGTAAAGATAGCAGCCCGCCTTAGCGGTGACATGCCCGGCCATTTAGGCACGTGGAATAGTATGCAGCCTGCCTTCGCGGTGACATGCCCGACCATTTTGGCATGGCGGAATCGTATCGTCATGTACCCATCGTAAACTTAACATTTTCATACATTACATAGGCATATCATAAGCCTAGCGTCATTATACATTTATCATCAAACATACATTAGAATTTGAAGGCAACTATGGCTATGTCGGGGTGACATAAGGTCGTGAACCCCCGATTACATTATGGAGCATTCAAAAGCGTTCTGCCTCACCTTGAAGGAATTGGCATATAAGGTGAGTGTATACAATAAACAACATCAATGGGTCATAGTTAACATCATTAGCTTTGTAGAAATATCATATTCGTGAACTGTAGAATCTTTGGGCCTAAGCTCATCATCATCATGTTCATAATATCTCTTATTTTTAACTCATATGGCTATTCATGAACATAGACTCTTAGTTTTCCGGAATGTAGGAAATTCATGGAGAAGGAGGACAGATCATGTCATAAGATTCATGCCTTAGAAAGAAGGGACTAGACTCACATACCTCTTTCGTTTAGCGGTTCTATCGTTTGATCGTTCTTCTTCGTTGCCGCGTTTCTACCTTCAAGAAAGTTCATATCAACATTAGCTAATCGTTTATAAGAACATGCTTACTAAGGCTAGAGAAAATTGGGCAGCATTTCCTTTGTTTATACAACTTTCCTCATATTACATATCACTCCCAAACATCCATAACAACGCTACAATATCATATTAATATCTTTCACCAAACTATACATTTTCCAATTCTCATAATTCCACTTTAAAGTCATCCATAGCCATGGCCAACATTCTACGCCGTATCCGTTTACACACAGTCCTTCTTCAATACTCACAATATTATTTACAAACAAACTATAATCATAGCATGCCAATAACTATGATTCAATCCAAGTTGTCACTCATGAATACTACTATTTCCACATTTGAACTCCCACTTTCTATCTTCTTCTATAATTCAAGTTTCTTAACCATCCAATAATCTTAATAGCATGAAATAATCATAAAAATCACCTTTGAATGTGTAGGAACGGGTTTTGGTTGGGGTTGCTTCACTTGGAGAAAACCCTTGCTTCAATTCTAAAGGATATTTCTAACTTCCATAACCCTAGCAAGCTTCCATATGCTTGATTTCGCTTGAATATTAGTGTTTGATCTTTGGTTTCCCTTGATTTTATGTTGAAGAAGTGTATGGAATAGTCTCGAAGTTTGGAGAGAAGTAGAGAAGTGGAAAGAATGAGAAAATAAGAGTGGGAACATGTATTTATACTTACAACTTGTCCAGCCCGTCGGGTACTAAACGGACCACCTATACGGTCCGTATAACCATGTACGGTCCGTATAAGTGTCCGTGGTTCACCACCATGGAAAATATTCTTAACAATTTGTTTAATCTCCAATCCTTATACAACCTTCTTAACACTTGTTTTAATACTTCATTAATGATCTAAACATCCCTATGACTCGTCCTCAAGGCCTTATCAAACAATTCTCAACGCAATAATTTACGAAACCTTTCCTAAACCCCATTTATACTCCACTTGTCCTTATCAATCCTTATCTCATCAATTCATATGACTTCAAAATCTTAACGTATGCATTCTAAGACTACTAAATATCCGTCTTATAGTCTTAAGAACTTCCTGTTATCCTTAAGCTCGCATTGGTTCATTCACTACAGGACGACATGAAATTTCCAAGGTGTAACACTCTTCCCCCCTTTTGGAACATTTGTCCTTGAATGTTAAGCACTCGGGAGTTTTACGAAAATTTCGCCAGAGTTTCCCCTATAATATGTCACTACCATCGTGTCACAACAACCCACAATAACATTGCTTCACAGGGCCACAGCACAATAGCAATATAAGTTGGCCACACACGACCCATATGCATAAAAAGAAAACATACATACCTCATAATCCCGATGTTCCATCGCGGATCTCTTCTGGGGGCTAAAATAAGTGCAGGTATTTGGATCTCATACTCGCTTCTGCTTCCCAAGTCATTTATTCTCGGTTGTTATTTTGCCATAAGACTTTAACTGAGGCTACTTCCTTATTTCGAAGTCTCCGTACCTGCCTATCTAATATGGCAATGGGCATTTCTTCATAGACTAGCTTTTCTGTCACTTGAACATCATCTACTGGAACAATCCTCATAGGATCTCTAACACACTTGTGGAGCACTGAGACATGGAAAATTGGATGGACTGATTCAAGTTCTGGAGGCAAGTCCAATTCATAAGCTACTTGACCCACCTTGCGGATAATCTTATAGGGTCCAATGTAGCGAGGACTTTACTTTCCTTTCTTACCAAATCTCATCAGTCCTTTCATTGGTGACACCTTTAAGAATACCCAATCATCAACTTGAAATTCTAAGTCTCGCCGGCGGTTGTTCGCATAAGATTTTTGGCGACTTTGGGCTGTCAATAATCGATCTCGGATCACCTTCACTTTTTATACTGCTTGTTGAACTAACTCAGGGCCTATTAACTGTACTTCTTCTATTTCAAACCATCCAATTGGGGATCTACACTTCCTTCCATATAAAGCTTCATACGGATCCATTTGGATACTGGAATGGTAGCTATTGTTGTATGCAAACTCAATAAGAGGTAAGTGGTCATCCCAACTACCACCGAAATCTAGTACACATGCCCGTAGCATATCTTCCAAGGTCTGAATAGTACGTTCGGCTTGCCCATCAGTTTGCGGATGAAATGCCGTGCTAAGCTTTACTTGAGTACCTAGACCTTCTTGGAAAGATTTCCAGCATTTGGCTATAAATTGCGCTCCTCTATCTGTGATAATGGATATCGGAATACCATGGAGTCGCACAATGTCCTTGAGATACAACCTTGCATAATCTTCTGCTGAGTATGTGGTTCTAACAAGAAGAAAATGAGCTGCTTTCGTCAAACTATCCACAATCACCCATATAGAATCATACTTGCTTCGGGAACGAGGTAATCCCACAATAAAATCTGTGTTGATCACTTCCCATTTTCAAGTAGGGATTTCCATTGCTTGCAATAATCCTCCTGGCTTTTGATGTTCGATTTTCACTTGTTGGCAATTTGGACATTGAGCTACAAATTCTGCTATGTCTCTCTTCATGCCAGCCCACCAATATATTAACTTGAGATCATGATACATCTTCGTTGCACCAGGGTGAATAGAATACCGAGAATAATGAGCTTCTTCGAGGATTCGATGGCGTAATTTTGCAACATTCGAAACACATAATCTGCCTCGGTATTTAAGAATTCCATCCATAGAAGTTTCAAACGGAGACTTCTCCTTTTCATGAAATGTGTCTCTATAATGGCTCAAATGAGGATCTTCATACTGACGCTTTTTCACTTCCATATTCAAGGACAAAACTGTGGGATTATTAATACCAATTCCTACACCACCTGAATCAATTAGACGTACTCCAAGATTAGCTAGTTGGTGGAGTTCATGAATTAATTCTTTCTTCTCCGGAGGAACTTCACATAGGCTTCTCATCGATCGGCGGCTAAGCGCATCAGCTACTACATTTGCCTTCCCAGGGTGGTATAAAATACTCACATCATAATCTTTCAATAATTCTAACCACCGCCTCTACCGCAGGTTCTACTCCTTCTGTTTGAAAATGTATT
Organism: Lycium barbarum; assembly: GCF_019175385.1. Lineage (NCBI taxonomy): Eukaryota > Viridiplantae > Streptophyta > Magnoliopsida > Solanales > Solanaceae > Lycium > Lycium barbarum. The sequence goes on along the minus strand of NC_083338.1, from coordinate 53,266,714 downwards.
GAATACTCTTGTGATCTGTATAGATATCAATATGCACACTATACAAGTAATGTCTCCACATCTTTAATGCATGAATAACTGCAGCCAATTCGAGATCATGAGTTGGGTAGTTCTTTTCATGTTTTCGCAGCTGCCTCGAAGCATAAGCAATGACTTTATCGTGCTGCATTAACACACATCCTCACCCAATACAGGAAGCATCACAATATACAACATAACCATCTGGCCCTTCTGGGAGTGTCAAGACTGGGGCTGAGGTTAATCTGTCCTTCAACTCTTGGAAGCTGCGTTCACAAGCATCATTCCACTGGAATTTAGCTGACTTTTGGGTTAGCTTCATCAATGGGGCTGAAATAGAGGAAAATCCTTCTACGAACCTTCTATAGTAACCTGCCAATCCCAGAAAACTACGGACTTCTGTGGGTGTCATCGGCCTTGGCCAAGTCTTCGCGGCTTCAATTTTCTGAGTATCAACTCGAATTCCATCATCTGAAATAACATGACCTAAGAATATCATAGAATTTATCCAAAACTCACACTTTGAAAATTTAGCATACAATTCTCGAGTTCGAAGAATTCCAAGAACAATACGTAAATGGTCAGCATGTTCTGATTATGTGTGAGAGTATACCAGAATATCGTCAATGAATACTATTACGAATAAATCTAAGAGAGGCTTGAATACATTATTCATCAAATTCATGAACACTGCCGGAGCATTAGTTAACCCAAACGACATCACCCGGAATTCATAATGGCTATATCTTGTTCTGAAAGCTGTTTTGGGAATATCTTCTTCTTTAACTCTCACTTGGTGATAACCTGACCTCAAGTCTATTTTGGAAAACCACTTGGCACCCTGTAGTTAATCAAACAAATCATCAATCCTTGGGAGAGGGTATTTGTTCTTTATCGTCACCTTATTCAACTGCCTATAATCGATGCACATTCGTAGGGAGCCATCTTTCTTTCTTACAAATAGGACAGGTGCCCCCCACGGTGATGAACTGGGTCTGATAAAACCCTTCTTAAGAAAATCCTCCAACTGTGCCTTTAACTCTTTCAATTCTGCCAGAGCCATTCGGTAAGGAGGAATAGAAATAGGCTTGGTGTCTGGCAACACATCAATAGCGAAATCAATCTCTCTTTCCCGAGGAAGGCCTGGAAGTTCATCTGGAAATACATCTAGAAATTCACTCACTACCGGAACTGATTGGAAGTTGGCGACTTTGCTTCGGTATCATGAACTCGAATTAAGTGATAAATAAATCCCTTAGCTGTCATCTTTCTTGCCTTAAGGTAGGAAATAAACCTACCTCTTGGAGATGCTGTATTATCCTTCCATTTAAGCACGGGCTCTCCCGGAAATTGAAATCGAACTACTTTCATTCGGCAATCAACATTAGCATAACATGAGGCCAACTAATCCATATCCATAATCACATTGAAATCTAACATTTCCAGCTCAACTAAATCAGCTTTAGTCTGGCGGTCTCATATCACAATTACACAATTTTTATACACTTGTCTAGCTATCACGGGATCACCAACCGGAGTAGATACCTCAAAAGGTTTAATTGGCTCAGGTTTCACCCCAATACGACCAGCAACATACAGAGTAATATAAGATAGGGTAGAACCCGGATCTATCAATGCATACACATCATGGGAAAATACAGATAATGTACCTGTAACCACATCCAGGGAGGACTCAAGATCCTGTCGTCCGGCTAAAGAATACATACGGGGCTGAGTGGCACCTGAAGTAGATGCTCCCCCTCTGCCTCTACCTCGACCTGTTGGAATCAGGGGAGTCTGCCTACCGGGCGCACTAAAGAGGAACCAGCTGCTGATCCTGTGGGCTGAACCCCACCTCTACCATACCTCGAGAGACAATAACGCATCAAGTGCCCAGTCTGTCCACAAACATAGCAAGCATCTGTGCCTTGGCGACATGGCCCCGAATGTAATTTACCGCACTGACTACATCGCAGCACTGGTGGTCTCCTCTGACTATGATCACCCCCAAACTGAGGACCTGAAGCTCTCGAACTCTGACCCTATCCTGAAGGAATGGAGCAGTCAAATCTCGTACCTGCAAATCGTGGAGGTGCACTAGTCGCCGACTGGCCTGAGTGTCTAGAATATGCCTGCCTTGATCCCCCTTTATAATCACTGTCTGCCCCCATAGATCTGGCCCTCTTGCTTTGCTCTCTATCAATATCACGATCACCCATTTATGGAAGTTGTTGTCCTTCTAAATTCTGGGCATGGGCTTGAATGTGGGAAATATCCATCCCATCTTGTAACGAAGCCGTCAAGCAATCCTTAAATAAATGTGGCCCTAAGCCACTCAAAAACCTGTGCACTCTATCCTCCATGTCGGCCACCATAGTCGGGACATATCTAGCCAATGAATTAAATTGAAGGCTATACTCCCGAGCACTCATAGTTCCTTGTTCTAGATTTAAGAACCTATCTACTCTAGCTCGGCGGACCTCGGGTGGCAAATAGTGGCGGATAAAGGCATCTACAAATTCTTGCCAAACGGGAGGAGGCACATTCTCTTTTCTTGATGATATCCATTTATTGTACCATAATACCGCCACATCTCGGAGTCTATAAGATGCCAACTCCACATATTCAGTTTCGGAGGCATGAATAATCTTCAATGTTCTCAATATTTCATCAATAAAACTTTGCGATTCTTCATTCGGCTTTGACCCAAAAAACTCTGGAGGATTCAAACTCAAGAAATCACGGGATCTGGTACTAGCTGCCCGATCACTTGGACCCGCATTCTGCCGATGTGCCTAGGCGGCAACTAACTGCGGCAATAGATGAATAGCCTCGGTCACTTGTTGACCCGAAGTAGTCGGTGGAGGAACTGGAGGCATAAGAGCTGGAGTTGAAGCCCCTTCTTGTTCTTCTATAATGGGCGGAGTGGGAGAAGTATTAGATAGAGCTTCATTATGTGATTCTCCCTCTTCTACATTCATTGGCGGCTCTCTTTTTACCCGCCTTTTCATCGTAGTCTTGTCCTTCTGGGCGGCCATAGCTTTTCCCTTTGGTGGCATTTCTGAAATCATAGTACACTATTAAGGAGGAGAAAATATTATACACGGCTCTATCGCACGATCTCATAAGAGGAAGAATGGTCATTTTTCCTAAATGCCCTGTTGCCTCCTGTTTATTAGTGTGGCGCACAACATACCATAAACGAGACTCTACTAGACACGGCTCGTAGACACTTCCTAGGACTGAACTGCTCTGATACCACTTTTGTCACGACCCGACTAGGGGCCATGACTGGTACCTGGGGCTAACCATCGAGTACCGCTCATACCATTACCCATCGTACACATCAAGCATTCATTCATTAATCTTATACTCAAATCATAGGAAAACCATTTTTCATTTTGAAACATAATTACCTTTATGTATATAAGCCCTTCGGCTATCAAAATAATATACATACCATGAGGACATCGTGAGACCATACTACCCACACATACGTATCTATGAGCCTCTACTAGAGTGATAGACATAGGGACGGGATAGGACCCTGTCGTGCCCCCAAATACATGTATATACACAAAAGAATAAGTCTAGCACCTCCGGAACAATGGAGTGCTCTCAAGTCAGCTAATAGCTCCTACGAGTCTGGATCACCTCCCTGTCTACCTGTGGGCATGAACACAGCATCCAAAGAAAACGGAAGTCAGTACGAACATTGTACTGAGTATGTAAGGCATGAATGAAAAGAATATAATAGAGAAATCATAAAACATAAGATGAAGATATAACCTGCGTAACTTTTAAGGATGAATACCATTCATACATACATCATATATAATCATAGGACATGTATCATCATAGCGCATACATCATCGTATCATATATATATCATCATCTTTAACTCGCGTCCGATTAACCATAACATGCCGCCCACTATGTTATATCCCATATTTTTGCATATTCGAAAAATTCGAAATAATTTTGACTTGTAGGAAATAAGGCCATATTTTGATTTTATTTAATATATATGTGTTGTTCATGAAATGTTGATGCGGAAATATGGAGAAAGGCCAAGGGCAAAACTGGGAATTTTGGAAATTAGTCTCGGGACTTACAAAACAAGACCCATAACAAATTGGGCTCAAAAGAAATGAAAAAGAAAAACGAAAACAAAGAGGCCCAAGCCCACAACAAAATTAAAATCCATGTATTACATAATAAAAAGGGGCCACCAAGTCTTCATTTTTTAAGAAGCTTCAAGAACACAAAAGAAGAGAGAGAGTGAGAGCAAGGGGTCGGCCGAATAGAGGAAAGAAAAAAAAAATTCTTGGATCCTTAATCCTTGGTCCAAAAATTCATCTCTTTTTGAATTCCTACTAAGCTCGAGACCCTCCTCAACGTGGTATAATTTTTGAGGAAAGAAAGTACTTTTGTTGGCAAGTGGAAATTCATGAAAAAGGTAAAGATTCTACCCTTTTTGTCTTGGAAGAATTATATATATATATATATATTGTAATAGGTGGAAATGAATGAAAAGTATGAAATTTGTGTGTTGTGGGTATGTGTGTGTGTGGCCGTGTATTGGTGTTGATGGAGAAGGATGAACAAATTTTATTTAGTATGTTAAATTATGTTGTTGTGGCCTTGTGATGTAAATAGAAGAATAATAGTTCAAGATTGGCATGAAATTGGTTGTTAAGTTGTTGTAGGAAATTATGTGATTTTATTATAGTTTTATGTAAGTATGGAAATGGAATTGCTAAAATATGAATTGTTGTTGTCGTTGATGAAATTGGAGGATAAAAATGTGTTGTGAATGTTCGTGTCGAAGATTGGAGGTTTCGGGTGAAGTATGGTTTTTGGTGGGATTGTTGAATATTTTGTAGAATTGTATGAAATGCTTTTGAATTGCATTTGGTTGATCTTGAATTAGCAATGAATATGTGAGCATTGGAATTGTCTTGAAAATGCGTAGCTGAATTGAATAATGATGAAATATGTAGAAAGAAAGGTTACTAGTGTTGGAATGCGTTCTAAATTGGTTTTTGATGTTATTGGTATGGTTGTTGGTATTGTTGGTATGGTTGTTGATGAATTTGGCCGAGTTAAATTCTCGGGGATGTTGAATTTACAGGGGAGATGCTGTCGAAATTTTTGTAGACAAGTACTAGTTAGAATAGAATTTCTAAGTACTTGTAGCTAATATTTGGTAATTGATAATATTATTGTAGATATTGGAGAGCCCGAGACTTGATTCGGGAATTGATTAGCGAGCGATCGAGGTATGTAAAGCCTACCTTTCTTTCTTTTGGCATGACCTTTTTGGAATGAACAAATAACGTATAAGTATGCTCCTAAAGAAAAACTCTATTCCTAGAGCCACTAGGATGGCCTATGTCTTTGATTTCCATAAACTATCCCATATGGTTTGATACATACCTGTGATGTTTGATGTTCTGGTCGATACGTTTCCGGATGTTGTTCGCAAAATATTTGATATGGTTAGAGTTTGGATGTGTATATATATATATAATATTTTGATATGTGCATATGATTCTAAGGCTCCGTTTGATCTGCTCCATAATGTTATTTGAAAGCTTCTTAATATGAATGATACTTAAATTTTCAAAAATGACCTATGAAATGTTTTTCGAAGGTTTTGTAATTCAAAAGCTCGCAACTTTTGTATACTAATTCCGATTGACTCGATACTTACTTTGAGCCTTCTAATATTATTATATATATATATATATATATATATATATATATTTATTCGTCGAGTCTTGGAATTTATTTATTTGTATGCATATGGTTTCCTCACTACTCCGCTCGTGCATACTATTATTACATCGTTCGCCGGATCCCGAGCCGGTTCTGTGATCGTGCGCACTATGTTATATTCGGCAATATGATGTGTTACGGTTCCCGAGACCTCGCCATAAGGTCGGGTACCGCTTATATACGGTGTTATGATGTGATATGGCATATGATATGTTCTGGTGTTGTGATATGTTATAATGATACGATATGTTCGGGGATTGTACGGAGATATGAAACCTTCTGGAGTATGATGTGTTGTGGCGCCAACGTCGGATTGGCGGCCACGTTCCTGAGCCCTACGCATGATTTTTATTTGCATCATATATATATATATATATATATATTTTCAGCACAGGTTTTGATATACTAATTCTGTATCCATTTTTTGTACTCCTCACTTCAGCTATGATTTGGATTTCTGTATTTCATGCTTTGCATACTCAGTACATATTTCGTACTGACCCCCTTTCTTCGGGGGCTGCGTTTCATACCCGCAGGTACAGACGTTCGTTCAGGTGACCCGCCAGTGTAGGGTACATATTCTGCTGTTTGGAGTCCTCCTTTTGATCCGGAGCTCATATTTTTGGTACATATCTTCTGTTATACATGTTCTGTATATATGGCTATTTGGGTACGGCGGGGCCCTGTCCCGTCATATGTTTCTGTTATGGTTTGTAGAGGCCTGTAGACATATATGTGGGTCATGGGTCATGTTTGTTCATTTGTGATTATGATCTGCGTCTTAATGCGGTCCCGTTTGCTATTATGGCCAAAACGGCCCATTTGTTTGTATATGTGGGTCTGGACGTATATATTTTGGGCGATGTGTATTCCACCAGCCTATCAGATTTGATATGATGTTTCTGTACGGGCGACCGCTTAAGATGATATTTGTTTCTAGTATCTCCTTAAAATAACGTATGTTAAGTTTGACTAAGTCTTTGATATGTCGATCTGGTACGTAAGTCTGTTTGGGTGTCCAAATAGGGCACCAGTCGCGGCCCACGAGGCTGGGTCGTGACACACTAGTGGTGTCATGTCCGGCCCTTTAGGCTCGGTTTAAGCATAGCAGCTCGCCTTAGCGGTGAAATGCCCGGTCATTTAGGCACTTGGAATTGTATGCAGCCCGCTTTCGCGGTGACACGCCCGACCATTTAGGCACGGTGGAATCGCATCGTCATATACCCATCGTAAACTTAACATTTTCATACATTACATAGGCATATCACAAGCTTAGCGTCATTATACATTTATCATCAAATATACATTAGAACTTGAAGGAAACTATGGCTATGTCGGGGTGACATAAGGTCGTGAACCTCCGATTACATTATGGAGCATTTATAAGCGTTCTGCCTCACCTTGAAGGAATTAGCATATAAGGTGAGTGTATACAATAAACAACATCAATGGGTCGTAGTTAACATCATTAGCTTTGTAGATGTCACGAACCAGCTAGGGGCCGCGACGGGTACCCGGAACTAGCCGCCGAGCACCGCTCGTTCTATTACTCATCTTACTCGATTAATGCCTTATTATCACATTTATACTTAAAACATAGAAAAGATCATAATTTATATGGAGGCATGAATACTTTTGTATATAGAAAGGTTTAGTACATCAAAATAATGAGTGCACATATACACGAAGATGTGAGACCATGCTACCCACACTACGCATCTACGAGCCTCTACTGCATACTATACAATGGACGGAACAAGACTCCGTCATGCCCAAAACATATATATATATATATACATATATGTACCAAAAGAGAAATCATAAGCACCTCCGAACAATGGAGTGCTCTTAACAGCTGACAGCTCCTAAGTATCTGGATCCAACTCGCCTCCCTGTCTACTTGTGGGCATGAACACAGCGTCCAAAGAAAGGGACGTCAGTACGAACATTGTACTGAGTATGAGAGGCATGATTAATGAAGAAAGTCATCAATAATATAGCGTGAGCATCAATGAGAACATCTGAATCTAAATAATAGTCATAAGAGAAATAATGCATGATGTCTTACTCATACTTATCATAATATCATAGATGCATGACATGCAAGCTGCCCGTCCATGTCGGAACGGTGTGATCATCAATAATATAAGCCCGTGTCCAGGCCTCTCGCGTCCGGGGTACCATCTCATGCCGCTCACTAGTGGTGTCTGCCCAGCCAACTAGGCCCGGTGTGTCCGTATAGCCGCCCGCCGTAGCGGTGTCTGCCCGGCCAACTAGGCCCGGTGTAAATGCAATCATGACATGCTCATGGTAAAATACTCATAGTAATATGTTTATAAAATATACTTGTTCTTATACATGCATAAGGACTCCAGATTAGCTGTATTCCATCGAGGTGACGTAAGGTCGTATACCCTCGATTCTATTATGGACATACATGATTATTCTGCCTCACCTTGAAAGGATCAATGTATAAGGTGAGTGTATACAATGAATAACATCATTTATGTCATAGGAGCGTCACATCATGTCTCTTGACTCATATGGCTATTTATGATCTTAAGCTCTTGGGTTTCCGGGTATAGGGAAATCACGGGAAGGAGAGGAAATTATGTCATGGGATTCATGCCATAGAAATAAAAGGTGTAGCCTCACATACCTTGATCGCTTAGCCAAGTCGTCGTCCACTTATCTTCCTTCGATATCACGTCGTCACCTTTACGAGAGAATTTGGCTCAGGTTAGTTAACGGTTTACGAAAACGCATCATTATTTCTAAGGAAAACTAGGCGGCATTCTCTTTGTTCCTACTACTTTTCCCCGTTCTATTGCAACTCCCAAACATTTACAACAATACTCATAATATCGCGAGCAACAATCATCGTTTACACGCCTTAAGCAAAATCCATCATTTTCTTCCAATTTCCCCACATTTTATAGTTTTAGCTCATCATCATAGTTTTGCTTACTTCGCCCCTATTCTATGGTCTATACGTCATTTAAAACGTATTCATAATCATAACAAATCAACATTCGTAATCCCATCCATTCACTATTCCATTATGACACTATTCACCCATGCAAGACTCATTTTCTATGTCCTTGTATACTTCAAGTGTCTAAGCCTTCTAATGCCTCAAACAACATGAATTGATCATGAGACTTACCTTGGATGATGATTGAACAAGTCTTGAGTTGTAATACTCCACTTGGACAAAACCCTAGTTTCACCTTCTTGGGAATTACTTGACTTAGATGATCCCTTGATGTGTTCTTGCACTTGGTTTCAAGGATTTAATGTTGTTGATCATTAATTCTCTTTGAGTCTTGTGGATGAATTATTTGGAGAGTTGTAGAAGTCTCTTGAGGTGTATAGATAAGAAATGAAATAAAATGAGGCTTTGGTCCCTTTTTAATAATCCAAAATCTGGTCATTAATGAATATTCGTCAGGATGAACAGTGGTCGTAAATCACAGTTTACGGACCGTATTTAGCCATTTCAACACTTAGCAGAAACTTGAGATTTTGGAAGGCTGGAGGACGATTGCACTATACGGTCCGTAAATCACTTTACGGGCCGTATAGTGCCCTTTACGACCACTGAGCTGAAAATTTTCCGCAACCTTCTTATTTCCCAAAAAATCATAATTAGCCATTCCCGACTTAGTAAAACGTCATACACTCAAGCCCTTCATTGTTCTACTCCTCACACAAGTACGGAAAAATTTCCGAGGCGTAACAGTAGAAATATCATATTCGTGAACTCTAGAATCTTTGGGCCTAAGCTGTTATATCCCGTGTTTTCACACCTTTGGAAAATTGGAAATAATTTGGACTTGTAAGAAATAAGGTCATAATTGAATTTATGTAACCCTTGAGTTGTTATGAAATAATATTAATATGGAAGTGTCGAGGAACGCTAAGGGAAAATTTGGGATTTCAAAAATTAGTTTCGGGAATTACAAAACGTGGACTATAAGTCATTGGGCCAAGAATAATGGAAGGGAATTTAAGGCCCAATGCATATGAAGTGGCCGGCCATGGTGTGGCCCAAGCCCACAAATTTTTATTAAATTTCCATGTGTTTAATTAACATAGGGGGTTATATTATATATAGTTATCTCTATCCATTAGAAGACTTAAGATAAGAAGTCAAGAACAAGAGCAAAACAAAGGGGGGTTTCGGGTTTGGCTAGGAAAATTGGCCATAAAAAATATTGCTCCAAATATTTTTCTCTTGTGATTTCCTTACTAAGTTGAGTACCCTTTTCAACTTGGTGTAGTTGGGTTGGAGAGAGAAGCATTAAATTCATCAAAGTGACCATTCACTCAAGTGAAGAAGACTAGGGAAAAAGGTAAGAATTCATCTCTTTTTATTGTGTTATGAAGTCATGTTTATGTTGTAGTATGTAGAAATGAGTTGATTGTATGGAGAAATGGAAGTTTGCAAAGTGGGTGTGTGGTATGTATATGTAGCCGTGAGTATGTGTGGAGTGTATACCTATAATGTGTTGAATTTATGTTATATTCTAGTTGTGGTTGTGGTGAAATGCATGTTGGGAATGAAAGTTGAATGAATTTGATAGAAGTTGGTAGTGGGGTGTTTGGCCGTGTGGTATGGAGTGTGTGGGATGGAAATGGATTAAGTTTGTTTAGTGTGTTAGTTGTGTTATTGTGATTCTTGCAATATAAATGAAAGTAAAATGATATGAGGTTGCTTTGAAATGGAATGTAGAAACTTATGTCGCTTTAGTATGATTTTACGATATTATGAAAATGAGTTATTAGGTTGCTAAATTATGATGATCATTGATAGATTTGGAAGTTGGAAACATGTTATGGATATGTATGCCAAATATTAGAAGTTTTGAATGAGTTATGACTTCGGCGGAAAGTTTGTATATTATGTATATCGTGTGTATAATTTAAGGAAACGATATGAAATGCTTCTAAACTATGTTGTGGTGATCTAGATTGATAATGAATGTGAAATCATTGAGATTAGTTTGAAAGTTAAGGTTAAAGTGAAGGTTATGACATTGTATTGAAAAGAATGCTAAATAAGTTATATTGCGTTTATAGTGGTTGTTGTTGTTGATGTTTGTTGTTGGGTTGTTGTTGATGGTTTTGAGCCGATTTGAATTCTCGGGGATGCTATATGTATAGGGGAGGTGCTGCCGAAATTTCGGTAGACATATATGAGTTAAGTTGAATTCGTAGAATCTATAACTCACAATTGGTAAACTTGACCATTTGCAGATTTTTGACGAAACGGGAAGTGAGTTTTGAAAGGCGTAAGGAGCTTGAAAGGTATGTAAAGCTATCCCGAGTCTTCTTTTGGCATGTCCTAGAAGTACTAGGATCAGATTTACGCCTCGGAGGATATTCTGCTCATCGGAACCCGCGTCTGAAATTGTTACATTTTCGTTCAATAGAATTGAACCCTTTTTGTATGCTTTCTTGAAAATTTTGCAAACCTTCCCCAAACTTTATGAAAAGTTATAGAATGCCCGTAGAACCTTCGTAGGTGACCCCATAAGCTGGGAATGCATAATTTGAGCCCACCGCCTTGCTTGTTCCGAGGTGGGCCCACTATTTCCGGTTTTGCCCTTAATGTACTTAAGTCTTCTTTTCGAGCGGTCTTTGAAAGAAATGTTTTGACTACCATTTTAATTACCTAATAAATGTCGTTTTAAATATTCAATTAAGTCTGATAAATTGTTTTGACACTCGAAAGTCATTTACTATGATTCCTTCCGACTTCATTAGATCGGTTTGTCTTTGATATGCCCCATCGAGTCTATGGAAACATTCATGATATTTTAATTGCATTAGTCTCTCACTACTCCATTCGTGGATGCCCCAATGTTTCTCACACTGAGCCCGGGCCAGGATATGTTGTCAAGCGTGATCCTCTGCATTGTTCGCCGTGCCTCGATGTGAGGGGGCAGGTATACGCGTACATGGGTTTGTGGAGTATGCTGTGCCATGTACGCTTGTTCTGATATGATTTACTATGGCCATCTGATATGATATATTATGTTACGGGGTTATGCCCCTATTCTGATTCTTCTGTGTTGTGGCACCAGCGTCGGGAGGGTGGCCACGTTCTGTCTGCTGAGTCCCTTGGCAGGGGCCGGATTTGATATGACATATGTTCTGTACACACTCTGCATGTTTTGGAAATATGTATCTGATACTTTGGATTTTCCGTTTACTTTCTGTATGTTCTGCACCAGTTATGGGTTTGTTTCTGTATTTCAGGCTTTACATATTCAGTACCTATTTCGTACTGACCCCCTTTCTTCGGGGGCTGCGTTTTCATGCCGCGCAGGTATTGACGACAGGTTTGCTGATCCGTCCGCTTAGGATCTCATTCTGCTATTTTTGGAGCGCTCTTTTATTCAGAGCCATCTTTTGGTATAGTCTGTCACTTCTATATATGTATATTCTCGTTCATGGGTACGGCGGGGCCCTGTCCCGTCATATGATTCTGTCGGTCTGCTAGAGGTCTGTGGACATGTTTGTGGGTTGGGATCTTTCTGTACAGTTGTGTGCTTATGCTGTGTTTGGGCGATTCCATTCGCCGCGGCGGCCGGTCCGCATATATTTAAATGTTGCTTTGGTGGCCCTGTGTGGCCTTTGTTGGTATTTTCTGCGTGCAGGGTATATGGGATAGTCCGTAAAACAAAGGAAACTCTGCCGAAATTTTTCTAGAGATTATCTAAATTGGAAATAAAGCTTTGTCGGCTTCTGCTATATACTAGAATGTGTTTGAGTGCCCAGATCGGGCACTAGTCACGGCCTACGGGGTTGGGTCGTGACAAAAGTGGTATCAGAGCGGTTCGACCTCGGAATGTCTACAGACCATGTCTAGTAGAGTCTTGTTTATCGGTGTGTTGTGCACCACACCTATAAACAGGAGGCTACAGGGCATTTAGGATACTACCCTTCTTTCTGTCTTAGATCGTGCGATAGAGCTGTGTTATCAGGATGATTCCTCCCTAACGAATTGTTACATTTGTAGTTATGCCTCCAAAAAAGGCGACAGCGGCCCAAAAGGCCAAAACAGCAGCTGTGGGAGAGACTAGTCGGGCCTAGAGGGTTACCAGGGCCTATGCACATATTGCTCCTGATATTTTGCCCCCGGCAGAAGGCTCTTCCATACTGCCACATGTAGAGGAGATTGGAGCAGCAGCAGCTGCAGGTCGGGGGGCGGCTCCACCGCCAGCTCCCGAGATTCCAGTACCTGAGCCCCCAGCTCCACGGCCAGGCACTGAGGATCAGTCCATGAGAGAGGCAGTCCAGCTATTGACCAAACTTGTGGCAGGACAGGTTCAGGGGCACGGACTGGGAGGTGACCGGGCTTACAGGCGTGACAGTTCGAGAGCCCGTGAGTTCTTGACTTGTGGTCCTCCAGAGTTCTTCGGGACTAAGCCCGAGGAGGATCCTGAGGAGTTTATCAGGAAGATGCGGCGCACTTTACAGCTGATTAATGCTTCCGAGACAGAGTCAGTTGCGTTGGCCTCGTACCGGTTGTATGATGTGGCGGCTAATTGGTACGAGTCATGGGAGTTATCTAGGGGTGACGGCGCTCCCCCATCAGTTTGGGATGATTTTTCTTAGGCTTTTCTTTGTCATTTTCTGCCTCCGGAGTTATGGCGGGCCAAGGCTGACAGATTCTTATTGCTGAGACAGAGGGGTCGCAGTGTTCGAGAGTACAGTATGAGTTCGACTCATTGGCCCGATACGCACCTGTTGTGGTAGCTACTATGGCTGACAGGATGCACAGGTACATTATGGGGCTGAACCGTTATTTTGTCGACAGCTGTTTGGTATTGGCTGCTCAGCCCGGCATGGATATTGCCCGGATTCAGGCCCACGCCCAGGGCATGGAGGACTGGCATAGGGAGCGTCAGCCTGATAGGAGTCAGGATCGGAGACAGCCCAAGAGGGCCAGATCATCTGGGTATTCTGGAGATTTTCGGGGCAAACAGCCGCAGCAGCCTAACAGACATCTATCCCAGCCGGCACAAAGCGCACCTCCACAGTCTACAGGTCGCAGATTTGATAGCCCAGGTTATTCAGGAGCAGGTCAGAGCTCCAGGGCTTCAGGTTCGCGGACAGATAGGGGTTCTGGTCAGACGAGGCCACCCAGGCCTCGGTGTTCTCATTGTGGCAGATACCATCCGGGAGAGTGCTACAGAGCCACCGGTGCATGTTTTTCTTGTGGCCGTCAGGGCCATTCTGTGAGAGATTGCCCGTATAAGGGTAGTTCGGGCGGTGCAGCGCAGCCTACCGGATCAGCCGCCGGGTCATCATCTTCATCAGTGGCTATGCGCCCTACTGGGCCAGGTACTTCAGCACCAGCGGGTCGCGGCAGGGGCCGTGGTGGAGCTTCTGGTACTAGCGGTCCTTCGAACCGCATTTATGCTCTGTCCAGCCGCCAGGATCAGGAGGCATCGCCTAATGTCGTTACAGGTACATTATCGGTTTTCTCTCGGTCTGTGTATGCATTGATTGATCCAGGTTCGACCTTGTCATATATTTCGCCTCTGGTTGCTAGTAAAATTGGTATAACGTCTGAACCTATAGAGTCGTTTGAGGTAGCCACACCGATTGGGGACTTTATTGTAGCAAAACAGGCATATAAAAACTGTTTTGTAATTGTATGTGGCCGTGACACTAAGGCAGATCTGGTGGAGTTAGATATGGTCGAGTTCGATGTTATTATGGGAATGGACTGGCTAGCCTCCTGTTATGCCAATGTTGACTGCCAAAATAAGGTAACTATAAAGAATAAATACCCCCTCCCCAGAATTGATGACTTGTTTGATCAGTTGCAGGGCGCCAAATATTTTTCGAAGATAGATCTTCGGTCAGGCTATCATCAGGTACGGGTACGAGAGGCTGATATTCCTAAGACAGCATTCCGGACCAGATATGGGCATTATGAATTCAGAGTTATGTCTTTTGGGCTGACTAATGCTCCTGCGGTATTCATGGATTTAATGAACCGAGTATTCAGGCCGTTCTTAGACATGTTCGTAATTGTATTTATCGATGATATCCTGGTTTATTCTCGGTCTGAGGCAGAGCACGCAGATCATCTGAGAGCGGTACTTGGGGTACTTCGGCATCGGAAATTATATGCAAAATTTTCTAAATGTGAATTCTGGATGGCTTCCGTGGCATTCCTGGGGCATATTATTGCAGCTGATGGTGTTCGGGTGGATACACAGAAGATTGAGGCCGTGAAAGATTGGCCCAGACCCACGACGCCCACAGAGGTACGTAGTTTCCTAGGGTTAGCAGGCTATTACAGAAGATTTGTGGAAAAGTTTGCTTCGATTTCAGCGCCTTTGACAAGGCTAACTCAAAAGGGAGCCAAGTTCCAGTGGACTGATGCTTGTGAACGAAGCTTCCAGTTGCTGAAAGAGAAGCTGACTACAGCCCCAGTTCTGACTCTTCCAGAGGGACCCGATGGATATGTTATTTATTGTGACGCTTCTGGCATGGGATTGGGCTGTGTATTGATGCAGCACGGCAGAGTTATAGCTTATGCTTCTCGGCAATTAAAAAAGCATGAAAAGAATTATCCTACTCACGATCTGGAGCTTGCAGCGGTGATCCATGCCCTGAAGATATGGAGACATTATTTATATGGCGTTCATGTTGATATCTATACAGATCATAAGAGTCTCCAGTATATTTTCAAGCAGAAAGAGCTTAATTTGCGGCAGCGGAGGTGGCTGGAGCTCCTGAAAGACTATGATGTGGATATTCTGTATCATCCGGGAAAGGCTAATGTTGTGGCAGATGCGCTTAGCCGAAAATCTATGGGCAGCTTGGCAGATTTACAGCCAGACAGGAGAGAGATAGTGCGTGACATTCATCAGTTGGCTAATCTTGGGGTTCGTCTGGCCGAATCTGGAGGTACACGGATTTCTGTCTGAGGGGTTTCTGAATCATCTATTAAGGAAGATATCAAGCGGCATCAATATGAAGATCCTGTTTTGGCACGATACAGAGACACAGCCTATGATAAGGAGAAGACTCCGTTCGAGTTCACTCCGGACGGGACTTTATTATTTAGGGGCAGGTTGTGTGTACCTGATATTGCAGGCCTTCGGCAGCAGGTTATGAGCGAGGCACATTATGCTCGCTATTCGGTCCATCCTGGGTCTACGAAGATGTACCATGATCTCCGATGCTTATACTGGTGGGATGGCATGAAACGGGATATCGCAGAGTTCGTCGCCCAGTGTCCCAATTGTCAGCAGGTCAAGATTGAACATCAGAAACCGGGCGGACTGTTGCAGGAAATGGAAATTCCGACGTGGAAGTGGGAGATCATTAATATGGACTTCATTACAGGGTTGCCTTGCACTCCACGGAAGTATGATTCCATCTGGGTTATTGTTGATAGGCTGACAAAATCAGCCCATTTTCTCCCCGTCAGAACTACTTATTCCGCCGAGGATTATGCCAGGCTTTATATTAAAGAAATAGTGAAGTTTTATGGAGTTCCTATATCTATTATCACTGACAGAGGTGCTCAGTTCACAGGGAACTTCTGGAGATCTTTTCAGGAAGGATTAGGGACTCAGCTGAGCCTGAGCACAGCTTTTCATCCTCAGAGTGACGGACAGGCCGAGCGCACTATCCAGACACTTGAAGATATGTTGCGGGCCTGTGTTATTGATTTCAGAGGTAGCTGGGAGGATCACTTGCCATTGATTGAATTTGCTTACAACAACAGTTACCATTCCAGCATCCAGATGGCTCTGTACGAGGCTCTGTATGGCAGGAAATGCAGGTCACTGATCGACTGGTTTGATATTGGCGAGACAGAATTAATCGGCCCAGATATGATCCAGCAGGTCGTTGATAAGGTAAAACTTATCAGGGAACGACTATTGGCAGCCCAGAGTCGACAGAAATCATACGCTGATAAACGGCGTCGTCCTTTGGAATTCCAAGTTGGTGATTGGGTATTTCTAAAGGTATCACCTATGAAAGGCGTAATGCGGTTCGGCAGAAAGGGCAAGCTCAGTCCGCGTTATATTGGGCCTTATCAGATTGTTAGAAAAATTGGAAATGTGGCCTATGAGTTAAATCTGCCATCTGATTTGGAGGCGGTACATCCGGTATTCCATGTATCTATGCTCCGCAAATGCATCGGTGAAACCTCCAGAATATTTCCTGCAGATGATATTCAGGTGACGGAGCAGTTATCTTACGAGGAGCAGCCCGTAGCCATTCTAGACCGCCAGGTAAGAAAGCTCCGGAACAAAGATGTAGCCTCTGTTAAGGTGCTGTGGCGGAACAACAATAGGGAAGAAATGACCTGGGAGGCCGAAGAGGAGATGAAGAAGAAATATCCTCATTTGTTCCCTATGCCCACAGGTAATCTCGAATCTTTGCTTAATTCCACTTCAATGATGAATGAAGGTCATATGTGCTGTCTATAAACAGAAAACTTCCCCCAAAGTATTTTCAAACCCTATAAGATTAATTTAACATTCGAGGACGAATGTTCTAAAGGGGGGGAGGATGTTATATCCCGTGTTTTCACACCTTTGGAAAATTGGAAATAATTTGGACTTGTAAGAAATAAGGTCATAATTGAATTTATGTAACCCTTGAGTTGTTATGAAAGAATATTAATATGGAAGTGTCGAGGAACGCTAAGGGAAAATTTGGGATTTCAAAAATTAGTTTCAGGAATTACAAAACGTGGACTATAAGTCATTGGGCCAAGAATAATGGAAGGGAATTTAAGGCCCAATGCATATGAAGTGGCCGGCCATGGTGTGGCCCAAGCCCACAAATTTTTATTAAATTTCCATGTGTTTAATTAACATAGGGGGTTATATTATATATAGTTATCCCTATCCATTAGAAGACTTAAGATAAGAAGTCAACAACAAGAGCAAAACAAAGGGGGGTTTCGGGTTTGGCTAGGAAAATTGGCCATCAAACATATTGCTCCAAAAAATTTTCTCTTGTGATTTCCTTACTAAGTTGAGTACCCTTTTCAACTTGGTGTAGTTGGGTTGGAGAGAGAAGCATTAAATTCATCAAAGTGACCATTCACTCAAGTGAAGAAGACTAGGGAAAAAGGTAAGAATTCATCTCTTTTTATTGTGTTATGAAGTCATGTTTATGTTGTAGTATGTAGAAATGAGTTGATTGTATGGAGAAATGGAAGTTTGCAAAGTGGGTGTGTGGTATGTATATGTAGCCGTGAGTATGTGTGGATTGTATACCTATGATGTGTTGAATTTATGTTATATTCTAGTTGTGGTTATGGTGAAATGCATGTTGGGAATGAAAGTTGAATGAATTTGATAGAAGTTGGTAGTGGGGTGTTTGGCCGTGTGGTATGGAGTGTGTGGGATGGAAATGGATTAAGTTTGTTTAGTGTGTTAGTTGTGTTATTGTGATTCTTGCAATATAAATGAAAGTAAAATGATATGAGGTTGCTTTGAAATGGAATGTAGAAACTTATGTCGCTTTAGTATGATTTTACGATATTATGAAAATGAGTTATTAGGTTGCTAAATTATGATGATCATTGATAGATTTGGAAGTTGGAAACATGTTATGGATATGTATGCCAAAGATTAGAAGTTTTGAATGAGTTATGACTTCGGCGGAAAGTTTGTATATTATGTATATCGTGTGTATAATTTAAGGAAACGATATGAAATGCTTCTAAACTATGTTGTGGTGATCTAGATTGATAATGAATGTGAAATCATTGAGATTAGTTTGAAAGTTAAGGTTAAAGTGAAGGTTATGACATTGTATTGAAAAGATGGCTAAATAAGTTATATTGCGTTTATAGTGGTTGTTGTTGTTGTTGATGTTTGTTGTTGGGTTGTTGTTGATGGTTTTGAGCCGAGTTGAATTCTCGGGGATGCTATATGTATAGGGGAGGTGCTGCTGAAATTTTGGTAGACATATATGAGTTAAGTTGAATTCGTAGAATCTATAACTCACAATTGGTAAACTTGACCATTTGCAGATTTTTGACGAAACAGGAAGTGAGTTTGGAAAGGCGTAAGGAGCTTGAAAGGTATGTAAAGCTATCCCAAGTCTTTTTTTGGCATGTCTTAGAAGTACTAGGATCAGATTTATGCCTTGGAGGATATTCTGCTCATCGGAACCCGCGTCTGAAATTGTTACATTTTCGTTCAATAGAATTGAACCCTTTTTGTATGCTTTCTTGAAAATTTTGCAAACCTTCCCCAAACTTTATGAAAAGTTATAGAATGCCCGTAGAACCTTCGTAGGTGACCCCATAAGCTGGGAATGCATAATTTGAGCCCACCGCCTTGCTTGTTCCGAGGTGGGCCCACTATTCCCGGTTTTGCCCTTAATGTACTTAAGTCTTCTTTTCGAGCGGTCTTTGAAAGAAATGTTTTGACTACCATTCTAATTACCTAATAAACGTCGTTTTAAATATTCCATTAAGTCTGATAAATTGTTTTGACACTCGAAAGTCATTTACTATGATTCCTTCCGACTTCATTAGATCGGTTTGTCTTTGATATGCCCCATCGAGTCTATGGAAACATTCATGATATTTTAATTGCATTAGTCTCTCACTACTCCATTCGTGGATGCCCCAATGTTTCCCACACTGAGCCCGGGCCAGGATATGTTGTCAAGCATGATCCTCTGCATTGTTCGCTGTGCCTCGATGTGAGGGGGCAGGTATACGCGTACATGGGTTTGTGGAGTATGCTGTGCCATGTACGCTTGTTCTGATATGATTTACTATGGCCATCTGATATGATATATTATGTTACGGGGTTATGCCCCTATTCTGATTCTTCTGTGTTGTGGCACCAGCGTCGGGAGGGTGGCCACGTTCTGTCTGCCGAGTCCCTTGGCAGGGGCCGGATTTGATATGACATATGTTCTGTACACACTCTGCATGTTTTCGAAATATGTATCTGATACTTTGGATTTTCCGTTTACTTTCTGTATGTTCTGCACCAGTTATGGGTTTGTTTCTGTAATTCGGGCTTTACATATTCAGTACCTATTTCGTACTGACCCCCTTTCTTCGGGGGCTGCGTTTTCATGCCGCGCAGGTACCGACGACAGGTTTGCTGATCCGTCCGCTTAGGATCTCATTCTGCTATTTTTGGAGCGCTCTTTTATTTAGAGCCATCTTTTGGTATAATCTGTCACTTCTATATATGTATATTCTCGTTCATGGGTACGGCGGGGCCCTGTCCCGTCATATGATTTTATCGGTCTGCTAGAGGTCTGTGGACATGTTTGTTGGTTGGGATCTTTCTGTATAGTTGTGTGCTTATGTTGTGTTTGGGCGATTCCATTCGCCGCGGCGGCCGGTCCGCATATATTTAAATGTTGCTTTGTTGGCCCTGTGTGGCCTTTGTTGGTATTTTCTGCGTGCAGGGTATATCGGATAGTCCGTAAAACAAAGGAAACTCTGCCGAAATTTTTCTGGAGATTATCTAAATTGGAAATAAAGCCTTGTCGGCTTCTGCTATATACTAGAATGTGTTTGAGTGCCCAGATCGGGCACTAGTCACGGCCTACGGGGTTGGGTCGTGACATAAGCTCATCATCATCATGTTCATAATATCTCTTATTTTTAACTTATATGGCTATTCATGAACATAGACTCTTAGTTTTCCGAAATGTAGGAAATTCATGGAGAAGGAGGAAAGATCATGTTATAAGATTCATGCCTTAGAAAGAAGGGACTAGCCTCACATACCTCTTTCGTTTAGCTGTTCTATCGTTTGGTCGTTCTTCTTCATTGCTCGCGTTTCTACCTTGAAGAAAGTTCATATCAACATTAGCTAATCGTTTATATGCTTACTAAGGCTAGAGAAAATTGGGCAGCATTTCCTTTGTTTATACAACTTTCCTCATATTACATATCACTCCCAAACATCCATAACAACGCTACAATATCATTATTAATATCTTTCACCAAACTATACATTTTCCAATTCTCATAATTCCACTTCAAAGTCATCCAAAGCCATGGCCAACATTCTACGCCGTATCCGTTTACACACAGTGCTTCTTCAATACTCACAATATTATTTACAAACAAACTATAATCATAGCATGCCAAGAACTATGATTCAATCCAAGTTGTCACTCATGAATACTACTATTTCCACATTTGAACCCCCACTTTCTATCTTCTTCTATAATTCAAGTTTCTCAACCATCCAATACTCTTAATAGCATGAAATAATCACAAAACTCACCTTTGAATGTGTAGGAACGGGTTTTGGTCGGGGTTGCTTCACTCGGAGAAAACCCTTGCTTTAATTCCAAAGGAGATTTCTAACTTCCATAACCCTAGAAAGCTTCCATATGCTTGATTTCCCTTGAATATTAGTGTTTGATCTTTGGTTTCCCTTGATTTTATGTTGAAGAAGTGTATGGAATAGTCTAGAAGTTTGGAGAGAAGTGGAGAAGTGGAAGGAATGAGAAAATAAGAGTGGGAACATGTATTTATACTTACAACTTGTCCAACCCGTCGGGTACTATACGGACCACCTATACGGTTCGTATAACCATGTACGGTCCGTATAAGTGTCTGTGGTTCACCACCATGGAAACTATTCTTTCTGTTGGGTTATACAGACCCTTATACGGTCCGTATAAAGTTCTACGGTCCGTGTAAGGTGGTCGTGTAACTCACAGCTTTTCCGAAGTTGTCCTCGTCGTTTCGTTTGATATCCAATCCTTATACAACCTTCTTAACACTTGTTTTAATACTTCATTAATGATCTAAAAATCCCTATGACTCGTCCTCAAGGCCTTATCAAACAATTCTCAACGCAAAAATTTACGAAACCTTTCCTAAACCCCACTTATACTCCACTTGTCCTTATCAATCCTTATCTCATCAATTCATATGCCTTCAAAATCATAACGTATGCATTCTAAGACTACTAAATATCCGTCTTATAGTCTTAAGAACTTCCTATTATCCTTAAGCTCGCATTGGTTCATTCACTACACGACGACATGAAATTTTCAAGGTGTAACAGAAAGTCTCACCCATGAAGGGTGTGATGAGGTTTTGGAAGAAGGGAAAGCTTCGCCTGAGGCACATTGGGCCATTTGAGATCCTCAAGTGTGTGGGAGAGGTGGCCTATAAGTTGGCTTTTCCTCCGGGTCTATCAGGCGTTCATCCGGTGTTCCATGTTTTGATGTTGAAGAGGTGCCACGGGGATGGTTCGTACATAATCCGTTGGGATTCGATTTTGTTAGATGAGAATTTGACATATGAGAAAGAGCCTGTTGCCATCTTAGATAGGGATGTTCGCAAGTTGAGGTCCAAGAAAATCATCTCTGTGAAAGTTCAGTGGAAGAATCGTTTTGTGGAGGAAGGTACTTGGGAAACGGAATCTGATATGTGTAGCACGTATCCTCAGCTTTTCGCCGACTTAGGTAATTTTTCATAGATTCCTCATCCTTATCCGTTCGGAGACGAACGGTGTTTTAATTGGTATCTGGTGTAATGACCCGTCCGACCGTTATGGGAAATATAGGATCACCCCACCAAATAGAACCTTTCAAAGGGTAGAACGAGCCAATAGAAACTTGATTTTATAAGTCTAAGGATTGGAAACTTGACTTGTTTGTGGTTGTTGTTTTGTTTTATTGAGTCCGTCAGGGGGTGACGTAGAAAATTAGAACACCGTTAGGAATTTCGAGGCCACGAGTGGATTCGTATGACGTTTTTATGTATATGTGCATGTATTTTCTTTGTGCTTGTGAGGTCTCGAATGAAATATTGGGTGATAGAGGGGAAAGCTGGACAAAAGTCGAGTTCACTACCCAAATGTAGCGGTGTGTTCATCGCCGCTAGCGGTCAACCACTTTCCATGTGGCCGCTGTGGCGGGCAATGGCCCGCTACGGTGATACAGCCATAGCGGCGGATGGCTCGCTACGGCAGTGGGCGGGCGGATTCTTCTTGGTCTGCTATATCGTGCTCTTAGCAGCTATAGCGGGACCGCTGCAGCGGACGTCTAACTGTTGTAGCGGTTGACAGAAAATAGTAGCCCGATTTTTAAACACTTAGTCCCATATTCTTTATTCATAAAACTCCAACACAGTTCCCCACAAGCACCTAGGGTGAAATTCCAAGCTAGGGAAAGAATGCTCTTGAGAGGTAAGTCTCAATCCTTCCCTTCAATCATTCCCTATCATCTTCATGATGACCATCACTTTTATGGGTCTTCAATGGTGAAATTGTAATAGAAACCCTAGAAATTAATAAACCTTCTATACTTGATGGGTTATGATTGTTATCACTTATTTAGCATCTAATGGATTGAGTTAACTCCTCTTAATCATGAATTGAACCCTTAGAGCCATAAACTAAGTGAATTAAGACCTAAGGTTCTATAAAAATGGTAGCTTGACCATGAAAATTGCTTATAGTGGGAATGTTGATGTAATATTGTTATAATTGGATGATTAGTGATGACTAAGACCTTTTTTAGGTTGGTTTACACCTAGAAAATCATTCACCCATTGGAATGAGGTAAAGGGAAGGGTATTCTTGAATTGGTATTTGTGATTAGAGTATTTGTGACTCATTGAGCCTTCTATTTCTAGACTTTGAGCGTTTCGAGGCTTTAAGGAAGGGAAAAGTTGTAGCGGAGTGATTTGCGTTATTTCAGCTCTATGTTTGAGGTAGGTTACAGTCTACTTGAGTTAGACTTTGATTAGTTGATTGTATTTGCTATGAATTCATTAGGAGAAAGCATGTCTAGTCTTCATGCATGATATTGTGTGGTTGAACTCCTATGTGAAATTGATTGACTGGTTGTGTAGGCTTCGTGCCACTATTTATGTGTGTTGAATCTACAGTTGATGTGTTTGTGATGAGAAGTTAATATGATCTTCTCGGTGATATTAAGATACGAAATGATGATGTGAGCATTGGTAATAAGAGGGCAGGAAATACCGTTACGTACAGATATATGGAAAGGCACATATGTGACCTAGATTATGGGCTCGTGGTCTGAGGTTCCTTCTAGAAATGAGGGATATATTGATATGGCCCGCGTCTGAGGTTCTTTCTGGAGCGGAGGTTTATGCTCGAGTCCGTTGAGTATCTGGAACGAGTGGTACATGGACACCATGGGTCCCCTGCAGGTCATAACTACTAAGCAATAACATCAGTTAGCATGTGTGTACAGTGAGTATGGTATTGTGGTAGACTTATTTTCGTGTTGTGGTTTTCTATTGATTGATTCGAGCTATTTGGGTGATTTGATTGGTGATTATCCTTAGTTGACTTGTCATGGTTTATTTATTTCATGTATGTTGGCTGGCTTGTTTATTCCATTGATTTTATGAGACATTCATGATACTAATCTTAGTCGGCCTATGATATCTACTGGTACATAGTGTTTGTACTGATATTACCTTGTTTCATTCTTTGAGTGCAGATTGTGATATAGAGATTGCTACCCGCCCTCATATCTAGAGTTGTGGACGTTGCTGACAGATTTAGGGGTAGCTTCTATCCATGCCAGGTGGCCCGAAGATCTTCCTCTTATGATGTCTATTTCCTATTCTTGACATTATGGATATTTAGTAAACAGATTTCATTCCTTAGACTTGTTCTAGTTTAGAGTCCAATGTATGATGACTTTCGAATTTTTGGGGATTTTGTAATAGTTGGGACTTCCGCATTTACTTCAGTATTTTATGGCATAACTTATTTCGGTTATTTTATGCTTGAATGAGTAATAATTGACTAATTTGGTTAATATAAAATTGGACTTGAATGAATAGATGACTTATATGTTGGTTTGTGCACTAGGAGATAGTTGGGTCCCAGTGATGGCGGGTTGGGTCATGACACTCTTATATATGAGCAAATCCTGCATGCATCTGATCCTTCAAGGAGCATGTCAGAAAAGCAGCGTATGAGATATCATAAAGTTAATCAAGTTCAGACAGGTGAACCTAATTGTATCTAGTTCCTTAGGGTTTGTCATGTCAGCAAAACATATCATTTCTTATCAGAGATGATTATTAGTGATATTTGGCACAAATATCTATATTTTGTACATGTCCCCACAATTTCTTAGTACTTTAATCGCAACTTCGATGTGAAATTGTTAGATCCGAGCTTATGTTGGTTTTTTTGTGATGTTTAGGTACAATTGAGAGTATTGAAGGAATTTCGAGCATTTTGGAGAAGTTCTGAAGGTGTTGTGCTCTAGAATGAAAGATGTCGTGAAGCAGTGTTGTGAAGAAATGGGCTCCGACCAATTTTTGCATTGTTGTGCCACCTTTGCGTGGCAAGGGCGGCGCGAGGATTCCCATCTTCTGACCAAACTTCGTGCAGTAGTGTTACACCTCGGAAATTTCTCCGTACTTGTATGATGAGTGGAATGATGAAGAGTTTGAGTGTATGATATTTTGTTAAGTCGGGAATGGCTAATTATGAATTTGTAGAAATAAGAAAGTCGCAGAAAATTTTCAGCCCAGTGGTCGTATATGGCACTATACGGCCCGTAAAGTGATTTACGGACCGTATAGTGCAATCGTCCTTCAGCTTGCCAAAAATCTCAAGTTCTGCCCAGTGTTGATATGGTTAAAAACGACCCAGTTTACGGCCCGTAAACTGGTTTACGGACCGCAAACCAGGCCGTAAAATGCCATGTTCCTCAGCCAAAACTTTCTGTTTTTGAAATGATTAAATATAGCCATGGAGGACAGACCGTAAATCAAAATACGGTCCGTATATGATGGTTTACGACCACTGTTCATCCCGACAAGAATTCATTAAAGATCAGATTTTGTGATTTTTAAAAGGGACTTAAGCTCATTTCATTTCATTTCATTTTTCATCAAGACAACTCAAGAGACTTCTAGAACTCTCCAAATATTTCCTCCACAAGAATTCAAGAGAATTAAAGGGGATATCAAGACCAACAACACCAAATTCATGGAATCAAGTGTAAGAACACAACAAAGGATCATCTAAGTCAAGAAATCCCACAAAGGGTGGAACTAGGGTTTTGGTTAATTGAAGTATTTCAACTTAAGGATTGTTCAACCATCATCCAAGGTAATTTTCATGATTATTCCATGTTGTTTGAAGTATTGGAAAGCTTAGACACTTGAAATGTAGAAGAATATAGAAATGGGTCATTATTGAGTGAATAGTGACATAAATGAATGATAGTGGAATTGAATTACGAATGTTGAAGTGTTGTGAATACAAATACGTTATAAATGATGTTTATATCTTGAAACAAGCATTAAATGCATGAAAACGCAAGGATGAGCTAGAAGTAGAAATAAGGAAAAAAATAAGAGGAAAATGGTGAATTTTGCCAAATGTACGTAAATGACGATTGTCGATTATGATATTGCGAGTAATATTATGAATGTTGGGAGTTAATATAAAACATGAGAAAAGTAGTATGAGCGAAGGAAGCGCTGCCCAACTTTTCCTAGAATTAGCGATGCGTTCTTATAGTTAGTTTACTAATGTTGATACGAATTCTCTTATAAAGGTAACGACGTGATATCGACGGAGAACAAGTGAGAGATATCTTAGCTAAACGACCAAGGTATGTGAGGCTAGTCCTTCTTTCTAATGGCATGAATCTTTTATCTTGAATCCCTATTCCTTTCATGAGTTCTTACATTCTAAGAAGTTAAAAGCTTATACCTATGAATGTCTATATGAGACAAGTTATACGATATGATGACACTAGAATGATGATGATGTTATTCCTTGCCTACACTCACCTTATGTACTAGTCCTTTCAAGGTGAGGCAGAATGTCCATAATGTAACCGGGGGATCACGACCTTACGTCACCCCGATAGAGTAAAGTTGATCATGAGCCTTATACACGCATTATGATGAGATAAGTATTTTATGATAAGCATACTACTATTAGTATTTACATTAAGCATGTCATGAGCATTTCACACCGTGCCTAGTTGGCCGGGCAGACACCGCTTCGGCGGGCGGCGATACAGATACACCACGACCTACGGGCGTGGGCAGACACCACTAGTGGGCGGCATGAGATGGTACCCCGGACGCGGGAGGCCTGGACGCGGGCTAATATTATTGATTATCACACCGTTCCGACATGGACGGGCAGCTTGCATATGATGCATACATGTTATGATGATGATTATGAGTAAGACAGCATGCATTACTTCAATTATGATTATCAGTCGGATCCAGATGTCTCATGTTGATGTTATCCCCATATTATTGATGTCTCCTTTCATTATGTATGTCTCTCATACTCGGTACAATATTCGTACTGACGTCCTTTCTTCGGACGCTGTGTTCATGCCCACAGGTAGACAGGGAGGAGATCTTGGCCTAGGTCCTCAGTAGCTGTCAGCTGATAGATAGCACTCCATTGTTCGGAGGTGCTTATGGCTATTCTTTTGATGTACATTCATATATGCATATTTTTGGGCATGACGGAGCCTTGTTCCGTCTATGTATTCATTATGTTAGTAGAGGCTCGTAGATACGCAGTGTGGGTTAGATGGTCTCACAAGATGTTTTCATATGTATGTATATTATTTTGATGGCCGAAAGGCAAATGTATATAAAGTATTTATGTTTTGATTAAATATGATTTTCCTACAATTGGTATGTAAAATTGATAAAAGAGTATTAAATGAGCAAGACAAGTAGTAGAGTGAGCGGTGCTCGGTAATTTGCTCCGGGTACCCGTCGCGGCCCCTAGTTGGGTCGTGACAAGTAGCTGATTGCCAAATTTTCCAAAACTTAGAAACAACAGCTCTTAACCAGCAAATCAGATACATTACTGATGAGTTATGATACCTTATGTTTTGATGATTTGACAAACCTTAAGAAACCAGATATGATTAGGTTCCCTTGTTGCATTTGGCCTCATCTTGATATCTTATGTACAACTATGTTGACATGCTCCTTGAAGAATCGGATGCAATCAGTCTCTACACAAGCTGCAGGATATGTTCATATATGAAGGACCAGATACGTGTTCAGAGGGACCAGATGAGATTAGGTTCCGAGTAGGGTATGTTCATATATAAAGCACCAGATACATCCGCAGAGGGACCAGATATGATCAGGTCTCCAACTATTGCTTGGTCAGCTGAACAACTGAAAAGCTACTGACATTGCAGCATAACAGCAGAGTTATAGCAGCCTATTCAAAAATAGATAAGGGACCAGGTTCCTCCAGATGAGGGACCAGGTCCCTAGATCTTTGAAAAGTCAACTTTACAGCTGTAAAGTTGTTGACACAGTAACAATGCAACACTAGTACAACAACAGAGTTGCTTTATGGGTTGCCACCTTTACTCTTCCTCTGTACACGTTCACTCTTTCTCTACATATAAAGGCATTATCTTCCTAGAGAAGACTTATTCCTGCACAATCCAAAAATTGCTCCTTCCTAAGTGCAAGTCTCCACCTTTCATGGTGCTCCTCAAGAACAGAGCCTCAGCAGCCTGAAGGACTAGATCTAGAACTGAAGATGCTTTAGGTCCTTAGGTTGTTGAGTCTTTGTTCTTTTGTGCTTAAACTGTAAACCTACTCTTCCATAAAAAACTTGATTGTAGGTGTTTTGAAGTCTTAAAGAGTGCTTGTTGGAAGTGTGTTTCCTCAAGCCTTTGAGTGGTATACTAGGCTAGATTAGCTTAGTTGTATTAGTATATGGGTGGCTAGTGTTAGTCACTGTGGTGAATTCTCAAAGGATGTCTTTAAGTGGTACACTAGGCTAGAGTTAGTTTAGGCGTATTGGTTGAATTCTCAAAGGTTATTTGTTGGAAGAATGTCTTCACAAGAACTTTGAGTGGTATACTAGGCTCGAGTTAGTCTAGGTGTATTAGTGTGCTTGGATAGAGGTAGTCAAGTGTAAGGGTTGCATAAGCATTATTGTAAGGGTGAGAGGTTATGGCAGTTAACTTCTAACTTACAATAGAGTTGTAACTTGAGTTTGCTCGGTTAGTGGAGTTGAAATCCTACTGGGGTAGGTAAAATTTTTTAATCCGTTGAGCAAGGAGTTTTTCACGTAAAAACCTTGTGTTGATTCTCATACTGCACTGCATAAGGGAACTGATATCTACCAGGTCCCTCCATATACAATGTTTGGTAGAAACACTGTTTATAACAATTGGTATCAGAGCAGGTTCTTTCAAAATGGTTAACACCTAGAAAGGATCTCCATCATGGCTAGTTCACCAAACCTAGAGAAAAGAGAATCTATCACAAGACCACCAAGATCTAATAGAGAATATTATGGATGGTGGAAGGGAAGAAGGAATAACTCTATCATGGCTGAGGATCTAAGCTCTGGGATATCATTTGTGATGGCCCTTATGTTCCTATGAAAAGTTGTGAGGCTGGTTCTGTGGTAGGTCCAAAATTAAGAAGAAAACCCCGAGTTGAGCGACCTGGTCCCCAGAAAATGAAGAAGGTTGGAGTCAGAGGAGGTAGTAAAAAATAATAATATAATAATGTTTACTTGGATAGTGACTGCTCAAGGCATATAACTGAAAGAGTGGATGATTTCCTCTCACTCAAGGCCTACCAAGGAGGGAGTATGTCTTTTGGAAATGGCAAGAAAGGTCACATTCTTGGCCGTAACAAAAATTGGTAAGACACCCTCCCATGAACTGAAAATGTGGCATAGAGGAACCTGGTCCCTGCAATACAGAAGAGGCAGCAAAATCTTCAGAAGGCCTAGAGGAACTTGTTCCCTCCATTACCCCACTCGAAGCTGAACAAATGATGTTGTATCAAGCACTTCTGAGGCTGGATAAAGAAGTAAAACCCTTATTTGCTGCAATAAAGAAGTGGACGTCAGGCCTCTGAAGATGTCAATGATAGACTGAACTTGAAGGAACTTGGTCCCTCTATCACTCTATTTACTGAAAGCTGATTTTGCAAGACAGAAGATCAGGTAGCAGACATTTTCACCAAGGCACTAAGCAAGGAGTTCCTTGAAAGAAATCGCTTGGAGTTGGGTTTGATCAAGCTCAACAAATTTCCCTTCCACAAGTTCCCTCAATGATTAGCTATGTTAAGAGATGAGGTACAATGTTAAATATGTTCCACAAAAAATTACATACTTGGTTTGAGACTTGGGGAAGATTGCACCAAATTTTGTTAATCCTCTTTGCTAAGCAAAATTTTGCCCTTGTCTTTTTTATTGCGAGATTTTCAAGTGTTAATTAAGAATGTGTTTTGAATAAGGGCAGAAAGAGTGTTTTTAACTAAAATAGGGAGTTGAGGGGTTAAATTGTTTTGAGAGTGGGGAGGGTTTTCGGGTGATGAGGGAGTGAAGTGAAAGTGTGGAAGGTGAAGGATTTTACCCTTTTTGTTCTGAACTAGTCGACTTCCTCTACGTCAGAAGTTGATCGCTGCAGTGGAGGCCGCGATAGCATTCAATTGAGCCGCTGCAGCGGCCCATGCTCTTCTCGAATTTTTCTCTCCAACGTTACATATTCTGTGCTAGCGATTGCACCCACGAGTCTTTCTTCGCGGGAGCGGGACCTGTCGTTCCTTCGCCAATAGATAGAAATTGATCCGTTTTAATGAAGTTTGAATCTATTCTTATTTGGAGTGTGAGCCTTATGGGTCATTAAATTTTAGTACCCCGCGATTGTTTTAAATTTCTGGACTCTTAAAAATTTGCTCTTGTAAGGTTTGTTGTTAATTAGTATCCGCAAGCGAGCGGTCCCAATTCTTTCATAGACAAGATTGATTTGTAAATAAAGGCTAGGATCATTAAAATTTAGGTGCGAAATCTGAAATGGACCATTACAATTTATTGGTATGCATGGTGTTGACCCTATTTGTCTCATTTCCACCGCACACCGTTCGAGGACGAACGGTTGTTTAATTGGTATATGATGTAAAGACCGGTTTGGCCGTTACCGAACTTTCCTTTATTCGTACCCTAAAACCTCCTTGATCAGCCGTGCCGTTAGTTTTTACGCGAGGGATTTTTCTGTTTGATTTGACCCATAGCCGAGTTAGAAGGAAATTAAAATCGAGTAGGGCCGGTGGGACCAATACTTCACTGCAGCGAGGGGTTGACCGCTGCAACGGGTCCGCCCTAGTGACCAGTTGCTCGCTATAGTGGGCTTGTTGAAATATGAGGTTTTCACCCCAGCGGATTTCGCTTCCGCTATGGCAGAAGAGGTGATTCCCCTTGAGTCCGCTCCCACGGCCTGTTTTCCGGCATAGCGATAGCTCGCTATAGCAGCTCCGAGTTGGCCACAGTGGGTGATGCTGGACAGACCTAGTATTTAAAGCTTATTTCAGGATTTGACATAATTTTTCTCCTAACTCTCAATCTAAACGCCCATTTGGGGCATTTCCAGAGCTAATCTCGTGGGTGCTTGGGAAAGGTAACATTTAGAACTCATTTATTTCATCTCGCTCGAATCTCTTCCTTCATTTATTAAGTTTTTATTATACAGTTTAAATGGTGGTTTCTTAACTTGCAACAACCCTAGGGAGGAAAAATGGGTTTTCATTACTTAAAAACATGGCATTTTTTGAAGGAACTCGTAGATTCATACTCTATGCTTATTAACCAACCCCAAATCCTAATTCTTCCACTATTTTTGTGAATAGGTTAAGACTTGGTTTTCTTGAAATTGGGGATTTAAAAGGAAGAATTTTTATGACTTGTATTGATATAGATTACCATGAAATATATATTTTTAGGTAGTACAAACCTAGAAAACCTAGTTTGAGGGAAAGTTTCGGTTTTACCCTTGTGGGCCTGAAATTGTATTTAGATTCTCTAGAATCCTTGTGGGTATGAATGCCTTAATTCTCGACTCTTGCTTACTCGGGCTCCTTGCTATTCCTAGACCTTCCCGTCTCGGCTTTCGGTTCGGAAATGGAAAATGAAGATCAAAAAAATGTTCGTGGCACCTGCTCTACCTCAAGGTAGGTTGCGGCTTACTTGAGTTAGACTCCGATTAGGATTGCAAATATATACAGTAGGGAGTGACGGAGAAAGCATGCCTAGGTCTCCAAACATGAAGTTGGGTTGGATAGTCCTAGGTTGGTCTTGTTATGTGTAGTTGTTGCCTCGTTGTTCTTATTGGATGTCTTATCAATTGTGAGTGTTAGCGTCGGTATAACATGACTGAGTCCACATCGTATTGTTGAGTCCTATTGATGATTCTAGTTTGCCTTATGGTTAGACTTTGGTTAGCGAAGCATATGAAGAGTTAGTTATTATTGGAGAAAGCATGTACACCTTCGGGTAACAAGTTGGAATGGATAACGTAGGTTGGTATTGTTGTTTGAATGTGGCTTATTGCCTTGTTGTGATCTATTGGCTTGTCTCCACGTTTGTGATACTCAAATGATTGTTGAGTTTCCATATCATGATTGTGAACCCGTATCTCTCATTTATTGGGTATTGTCATGTAAAGAGGAAGAATGTGATTTCTTCGTGTTATTGTGATAGGTGTCCATGTGTGACAAAATTGATATCGATAGATTCTTGTGATATGTGTCCATATGTGGCACAATTGATATTTATAGATTCACATTGGCATTGATATCATTCATGCATTCATACTCATACATTTGGATCGGGTTGCGTGCCTGATATAAAACAAGAAAATAAGAACAAGATAAAAATTGAAAGATAGAAATTAAAGAGAAATAAACACAATTAAATTCAAAC
Source organism: Lycium barbarum (assembly GCF_019175385.1). Taxonomy (NCBI): domain Eukaryota; kingdom Viridiplantae; phylum Streptophyta; class Magnoliopsida; order Solanales; family Solanaceae; genus Lycium; species Lycium barbarum. The sequence continues at coordinate 53,234,186 of NC_083338.1, read as the reverse complement.
AATTAAAAGATGTAATGGTGAACTAACCAAAACACTACTTAATTGGGAATTAAGAGCACCTAATCTGTTAGAATCTTTAAGAAGGTTGTAACCTTACTTGAAAATCCTACGACAAAATGTTGAATTTCAACAAAGGGTTTCAAGCTCTCACAATAGGCACAAATTATCATATGTCAAGAACTAGTCATGAGACCTAATATTCTACTATTTATACTAAGGGCTAAAAGTAGTAAAGGAAGACCTAATTGCCCTTCATTAAAGTTACAAGAAAATTAAAATGGTAGAACACTTAATATATTAAATATCTTCAATTCTTCCATGTTGGAGCCTTCCATAGGTTCCATCTTCATCCATAAAGCTTGCAATGTTTGAAGGTCCTTAGCTTGGCTCCTTGTGAAATGCCTTCTTGAAGTAGTGTAACTTTGATCTACATCACTCTCCCTTTCTTCAAAAGAATTCGTCCTCAAATTTGCCACATCTACATCAACAAAGAGATAAATCACAAATATTGAAAACATTATGGACCAAATACTCACTTGGTAGGTCCACTTTGTAAGCATTATCTCCATTCTTTTCAAGAACTTGAAAGGGTCCATCTCTTCTTGGCATAAGCTTGTTCTTCCTTTTGCTTGGAAATCTTTCCATCCCAAAATGAACCATGCCTAACCACCTGGTGCAAAGGTGACTCTTTTTCGTCTCTTGTCGGATCTTTTGGTTGCATCTTTTTTGGTGTTTTCAATTTGCATTATTACCTTCTCATGGATGCTCTTCATATCTTTTGCCTTAGCTTTTGCATCTATACTCACAATAACATCTTTAGGTGAAAGAGTTAAATATAATGGAGTCAAGGGATTAAAGCCATAAACACACTTAAAAGGGGTTATACCAATAGTTCTATTATATGCAAACTCAATTAATGGCAATTGATCCTCCCAAGAAGTTAACTTCCCTTTAACCAGAGCTCTAAGCATGTTACCTAAGGTTCTATTAACCACCTCGGTTTAAAAATCCGTTTGAGGATGACAAGAAGTAGAAAATAGCAACTTGGTTCCAAAATTTCCCCACAAACACCTCCAAAAAGAGCTAAGAAATTTTGAATCCCTATCACTAACAATTGTTTGGGGAACACCATGCAATTTTATCATATTATGAACAAATAAAGTAGCAACATGAGATGCATCATCACTTTTATGACAAGCAATAAAGTGAGCTATTTTATAAAATCTATCCACAACAACAAAGATGCTATCCCTACCATTTCTAGTTCTAGGGAGGCCAACAACAAAATCCTTGGAAATATCTAGCCAAGGGCTGCTAGGAATAGGCAAAGGGGTATACAAGTCACGGAGTTGGGTACAAGATTTTGCATGCTTACAATCCAAACACCTAGCACAAATTTTTTTCACATCTCTTATCATCTTAGGCCAAAATAAATGTTCACTAAGAATAACTAAGGTTTTTGACACTCCAAAATGACCCATCAAGCCTCCATTGTGAGCCTCTTTCACCAACAACTCTCTCCATGAGACATAAGTACACAAAGTTTTCCATTCCTAAACAAATAGCCCTCCATCAACTCAAACCTAGGAGTTCTAGCTTCATTACTCTAGTTAACAACTTTCAAACACCCACTCAAGCTTACTTGACACTCTCCAAAGACTTTCCCAAAATCAACATCACTAGGATATAACTCCTTCAAACTCTCAAAACCCATCAATCTAGAAGTCAATGTATTCATCAATGCATATCTTCTAGGTAAAGCATCCGCCGAAATGTTCTATTTGCCTTGCTTATAATTAATCACATAAGGAAAAGACTCAATAAATTCTCTCCGCTTGGCATGCCTCTTATTAAGCTTATGTTGGACTCTAATATGCTTCAAAGCCTCATGATCGGTGCTAATCACAAAGTCCTTATGCCGCAAATAATGTTGCCAATTTGCTAAAGCTCTCACTAAAGCATAAAGTTATTTATCATAGGTAGAATATTGCAATGGAGCTCCTCTTAACTTCTCACTAAAGTAAGCCATGGGTTTACCTTCTTGCATCAAGACCGCACCAATGCCTACTCCACTAGCATCACACACAATTTTAAGAATCTTCTCAAAGTTAGGAAGCTGAAGTAAAGGAGTGGAACTAAGTTTCTCCTTTAAGATCCTAAAGGCTTCCTCTTGTTTCTTACCCCAAACGAATGGCTGATCCTTTTTAATGATCTCGGTTAGAAGAGCTGCTAGAGAACTAAAACCCCTCACAAACCTCTAATAAAAACTTGTCAACCCATGAAAGCTTCTAACATCGCTAATGGACTTAGGGGCTGGCCAACTCCTAATAGACTCTACCTTCTCATCATCCACCTCAACTCCTCTTGAGCTTACAACAAAGCCAAGGAAACAACACGATTCACACAAAAAGAACACTTTTTTAAATTCACATACAACTTTTCATTTCTCAACACATCAAATATCAACTTCAAATGTTTTACACGATCATCCAAGCACTTACTATACACCACAATATCATCAAAATAAACCACAACAAAATCGTTGATAAATGGTTCAAGTGCATGGTTCATCAATCGCATAAAAGTCCTTGGTGCATTGGTTAGCCCAAAAGGTATCACCATCCACTCATGTAAGCCAAATTTAGTTTTGAAAGCGGTTTTCCATCCATCTCTAGGTTTTCCAAATCAATTTTAGAGAACAATGTAGAATCACACAATTCATCTATCATATCATCAAGTCTAGGAATGGGATGTCTATATTTTACAGTAATTTGATTAATGGCATGACAATCCATACACATCCTATCCTTCTTAGGCATTAGAATCACTGGCACCACACATGGACTTAAACTTTCTCTTACCAATCCTTTACCCAAAATTTCCTCCACTTGACTTTGTAATTCTTTGGTATCTTGAGGGTTGCTTCTATAAGAAACTTTGTTGGGTAGTTTTGAACCCGGAACAAAGTTAATTTGATGCTCGATTCCCCTCAAGGGAGGCAACCCACTCGGCATTTCTTTCGAAAATAGATCTTCATAATCTTGCAACAAAGAAGAAACAACACTTGGAAAAGGTAAATAGGTTATTTCATTATTAGAAAGAAAAGAATAACCTTGAGGTTTAATAAGCAAGATTTGATGTCATGACCCGACCCGAGGGCCATGACGAGCACCCGGTGCAAACCCACCCGGGTACCTCTTATCGTACATTCGTATTCACATCTAGGTGGACCCCATAGCTTACTCATGAATGCTATACATCAATAATGCTAAACTCATTGGGCAACAACACATTTATAGTATCATTAACAACCATGCCCACATCAATATACATAAGCCGACGAGGCCATCAAAATTACATACAAAATATAAGCCGACAAGGCTTCAAGACATCTAACCATATACAACTGTCTACGAGCCTCTAAGAAGAGTAAGTAACATCATATATGCGGGACAGGACCCCGTCGTGCCGAGGTATGTACACAAAAGAATAATACCAACAGTTGTAGCTCCGGATGAAATTGAGCTCCTCTAAGTAGTCCCTGAATAAGAAAGCTAAGGATCGAGCCTGTCTCCCTGGCCACCAGCGGGCATGACGCAGCGTCCACAAACAAAAGGACGTCAGTACGAATATTGTACTGAGTATGTAAAGCATAGTCAACATCATAGTAGGAACATAAGAGACAGCATAAGAAATAGCATAAGATGGGAGAATCGGGAGATAGTAGAGCCATCATCATCATAAATTACTTACTTAGTTGTCTTTCATGGGGACCTTCCATTTATAAAGCGTGCTCGTGTACATACATACATAGACATTCGTGTTCGTATTCATATTCATATTTATATCCATACCATACCCGACCATGAAGATTCGATGTTTCGCATATCCGACCATGACAAGGCTCGGTGATTATACATACCTGGCCCTACCAAGACTCAGTGGTATCCGTACCCAACTGCAGTGGTGTGCGCGCGATAGGTATCATACCCGGCTATATAAGCTCGGTGTCACGTAATAGTCATACATACTTAGACACGTATACGTAAGGGTCCATAACCATCATCAACATCATTACCATTATCGTTTTTGTTATGTCTATCCTTGGAGGATCAACTATCATAGAAAGGATGCAATGGAATCATGAAAGTATCGAGGATTATGAGCTTTAGTAGCTTTGGAGATAGAATCATTTGGAAGACATTATAGAATTCATGAAAGGATATATATAGCCAAGGAACCATGCCTTATTGAAAGAAGGGTTAGCCTTACATACCTCTTTGTCTTCTCAACTATCTAACGTTCACCGTTGAAGCTTGAATAATCTACATTAAGAAGGATTCATGCCATGGTTAGGCCTTAATGACACTATTAAATTCAAACTAGAATAATTCATAGTCTAATGAAATTTGGGCAGCATGTTCCCTATTTCGTCAAATTCCACCATATCACAAAAGAACTCCCAACAATCACAATAACGTCCATAATGCCCAATTCAAGTAATCACATTACACTAAGCCTTCAATATTCACCCCTATGTTCAACTCATACTAGCAACTTCATACCCATTTTAGCACATTTTCATATAATGCTCCTTCATCACCATTATCACCTTCCATAACAAGATTTTATCCATTTTATACTAAGAATCATGACTACATATAGATTACTACTCATAAATATCATAAAAGCTACATTTAAACTCCATTTTCTACTTTCTTCTTCTACCCTAGTCTTTCAACCTCTCCATAGTTCAAATAACATGAAATGATCATAAAACTTACCTTTGATTGAGTAGGAATAACCCTTGGATGGAAATACTTCACTTGAAGAAAAGCCCTAGCTTCAATCCATAAAGTTTTCTTGACTCTAGCAACCCCTAAGATCTTCTTTATACTTGATTCCCTTAGATTAATGATATGAGCCTTGGACCTCCTTTGGATTCTTGTATATGAAATGTATGGAATGTTCTAGAGACTTGGAGAAGTGTTAAAATGAAAATAATGAAGTAGGATCACATTTATACACTTGAGAATAACTCAGCCCGTCGGGTGTTATACGGACACTTATACGGTCCGTATAACATTGTACGGTCTGTATAAGTGGTTGTCATTCACCATCATGGAAATCACTTTCCTGCTGGGTGTTATACGGACTGTATAAAGTTATACGGACCGTATAGGTGGTCGTATAACTCCACTTCCCTGAAATGGTTTCCGTCATTTCGTTCGACCTCCAATCCTTATGGAACCTTCTTGACACTTGTTTAACACTTCATTACCAATCTAAGGAGAGCTACAACTCTTATTTAAGATATCATTAAGTCAACATTAGCTTGGTACCTTACGGAATTTGCCCAAAGCACAACATATACTTTTCCCTCCTTAAGGAACTTTCTCCTCTTACTTCCAACATTTATGAAATCTTAACTAGGATCGTTAAATAACCTTTCTTACTTATAGAAACACCGTATTCGTTTCACCCTGCGTTAGTCTATCTAACATATGACGATACGAATTTTTTTCGAGGTGTGACATTTGAGTATCATCCTCAATGTTTAGCTCTTCTATGCTCTCTTGATTTTGCAAAATCATGCACATCTTCTCTTTTCCTTTGATTTTTTGTTTTTCTTGCTCACCTTTTTTTTTTTGGTGATAACCCATTCTCATTTGATCTCTCAATCTCTCCTTTTTCCTCTCTTAAGTTACTGCTTTTCACTTTCTTACTCCTCTCTTTCCTTTCTATCTCAAGTTTTTCTTTCAACTCTCCCATTTTTTTATATTCCTCACCCACTTGAAAAAGGTTAAGAATGTGCTTTTTACCAACCTTAACAAATGCATATTTGTTCGACCTTACATAATGTTTATCCCCTACATCATATTCCCATGTCCTTCCCCAATAATAGGTGACAAGCTTGCATTGGTACAACATCACAAAGCACTTCATCATGATAACTTCTAATATTGAATTTTACAAACACTCTCTTGGTCACCTTGAGTTCACCACATTCATTGAGCCATTGCAATCTATAAGGTTTTGGATGCCTTCTTGTTGGAATTTTCAATTGTTCCACCATAGATACGCTAGCAACATTTGCACAACTTCCCCTATCAATGATAAAGAAACATAATTGTTCTTGAACTCTGCACCAATTATGAAACAAGTTCTCCGTTTGATCAAGATCTTCCTTTGCTTGAGCACTAATAATTCTCCTTACAACAAGAGCAAATTTTCCATCATGATTAAAGTCACGACCCAACCAGAGGGCCATGACAAAAGTGGTATCAGAGTAGTTCGCCCTAGAGTATGTCTATGAGTTGTGTCCGGCAGAGTTTTGTTTATGGGTGTGAAGTGCGCCACACTTATAAACAGGAGGCTGCGGGACATTTAGGAATGATTGACCTTTATTTCTCATCTTAGTTCATGTGATAGAGCTATGTTACTAGGATTCCGTTTTTCCTAACCGTGTGATTATGTTTTCAGCGATGCCTAGGAAGAGAAAAGCAACAGCGACCTCGAAAGGCGAGACAGTTTTATAGAGGAAGACTGAGCGGGAACCGCCTGTGGATATAGAGGAGGGCGAGTCCCAGAATGAGGTTCCATCTTGAACCTCTCATACCCCACCTGACTCAGAGGAGCATGAAGGGGCATCAGCTCCAGCTCTAATACCTCCAGTTGCTCCACCAGACTCCATAGGCGAGGAGATAAGACATGCCATCCTTTTTCTGACCCAGTTAGTATCTGATCAGGCCCAACAGCAGGGTGCGGGCCAAGGTGATAGAGCGGTCAGTGCAAAAGCCCGTGATTTTATTAGTCTGAACCCTCCAGAATTCTTTGGGTCAAAGCAGGATGAGGATCCGCAGAGATTTATTGATGAAATATCGAGAACCTTGCGGATAATGCATGCCTCAGACTTGGAGTCAGTAGAATTGGTCTCCTATAGATTACGGGATGTTACGGTTCATAGGTATGTGGCTTGTATATCTTCTAGAGGGGTAAATGCGCCTCCTTCGATATGGCAAGAGTTCGTAGATGCCTTTCTCCGACATTATTTGCCTCCAGAGGTTTGGTGGTCCAGAGCTGACAAATTCTTGAATCTTAGGTAAGGGAATATGAGTGCTCGAGAATACAGTCTTCGCTTTAATTCCATGGCTAGGTATGCTCCAGCCATGGTAGCTGATGTGGGGGACCGCGTACACCAGTTTGTTAGTGGTTTGAGGCCACATCTAATTAAGGAGTGCTTGACGGCCTCACTTCAGGATGGGATGGATATTGCTCATATTCAGGCCTATGCTCAAAATCAGGAAGAATAGCAGCAGCCACAAAGAGGTGAGCATGATTATGATAGAGGTTATAGTAAGAGGGTCAGATCTCCCGGTGCCGCTAGTGAGTTTAGAGGGGGTCACAGGCAGCAGTATTCTGGGCATTCAGGCCAGTCAGTGTTCATTGCACCTCCTCGATTTGCAGACAAGAGATTTGATCGTCACATTTATTTTGGACCGGGCCAGAGCTCCAGAGTTTCGAATTTCCAGTATAGGGATAATTCAAGCCGGATGAGATTACCTTCACCCCGATGTGCTCAGTGTGGTAGGCCACATTCTGGACAGTACCGCTTAGGTTCATGTGCTTGTTATGCCTGCGTTCGGGTTGGTCCTATGATGCGTGATTGTCCATTGAGAAATGGAAGAGATAAGGCTCAGCCCACAAGATCAGCACTTGGTTCTTCATTGTCCATACACCCTGTTGGGCAAGGTTCACAGGTGCCAGCAGGTCGTGGAAGAGGTAGAGGGGGAGTATCTAGTTCGAGCGGACCTCAGAACCATATCTATGCACTAGCTGGTCGACAGGATCTTAAGTCCTCCCCTGATGTTGTTACAGGTATATTGCCAATATTTCCTTATGATGTGTATGCATCGATTGATCCTAGTTCCACGTTGCTATATCTTACGCCTTATATTGCTGGTCGGATTGGGCGAAACTTGAGTCGATTAACCTTTCAAGGTGTTTAATTAATAAGGTGTCAGTATGACCAGATGGGAGTTGTAACTTCTTCTCGAAGTAAGAGGTGGAAGGGAAAGGTATATGTATAAATATGACCCTTGAGTATAAATATGCTAATTATTTATGAGTATAAAGAGGTAGAAGAGGTAAGAGAATGATGTACGTTACTAAAAGAGCCAGATATCGACAAGAGCTTTTTTTTTTATCATATAAAGTATATTGGCAAGGACGTTGTACGGAGGTACGAGTACAAGGATATATGGATATAAGACAAATTTAGGACTAAGGTGCAGTAAGATTCTTTTTCAAAAGTCTTCTTGTCACAAAATTATTGAGTTAGTAATATAAGGCTGAATAGCTAAAGAGGGATGTGAACGATGCTTTGAAGGAATTGGTTATATGATGGTAGATGAATGAGTTGGAAGTCGCGAGTTGAGATAATATGTACCCTTCCTTAATGAGATGAATTTGTAGTTTAAGAGAGGCGTGTCTAAAGACCGAGCATTTATGTGGCAAAGAGAAGAAGGGACATTAACAATCAGGGCAGATTTTGAGGATAAAATTGGCGCTAGATACCATCACGATGATGAAACGGGAAAGTGAGGAATGGGAGAAAGGTGATTTTGGAAGATTAGTAAAGAAATTATGAAGATCCTTTTGAGAAAAGATTAGGCCCATCCAGGACCAGTACGTATATGGGAATATGTGACTCGTTACAAATATGTGCAACTGACTAGATAAAGTCAGACGATGAATAGTCACAACTAAGATTAGTTACGGATTCGCTGAGAGTATGTACTTGCAAGAAAAATGAGAACTACTGGGATGTTAAATATAGAATAATGGGCTAACACCCTAAGGGAGGGAGATGAGACAAACAAGTATTGAATCAAAAGTTGTTATATCCCGCGTTTTCGCGTGTTCGGAAAATGTGGAATAATTATGACTTGTAAAGAATGAGGCCACATTTTGATTTCATTTGACATATATGCTGTTATTTATGAAAAGTGTTGATGCGGAGACATCGGGGAAGGCCAAGGGAAAAATTTAGAATTTCGGAAAAATTGTTTCGGGAATTACAAAACGAGATTTTCAACGAATTGGGCCAAGAAAAATTTGAATAAAAATTGAAGCCCAAATTGGAGGGGTGGCCGGCCAAGGCCATGGCCCAAGCCCCATGAAATGGTCATGTGGATGCCATGTGATCATTAGTCAAGCATAATATATATTGGTTCCTATCCTTAGAAGCTTTATGAACAACAAAAACAAACACAAAAATTAGAGAGCTCCTTAAAGGAACCCTTCGGCCGAACCAACAAGAAAAGAAAAAAAAAATTGCCTAGCCTTTGGTTTCATTCCAAAAATCTTGTTCCTCTTGAATTATTAACAAGCTTAATACGCTCTACGACATGGTATAATTAGTGTGGCGAAAGAGCGACGTTTGCGGCAAATCGGAACTTTAAGAGAAAGGTAAGATTTCTATGTTTTTATGTTATGAAATGGGTATATATGTGGTAGTGATTGAAGCTTCATGAAGAATATGGAATTGTGTTGTGTTGTGCATGGCCGTGTGTGTGTGTGTGGAAGGTGTGTGGCCGTGTATATGTGCTATGTTGTGTAGTGGAAATGAGTTGAATTTTAAGTTGTAGTTTAGTTGTGATAATTGTGGAATTTGCATTGGAAATGAGAGTTGAAGGAAATTTGGATGAAGTTGGAAAAAGAAAATTGCCATGTTGGCCGTGGGCTATGTATGATGAAATAATGATGGATTTATTTTATTTAACATGTTAGTTGTGTTGTTGTAATCCTTGCAATGCAAATGAAGGTTTAATGAATTGAATTGGCATTGTAATTACTTGTATGTGATTATGAGGAATTATGTGGATTTCATATGATTTTTGTGTAAGTGTGAAAGTAAGATGCTAGAATGGGAACTAATGTTGTTGTAAGGAATTTGGAAGGAAGACAATGTGATTCGGGAAGTTTTGTTGAATTCGTAGAAGTTTTGGATGAAATATGATCTTGGTGGAAAATTGTATATTTTGTATATTGTGTGAATATTTTGTGGAAACGATATGAAATGCTTCTAAACTATATAGTGGCGATCTTGATTAATGATGAACATGAAAATATTGAGCTTAGTTTGGAAGTGTGAAGTCGGAATGAACGTTATTGCATTATGTCGGAAAGTAGAACTAGTTGCCTTATATTGTGCTATATTGTGATGATTGTTGACTTTGTTGATGTTGTTGGGTTGTTGTTGCTACTATTTGAGCCGAGATGATTCTCGGGGGTGCTATATTTATAGGGGAGGTGCTGCCGAAATTTCGGTAGACAAAAATGAAGTTAAGTGCATTCTTAAGTTTTAAAAATCCTAATTGGTAACATTGACCAATTGCAGATTTTGGACGAAACGGGAATCGAGTTTGAACGAGCGTACGAAGTAAGAAAGGTATGTAAGGCTACCCATTCCTTCTTTTGGCATGTCTTAAGTATGTTAGGTTGATATCGGAACCCCGAGAGCAATTCTGCTCCTCGAAATCCGAATTAGAAAATGGCTACTATTCATTCAATTCAATTGAAGCTTAAAGACCCTATTTTGGCTGGAAAGTAACCAAATGTCCGAAACTTATGCGAACGTAGTCGGATCACTCCGAAACCTTCATGTATGACCACAGAGACCTCAAATGTCCGTGGTTCAGGTCTGCCACCTCGACTTGACCCGAGGTGGGCCCACTAAGTCCGAAACCCTTTTTGTTTGCCCTATAAGGTTCACTTTGGCATAATGCCGCTAAAGGACTTTCGTTTATGAATTTGACTATCATAAAATAGTGTTTTGGTCGCCACGATATCTTAAACTATATTTTAAACCACAATGACCATTTTGGAAATATTTTTGTGAAATGAACCCCGTTTGATTAATTATCCGAATTATTTCGACTATTGGGTCAACCTATGATTTTCTCAAGTTTAAAAAAAAACATTTCGACATTCTATCTTACATTTTGAACTATAAACATAGTTTTGGAAGAGCCTTTGTGAAATAAACCCTGTTTTGACCACTTGTTCGGACTAGTTGGATTAACGGGCCGACATATGACTATATTGGGTCCTATAGCTATTCCGATTCAGAAATTGCATTAGCCGTTCATGACTCCGCTCGTGCCTATTATTTTGATATCGCTCACAGGTCCCCGGGCCGGTTATTGATCGCGCGAATTATGACAAGTCGACTGTATGCCCTTTTGTTGACATGACTATTCCGATAGTATGTTCAATCACTCTCACAAGTCTTATAAAATGTTTGGACACGTAAAATGACTCCAGATGTTTTGTGTTGATACCTTCCGTCGTGTCATCCAAAAAGTTATGTGTGTGCCCTATGACTACTGTCCGATTCCTTGAACTGATCCGTCGATCGAAATCTGCTCTGAAACGTTCGTAACGATTCTGTGGTAAAAGTATCCATAAATTTCACACATCAATTCTGATCGTTCCGGAACACGTCTATAATCCTCAAATGTCAATAAGTATTCGTATCTATCGAGTCTGAAAATATATGTATCTGGTTTCTCACTACTCCGTTTGTGCAAGCCTTAGCATGTCTATTCACTGAGCCGGACCAAGCGATGTTGTCGTGCGCCATTTCCCTATGTTGCCTATGGTGTTCTGAAATAAAACCGTGAGGGGTGGTCTGGGCTGAGCTCGATCCCCAAAGCGGACAGTATCTGCGCTGCGTGATTTGATACCAGGCAGACGCGTTGGGAGTGTACTGGGCGGAGCTCGAGCTCCCGAGACTGATCCGTGCCCGTGTACTGGGCAGAGCTCGAGCGGGAGAAACGGGCAGTTTCTGCACGGGATGACCACTGTACTGGGCCGACCTCGAGGTGGCATACCCCTTGTAGACGCGCGTTCTGATATGATATGATATGATAGGATTTGATACGATACGATTATGTATGGTGTGACCACTGTACTGGGCTGAGCTCGAGGTGGCACACTCTTTGTAAACATCATATGATTCACAGGTTGCAACATCTGATTCGATACGCTACGGCGTTCTGATACGACTATAACGTGCACTATGTGTGATCTGCGTCTAGAAAGCAAGTTCTGATACTCTGTACGTCCTGTATTCCAATCGGCATACCATATCGTCTGAGTACTCGGTAAGTCCCGTATTCCTTTTGATATATGGCGTCATCCGAGCATTCTGTATGTCATACATTCCGTCTGACACATGAGTTAGGTAGGCACGAGTTGCGTCTGCAAACTCTGTACGTTTATCCACCCTTCTGCCAGGTTACATCGGTTCATATGATATGTGGTGATCTGTATGACCTGGGCCTGGGAAGTGAGTGATTTTGATATTCTGGACTATATATTTATTCTTGTACTGCTTGTTTCGATTATAGTTCTGATTTTCTGTATTTCATGCTTTACATACTCAGTACATATTCCGTACTGACCCCCTTTCTTCGGGGGCTGCGTTTCATGCCCGCAGGTACAGACGCTTACAGTGGTGATTCGCCAGCCTAGGGTACACAGTCTGCTATTTGGAGTGCTCCTTTGATCCGGAGCCCATACTTTTGGTACAAAACTCTTGTTGTACATGGTTTCGTGTTTATGATTTCTTTTGGGTACGGCGGGGCCCTGTCCCGTCATATGATTCTGTTGTCTGAATTAGAGGCCTGTAGACATGTATGTGGGTCATGGGTCGTGTTTGGTCCGTGATGTTTGCTTGGTTTGTGCCCGGTTTACCCCTACGCTATGTTAATATGTTCGATCTATGTTTTATGAGATAAATAATGGTTTAAACGATATGTTTATAACCTGGGACGCACGAGCTTCATAATATGTAAGCACAAGTGAAATTTGGTTAGCATGTATGTACGAGTGTCCATGTCGGGCACTAGTCACGGCCTACAGAGTTGGGTCGTGACAAAAGTAGTCCTTGTTAAAAGATGGAAATATGGTAATAAAGGAATTGGAAACTACCTCAAAGGGATATTACACTAGCAGGTTGATAAGATGAAAGGACGATTTGATGATAAACATAACCAATCAGTCATGTGCATAACTGAGTAAAGATTTAAAAGGGAGTACACTAAGGAGAAAATTACTCAGAAATTCAAGATAAAAAGTGTAATAGGAAGTTCAGAAATGAAGAAGCAGAGAAGGATTGAGTATGATGGTATTCGAAGTAGATAGTAGACTAAGATAAAAGTTAAGTGAAATAGAACACCGCGAGCTAGTTGTGTGAATACAAAGTTCCAGCATCACAGAACAATTAGGAAAGCATTGTATAGGGAAGCCTTAAAGGCAAAAGTATTCGAGCCAGAATCTAGTAACATCTTGTCGATGGAAAGAAGTGGAGTTACCAATTGAGAAGGACTAAAATGAAAATGAAATATTCGGAGGAACGTGATTATTTGATCATAAAAATGTGTATGATGATGAAGGAACGTGATTATTTGATCATAAAAATGTGTATGATGATGATATGAGAATTCCAGGCATAGAATGTTCAGGAAATGATCGGCATGGAATTATTTGATTATCTATTAGCTTTGGTTACTCGATTAAGATGTTTAGTTCTCTACTAGCACATGAGGATTAGTATATACAGAGGAACCTAAATAATATAGATTACTCCAGTATTCTTTCCCACCTTGAGATAAGTAGGCAAGTAGAACACACTTTTCTGACGTCTAAGGATATATCATGAACATGTATATTAGAACCTCGAAGAAAATTAGGATGACCAGTTAGTATGGATTAAATTTGCATATGGTATTAGCCATCATTACAATATCCATATGGCTCATATGAAGTTCTATAAGAATGGGAGAATGTCAGATTGTCTGAAATTTGGAATCTCATCCTGAAGAAATTTACGAAAAGTAATAAAGAAGGTAAGTATGACCCTTGGATATCTTAGACTTCGCAAGATGATGGTTGAAGGACCTACTAGATTTACCCTCAAAATTGAAATTTGTATATTCAGTCTTTTACATGTCTATGCTTAGCAAATGTATTAAGAAATCCCCCGATAGTTGCACTAATTGATGATATTTGGATTACAGAACAATTATAGATCTAGATTAAGACATTATAACCTTCAGGCTAGTAGTACTGCAGCTACAGAGGAAGCTCTATCAAAACTTCCATAAGATTTCTGAGAGTTTAACATTCAAGGACGAATGTTTTTTTTTTGGGGGGGGGGGGGGGGGGAAGAATGTTACACCTCGAAAATTTTCACGTCGTTTGCAAACTAACGTAAGCTCGGAGAGGTCATGGAACCCTTATAAGGGTAAGGAGTACTCTTAACTAGTGTTAATCAAGTGTCTAAAGGTTCTGGGATCGAGCAAATCAAAGAAAATAAGTTTGTTGAAAGTTTGAAAAAATTTGGCAGAATTTTGGGCAGAAATTTTGGGTCACCTTTAGAGAAGTATATCTTTTAGTATATGAGGAGTTTTGAAGTAAAGCAAAAGCCTAAATTGAAGTTCAAGAAGTCTAGTTTCCAACGCAACAAACCGTTCATCAATATGACATTGTAGTAGAGAGTTTATGACATTACAAGTTAGGCTGGCAGAGCAGAAAAGCGCAGCTACAGTGCGCGACACGCGCACTACAGTACCCGAAAATTCTAAGTCGGTGCCAATCGACTCTAGAGCACTATAAAAGGGGATTTACCCCTTATTTCTTCATTCAAACTCCCATAAACATATCCCAAATCCTATAGAACATTCCCCCAACTTCTACAACATGCACATATATTTCTCCAAGTCTATATGACAATTTTGGTCATTTTTATTTCATTTTTAACATAACCCCAAGTCCTAGAAAGCCCTAGAAACCTCTCCAAACACACTCCAACATATTTCTAAGCCTAAACCAAAGATCTAAGTGAAGATTAATGTGGTTAAAGGTTTCCAAGTGAGGCCTACATGTGTCTTATCTTCTTGAAGATGTTTGGATGAGTATTTTTAAGGTGGAATAACCATGGAATTGAAGTGTTCTTGAATTTTGAGGTAAGATTTCATCTTAGTTTCATGTTTATGAGTTTGTTTGGTAATTATGTTAAGGTTTGAGGAGAAGAAAATTGGAGGAAAAGTGCAAATATACATTTGATGATATTTTGAGTTGGGAATTAACTTGAGTTATAATTATTAGTATGTTTTGAGCATAATATTGTTATGAGGGATAATAATTATGTTAAGGAATCGTCGTGTACGAGTGTATAAGGGGTTGTATGAAGTTGTTGTTATGGATTGATTATGAAAAGAAGTTTTGGGATTGAAATGAGTATAGTTTGAATGTAATCTTTTTTATTATGGAATTATTGATGTTTTATTGTGCTTTGAGAGTTGTTTTGAATATTGGAGGGAGTAGAAGATATAGGGGAGATGCTTCCCGAATTCGGCAGATTCTAAAGGGGTTTAATTTGAAGGCTTAAGATAAGCATATGACGATAAGCCTAACAATAGTATGAATTCTCTTAAATGTAGATTTACGAGCTTGGGAGGACAAGCGTTACATAGTTAAAGTTAAAGCGACTGAAAAGGTATGTTAAGGCTAGTCCCTTTCTTCTAAAGGCATGATTATTTTCTTATGAACCCATACACGTTTTCCATAATATCCTTATTCCCAAAAAGCTAGACGTTCATTATTCATTTTGTTGATCTCACCTTATGATAATTGTTCCTTCAAGGTAAGATATAGCGATGATAATTGTTCCATAATATAAATTGGAAGTTACCGACCTTACGTCACTCTGATAAGATAGTAACTTTTAATTGGGCTCTCATGCATGCTACTTATGTTATATATGTATATATGATATGAGAAAAGATGACAGCGTTATATACGCATATATTATATGTATATGGGGTATGGGAAGAGGGTGACAACGTTATATATGCATAACCACCTGATCAGTTCGTATATTATGATATCGTCCCGGATGCAGGATATATGGGATAAATGGATCGGGCTGTTCGTTTCGCGGCAACATATATGATGATGATATAATATAGTTATGGATCGGGCTGCACGTTCCGCAGCACTATTATGTTATATATGTATGAAAAATATTTTTTTTAAAAGAAAGCTAAGCATGCATGATATTCGCCTTAAGGGGCAACCAGATGTACAGGTTATCCTTATCTCATATTATATTTTGTATCTCTTGTTATGTTGTTATTCATGCCTTACATACTCAGAACATTATTCGTACTGATGTCCTTTCTTGTGGATGCTGCATTCATGCTCGCAGGTAGACGGACCAGACCCTTTGGAGCTTCATTAGTGGAGTCTCAGGAGCGCTCCATTTG
Source organism: Lycium barbarum (assembly GCF_019175385.1). Lineage (NCBI taxonomy): Eukaryota > Viridiplantae > Streptophyta > Magnoliopsida > Solanales > Solanaceae > Lycium > Lycium barbarum. The sequence goes on along the minus strand of NC_083338.1, from coordinate 53,217,849 downwards.
TTTCGGAGCTGCAGTTTATTGGTATTACTCTTTGTTTATATACTTGTGTATGGAGAAGTCCTGCCCCGTCTTCATGGATTCCTGTATTCTATATAGAGGCTCGTAGCTAGATGTTCCACAACCTTATCAGTGCATATTGTGATATAATATTTTGGCAGCAATGTTGTCTCGTGATGATGGGCACAGTTGTTAATGATTATATAGAGACGTGCCATTATCTTGTGATATATGCCCTTGCAGAGTATGACGCCCATAATATATCTTTGTGGTCCACCTAGAAATGATTATGAGATGCATATTTAGAGGTGCTCGTCGGGTTAGCTCCTGGTGCCCGTCGGGTTAGCTCCTGGTGCCCGCCATGGCCGACGGGCCCTCTGGTTAGGTCGCGATAATTAATTTCTTCTCCATCCCCTTCACTAGTAAACACATAACTACCCCCCTCATTTTCATCCCTAGATTCATCTTCTGTTTGATAACCACCATCATTCAATGCAATGATTGGCCTTCTATTAGGACATTTATTTTCTTTATGCCCATATCCTTGACATTTAAAACACTTTATCTTAGATGGAGTTTCAAGTTTAGCTTTGTTACCTCCATCCTTGTAGTCCACCTTTGATTTGCCTTTGTCAAAATTGGACTTAAAGTATTGCTTTGAACTTTTGGAGTTGTCCCAAGTAGAAGATGATTTCTGAACTTCCTTATTTTTAGCCCATGATGAAAAAGATTGAGTCTTTGACTTGTTATTTTTTTATGACCCTCCACCTTGAGTGCCATTTTATAAGCATCATATAAAGTAGCAAAATGATGCAAATCTAATGATTGTCTTATCTCCTTATTTAAACTTGCAATAAATCTTGCCACAATTCTCACCTCTCCATCATCAACAATAGCTCGAAGCCCACTATGCTCTAACTCCTTATAATACTCTTCCACACTCTTGCCTTCTTGTTCAAGATTGTAAAGCTTCTTGAGTGTATCTTGTTCACAGTTTTTACCTACAAACCTTTCTTTCATACGTCTTTTCATATCACCCCAACTTGTAACAAAATTTCTATTCATCAAAGCATCTCTTTCAATTTTCTCCCACCATGTATAAGCAAAAGCCTCGAGGTGACTTATCGCATAATTCATTTTTTTAACATCACTAACATTGTTGAGAGTAAATTGTCTCTCAAGCTTCACTATCCAATCAAGGTATTCATTCGGGTCACTACTTCCTTTGAAGAATGGAAATGTAACCTTGATGTTGTTTAATCCTCGATCTTCATCATCATTCCTTCTAATGTATTCCCTACCATCAGCCGGTATCCAACCTCCATTTCCTCCCCTTCTTCCTCTTCCACCTAACCTTTCTTGTTGAACTCAATTTTCTACCCCATAGTCATAATTATCATCATTAAAAGAATCATAATCTTCAAGGTTTTGTTGTTGATGTTGGGCTCTCACTTGAGGTCTAGTGGCATGTTGTCGAAGATTTGCTTGTGGAAGTGTAGCTTGATTGCGAAGCCCCGTTGGTAAAGTAGCATTAGGGGATAGGGTATCTTGCACAATCAAGTGTGATGGAGTTGCATCAAGAGGAATCTTACTCGATCCCTCATCATTTTTCCCAATGGGATTGAAGATCTCAAGTGGTTGCTTTGCTATTTCTTGGTTTCTCACCCTTCTATCCACATCTTCCAATTTTCCCTTCATATCTTTCATTTCTTCCAATAATCTTTGAAGCATTATTTCTGCTTTGGAGGGTTCTCCCTCCAATTAAGTCATTGTACCTACAAAAACATACAAAGAGTTAGTAGAAAAAGTTCCTCACCACTCACTCACTTAATGTATCTCTCACTTTGTCACTCACAATCGTGTATCACTCCTAGGACAAAGGCTTTTGCAGCCACTCTCGAATGAACTCACTTCACTCTTGCATTTTACCATTTTTGAATAACCCAAGGTTGAGAATCAACACCGTCCAAATAATTCACAAGTGGTACTGCTTCTTCGGGATGGAGTGTAATTTATGTAAATCAAGAAAGAACAATTAAAAACTATAGTACAAGGAAACAAATAAACATACAACGAAATGAAAGAAAAAAAGCCTGAAATAATTTGGCACGAAGAAAATTAAAAGGATAAGAACTAGTTTAAAATTAAGTATGAACTAATACTTAAAGTAAACTAGCTAGAATTAACAAGACAAGATGAGAAAAACAATTTGGAAGGTTATATTTTAAATGGGTTGAAAAATTGGATGTGGTGCAAAAAAAAAGTGGCTATCTTTGAATTTTCTATAGTCTTTTTCTAGTTCCATGCAAAACTACTTCAAATCTTTATCAAATGACTTGAAATTTTCACCATATCTTCATAACATCATCATCACCAAACCCCAATAATCAATTTTCCCAACAATTAAGAATTTTGACAAACCCATTTTTCAAATTTCCTTTTCAAGCTCCATTAATAGTGGTCATGGAGTATTTTGGTTTTTCGCTCTTCCAACAACAAAGAACCAAATCAAAGTCAATTTTTCAATCACAAATTTCCAATCAACAAAGCCCCACCCCCCACCCCCTCCCGCGGCCCCTTTTTGGTATTTTCATTTTTTTTCCAATTTTTTTTTAAAGATTTTTTTGAGGGATTTTGATGGTTCAAAATCAATGAAACAATTGAGTATAAGAATAACCAATTATACCTAGCTCTAACCAATTTAATGTGAAACAAGAAAATAAGAACAAGCTAACAATTGAACGATAGAAATTAAAGAGAGATAGACACAATTAAATTCAAACAATTAAAAGATAACTAATCAAAACACCACTTAATTGGGAATTAAGTGCACATAATTTATTTGAATCCTCAAGAAGGTTGTAACCTTACTTGCAAATCCTAGGACAAAATATTGAATTTCAACAAAGGGTTTCAAGCTCTCACAAGAGGCACAAATTATCATATGTCAAAAACTAGTCATGAAACCTAATATTCTACTATTTATACTAAGGGCTAAAAGTAGTAAAGAAAGACCTAATTGCCCTTCATTAAAGTTACAAGTAAATTAAAATGGTAGAACACTTAATATATTAAATATCTTCAATTCTTCCATGTTGGAGCCTTCCATAGGTTCCATCTTCATCCATAAAGCTTGCAATATTTGAAGGTCCTTAGCTTGGCTCCTTGTGAAAGCCTTCTTGAAGTAGTGTAACTTTGATCTACATCAGCGCCGCCACATATATTATACTTATATTGGATCGGGTTGCGCGCCGCAACATATTTTACACATATGTTGGATCGGGTTGCGTGCCATAACATGTATTAAACATATTTTGGACCTGTGCACCGTAGCAGCTACATGAACTTTGCGGGACCTCCATGGGTCATGACTATCGAGGCGTGGTGATATTCTGCTCGGAGCGTGTGTGTATCATTGCATTACATATGCATTCATCATTATCATCTCATTTTGCATCTATTGATCAGATTCGTCGATTGTACTTGTGGTTGTGATCATTCTGAGGAATTGTGGAAAACTTGGCGGACTTGTGTTTAGGTGCTTCACCATAGGCTATGATTCGGTTGTTTATCTTTCTGCACGTTTATGCTATTTGGATTGTGTTTGGTGGTATTGTTCGACCCCGTACTTAGACATTGAATCCCTAGTCGAATACTGTATATCCTTGTTATGCGAATTGGCTGCTTATCTTGTTAAGTGCGGTGGAAGAGAAAACTATTAAGGGTAGTCATATCTTGAGTGGTAGGTGTGAACTCGTTCTATAATTGATCTTAACACGGTTATTTCTATTTGATGTCTTAGGTAGTACTTGTGTGAATCTTCACTCGTGTTATGTGGTTAGTGGATTGTGGAGTAGAAGTTCGTATCTAGGATCGAGTTTTGTATTGTATATTGTGGTAGAACCCCTTTCCCCGTACTGATTCTGTGGTTTGACTGAGTATTTGCGTACCATACTTATCTTTTGTTGCTATTGTTATTATGATCTTCTAAGCGTTGTCGGCCTATGAAACTTACCAGTACGAGTGTTGTACTGATACTACTTTTGCTACACCCTATTCGGGATGTAGAGTTGTTACAGGTTGAGTTCGTGGATTAGCAGCTTCTGAGGACTCTCCGATGTATATCTTGAAGACTTCTATTAATTCTATTCTAAAATAGAAGCTGTGCTATATTGTATTATCATTATTCAGTTGTAAATCTTAGGAGCTCTGGTACTAGTCTAGACCTAGTTTTGAGAATTGGTATTTGTAAAAGTATTTCTTATATAAATTCTGATTTTTATGGATAATGGGAACTGTTTAGTGTTGTTTTATTCGTTCTTTATATAATGTGAGTGTTTTGGGAAAAAGGGTTCGCCTCCTAACTAGGATTGGGAGGTGCCCGCACGATCCCTGATTTGGTCGTGATAGAGCGGATGGAGTTTTACTGTGGGAATGGGGAAGAGTTATAACCATTTGGGAGTGGGGAAAGTGGGAACCAGTTGATAGCGTATGAGTTTGTGTGTTTGGGGTAAAATTCTTCCTTTCCCTAATTTTGAACTACCCGATCGCTGCATCTGCGGAGTGGGGTCCGCCTCTGCATCATTTTGGCCACTTCTACAGAACTACTTAATTTTTAGCCCAATCGTATCTATGGGAGTAGGTTCGCTTCTGCAAAACGCGCAGATGCAAACGTCCATCCACTTCTGCGAGTCTCATCGAAGTTCGCATCTCTGGACATTCATTCGCCTCTGCGAACGCGCCTTTGTGTAGTTCTTGCCGCCCCTATGAAATATATTTCCTCAGCATAGTTTGCTACTACGGGAGTTATCCGCATTTGCGTTTCCTCTCCTGCGAAGTTCTTTCGCAGATGCACTCACCGCATTGAATTTTCTGAAAGATCCAGGCAGTCACTATTTGACTTATAATCCGGCACCTCAACCTTTATGGAAGTCCTTGAGAGGTATTTCAGACCATCATAATCTTTATCGTGTGTTTGACCAACGAGGTATTAATGAGATATAGCGGAGGCGAGCGGAGTTATTCAACTATGACATTACCATTATTTATCATCCCGGTAAAACAAATGGTTCTCGACGGCAGAAGGTTGATAGATAAGGATGTACTATAGTTCTTGTATAGAGGAAGTTCACCGTCCTAGACATTCCATCGTTCTGGTACTACGAAGGTGTGTCGTTACTTGCAACACCATTATCGATGGGGAGAGGATAACTAGGGGCATCGAAGGAGTTACCGACGATTTTGGGCAAGTTGATGCCATTTGGGACACCATGGGTATGATTACCCAAGAGCGCATTTTACTTTTCGGTTCAGGCTTTCTACACTTCGGAGCGGTTGGCAAGGATCTACATTGGGGAGAATTGATCGAGGTCATGGAGTGCTCGTTTCTATCATTTCGGGTCGAGGAACTCAGTTCCCTTTCCACGTCTAGAAGTTGCAATTTCAGGCTTATGTATTCTATTTGCGAAGTCAATTCAATTGCACTTGAGGAAGACATTAGAGTTTTGAATTGTCGAGAGACCCGTGGATAGAGTGAAGCTAGTTCAGAAAATATCTTTAGTAGAAGCATGGCGGAAGCTGTCCAGTTGAAGGGATTACTTGAGAGGCCAATGTGGATATGCATAGTAGATATCCTCAGCTCTTTACTGATTTACGTACCTATCTTTCATTCCTTCCTATTCGAAGACAAATTGTTGTTCAATTGGTATATGATGTAATGACCCGATTAGGCATTTTAATTTATTTCCCCAGAATTACCCTACTCGCAGTTCTCTTCTGTGTTATTTGACTTGCGAAGATGGGTGACGTGGTTCCCGAGGCAATCAGGTGATCCTTAATTTAGTTCGGAGAATGTTAGAATCTTCTAAGTTTAATTGGCAGGTAAAGGTCGACATATAGTTGACTTTTGGAAGAGTGGGATTTAAATTATTATTTTTGGCTTCAAGTGCCTCGCACCTGCAGACTAGGTTGCGTAGGAGCGAAGTCGCACCTGCCAGTGTTCTGTTGCACCTACGATCGAGCAGATTTTTAAGTGGGCTTATGTCTATGGAATGTTTTTCCACAGGTGCGGCGTTGCATCTGCTGGAAATGCCTCGCAAATTCATAAATCGTTGAGCAGATCAGGTATTTATTCTCCCATTTCAGGATTGGACCTCATTTTCACCCACATAAAATTCTAAAGCTCATTTTGAAGGAAATTTCAGAGGGTTCCATTGCTCCTTGGTGAGGGTAAGTCCTAATCCTTATTCCAAAACTCCATTTAATCCTTTCTCTTCAATTAGTTATTATGTCATGCTATGGGGTTAGAAGTTGTGGGTTTTAACCCTAACCTTAGAATTTAGAGGCCAAATATTGTTCGATTTTGAGTGGGTTTTGTTGCTTTAATTTTTTTAAAAAAATTGGGTAAACTAATTCTACCTCAAACTTACCAATTTAATCCGGGTTTTAAATGATTTGACTTAGGGTTTTAGCACACTTTGAGATTTGGGATAAATAATGATGTTAAGGCTCAATTATGATTAGAAGAGGTTGATAATTAAGATTTGGACTAACTAGACTATGGGTAGGGTGGATATAACCTAAAAGTTTTTATTTTGTCCTTATGGGCTCGGGGTCACATTTGGAATGGCGTTTGGGGGTTCCACTTAGAATTATGGGGTTATGGATGTCCTTTGATTCGTTCTCTAACATAGAAATACTTATTTGATTAGACCTTGCTCATTTAGAGGAGTTTTAGAGGGAAAAAAGCTAAAGATGGATGGTCTGTGGCTCTTCTTCGGCTTTGAGGTAGGCTACGACTTACCTTTATTAGACTCCGATTAGAGAATCGTATGTAATTGTAGATGTTGAAGGGGAAATCATGTTAGGCCTTCGGACATGGTTGCGGTGATAAACCCACTGGTTTGGTATGGATGTTGATTATGTTGGCTTGCCGCCTTGTTTGCTGTTAACTTGTGTCTATAAAGAGATTGTGTTAGTGACCTGATATCTCACTTGCTGTATAGATTGGAAGAAACTATATGTTAATGACCTGAGCTGTATTTGGCATTCATAATTTGCATATCATGGTTCCATGATCTGTGATGTTGTCGAATTGATCCTCTAACCTTGGCATATGACTTTTTATTCTGAGAAATTGCGGTGTTATTAATTTGAATCCATGAATGGCATACATCCATTACTCCATATTTGACTTGGTATGATTGTGATTGAAATGATGAAAAGTGAGACATTGTAGCCTCCGAGGTCTTTGTCGGAGAGTGTAAAAGAGACAGAGAGAGGGCTCGTGATTCGAGGTCTTTACCGGAGCGAGATGAGTGCTCGTGATCCGAGGTTATTTACCACAACGAGAAAGAGTGCTCGTGTCCGAGGTCATTTGCCGGAACGAGGGTACATGTTCTTCGCGGATCCTCTATGGGTCATGACTTTGAGGCGGCATTAACCTTAACATGTGTGTACGGTCCTGAGAGGAGGCTTGGGGGCATTACATAGCATTGCATTACATCCCACATCATTGCATGATATATTTTCTCATGGATTCTTGGTTGATGACTTAATTGAGTTATTGCCTGCTTGTAAGTTTCTTTTATTTAGAAACTTGACGCACTTGAGGATTAGAGATCACACTTATGCCTATGATCTAAGAATATTAAGACTTATTATGCCATATATTGGTGTGAACTAGTATCTGAACATTCTTGGTGACTGTACTTGATCGATTATCTGCTCTTCTTGTTGATTTCTTCTGTTTATATGCGTTATCTAATCGTTGTAGGCCTTGATACCTACGAGTACTAGTATTGTGCTTATGCTACTCTTGTTGTACTCTTCGTGGAGTGCAGAGTTGACACAGGTTCATGTTCGAGACCTTACGGCTGATTCTGAGGCATTTATCTGAGACGTTTGGGTGAGCTATTAAACGGTCCTGCAGCCCAGAGTCTTTTCCAAAGCTTTCTGTTTATTTCCTATCCACATACAAAAGTTGTATTCAGTATTGAGTCTGTACTTTATTTTCAAATTGTATATTTTATCTAGAAGCTCCTGTACTAGTTAAGACCAGGTTTTGGAATTTATTGATTAAAGTTTTTCTTCCGCACTTATTTATGCTAATCCGTTGTTGATTAGTGTTTCAATGTATTTAATTTCTGCACATGTTTCTTAAAAGAAATAAATTATTTGGGGATGGTTCGCCTACCAAGGGTATAGTGTAGGTGCCATCATGACCCGTTATTTGGGTCGTGACACTTAAGGTCCTTTAAATGAATTTAATCCTTTTTTTTTAAGCCTAGATTGTCTATTGTACCTTCATTTAAGGGTAGAACATGAAGAATTTGTTTGAGGTAAAGTAACCACTTGAAAATACAAGGAATAATATGAAGTATTGTATCAGTGCTGAGTTAGGAATCTTGTTTACAATCTGAACTGGTTTCTTTGGTTAAAAATCTTCATTCTTGATTAAGTTTATCTAAGGTTTCAAAATTTGCCAAGGATATATTCATAACTAAGCTACCGGTGTGTCTTTTAAGAATTAATAATTTGCAGTGTGTTGTCTAAGTAGACTATTTGAAGGATTTTGTGATTCCAAGTGCTATTACTTATGGATTGTTTTCCATCTCACTTGATAAGTTGTTTCATCCTAAAGGCTTAAGGTCAAGTGTTCGTTTGTGCACAATTGATAATGTCCAAACTGGATATCCAATCTTTTTTTTTCTCTTGAGAGAAGCAACGAAGAATTAGCCCTTTCCTCAATAAAATGGTCTCTGCAAAAGAAAGGTTTCAGTGTAAAATAGGTTTGCATCTATGTTTTGTTATGATAAAATCATGTATGGAGGGATGATTTTTCTTGTTAGAACTGAAAAAGCATGCTTAAATAGTAATACTGAATACATGTTGTATAGGAATCAATGGATGTATAGTTTCCATTTTGTATTCATCGTGTTTCCTTTATTCGGACTACGTCTAACTCTTCTTATTTTATTTCCTTAGCCTAGTCCCTTTCTGCGGGAAGTTATCCGCATCTGCGTTTCCGCACCTACGAAGCTCTTTCGCAATGCGCTTACTGGATCGTGTTTTCAGAAAGATCCAGGCAGCCATTATTTTACTTATAATCCAGGACCTCAACCCTTATGCAAGTTCTTGAGATGTGTTTCAGACCATCGTAATCTTTATCGTGTGTTTGACCAACGAGGTATTAATTCCAGACGACAGCGGCGAGAGGAGTTATTCAACTATGACATTACGTCCGGGAAAAGCAAGCGATTCTCAATAGCGGAAGGTTGATAGATAAGGATATACTATTATTCTTGTATAGAAGAAGTTCACGTTCTAGACATTCCATCACTTTTGGTGCTACGAAGGTGTGTCGTGACTTGCAACGGCATTATCGGTAGGGAGAGGATAGCTAGGGGCATCGTGATGGAGTTACCGAAGATTTTAGGCAAGTTGATGTGATACGCTCAAATTACACCTATTAATGGCGTAAAGGGGATGTTGTCAAATATAGTAACCCAAATAAGGTTGGGGTCGAATCCCACAGGGAATATGGAGAGAAAAGGGTACTAATTGTATGTGATACTAGTCTTTAAAGGCTTTAATCCTATTCCGAACAGTTTGAAATAATTGTTGAGTAATGTAATTGAATACTTTGACTTGAATTGTACTTAATGTGAGAGAGAGACTAAGGTTGTGTTCCCCATTTTGATTAGATATTATGTTTCTGGTTTCAATGTGATATATTTCTAATTGTTGTTCTAAGAGTATGCACTTGATCTCTTAAGGACTTCCTAATGTTTCCTAACAGTTAGGCTGTATTTCCTTTTTATGATTTTTCCAAATGTAATAGAGTTGAAATCGAAGAGCGACCAATAATGTCAATTTAGACTTGTTCTTATCCCTAAGTTAGTCTATTAAACGAGGGTTAACGCCACGAGTCATTGTTATTCAATCTTACCAATACTGACTCTCTTTCCCAAGAAAATTTAGTATAATGGCTTAGGCTAATGCTTGCAATCATTACCCAACGCTAACACACAAAGATAGAATAAATACTAACAACCATTATGCATATATTAATAGTAGAAACCCATTCACATAATACCCATCATGGGATCCACAACCTTAGAATTAAAATTAGCTACTCATCATTTTGGTTAACAAAGAAAGCTTAAAAGTTAACATAATATACTTACGATGCTAATACAATATGCAATGGAAGTGAAGTTGGTGCTTTAAATGCTCCAACCACTTCAAATATTCAAGACTTAAGTTAATGCTCCAAAGAAAATCAGAATTCTGAATTAAAACCCTAACTTTAAGTATTTATAGGGCCAAAAAATCGCGCCAAGTTTCTGGACAAAAACACCCTTATGCGGCATCGTTACGGACCGTAACACAGGTTACGGTCCGTCCTTCGATTTCGTACTTTGTCAGCTTGATTAGGTCAACCGTCACGGCTTCTTGCGACGGACCGTAACACAGGTTACGGTCCATATCTCCAACGGATCATGGCCTCAGTCTTCAGTGGCCAATGCGTTACGCCATGACGTTACGCCCCGTAACCTGAGTTACGAGCCGTCTTTCTGGGCGTAACCTGCGACACGACTTAGGCTTCTCACTGGAAATTTTTCTCAGCTTACGGTACATGTTACGGCCCGTAACCTGAGTTATGGACCGTCCTTTATAGCGGCACGTATCTGGATCTTCCTCTCTGGTACGGATCACGTTACGATCCGTAACTCGAGTTACAGACCGTCCTTTTTGCTCCAAGTTGTCCGTTTTTCAGCATTTCTTATCATTTCCGTTCCTTAGTCAACCAACCCTACAAAACACCAAAATAACATCAGAAACAATGTAAAAACACTTAAAAACAAGCAACACTTCTAGTGACAAAGGCATAAAATGTGTCAAAATTCACGGCACATCATGATGTCATTTGGGAAACCATGGGTATGATTAACTAAGACCGTATTTTACTTTCTGATTCACACTGTCTACACCTCGGAGTGATTGGCAAGGATCTACATTAGGGAGAATTGATTGAGGTCATGGAGTGCTCGTTTCCATCATTTCTGGCCGAGGTACTCATTTACCTTTCCACATCTAGAGGTTATGATTTCAGGCTTGTGTATTCTATTTGGGTGGTTGATTCGATTGCACTTGGGGAAGACCTTAGAGTATTGAATAATCGAGAGAGTCATGGATAGAGTGAAGCCAGTTCAAAAAATATCTTCAGTAGAAGCATAGCGGAGGCACTGTACGGTTGAGGGGATATCCTCAGCTCGTTATTGATTTATATACCTCTCCTTCATTCTTTCCTGGTCGAAGAGGAATGGTTGTTTAATTGGTATCTGATGCAATGACCCGTTTGGTCGATATAGACATTTTACTTCTTTTCTCCGAAAATACCCTACTCACAATTCTCTTCTGTGTTATTTGACTTGCAGGGATGGGTGACGTGGTTTCTGAGGAAACAGAGTGAGCCTTGATTTTGTTCCAAGAATGTAGAATCTTCTAAGTTTAATTGGTCGGTAAATGTTGACCAATCGCTGACTTTTGGAAGAGTGGGACTTAACTTATTATTTCTGGCTTCAGGTGCCTCGCAAATCCATAAATCGTTGAGCAAACCAGATATTTATTCTCCCATTTTAGGATTGGACCTCATTTTCACCCACATAAAATTCTAGAGCTCATTTTGGAGGAAATTTCAGAGTGTTCCATTGTTCCTTGGTGAGGGTAAGTCCTAATCCTTATTTCATTACTCCCTTTAATCCTTTCTCTTCAATTAGTTATTAATTCATGCTATGGGGTTAGAAGTTGTGGGTTTTAACCCTAAACTTAGAATTTAGAGGCCAAATATTGTTGGGTATTGAGTGGGTTTTGTTGCTTTAACTTGTTTTGAACCTTGGGTAAACTAATTCTACAACAAATTTAGCAATTTAATCCCGGTTTTAAATGATTTGACTTAGGGTTTTAGCACACTTGGGAATTTGGGATAAATAATGATGTTAAAACTCAATTGTGATTAAAAGAGGTTGATAATAATTCAGATTTGGACTAATTAGACTATGGGTAAGGTGGATATAACCTAAAAGATCCAATTTTGCTCTTATGGGCCGGGGGTCACCTTTGGAACGACGTTTGGGGGTTCTACTTAGAAGTATGGGGTTATGGATATCCTTTTGTTTGTTCTCTAACATAGAAATACTTGTTTGATTAGACCTTGCTCATTCGGAGGCGTTTCTAGTGAGAAACAAGCTCAATATGGATAGTCCGTGGCTCTTGTTCGGCTTCGAGGTAGGCTACGGCTTACCTTTGTTACACTCTGGATAAAGAATCGTATGTAATTATAGATATTGAAGGGGAAAGCATGGTAGGCCTTCAGGCATGGTTGTGGTGATAAATCCACTGGTTTGGTATGGATGTTGATTATGTGGGTTTGCCGCTATGTTTACTGTTAACTTGTGTCTGTTCAGAGATTGTGTTAGTGACCTGATATCTCACTTGCTGTATAGATTGGAAGGAACTATATATTAATGACCTGAGTTGTAGTTGGCATTCATAATTTACATATCTTGGTTCAATGACAACACACACACACACACACATATATATATATACAATAATTCCCTTTGTAAGCTTACAACTCTCTAACTTCTCATTCGATCCCACATCAACTACAATACTCACATCAACAATGACAACACACACGCACGCACACACACACACACACACACACACACACACACACACACACACACATATATATATATATATATATATATCAAAATATACTTAAATCCATTCCCAGTCATCTCTTAAAATAACCCCAAGTCACCATCTTATCCTTCATCAACTTACCATTCCCACAAATACCTTCTCTTTACTTAGTTCACTAAAACTCTTGGTAATAAACTCAAATACAAGGGTAGAAATCATTTACAAACCTTGAGGGTTCAAAATACCAAAAATTACTTCAACTTCAACTCCCTAAGATCCACAACCTTGAAGAAACCCTAGAAGCAACCTTCTTCTTCACAAGCTCGGGTTTACGGGGTTCGGGTCTTATCAAATCTTCACTAATATGATGAAAAATATTGGGATAGAATATCTTAGGATTTTTCTGATTTGGAGTGGAGGAAAATATGAAACAAGGTCGTGCACCACCTATTTATACTTGAAAGCTAAAAAGGATACAACGGTCGACATGTCGACGGTCCGTCGACTTACTCCGTCGACCTGTGCCTGCAGATGCAAGGCTGTGGGATCCTGTCAATGCCGCACATTGGCGGTCCATCGACCATATCGACGACCCATTGACGATTACTGGTGTTCTGCAGATTTTTCTGATTCAGTTCAGATCGCGTCGATTTGATTCATTCAATTTCCAACTCTATAAATTGCCAGGAATATCTGCTGGTACCCTTGTACACGAGGTAAGGCACTTTATACTCCAAACTCGGGCTCGGGTCTCTATTCTAAGGGCATACCCGACTAGGAACCCATAGTTTCTACTACTACGAGAACGAGGGGTGTAACAGAATGATGTTAATGACATTGAGAAAGTATTATGTGAAGAATTAATATGGTGTTGTATTGTAGTCATGGTAAGGAATGATTATGAAAGTGAATTTGAGAAGTGAACAATATTTAACTTGAGAAATCTATTGATTATGATATTATGAGTGTCGCTATTGATGTTTGGGAATTGTTATATTATATGGAGAAAGTTGTCGAAACAAAGAAAATCCTGCTCAATTTTCGTTAGCCTTTTAGTCGCTTTAGCTTAGCTTAGTCATGCTTCCAATGGCCTAATCATGGTACGAATTGTCTTGAATATAGAATTGTGAGCTCGAAAAGGAGAACATTTAGCCATTAAGAGTACGCAAAGGTATGTAAGGCTATCCCCCTTTCCTTCATAAAGGCATGACTCTCATATTCTATCTCCCATGACCTTCTTACATTCTCAAAGTTGAAAGTTCATGATTCGTAAGAGCTTCTCATGCGATAGAGATGAGATATGTTCGATGATAATGATGATGAGGATGATGCCATTTCTAGAAATTCCAAAGCTTATGAGATAATGTTATTATGAGTTTGATAATCTTATTTTCATGATTTCATTAATGTTATTTCTTGTATTGTCTCACCTCATGAGATTAGTTCCGTCAAGGTGAGATATAGCGATAATGATGATTCCATAATGTAATCGGAGGTTACCGACCTTACGACACTCCGATAGAGTTATAGCTTTCACTTGGGCTCTCATGCATGCTCTATGTTATGTATAGGTATGATTACACCGTGCCTATATGGTCGGGCAGACACCACTACACCGGGTGTAGTGGGCGGCTATGATGATTACATCGTGCCTATATGGCCGGGCAGACACCACTAGTGGGCGGCTTAAGATGGTTACCCCGGACGTAGGAGGCCCGGACGCGGGCTAATGATGATCACACCGTACCTATGGTCGGGCAACTTATATATATGTATACATGATATGATGTTATTTAATATAAAAGCTAGCATGCATGATTCCGCCTTAAGAGGCAATCAGTACAGGTTATTCCTTTGCTTTATGTTCTCTCATTTCTTTAATATGTTCGATATGCATGCCTTAAAAACTCAGTACATTGTTCATACTGACGTCCTTTTCTTTTATGGACGTTGTGTTCATGCCCACGGGTAGACAGGGAGACGTCCAATTCCTAGGAGCTTTCTCAGCAGAGACACGGGAGCACTCCACTACTCCGGAGTTGCCACATCTTGGTATATTCTTTTGTGTATATAGTGGGGCATGGAGGGGTCCTGTCCCATCCTTATGACTAGAGTAAGCCAGTTAGAGGCTCATAGATACTTATGTGTGGGTTGTAGATGCTATGTGATCTCTCCATTGTATATTTTATACATCATTTTTGTAGCCTCGTGGGCTTATGCATATTCATATGTTTTGGGAGGTATTTGAAGATCGTTTCATGACAAGTTTTGTGTTGAGAATGATGTATGTCCAGGTTAGGTATGATAGTTAGCATGATGAGTGGTGCTCAATATCCAGCTCTGGGTACCCGTCATGGCCCACTAGTTGGGTTGTGACAATTGAGTTATTGCTTGCTTGTAAGGTTCTTTTATTCAGAAACTTGACGCACATGAGGATTAGAAATCGTACTTAGGCCTATGATCTAAATATATTGAGACTTACTGTGTCGTATATTGTTGTGAACTGTTATTTGAACTTGTTTAGTGACTGTACTTCATCACTTATCTGCTCTGCTCGTTGATTTCTTCTATTTATATGCATTATCTAATCGTTTTCGGCCTATAGTACCTACGAGTACTAGTGTTGTGCTGATGCTACACTTGTTCTACTCTTTGTGGAGTGCAGCGTTGATACAGGTTCATGTTCGAGACCTTGCGACTGATTCCGAGGCATTTATCTGAGACGTTTGGGTGAGCTATTAGAAGGTCCTACAGCTCGGAGTCTCTTTTAAAGCTTTTTATTTATTTCCTATACAAAGACAGAAGTTGTATTTAGTATTGAATCTGTACTTTATTTTCAAATTATATACTTCATCTAGAAGCTCTTGTACAAGTTAAGACCAGGTTTTGAAATTTATTAATTAAAGTTTTTCTTCCGCACTTGTTTATGTTAATCTGTTGTTGATTAGTGTTTCAATGTATTTAATTTCTACACATGTTTCTTAAAAGAAATAAATTATTTGGTGATGGTTCCCCTACGAGGGGGATGGTGTACGTGTCATCATGACCCGTTAATTGGGTCGTGACACTTGAGGTCCTTTTTATGAATTTAATCCTTTTTTGAAGCCTAGACTGTCTGTTGTACCTTCATTTAAGGGTAGAACATGAAGAATTTGTTTGAAGTAAAGTAACCACTTAAAAATACAAGGAATAATATGAAGTACTTTATCGGTGCTGAGTTAGGAATCCTGTTTACAATATGATCTGGTTTCTTTGGTTAAAAATCTTCATTCTGGATTAATTTTATCTAAGGTTTCAAAATTTGAACAAGGATATATTCATAACTAAGCTACTGGTGTGTCCTTTAAGAATTATAATGTGCAGTGTGTTGTCTAAATAGACTGTTTGAAGGATTTTGTGATTCCAAGTTCTATTTCTTATGAATTGTTTTCCGTCTCCCTTGATAATTTGTCTCATCCTAAAGGCTTAAGGTCAAGTGTTGGTTTGTGCTCAATTGATAATGTCCAAACTTGATATCCAGTCTCTTTTTTTTTTTTTCTCTTAAGAGAAGCAAGGCAGGATTAACCCCTTCCTTAATAAAGGGGTCTTTGCAAAAGAAGGGTTTGAGTGTAGAATGGGTTTGCAGCTATGTTTCGTTATGATAAAATCTTGTATCGAGGGATGATTTTTGTCGTTAGAACTGAAAAAAGCATGCTTAAATAGTAATACCGAATACATGTTGAATAGGAGTCAATGGCTGTATAGTCTTCATTTCTTATTCATTGTGTTTCCTTTATTGAGACTGCCTCTAACTCCTCTTATTTTTCTTTATTTTGCATGAACACTTGGTTGACTATTGGAGTTATGAAAACTCCAAGTTCAGCCCAGAATAAGAAGAAATTAGTAGTAGCAGTTTTGTTCTTGTCTAGCTGCCTTCGTTTGTGTCAAGCGTCTCCGTCCTCCTTCCTCTCTTCAAACTTTATGTCTTTGCGTTAACATGTATATACATGTTGTTATACATGTTGTTTATACTCTTGACTAACATTTTTTTGTGGATTGTATTTGTAGCATATTTGTTTCTTGCTTGTGTACGAACTTGCGGAAAAATGGCTAACTATAGCAGCGAGTTTAGTCCTGTCCCTTTAGATACTAAATTTAGTATAACCTTTTGAAGTTTTTTTCTTTAAAGATTTTCTAACAAATTTTCAGGTCATAATTGTTTTTATAAAGAGTAAAAAATTAGAATTCTTTACAAAGTGAATTGTTATTGTTTAGGACTATTCCAGTGATAGATAAGGAGTGCAAATCAGTGGTTTTTGTATAAGGAAAATAGGTGATTTTGAAAGCTTATAAGAAAAGGATATGAGCTTTGCCCCAAACTTATTTCGAAAGAGGAAGAATTGAGAGGATCCGGACCTTTTTTTTTATTATTGTTTTGACACTAACATGAGCAGGAACTATTTCAAGTTGAAACTCTATATTACGGCCTATGTATAGTGGCCCAAGCTATTTTGTGAGAGCTAAGAGGTGCATACTTTATTTTCATATACATATATACTGTATATTTTTATTAACTCCTTTAATCATCTTTTCATCATGTGTATACATATATTACTCTCATATCACAAATAGCTATTTTTGAAACATTATATACCATCCTTACGTAGGATATAAATGGCGCATATATACATTATTTTCTCAAAATATACATACTAATCCTCTCATTTTTTATGCAAAAAATACGTCATGAATATATATGTATATGTGTTTGCATCTTACGCCTACTAAACTACTTCTTTTACAAATAAACATACACATATACCATTTTTACATAATTGCATATATACTCTCACTAATCATTTCTACACATGCATACATTTTTTAACATGATTATAATGACTTTAAAACTGATATTTGTACAAATCATCTTAGGAAATTAGTTCCTTTAGCAGTTATTTAAAATAGGTAATAAATAATAAATAAGAAATAGATAAATAATCCCACTCTAGTGTTAGTTAAACTAAGTTTGAGGGTTGTCTTCGGATAGGCTCTAGGGGTGCTTAAAACCTTCTCCTCGGGGTAAATAAAGCCCTTATTTAGAAACTCATAGGTTTCAAAGACTAAAATGGAGTTTTATATTTTTTACAAATGGTTTCCTAATATTTCCTAAAATTATGTGGCGACTCTGAATATTTTCAAACCCAAAGGAAACATAGTCATTAGTTGTGAACTAGTTTTAATCCGTTAAAAATAGGGCATAACAGTTACCTTCATAGGTATGATACCCAAGTAGAAAAGTCTTGGGTATGGTATACTTTGAGGCTATTCTTAGGATGGATTGGTTATCTCTGTATCACGTGATCTTGGATTGTCATGCCAAGGCAGTTACTTTAGCCATGTCGGGTGTTCCTAGATTGGAGTGGAAGACTGCTCTTAGTCAGTATCCGAAGAGGGTTGTATCGTTTCTTAAGGCTCAAAGGATGGTGGAGAAAGGTTGTCTCTTCTACTTAACGTATGTTTGAGATACTAGTTCGGAGACTCCTCCAATAGAGTCAGTTCCGGCAATGAGATATTTTCCGGAGGTATTTCAGACATATCTTCTAGCTGTTCCATCTGATCGTGATATTGATTTCTCTATTGAATTGGAGCCAGGTACTCAGCCCATTTCTATTCTATCATATCAAATAGCACCGATCAAGTTGAAGGAGTTGAAAGAGCAATTGCTGGATTTGTTGAGCAAAGGGTTCATTCGACCTACTGTATCACCATGGAGCTGCTCCCGTGTTGTTCATGAAGAAGAAGGACGGATTTATGCGTATGTACATTGACTATCGACAGTTGAACAAACTGTTCCTCGCATTGATGATTTTGTCAACTTGCTTCAGGGTGCTTCTATCTTTTCTAAGATTGACTTAAGATCCAGTTATCACCAATTGAAGATTAGGGCTAAGGATGTTTCTAAGATTGCTTTCTAGACGCGTTATGGGCATTATGATTTCTTGGTGATGTCATTTGGGATGACTAATGTTTCTGCAACCTCCATGGACTTGATGAATGGGGTATTCATACCTTACTTGGATTCCTTTGTGATTGTCTTCATCGATGATATCTTGATATACTCTCGTAGTGGGGAGGAATCTGTTATATCCCGTAATTTTGCACATTTGGAGAAATCGAAATAATTGTGACTAGTAAGAGATAAGGCAATATTTTGATTTTATTTAATATATATGTTGTTCATGGAAAATATTGATGCGGAAATATGGAGGAAGGCTAAGGGCAAAATTGAAATTTTGGAAATTAATTTCATGAATTACAAAATACCAACCAAAAGTAATTGGGCTAGGAAAAAAAAAGAAGAGGCCCATAGGGTGGCCGGCCATATAGAAAATGGCCCAGGCCCATGAAAAATTAAATCCAAGACAATAAAAGGAGAGGGCCACTAGTCTTCAACACATATTAGAACATTCAAAAAAAAAAAAAACACAAGACTAGAGAGAAAGAGCAAGGGTTTCGGCCATAAAAGAAAAAGAAGAAAAAAATTTTGAGCCATCAATCTTGGATCCAAAAATTATAATTTTCTAGTATTCTTGCTAAATCAAAGACCCTCTTCAACGTGGTATAATTATTTAAGCAAGAAAACCACTCTTGGTGGCAAGTGGAAAATTGAAGAAAAGGTAAGAATTTCTATTCTTTTACATGTTATGGAAGATTTATATATGTTATAGTGAGTAGAATTGAATGAAAATCATGGAATTGTTATGTGTTGTGTGTGGGCCGTGTAGGTGTGTTGTGTGTGTGTGGCCGTGTGGAGTAAATTGGTGGAGGAAGGATGAATTAATTTTATTTAGCATGTTAGTGTGTTGTTGTGGCCCTTATGATGTGAATGAAAGACTAATGGTTCAAGTTGGCGTGGAAATTGGTTGTAGGTTGTTGTAGGAAATTATGTGATTTTACTATAGTTTTTATGTAATTGTGGAAATGGAGTTGCTAAAGTGTAAATTATTGTTGTTGTTGATGAATTTGGAAGAGGATAATGTGATGTTGTAGTCTTGTTGCATTTGTGGAGATTTCGAGTGGAATATGGTGTTGGTGGGATTGTTTGAATATTGTATAGATTGTTTGAAATGTTCTTGAATTGTGTTTGAATGACATTGGATTAGTAATGAATATGTGAGCGTTGATATTGGCTTGAATGTACGTAGTTGAATTGAATATGATAAGCTACGTAGAGAAGAAAGTTACTAATGTTAGAATGCGTTTAAATTGATTCTTGATGACTATTAGTATGGTTGTTGGTATTGTTGGTATGGTTGTTGATAAATTTGGCCGAGTTAAATTCTCGGGGATGTTGAATTTACAGGGGAGATGCTGCCGAAATTTCTGTAGACAAGTACTAGTTAGAATTGAATTTCTAAGTACTGTAGCTAATGTTTGGTAATTGATAACGTTATTATAGACATTGGAGAGCCCGAGACTTGAGTCGGGATTTGTTTAGCAAGCGATCGAGGTATGTAAAGCCTACCTTTCCTTCATTTGGCATGACCTTTTTGAAATAAACAAATAACGTACATGTATGCTTCTAAAGAAAATCCTATTCTTAGAGCCACTAGGATGGCTAATATCTTTGACTTCCATAAGCTATTCTATATGGCTTGATACGTATTTATGATATTTGAAGATTCTAGTTGTTATGTTTCCGAATGTTGTTCGAAAGAAAAATCGTGATGGCCAAAATCTTTGATGAATACTTGATACGTTAATATGGTCCTAAAGTCTCCATTTGATTTGATCCATAGTGTTATTCGGGAGTTTCCTAATATGAATGATACTTGAAATTCCAAATATGGCTTATGAAATGTTTTAGAAGGTTCTGAACTTCAAAAGCTCTATTAGATTCGATTCATAACGACATCCGAAAGGTGCTTGATATGATTATGGCTCTAATTTCTCAAAAAATGGCTCCTGGAATGCTTATAGAGCATTATGTACTTCAAACGCTCGTAACTTTCTTATACTAATTCCGATTGACTCGAAACTTGTTTCTGAGCCTTCAGGGGTCGGTGAGTGTACTTGTCCATCGAGTCTTAGAATTGATTCATATGCATATGGTTCTCACTACTCCGCTCGTGCGTGCTACTATTACGTGGTTCGTCGAGCCTCGGGTTGGTTATATCATTGTGTGCACTATGTTATACTCGCCACTAACATGTTATGATATATATGGATCGGAGCCAACGCCTCGGCAACATGATATGTTCTGTTTTCTGTATATATATGAACATGATATGTTTTTCAAAGGAATTATCACTATGGATATGTCTATCTTATATGTATGGATCGGGCTGCACGTTCCGCAGCAGCATGATATATGTTATATATATGGATCGGGCTGCACGTTCCGCAGCAATATAATATATTTATGGATCGGACTGCACGTTCCGTAGCAATATAACATATGTATGGATCGGGCCGAACGTTCCTCGGAAGTATATGTTATATATATGGATCGGGCCGAACGTTCCTCGGCAGTATATGTTACATGTATGGATGTATATATGTGTGGATCGGGCCGTACGTCCTCGGCGCTATCATACTACATATGGATTGGTTATGTGTATATGTATATGATGACATATGATGACGGCACGTGCGATATGTGTTTGGAAAGTAAGTATTTTGGTACTCTGGACGTTTTACTCACTTTCGGTACTTTTCTGACATATGACATCGGTAAGCATGATTTACGTTCGGAAAAAAATATGCACCTTAATATTCTGGCTAATGTATTTACTTTTTGGTATCGTTGTTCCGGTTATGCTTCTGTTTTCTGTATTCCATGCCTTACATACTCAGTACATATTCCGTACTGACCCCCTTCTTCGGGGGCTGCGTTTCATGCCCGCAGGTACAGAAGTTCGTGTGAGTGACCCGACGGTTTAGGCTTTCTACTCTGCTGCCTTGGAGTGCTCCCTTGCTCCGGAGCCCACACTTTTGGTACAGATCTTTCTGTGTACATGTTTATGTATGTGTATATTCAGGGGTACGGCGGGGCCCTGTCCCGTTATATGATTCTGTTGTGTTTGTTAGAGGCCTGTAGAAATGGACGTGGGTCATGGGTCGTCATCGTCCTGTTATGTCTGTGAATTGTGTCTAAGAGGTACTATCTGCTATGACAGCCCTAACGGCTTGTATATATATATACTTATGTATATGCTCTGGGTGATATGTTCCACGACTGCCTTAGCGGCTTCTGTATGATACGTATGTTATATGCGACCGCTTCAGATTAATAGCTGTTTAAATTAATTTATGTTGGATATGAATAAGATATGGATATGTCGATTGGGTAAGTCGGTGTGTATGGGTGTCCAGCTCGGGCACCAGTCACGGCCCACGGGGTTGGGTCGTGACAAAAGTGGTATCAGAGCGGTTTGTCCTCGGAATGTCTACAGGCCGTGTCTAGTAGAGTCTTGTTTATCGGTGTGTTGTGCACCACATCTATAAACAAGAGGCTACAGAACATTTAGGATGTTGCCTTTCTTTAGATCTTAGATCGTGCGATAGAGCTGTATTATTAGGATGGTTCCTTTCTGACGAAATATTATGTTTTCAGCGATGCCTCCGAGAAAAGCGACAGCTGCCCAGAAGGGCAAGTCAGCAGTAGTTGGAGAGACTAGTCAGGCTCAGAGAGTTACTCGGGCCCGTGCTCAGACTATGCCCGAGATTATGCCCAAGTCAGCGGGCTCTACTACACTATCATCATCAGAGGATCCTGGAGCAGCAGCCGCTGCCGCTTTGGATCAGGAGACGCCTCCACCAGTAGCTCCAGAGGCTCCATCGCCCGAGCCACCAGCTCCTCAGCTAGGAGCAGAGTACAGGGCGATGAGAGATGTTGTACAGTTACTGACGAGGTTAGTAGCAGCGCAGGCTCACAGGCCTGGGCCAGGGGGTGATTATGTGGATAGACACGACAGCTTAAGAGTTCGCCACTTTTTGACTTGTAATCCTCCGGAGTTCTACGGGTCAAAGCCCGAGGAGGACCCCTAGGACTTTATCCGACAGATGCAGCGTACGCTGAGATTAGTCAGAGCTTCTGAGACTGAGTCTGTCGAGTTGGCTTCATATAGACTGCGTGATGTAGCGGTTAATTGGTATGAGTCCTGGGAGCTGTCCAGAGGCGAGGATGCCCCTCCAGCTGTGTGGGACGACTTTACAGCCGCCTTTCTCGGCCATTTTCTGCCTCCCGAGATGCGGCGGGCAAGGGTTGACAGATTTCTACAGTTGAGATAGAGGGGCAAGAGCGTTCGGGAGTACAGTTTAGAGTTCGACTCTTTGGCCAGATATGCACCTACCATCGTAGCCGATATGACTGACAGGATGCACCGGTATGTGATGGGACTGGATTATTATTTGGTGGATAGCTGTATGGCGGTGGCATCTCAGTCCGGGATGGATATTGCCCGGCTACAGGCATACGCACAAGGAATGGAGGACCGACATAGAAGGCGTCAGCCTGATAGGGATCGTGATAGGAGACAGCCCAAATGGTCTAGGTCAGCTGGATATTTTGGGGAGTCTCGAGGCGGCCAGCCTCAGCAGCAGTATAGCAGATACCCTCCCCAGTCGGCACGGAGCACACCCCCACAGTCTACGGGCAGGAGACCAGATGGTGCAGGGTAATCAGGAGCAGGTCAGAGCTCCAGGGCTACGGGCTCCATGGGTGCTTGTTTTACTTGTGGCCGTCAGGGCCATTTTATGAGGGATTGTCCGCTTAGGAGAGGTTCAGCTGATGCAGCTCAGCCTACCGGGTCAGTTGCTGGTTCATCGACCCCTTCTGTAGCCATGTGCCCTACGGGGCAAGGTATGCCGACACCGGCAGGTCGCGGTAGAGGTCGAGGCAGTGCTCCCGGCTCTAGCGGTCCTTCGAACCGCTTATATGCTTTGGTTAGCCGACAGGACCAGGAGGCGTCACCAGACGTGGTTACAGGTATACTGTTAATTTTCTATTGAAATGTATATGCATTGATAGATTCAGACTCTATTTTATTATATATTCCCCCCCCCCCCCCCCCCCCGGATTGCTAGAAGAACTGGGATAGGACCGTCTGAGGTAGTTATACATACAGATGAAAAGTGAATGTTGAGAATTTAAAAGACTAACTCGGTAATTGCACAGTCAGAAAAAAATAAAGGATCCTCTCTAGATCGGAGTGGGACCCACAACGAGAACCTTCCGGAAATCGTTAAGACCCCGACTTACCCTAGATGATGTGAAAAAGGTCGTGCGGGGAAATGGGTGCAATTATACCAGCATTAACGTATCGAAATGCATTGAAGTTTCGAGGTTAAGCGTGCTAGGGCCAGAGCAGTTTTGGGATGGGTGACCCCCTGGGAAGTATACTAAAATTTTCACAAACATAGATATAAGAGACAAATAGGAAATTTGGGGTAACCTAAAGGAAATTAGAATATGCGGAGTGATTAGACACCTTAAAGAGGACAGGTAGGTTAAGGTAGAATGGGCCGGTGAAGAAAAAGAAAGCGCAATGCAGCTTTGGAATCAGAGTAAGTTTGAATAGCGTTTGGAAATGTTCTGTAAGCAAAATGGCAGTAAATGTATATGTATGTATATTCGGGCGATGTGTATTCCGCCAGCCTGCCGGCTTTTGTATGATATTTCTGTTACAAGTGACCGCTTAAGACGACGTTTGTTCTCAGTATCTGTGCTAAATAACGTATGTTAACTTTGGATAAGCCTTTGATATGTCTATTTGGTAAGCGAATGGGTTGGGTGTCCAATTAGGACACTAGTCACGGCCCACGGGGTTGGGTCGTGACAAAAGATGACATCCCATTTATGACTGTACCGATCGGCAGGTGGGCCCCAACAGCCAGTGTTGCGATATATGAAAAACTTTAATTGAACGGAATTTAAGAGACAAAGCGAAATATATAGTACAGATGTTACAAAGTAGACTGATACTGGTTCCACCACTAGTTAAGGCTGGAAAGTCCTAGCACAACGATGTTCGGGAATGGAAAGAAAGTGAGTACGTAAAAAGAGGATAGCAATTGTGACGTTTGGGAAATTTTGAAGGAAAAAAAGAGAATAGAGTGAAAGAATACTTTGCGAACTTCAGATCTGATGCTATAAACAACAAAAAGGGGAAAAAACTACTCCCTAAGAGGGATTAAAGATACTAATGGCTTGACCGAAGGAAAAAGAGAGAGGTTAGAAAGAAGGTGACTGGAAAACGGATACGCATCAAAAGGTTAATGACACTGTTAGACATAAAGGGCAGAGGTACGTCGAAATGGAAAAAGTAAGTGTCGAAAATGGATTCCCTTATAAGTATTTCGATTAAATACGAGAACGTAGTTAACAAGGGGATAGACAATGTAGACTTCGCACTGAAGGAACTTCAATTGTGAGAAGGTCGCAGAAAGCGATGGTTACTTAAAGATTATAAGTGTATACGGACCCCCTTTAAAAAAGGGGGGAGAACATACTAGATTTGAAACGAACTACAACGATTCAAGCTCCATAAAAGAAGACTTATTAGCTCGGGGCCAGAATTCAGGGTATGTTGGCATATCGTGAAGATTACGAAAGGACATAGAAATGAAATGACGAAAAGTGTGCCGTGAGGAAAATAAAGGGAGAAAGTATGGAAGACGCCTGGAGAGGCCGACAAATATAAGCGGATAACCCGAAATGACACCATATGAGGCTAGTTTAACATTCGAGGACGAATGTTCTAAAGGGGGGGAGGATGTTATATCCCGTAATTTTGCACATTTGGATCCATAAAAGAAAAAGAAGAAAAAAATTTTGAGCCATCAATCTTGGATCCAAAAATTATAATTTTCTAGTATTCTTGCTAAATCAAAGACCCTCTTCAACGTGGTATAATTATTTAAGCAAGAAAACCACTCTTGGTGGCAAGTGGAAAATTGAAGAAAAGGTAAGAATTTCTATTCTTTTACATGTTATGGAAGATTTATATATGTTATAGTGAGTATAATTGAATGAAAATCATGGAATTGTTATGTGTTGTGTGTGGGCCGTGTAGGTGTGTTGTGTGTGTGTGGCCGTGTGGAGTAAATTGGTGGAGGAAGGATGAATTAATTTTATTTAGCATATTAGTGTGTTGTTGTGGCCTTTATGATGTGAATGAAAGACTAATGGTTCAAGTTGGCGTGGAAATTGGTTGTAGGTTGTTGTAGGAAATTATGTGATTTTAATATAGTTTTTATGTAATTGTGGAAATGGAGTTGCTAAAGTGTAAATTGTTGTTGTTGATGATGAATTTGGAAGAGGATAATGTGACGTTGTAGTCTTGTTGCGTTTGTGGAGATTTCGGGTGGAATATGGTGTTGGTGGGATTGTTTGAATATTGTATAGATTGTTTGAAATGTTCTTGAATTGTGTTTGAATGACCTTGGATTAGTAATGAATATGTGAGCGTTGATATTGTCTTGAATGTACGTAGTTGAATTGAATATGATAAGCTACGTAGAGAAGAAAGTTATTAATGTTAGAATGCGTTTAAATTGATTCTTGATGACTATTAGTATGGTTGTTGGTATTGTTGGTATGGTTGTTGATAAATTTGGCCGAGTTAAATTCTCGGGGATGTTGAATTTACAGGGGAGATGCTGCCGAAATTTCTGTAGACAAGTACTAGTTAGAATTGAATTTCTAAGTACTATAGCTATTGTTTGGTAATTGATAACGTTATTGTAGACATTGGAGAGCCCGAGACTTGAGTCGGGATTTGTTTAGCGAGCGATCGAGGTATGTAAAGCCTACCTTTCCTTCATTTGGCATGACCTTTGTGAAATAAACAAATAACGTACATGTATGCTTCTAAAGAAAATCCTATTCTTAGAGCCACTAGGATGGCTAATATCATTGACTTCCATAAGCTATTCTATATGGCTTGATACGTATTTATGATATTTAAAGATTCTAGTTGTTATGTTTCCGAATGTTGTTCGAAAAAAAAATTGTGATGGCCAAAATTTTTGATGAATACTTGATACGTTAATATGGTCCTAAAGTCTCCATTTGATTTGATCCATAGTGTTATTCGAGAGTTTCCTAATATGAATGATACTTGAAATTCCAAATATGGCTTATGAAATGTTTTAGAAGGTTCTGAACTTCAAAAGCTCTATTAGATTCGATTCATAACGACATCCGAAAGGTGCTTGATATGATTATGGCTCTAATTTCTCAAAAAATGGCTCCTGAAATGCTTATAGAGCGTTCTGTACTTCAAACGCTCGTAACTTTCTTATACTAATTCCGATTGACTCGAAACTTGTTTCTGAGCCTTCAGGGGTCGGTGAGTGTACTTGTCCATCGAGTCTTAGAATTGATTCATATGCATATGGTTCTCACTACTCCACTCGTGCGTGCTACTATTACATGGTTCGTCGAGCCTCGGGT
This sequence comes from Lycium barbarum, assembly GCF_019175385.1. NCBI lineage: Eukaryota > Viridiplantae > Streptophyta > Magnoliopsida > Solanales > Solanaceae > Lycium > Lycium barbarum. Next base: position 53,190,701 of record NC_083338.1, on the reverse strand, counting down.
TGGTTATATCATTGTGTGCACTATGTTATACTCGCCATTAACATGTTATGATATATATGGATCGGAGCCGACGCCTAGGCAACATGATATGTTCTGTTTTCTGTATATATATGAACATGATATGTTTTTCAAAGGAATTATCACTATGGATATGTATATCTTATATGTATGAATCGGGCTGCATGTTCCGCAGCAGCATGATATATGTTATATATATGGATCGGGCTGCACGTTCCGCAGCAATATAATATATTTATGGATCGGACTGCACGTTCCGCAGCAATATAACATATGTATGGATCGGGCCGAACGTTCCTCGACAGTATATATTATATATATGGATCGGGCCGAACGTTCCTCAGCAGTATATGTTACATGTATGGATGTATATATGTGTGGATCGGGCCGTACGTCCTCGGCGCTATCATACTACATATGGATTGGTTATGTGTATATGTATATGATGACATATGATGGCAGCACGTGCGATCTGTGTTTGGAAAGTAAGTATTTTGGTACTCTGGACGTTTTACTCACTTTCGGTACTTTTCTGACATATGACATCGGTAAGCATGATTTACGTTCGGAAAAAAATATGCACCTTAATATTCAGGCTAATGTATTTACTTTTTGGTACCGTTGTTCCGGTTATGCTTCTGTTTTCTGTATTCCATGCCTTACATACTCAGTACATATTCCGTACTGACCCCCTTTCTTCGGGGGCTGCGTTTCATGCCCGCAGGTACAGACGTTCGTGTGAGTGACCCGACGGTTTAGGCTTCCTACTCTGCTGCCTTGGAGTGCTCCCTTGCTCCGGAGCCCACACTTTTGGTACAGGTCTTTCCGTGTACATGTTTATGTATGTGTATAGTCAGAGGTACGGCGGGGCCCTGTCCCGTCATATGATTCTGTTGTGTTTGTTAGAGGCCTGTAGACATGTACGTGGGTCATGGGTCGTCATCGTCCTGTTATGTCTGTGAATTGTGTCTAAGCGGTACTATCTGCTATGACAGCCCTAACGGCTTGTATATATATATATATATATATATATATATATATATATATATATATATATATATATATATATATATATATATATATATATATATACTTATGTATATGATCTGGGTGATATGTTCCACGACTGCCTTAGCGGCTTCTGTATGATACGTATGTTATATGCGACCGCTTCAAATTAATAGCTGTATAAATTAATGTATGTTGGATATGAATAAGATATGGATATGTCGATTAGGTAAGTAGGTGTGTATGGGTGTCCAGCTCGGGCACCAGTCACGGCCCACGGGGTTGGGTCGTGACAGAATCGAGCAGCATTTGAGGGTTGTGCCTAGGATCTTGAAGGAAAAGAAGCTCTACACTAAGTTTTGTCTTAGTTCTATGGAATCTTGGGCACATAGTGTCTAAGGATGATATCATGGTATATCCTAAGAAGATTGAGGCAGTTCGAGATTGGATTAGGCTAGCTTTGGTCAGAGAGGTTTGGAGTTTTGTAGGTCTCGCGAGTTATTATCGGCGTTTTGTAGAGGGTTTTTCATCTATTGCATCCCTGTTGACCGAATTGACTCAGAAGGAAGTATCATTTCATTGGTCCAATGAGTGTGATGCGAGATTTCAAAGGCTCAAGACTTTGTTGACTACCGCACTGATTTTTGGCTTACCTATCGACGGAGAGAGCTTTACGGTCTATTGTGATGCTTTTGGAATGGTTCTTGGGTGTGTGTTAATACAGAGAGGAAAGGTGATAGCTTATGCTTTGAGGCAGCTGAAGGTGCACGAGAAGAACTACCCCGCTTATGACTTAGAGTTGGCAGCGATAGTCTTCGCTTTGAAGATTTTGAGGCATAATCTTTATGGTATGCGTCATGAGGTATTCACAGATCATCGTAGCCTTCAGTATATAATCAACCAGAAAGACCTCAATTTGAGATAGTGCAGGTGGTTGGAGTTGCTCAAGGATTATGATATGACTATTCTTTATCCCCGAGCAAAGCCAATATAGTGGCAGATGCGTTGATTAGGAGGCATTGAGTATGGTAGTTTGGAATTGTTACGTGTGGGATTGCATCCTTTTTGGCTATGGATGTTCAGTTTTGTGAGACTTGATATTTTTGAGTCAGTAGAGTTCTATCTTGTGTGGAGGCACGATTTTCCTTATTGGAGCAGATTCGGTCTCAACAGTTTGATGATGTGAAATTGTGAAAGATCCGGGACAAGGTGTTACAAGATGAGGCTAAGAAAGCGATTCTTGATGGTATTTTGAGGATCAAAGGTCGGATTTGTGGTCCTATAGTGGGAGATTTGACTCGATTGATCATGGAAGAGGCACATTGTTCGAAGTATTCCATTCATCCAGGAGCTACAAAAATGTATCGTGACTTAAAGCAACATTATTGGTGGTGTCGAATGAAGAGAGACATAGTGGAGTTTGTGTCTCGGTGTTTGAATTATTAACAAGTGAAGTATGAACACCAAAAGCCTGATGATGTGATTCAGCTTATGCCCTTACCCAAGTAGAAGTGGGAGATGATTGGTATGAATTTTTTGGTGGGATTTCCACGTACTGCGGGAAAATTTGATGCTATTTGTGTCATTGTGGAAAGGTTGATCAAGTCTGCTCGTTCCAGTTCAGACTACCTACAACTCAGAGAATTTAGCCAAGATTTACATTCGTGAGATAGTTAGATTGCATAGAGTGCCCATTTCTATTATTTCGAACTGAGGTAATCAGTTTACATCACATTTCTGGCGGTCTATGCAGAAGGAGTTGGGTACAAGAGTGGAGCTTAGTATAACTTTTCAAACCTCAGACTGATGGTCAGTTTGAGCGGACTATTCAGGTTCTTGAGGACATGTTACGAAATTGTGTGATTGACTTTGGTGGTCATTGAGATCAGTTTCTACCCTTAGCGGAGTGTTCTTACAACAATAGTTACTATTCGAGTATTGAGATGGAACCATTTAAGGCATTGCATGGCAGGAGGTGTCATTCTCTATTGGTTGGTTTGATTCTTTCGAGGTTAGGCCTTGGGTACTGATTTATTTGAGAGATTCCATAGATAAGGTAAAGCTAATTCAAGAAAGACTTCTCACAGGTCAGAGTAGGCAAAAGATTTATGCGGATCAGAAGGTTCGTGATTTTGAATTCATGGTTAGGGAGCGAGCTCTACTAAAGGTTTTACCCATGAAAGTTATGATGAGGTTTGGGAAGAAAGGGAGTTGAGTCCGAGGCTTATTGGTCCGTTTGAGATTGTTCAGCGTATTGGGGAGGTAGCTTATGATTTGGCTTTACCTAACGTCAGTCAAGTGTTCACCTAGTTTTTCTGTTTCCATACTGAAGAAGTACTATTCGGATGGTTCTCATGTGATTCGGTGTGACTCGATGTTGCTTGATCAGAATTTGGATTTTGAGAAGGAGCCGGTAGCCATTTTAGATGGACAGGTTCGGAAGTTGAGATCGAAAGAAATAACTTCAATAAAAGTGCAATGGAGATATCATCCAGTTGAGGAGGCTACTCCGGAGACTGAGTCAAATATGCAGTCAATCTCCCAGGTTTATTTTTAGAATCCAGGTATCTTTTCTATCTTTTACTGTTCAAGGACGATCGCTATTTTAAGTGGTATTAGATGTAACGACTCGCTTAGTCATTTTGAGCTTTTTGTCGTATTTTCCCCAAAATACCCTTCCCTTAGTTTCATTTTGATGTTTATGACTTGCGGGGATGGGTGGTATGATTCCCAAGGAAATCGGGAAGGTTTTGGGTATTTGGTTGGAAAGTTAGGATTTTGATGATTTGGAGTTGACCTTGGTCAATACTGGGTCAATATTACCCCATTTGCGATTTTCCGAGCGTGCGAGTGAGTTCATAGCGTGTTTTATGACTGAAATGCATATTTGTTTTGTGTTTGGGGGATTCCGATTGAGTTTTGAGTATTGCATCAGGAACTTGTGAAAACCAAAAAAATCTGGTTCAGTTAATATTTGGTGCCATCATAAATGCAATGACCAGTTTGCATTTGTAAGGACCGCAATTACGGGGTCCTGTTCGCATGTGTGAAAAAATGGGTTGGGTTGGAGTTGTCCGCAATTACGGGGTCCTGTTCGCATGCGAGGTGTTGCTCGCAAATGCGGAGCTCACTTTTGCTAGCCAGGGGTCACATTTGCAAAGACCCCTGGTAGTATTAAATACCCAAGTTCGTGAAAACATTTCTTTCTTCCATATTTTGAGTTCTAGACTTCAGATTTGAGAGATTTCAAGGGTATTCTTCAAGATTCGAGTTGGGGTAAGGATCTAAACTTAATCTTATCATTCCCCATGTTTCCATCCAATAATTAGAGGTTTCTTCCATGATTTCAACTTAGAATCTAGGGTTTTTCATGTGAAAGGGGTTTTAACGAGATTTATGTAATTGAAGACCCATTTGTGGTTAGAACTTCAAGAGTTTTAGGATATGAACTATCTAAACTATGGGTAAGATGAATTTATGCTTAAATTTCAGTTTTGCCCTTGTGGTATCGGGATTTACCTTTTTGGGTTCATTTTTGGGTTCCGTACTAAAGTATAGCGATGAGTGTTGTTGGATTCGTTTAACCTCGTAAAGTACCAATTTGATCATGTTGAACTCGGTTTCACAATAAAATTACCGTATTGACCATAGGGGTTTGGGACAGGGTTTTGGGTTGACTTTTTAAACTCGAATCCTTAATATGGCAATATGGGTATCAATAGATTCGTAATCTTATGTAAATACCATATTTGAACAGATTTGGCTCGTTTCGAAGCTCAGTGCGAGGGGAAAGCCACGGAGTGACTCCTCGGCTTTGAATTTAGGCAAGTTGAGACTTACTAGACCCTTTATATGGTATTGTTTGTTGGTTAATGAGATTAAGGGGCGAAATAGGGAATTGGGGGTCTCGTCTTTGTGAGGTGACAAGACCTTGTACGAGTATCGGTGTAATTGTATGGGTAACTAAAACATGAACTAAATATGCGAAGTGACGTAGATTATGTGTTTAGCCTTCAGGTCATGAAGATGGTTGATAAATTCATTAGGTTGGTATGACTGCTGCTTATTTGGGCTATGATGGCCACAATTTATTGAATCCTTATGATATTGACTTGATTTGCATTTGTTAGACCCCGTATTTTATACGTCGAGTTATTCGCGAAGGAATCGACGTGAGATAGAAACCTCGAATTTTTAATTTCTAAATTAGAACTAATCGGTTATAAATTTTACTTAGTATAAGAATGTTGTTGGAGATTAGGAACTACTTAATTGTGGTGTTAAGTAAAAATTAGTGGCGACAATGAGTCAATATGAACATTAACGTGCCATGTCCAAAAGATGACTCAAAGTCATCTAAAATAAGTCTATTATGGAAGACATACAAATATGCATTTAATGTTGATTCATCCACTACACTTTCATTATATTATGGATAACCAAATGGAAAGAAAAAGGGATGTGAAATTCGGCCAAGATGGCTGAAAATAAGAGGACAAAAAGTTGAGGCATGCATTTGAATATTGAAAGTATCCATTATTTTATGAAGGCATGCATTATTTTATGAAGGTATACAAGTTGGATGAGTCATTGCACATTTAAATATTGACCATTCATCTTTGTATTATTGCAATGGACAAGGTTAGTGTATGAATCATCCACTACACATGCAATTGTCTTGTAAACAATTAAATGGAAAGAAGAAGAAATGAGACAAAGAGTGAGGTTGGCCGAAAGTATAGAGAAAAAGAATTGAATTTTAGTGTAAATTTAATTGAGTGCTCAATGTCATGAGTGGAGCATGTGTTGTGTCCAACTTGTAGTCATCTTAGTGTAATCAAATGGAAGACTAAGGGAGATCATCTTCTCATTTCAACTTCACAACACAAAAATAGAAAACTTAGAACCTAGAGAGAGAGACTCTCGGCCAACTATGGCTGATTTTGAGCTCTTTGTGTGTTGATCAAAAAAATATTTCTTCAAGCATTTCAACCCTTTAGAAGGTCCCTAGAAACGTGACGATAGTCATTGGAGCAACAAGAATCATTATCATTTCAATTCACAAACTCTAGCCAAGTTGAGAAGTCAAATTGTCAAGGTAAGATCTAACTTTCTTTTACATGTGTTAAGGGTGATGTAGATGTGTGAATATAAGTTTCATACATGAAATGATGTGTGTTGATGTTGGAACATGATAGTAGACATGAAATTACATATGTTGATGTTGAAGTATGGTTGTAGCTTGATGAACATGAATTGCATGCATAAGATCATGAATGTTGGTGTTGGAATGTTAATGTGGCCGTAGGGACTGTTTTAGTGGAAATGGTGGACTGATTTTCTTTAGTAATTATGGTTGATGCTATCATAGATTTCATGGTAAAAAGAATGAAAAGAATTGGAAGGTTAAAGGTGAAGTTATGTTAGTATGAATATAAATTGAATCCATGAGATTTCGTGTGTGATGTTGAAGCATGTTGAAACCGTGTAGGGACTGTTTTGTGTGGAAGATAATGAACTGATTTTACTTGATATTTTGATTGTTGTTGTCATGAATTTTATGATGGAAATGAAGGTGTTTAATGGTTGGAGTTGGAACTAGAATCGTTTGTGGGTTGTTGTAAGGATTATGGTGATGACAAGGTAACTTAGTTGCGTATGAATTGATGATGTACATGGCGTGTGGTTGCTGGTCATAAATTACTGAAATTATATGAAAAGAAGACATGAAATAAGGTTTAAGAATCGTATGTAGTTCGCTTAATATGTTCGTAAACGTTTGCAACAATTCCGAGCATCTTTATGTTGTTGGTAAAGGATTGTTTTGGACGTGTTGTTGTTTTTGTTAAGTTGGAAAAACTAATTATAATTAAGAGTATACATCATGTTGTCATATTAATTGGGCTGTTGTAGAATCATTTTGATGAAGTATTACGACTATAGACTAATGAGAATAAAATAGAGGTGTCATAACCACATGTAAACTATTATCGAATGTTGTAAAGTATGGATTGATTTGAAATCGCATACGGACTGTTTTGACACGTTGTTGTTGTTCTTATTGAGCTTGGAAGATTAATGATAATTAAGATTATGCATTGTGTGGTATGTTGAATGGGCTGTTATAAAGTTGTTACATGCAAACGTTAAGGCTACAAACTATTACGAATAACTTGAGAATGTAGTAGCCGTATGTGAATCGCTATTGAATGTTGTGAATGCGGACTGTTTGGAATGTTGTGTGGGCTGTCCGGATTAGTATTGAACATATAATTATTGATGTGGGATTGGTTGTATGTGGTTGGTTTGGCTACAAGAGAAAACGTCGTCTAAACATCTAGAAAGGAGTTACTAACGTTAGAATACGTTTTGAATCTCCCCGTAGCTTAACCGTAGTTGTTGGCGTCTTAATATAGGTTGAAGTATTATTGGGCAGCATATACATATTGTGTGACAAATAAGCTCTAAAGGTATATATATATGATTCCAAAGGAATTCCTATTCCTAGAGCCACTAGGATGGCTAATGATCTTGATTCTCATAACTTACATTTTATATATACATTTTGATATGTACATATGATTTCAAAGTTCCATTTTGATATAATCCACAGGGACATCCGAAAGGTAAATGATATGACTATTATTTGAAATTGCGAATGATGGTTCGTGTTGACTATTCTATGGAGTCCTTAAAAACGTTTTGAATTGCATATAGTTTCTCACTACTCTGCTCGTGCATACCTCAATATATCTTTCACCGAGTCTCGGGCCGGGTATGTTATCGTGCACAATTTCACTGCATTGTTCACCGAGTCCCTCACTAGAGGGCCGGGACACGTTATATGTATATGTATATGATGATATGATGATATGATGATACGGTGATGGCGGCCAGGATGGCATATGATGACTTTATCCACCGAGCCCCTCACTAGAGGGCCGGGACACATTATATATATATATATATATATATATATATATATATATATATATATATATATATATATATATATGCATGATGATGATATGATTTTATTTACCGAGTCCCTCACTATAGGGCCGGGACATGTTCTATATACATACGTACAAGATGATTATCTAATAATGTTACTACGTCTCAAAACGGGTTGAGTATGATATATGATACGGACATGCATGATTTATGTTTCAAAGGCAAGCATCTTGGTATTCTGGATATTGTACTCCATATTTACTGTACTCCATATTTCAGTTATGATCCTTTTACTGTATTTCACTCTTTATATGCTCAGTACATATTCCGTACTGACCCCCTTTCTTCGGGAGGCTGCGTTTCATGCCCGCAGGTACAGATACGCGCTTTGGTGAACCGCCAGTTTAAGACTTCCCTTCTGCTATCTTGGAGAGTCCCGTTGTTCCGGAGCCCAGACTTTGGTATAGATCCTATTTGATCTAAATATATGCATATGTTGTTTAAGGGTACGACGGGGCCCTGTCCCGTCATATGTTACGTTACTGTTGATACTCTTAGAGGTCTGTGGACATAGTGTGGGTTGTGTATGGGTTCTGTTCAGCTGTGTCTATATGATGTGCTGTGGTATGATGGTCGTCTATAGTGGCAGCCTTGTCGGCTTGCACATGATATTGATATGTGATGGCAGCCTTGTCGGCTTGCTTTTATATGTATAATTATGCGACAAATCTGAGACCATGGTTTGGTCGTTATGAATTCCATATGGTGTCTATTGTGGACTGAACATGTAGCTAACGGGAGTGTATACGAGTGCCCAGTTCGGGTACTTAGTCATGGCCTACGGGGTTGGGTCGTGACAACATTCATCACTCCACATCTCGCCTAAACTATGAAACAAACATATATACATGATATTGACTTGATTTTGTGCATTTTCATGGTGTATAAACATCCGTTCATAGTTTCATGATATTTTTGACATTTGATTGCTGAAATGCAAGACAAGAGCCTGGGGGGGCCGGATATTGGATATGGTACATGGATGAAGTGATGATATTATTATAGCCAAATGGCTGAGACCCGATATGATATGGGAGATCTAGTATTCCGGGTGGGTATATGGACCTCATGAGTCCCCCATGAGTCACGTGAAACGTACTGCATGAGCGTGTGTATACCGGTGCATATGACCATTGCATTTCATATTATTCACTTGCATTGCATGCATTCTTTTACATCACATAATATTTATACTTGTTTGAGTTGATTTCATGCCTTATGTGCGTTAAAGAATATAAAGCTGGGATCTTTGTGCTTATACTTCACATAATTGACATAAATACGAGATTTTTACGCTTATTCTTAACTAAAAGTGATGGAAAGGTTGAACCCTCACGGTTATACTTGAAAAGGAATGAACTTTATGATCCGATCGTAATGTGAGGCTCTTATTTACTTGTTGAATGCATATAAACTGTGAACTTGAGACTAACTAAGCAAGAAGAGTAGTATCGGAAGTGCCAACCCTAGCCACCACTATAGTTTAGGGTCCGTCAACGATATTGCTGGGTACACATGCTTTCTTTACTCACTCTACACTTGCTGCACCTTTTTGTGTGCAAGTACGAATCCGGGTGCAAGTGGAGGCGTGTAGATTTTGTAGCATTTCTCGGAGTTTTAGGGTGAGCCGATGATGGTTCCATGGCGCCAGACTCCTTAGTATTTTACATTTTATCTTTCTTTATTCCAGACAGTGTTTATGTATTAGTCAGACTTGTATTTGGATCTAGTAGCTCTGTACTTGTGACTTCTAGGTTTGGGAGATGTATTGACTTAGACTTTTTCATGTCCTTATTATTAGAATTATGAGACTTATTATGATTGTTGTTTATTATTCTGCATTTCACTTATGTTTCACGACTTAGACACAATTTGGGGATTTTGGGTCGTGACAGTGTATTTACAAAAATATGATGACACTATTCAGTTTACATAACATAACAATAGATTTTTTTACAAAACATATACGAAAAATTTTCGCTCAAGGCTTGGAAATTTCACTCAAAATATTGTGTATGAAAAATTTATGAAATGTGTATATCTTGCTCAAGGCTTAAAAATTTCGCTCAATATTTTGTGTATGAAAACTGTATGAAAATTGTTTGAAATATGTATATCTCGCTCAAGGCTTAAAATTTTTGCTCAAAATATTGTGTTTGAAAATTGTATGAAATATGTACATCTTGCTCAAGGCTTAGAATTCTCATCGTATATCAAAACTGTATAAAAACGGTATGAATATGTAGATATATAACTATATAAAATTTGTGTAAAGTTCGTGTTTTGTTTTTGAAAATTTAATACAACTATAGCAAAATTGTATACAACTTTCATTCAAATTTAATACAGTTTTGAATCTCGCCTTGAAATTCGGATGAAATTTAATAAAACTATAACAACATTGTATACAACTTTCATATAATATTCATGCAAATTCATATAACTAGAACAATATAGAAAACTAAAAATGCGATTTTCTAGAACATAAGTTACGATTATACAAATATTCATACAATTTTACGCTTTACATAAGTCACTATTCTACCATTATTCATACAATTCTTTACCCAATTTCCTAATTCAAAACCTAGAGATCTAAAATTCATGTGAAATAGAGTCGATTTCAGCTTTCCGCTTGCTAATCTTCTTTGGGACAATTCCGCCCAGATCTATGGAACCGCTTCGTCGTCGGTGTTTGCGGAGAAAGGTGAAGCTTAAGGTTCCACCATTGATTTCTCCGAAAACCAGCCCCCCACCACTCTTCAATCAAAAATCACTATGAGATAGCCAACAACTGAGATCCAAACACCTGAACCACTAATTCCACCATTGATTTCTCTAAATCCCGTCCCTGCTTTTAGCCCATTAAACCACCATAGATGAATTAATTAATAGTAATTAAACATTCAATTAGAATAATAATGTGGCAGCGATTGCAAGACCAAAAAGAGAGGAGATGAGCTTCAATGTGGTGGTGCTGTTGGTCGTAGTAGGTGCCTCAATCAGAGTTACACTATCGGTGGTGGGACCCCCAGAGGTAGTGGGTGGGGAAGAAGAGTCGTTGTCGGGAGATGAAGAAATATGGGTTGAAGGAGAATGAGGGGGGGGGGGGGGGGGGGGGTGTTAGGGAAGGACTGCCCTTTTAATTTTTTAGATCTGGTATATTTTGTAATTTTGTTGTTATATTTTGTAAATAAGGAAAAGTATTGTTATGTTTTGCAATATAGAGTCTTAAGTATTATTATTAGGCCATTTTTCCTTTGGTAGAATGACGTATATATACATAAGAATAAGGTATATTCACAAAATAGGACGGTACTTTTCAATTTACATAACATGACAATAGATGTTTTACAAAATATATACGAAAATTTTCGCTCAAGGCTTGGAAAATCCGCTCAGAAATTTATGTATGAAATCTGTATATCTCTCTCAAGGCTTAAAAATTTCGCTCAATATTTTGTGTATGCGAACTGTATGAAATATGTATATCTCGCTCGAGACTTAAAGTTTTTGCTCAAAAATGTTGTGTATGAAAATTGTATGAAATATGTACATCTTGCTCGAGGCTTAGAATTCTCATCATATATGAAAACTATATAAAAACGGTATGAATATTTAGATATATAACTATATAAAATTTGTGTAAAGTTCATGTTTGGTTTTTGAAAATTTAATACAATTGCAACAACATTGTATACAACTTTCATTCAAATTTAATACAGTTTTGAATCTCGCTTCGAAATTCGGATGAAATTTAATACAACTACAACTACATTGTATACAACTTTCATACAATATTCATGCAAATTAATACAACCAGAACAACATAGAAAACTCGAAATACAATTTTTTGGAACATAAGCCACGATTCTACCAATATTTACAATTTTATGCTTTATATAAGTCACGATTCTACCATTATTCATACAATTCATTACCCAATCTCCTAATTCAACACCTAGAGATTTAAAATTCATGTGAAACAGAGTCGATTTCAGTTTTTCGCTTGCTAATCTTCTTTGGGACAATTCCGCCCAAATCTGCGGAACCTCTTCATCGTCCACGTTGGTGCAGAAAGGTGAAGCTTAAGGTTCCACCATTGATTTCTCCAAAAACCAGCCCTCCACCACTTTTCAACGAAAAATCACTTTGGGATAGCCAACAATTGAGATCCAAACACCTGAACCACCGATTCCACCATTTATTTCTCTGAATACCGTCCCTACTGTTAGCCCATTAAACCACCATAAATGAGTTAATTAATAGTAATGAAACAATCAATTAGAAGAAGAATGTGGCAGCGATTGCAAGACCAAAAAGAAAGGATACGACCTTCAATATAGTGGTGCCGCCGACCATGGTGGGTTCCTTAGTAAAAGTTGCACTGCCGGCGGTGGATCGGCAGAGGTAGTGGGTGGGGAAGAAGAATCGTTGATATGGGTTGAAGGAGAATGAGGGGAAGGGAGGGCTGCCCTTTTAATTTTTCAGATCTGATTTATTTTGTAGTTTTGTTTATATTTCTTAAATACGAAAAAGTATCCCTATGTTTTGCAATGTAGTCTTAACGTATTATTAGATCGTTTTAAATGAGGGAAAAATTTATTTTTAGAATACTAGATAAGTAAAAGTGAATGGGGTGAGTGCATTCTTATCTCTCTCCCTTTCCATTCATAAACAAAGTCTCTATACATTTAATTATACAAACTTTTAAATATTAGTCACATTCACTTTCTCTGTGTGCATTTTGTGATCTCCCTCCGATATCCACGCCCCCACTCTTATGTCTATCTTTTCAGCTTAGATTCTCTCTTCAGCGCTCTTCTTCACACTTGTCACAATTTAGATTAGAAAACTCAAATCCAATTGATATTTTTCTCTGGTCAACCCAAATTAACTCTTCCCTTAATTCCAATTCTATTTAGCTTTTCTAAATCGGAGCTACATAGAGCTGAATCTCATAATTAAATTAGATATATTCAAATGGTTGATTGCCGAAGTTTGATCGAGTTTTGCAGAGCATACGAACAACACAAACACATGAACAACAAATTCAATTCCCATATCAACAAAAAACATTATAACAATCAGAAAAAATATTCCTTTTGTTGTGATCGTTCCCCTTTTGCTGCTTTAGATGCACTTATACTATTCTTAGTACTTGGATCACTAGGGTTTCTCATAATCCCTTATTTCAAACTTATTTTCACACAAATTTCCGCAATTATTTACGAAGTTTTTATCGAGGTGATCAATAATTCCCCTGTTGCATATTTCGTTGGATTAGTGGTTGCGATTATCGGAGTAATTATTTTGATTGTTGTTTGGGAAATTATTGATTTGAGATCAAGGAAATGTGGGAATCCAAATTGTCAGGGTTTAAGGAAAGCAGTTGAGTTTGATATACAGTTAGAATCTGAGGAATGTATAAAGTGTTTGCCATTGGAATTGGAATCGAGTTCAACTAACGCGTTTTATAATTATGGAGTGAAGCCGTTGGATTTAGGAGACGAACGGAAGGAGTTGGAAGCAGAGTTGAAAAGGATGGCACCGCGTAATGGACGGACTGTGCTTATTTTTAGAGCTCCTTGTGGATGTCCTGCAGGTAGATTGGAAGTTTGGGGTCATAGGAAAATTCGTAGAATTAAGAAATGAATGTAGTTTATGTAGTTTGTTCCAGTTTTATAAAAATATATATGAATAAAGTAGGAGATACTGATTAGTTGGGATATTTTCTGTTGGCTGTTATGGAATAAAGTAATGATCATGGTTGATCATACTCGGGCAATAATATCTATGATTATTCATCAAATTTCTCGTGTGTCTTATTTTTAGTAGTATTATTTAGTTATCGCATAGTTTCTTATTCTTCAATGTGTATTACTATCTGTTGCTGCATTTGTTTTGTATCTTACTATTTTGCTATCCTATTCTTTATCTTGAGCCGAGGGTCTATCAGAAACATGCGCTCTACCCCACAAAGGTAGGGGTAAGGTCTGCATACATCTTTCCCTCCCCAGACCCCACTTGTGGGATGATACTAGTAATGTTGTTGTTTTATTGATCGAATTTCTTCTTGCTTTCCGGGTTAAAGTTTTATCATGTTATTTAATTTTCGCCTACGCTACAAATAGTGAAGTTAGGTTTTGTCAAGAATGTATTCCAATAATCTTTTATCTATTTAACCATAAAGTTCTCTGCAGCATCAAAGCATGGTACAATAAGGAAATTCGATTAATTAATATCTGAATATTTGAAGTCAAACTCAATGCTTTTGTTTCTTTTCTCTCCTCTTTCCACCCTATACTATATGGGGTCTGCGTTGTGTTTCCTTCACATGGTTTTCATTTGAATCTTGTTGGCCCCGTTTTCAGTTTGATGGTTTGTAATGACTGTTGTTTCCCACTAAAGGATCGTGGAAGATGGATTTAAGTCCTCAAGTTTGTTCATGCCAGTTTTTCTCGTTTGCGCTCCTCTTAGAAAATCTTATGCATTGCTATCCGTAGATTCCTACCATCTAGTTGGTCGAGTGATATATGAGTGTAAAGAAGGAAAGAGGATTGCTTTTCCTTCTTTCTGCTAAATATCCATGTTCTTATAGAGCGAAGGATGCAAATGTTGTTAGCTTTTGTGGAATCCAAAGTCCAGGATTTTTTATCTTTTTCTTTTCCTCTCTTCAGTTTTGCGTGTTTAGATTTTGAGGTCTTGAACCTCACCGGGCTATTTTTCCTCCTTGTTGATTTGTCATTCCGATGGTCTATAAATGAAATGCCAAATTTGTCTAAAATATGCATGTGTAAATCATTAAGAAAAAAGAAATTAATACTTGTAAATTTCTAACTGGTAAAACAAAAAAAGATATCTATATGGTTGTTTGGTGATTCAGAATGTGCAGAGCATATAGCAAGCTTTCTCTACAATTTTTCATCATTTCTCTGCATCTGATGGTGGATAGCATGAAAGCAACACATTTTTCTAGTCGGTGCGGATCCGGGATTTAAACATGATGAGTTCGACCTCTACGGTACTTAGCACTTAACCCATTGTACTTCTAGAATTATGTGTTCAGAGCATTTGTTGAAATTTTAGTGAGTTTTTACATAGAAATCTATGTTTCACATCGAAATTACTGGGTTCAAATGAACCTGGTACTTATGAGCAAACATCCGTCCCTGTTTTCTAGCATCATCAAGTAATCTATCCTTTTCATATTTTTTGATCTTTTGGTGTCAAAGTAACATGAGGGACACCAAATGATAGTAAGATGACTGCACTTCCAAATAATGACTATGAAATGATAGAATAAGGAAGAAGATAAAGCAAAGAGGTAAAAGAAAATGGGATTTTGAATGCAAGATTTCTCCTTCTGTCCTTTCTTGATTTTCCATTCCCTTTGCATTTGATTTACTAAACGAGTCTGTTTTCATCTTCCGCTTATTAAAGAACTTGCAAGCTCTGTTGGACCATAGAGCAGAGATCATATCATGGTGTATAAGGTCAAATAAAGATGCCAACAAAAGCTACCCTGCTAGCTTATTTCTAAATTCCTCAGGTTGCCCAATTTTTTTTTGTTTTTTTTGTTTTTTTGATTGGTCAGGTTGCCCACTTTAAATCCCGGAATTTGGTGATGAGTAACATTAGCTTGCATGTGTCTGAGGATTGATATGTTTTGTTCCATTAGTGATTTCCTGATGTCTTGAATTCTTTTAAGTGACTTGGTAAACTGATCTTTTCGTTCTTTGACTTGCTTCTGTTAAGTAATGTTATGTCTCACCTTATACTGCATTCAGATTAGCAAATAATAGATAATATAAGGGTGAAAGTAGGTATCTTTGTTATTTTCATGATGAGCTAGCCTAGGCAATTTAGATGGAATTATGCAATAGATGTCTTACATAAGAGGATGACTGTTAAGTACATCTTGTGCAGAATTCCGCGTGGTCTATGACTATTTTTGTTCAATTACATTCTGAATTTGTCGTATTTGCAATTAATGCTACTATGCTAGAGGGAATAAGTATATGAATCTTCCTTCTCGAACAGTTGGTAGTATTAAATCTCTTGGAATTAGAGAGATAGAGTTCTTTCTGGCACTCATACCTAATCATTTGACTAGATATCCAAATGGTACTTATAGGAGGAACTCATAGGTGTATCTTTCTCCTGACCAAAAAGAACAAAGCATTCCAGGTTGCTATTGACTCCCTTCTTCTTGTGTGTGTGAAGGAGATTAAATCATTTTTAATTTGCTGCCTAACATGTACATGAACTAAGTTGCAACGATTTCTACCGCATGAAATTGGCTTTACCTTGTTCATGTGGTAATTCTCTTTTCTATCGGGGAAAGGTAAGCTTGGCACAAAGGATAGAGTAGAATTTGATCTCTGGGTTTACTTTGATCGTCAAGCCAACTTCATGGGGTTTTGAAGAAGTTATGCTGTGCAGAAGTTTGAAAGTCAGCATTTTCACATTTTCCTTACTTCTTTGAAAGTTCTATCTATGGACAATGACCTGAGATAATTTTAATTCAGAAGTACTATGCTAATTTTAGCATAGGCCAGAAAAGATTTGAACTGTCATGACAGTGGTTGTGATAAATTATTAGTTCCTTATGAAAAGTTACTATTACTTTGGGATCTCTCTCTTCCCCTCTCCCCTTTAGTATAGTCACACCAACATATTCACACACGCACTATAGAGCATACATCTATGATCAAATTTAAGATAGACATCAGATTAGGATGGTTTATATTGGGTTCTAATCGACAAGATTATGCTTTCACAGATATTTGTCCCAGAGTTTCTCTTTGATCTTCCTCTTTCATACTCTAGGGGTGACTGGTGCAAGTTGTGGTGCTTAGACATTTCCAACACGACAAAATTCTTTTCCACTCCATTGTAGGGATCATCTTGCTTCTGTGTTATGTTATGGAGAATCTTGAGATTAGTAGCTACATCAAATGGATATAATTTCCTCCTGAAGAAGGGGAACATGTCTTGGACTTATTTATAAGCAGCCACAAGTGGCAATACTCTCTTTGATATTTTCTCTATATTGGACAAGTGAGGGTTGCTCAGTTGGTAAAGCACCTCCACCCACAACCGGTAGGCCCAGGGTTCGAATCATGATGGAGGGGAAGTGTGGAAACACTATAGATCCTCCAAAATGGGGGTAAACAGAAAAAAAGGAACTCCAAATACTGGTTCTCTTGATTTTTTCTCTTATATTCTTTGAATAATTTGTATATAAAGTTGTTTCGTTGGAAATGTGTCTTTGCCGGAAAGCAAGCATTCTATGCAGACTAGCCCATAGTGTATCTGTCATGATCTCGTGGAGAACTTTTTTAACAAGCAGAGAACATGCTTTTGTTACTTTTGAATGCTTTCTTTCTGCAGGTGATGGGTCTATGATACCTTTCTCGACTTGATTAAAATATTTAGTTTCTGTAGGAATCATTTATGTTTTTGACTTGATTTAAAGCCTGTTTGCCAAAGCATAACAGAGCTTTATTCAACTTGTGGTTAGACAATACAATTGTTAGTATAACCTCAAAGGTTCAAGACCAGTTAAAAAGTTGCAAGCTGTGGAAAGAATCAAGCTTGAAGCCTATACTTCCTTTCCAAAATGAAATCTGTGGAATCCCATGCAATCTGAACACACTTTTTGCTGGTGTCATCTCTGGGGTTTCAATGAATCCACCTTCTTCAGAGTGAACATCACTTTGCTTTTGTTGATGATTTAGTTGCTGCTTGATTATTACTTAATTAACCATTTTCTTTCGGAAAAGGAAAATGACCATGCTAATGAATTGTCAAGACTAGAATTAAAGTTTTTGACTTTTAGATTGAATGGGAACATAGAAGACCATGAAATCGTCTACCTCAAGGCAAGCATCTTAATGTTCAAGTCAATGAAGACACCAAGATGCAAACCTGGCTTCTGCTTCAATGTGCAGAAACCTTCTCAGGATTATTTTTTTCGATGACATGGGAACCCGCAGCCGCTACCCTTCGAGTGCGCACAGGGTAAACTCAGCTCCTGTGCAATAGCTCGCAAATCACACAAGAGCGATAACCCACACTAGGAAGGCCCTGTGTGACGAGCTCGACCTAGAAGGCAAATCCCTTGCTATTGTAGGCAGGGGGCTTCGAACTTGAGACCTCCATTATGAAAGCACCATGCTCAACCAATTGAGCCACCCTTGCGGGTCTATCTCTCAGGAATTCACCTACAGTTTTTGCCCCATTACTGTAAGTTCCGAAAACTGATTCAAGACGATTTGTTGTAATACTTTGGAAAGTAGTAGTCTGAATTAATAATTATGGTTCTTTTATTTTTTATGTATTCACTGTGGTTATTTATTTTTGAGCTGGTCATGATCACCAAGTGTGCAGATGATCTCCACCAGAAAAACATCCTCGTAAAAGTGACTTTGCAAGTCAGTGTCAGAATGATCATGTCATGCACATACCAGTCCTTGGTGCAATCATATCCTTAATTGTTGTTGCTTTACATGAATACCAATAGCGTGAACAACTAAAGAATTGGGGCTGCTGGGAGGACGATTGATCCAATTATCAGTGAACCAGTGGAACTGCCATAACCAGATTTTAACTGGAACTTGGTTGGTCTTATGATGGAACTGGTTTTTCAGCTTTGATACTTTTCTGCATCAAACATCTGTATGTCTTGTGTTTTTACATGTTTTAAACTGCCCTTCATGTAACCTTGGACTTGGAGTTAAGAGCCTTCAATATGGAATATGCTCTAGATAATCCCACCTTTGGGGCATATGAGTTTTGTGAATCCTGTATTTTTTGTCGTCTTCTGTATGGTTTTCAGTGGACAATCACTTTGCCCATTCTTTTTAATAGCCTATAATCTGCAGAAATAGTAACCATAATATTCTTGTCTAGCTTTGCTAAATAACCATGGACTCAATTTTAGGAAAAGAACAGGTTGACTCCATTAAGGCTTAGAATAAGTTCAGATGCTAAATTTCTCTTGGGCTTCCATTCCTCTGCAAAGAAGTGTAGCAAGTGGAAGTCTTAGTGTTAAGTTCAGATGCTGAATTTCATTTGGGCTTCTAGTACTCCGCAATGAAGTTTTCAAGTGGACTACAAGTGTTTTTGACATTGATTATAACTTTGGTCAATTTTTTTTTTTCTGCAAGGCATACTATTATTTTTTATAAAACCATCATAATGATGGGGATTTATTAAAATAAAGAATCTGTACAGAAGAACTACTCCAAAATAGGAGAGTTTGAAAACAAAAAAGAAGCTAAGCAAACAAAAAAAGCAAAATAAAAGTGAAACTAACTAAGAAACTAAGCTAAAAACAACAATGAAAAAGCTCTTGAAAATACTAATTCTGGTGCCTTGATCTTCCTCCATTTATCACACCTCCAAGCTCTCACCAGGTGGTATGGAACAAGATCTAAATGAATATAATTCAGGCCTCCAAAATAGTTTCCAACTCACATTTCCTGCAGCTTTCAGCTTAAGCAATTCAACAAGTATTCCTTGTGTCATATGTCCCATACCTGTTGTGTTTTGAAACTAAACAATTGCAAACTCTCTGCATGGGAATGAGCATGTGATCACACTAATATCACCCCTACAGATAGCTTCCAACCGTGTTAGATCAATTTAGAAACAGTATGTCGTGACTGACAGTATAAACAGCAGCTATAACACATATGAGATGATACCAATCTTTTCCTCTTTATGTTTGAAGTTGTACAGAATCTGTAGCATATCTGATTCTCAAATATGGTATCTGAGATTTATCTGAGTTAAGAATTCTTCTTGCCATAATTGGTAACTCCTGGAAAGTAGTGAACTGTTGTGTACCTGCAAAACCAAAAACAAAGTTAGCCAAAAAATCTACTAGTCCATTGCCTTCTCTGAAAATATGCTCCACCTTCACTATCTTTCCCTTCATTAATCTTTGAATCTCCTTTACTATCATCACAATACTCCAAGGGATATCCCATTCACCTATAATGAACTTCTGCATAGCTAGAGAGTCAGTCTCAATTATCAAAAGAACCAGATTATTAACAATGCAATGCTCAACTTCTTTCTTAATAGACATAACCTCAGCAACCAGATTGTTTCCATCAGGAATTTGCTGTCCTGCAACAAACAGTAAATATCCTTTTTCATTTCTAACACAAAAGGCAATGGCACTTGGACCAGGATTTCCTTTTGCTGCTCCATCACAATTACATTTCACCCATCCTCTTGTTGGCAATTTCCATAAGACAGTCTTGCAACTGATTTTTGGCTTAAACCTCTCAAAGAAATCATTGAGATCAGGCCATTTCTTTGGCATGTCCTGAATGAGAGGAAATTTGGTTCTACAAAACAAGTAAATGCTCAAGGTGATCTCATGCAGTACTTTGAATACAGACATAGAGCCTCCATGCAAAGTTGTATTCCTCCACTTCCACAAATGCCACAATATTATGGCTGACACTGCTTTGTAAACAGGTCTCAGCTTGTAATGACATGAGGCATGCCACCATTTTATCACTACTTGCTTGACCTGTGTACAAGTAATAGTAAGGTCAACAGCATTGTTGAACGCACTCCAGATAGAGGTTGCAAAGTTGCTATTTAAAAACAGGTGATCAATGGTCTCTTTTTGCAATACTTGGTCCACGTAAAATTTGACCATAAAGAGTGCACAGTTCTAAACCTCCACCACAGTTTAGCACATAGAGCTTTTGATACATCAAAAATGGACCTAAATCCTAATACCCCTTCATGCTTTGGATAGCAAATATTCAACCATGCTGACCAATGTCTCTTTTTAACATCTTCATTACCACTCCAGAAGAATCTTGCAAAAATCTTGTGAATGTCCTTGATTACACATTTTGGATGTTTAATAGCAGATAACAAGTGGATAGGAATGCTTTGCAATACATTAGTAATTAACACTGCCTTTCCTCTTGGAGATAACAACTTTCCTTTCCATGCATGCAGTTTGTACCTTACCTTTTTGAGGAGATCATTATAATCAACCTTCCTTTTCCTAGCATGAGTAATAGGACAGCCTAGATATACAAAAGGAAAAGATCCTCTTGAAATCCAGTGATGGTTCCACCTACTGAACCAGATTGTTTGTAACCTTGGAATACATGTAAAAAGAGCTCTTTTCATTTGTTGATTAGCTGTCCAGAAATCTCCTCATACTTCTGCAGAGTGTTCATAATTAAGTTCAAAGAATAGTTGTCTGCAGATGTGAAAATAATTGTGTCATCTGCATAAGCAAGATGATTTAACTCAGGACTCCATTTTGGCATACCAAATCCTTTAAACTTGTTATCCTCAAACAATGCATTTAATGCCCTTGTAAGAACTTTAGCAGATAGGATGAATAAAGCAGGTGACAAGGGATCACTTTGTTTAACTCCCCTAGTAGAATGAAAAAAGCCATGAGACTGACCATTTATGAGCACAGAATACCAATTATTAGCTATCAACCTCCAAATCTTGTCAATGAAAGTCTCAGTAAATCTCATTCTTCTAAGGACCCTAGTTAAAAACAACCAAGACACCCTATCATAGGCCTTGGTCATGTCAAGCTTAATGACCACATTTGCTGGTTTGCCTCTCAATCTAATATCAGATACAATCTCTTGAGCTAATAACACATTCTCAATGATATTCCTGCCCTTTACAAAACCTGATTGATTAGCAGAGATCAGACTTGGCAGAACTTTATCCACCCTGTCATGAATCACCCTTAAAATAACCTTATTAATCAAATTGCTTAGGCTAATAGGCCTCATATCTGAGAAGGTCTCTACATCATTCTTCTTAGGCAGAAACACCAGGTTAGTGTGTGTAATGGATTTAGAAAGAGTATATCCCTCCCCAAAGGCTTTAACCACATTCAGTACGTCATTACCAACTATATCCCAACAAGCTTGGTAAAATAGGCCACTCAGGCCATCAGGGCCACTTGCACTATCCCCTGATAATTCAAACACAACATTTTTGACTTTATCAATAGTTGGTGTAGCACACATCAGCTCATTATCTTCTTGACTCACCATTTCAGGAATATGATTCAAAAATAAAGCATCTGCATAATCATCTTCCTGAGAAAATTGCTTCTGATAAAAAGACATCGCTTCACTTGCAATCTCATCTACATTAGTAATCCAAGTACCCTCAGAATCCTTTATTTTTTTCAAAAGAGTTATTTTCCTCCTCCCCTTAACCATATTGTGAAAGAATCTTGTATTTCTATCTCCTTCAGCAAAGTGAGTGAAACCAGCTTTTTGCTTCCAAAATTCCTCCTCATAATGCAAATATTTCTTCATTTCTGCCTGTGCTCCTTGGAGAATCATTCTATTTGTTTCTGATGGAGCTTCTTCAAACAACTGCTCTTTAATCTTAACAATATCTTCCCGGATGTTGAGCTGCTTAAAAATATCTCCATAATTCTGCTTACTGCATACAGATAAAGCAGTTTTAACTTGTTTCACTTTCTGCTTAAAAGAAATAAAGACATCATTCCCATCTTCTGCCAACCAGTTGTTCTTCACAATCTTATTAAAGCCTTCATTCTCAGTCCAGAATTTCAAGAATTTGAATAGCCTCACAAAATGTTGATTTTGGTCATCACAAGAAAGAAGCATGGGGGCATGATCATAACCAGTTCTCGATAGATGATCCACTTCCAAATGTCCAAACCAATCTTGAAATTGCTCATTAGATAGGATCCTATCCAACCTTTTAAAAATACACTCCTGATCTACTCTACCATTCCACCAAGTGAAAGGACTGCCTTTGAAACTAATTTCAGCTAATTCACAAGAATTGATACAAAAGGCAAAATCTTCATATTCTTGAGGCAAAACAGGTAGGCCACCAATCGTTTCTTCTTCATTCAATATGACATTGAAGTCACCTCCAATCAACCAAGGAGCAATCATACCATCTGCTAAGCAATACATGTTATCCCATAAAGATAATCTGTCATGAGCATCACATTTTTCATAAACCAGTGTCACAACCATGGTCTTGTCCAGCTTCCGGAAAAACAGCTTCAGAGTGACTTGTTGAGCAGTGTCCTCTAAAATATCCACATCAATATTATCATTTATAAAGAACCATATTTTCCCATTACAATTACTGTTAGCATAAGGCATACCAATCCTTCTCCTATACTGATGAATTTTATTAGCATTTTGAAAAGGCTCCATCAATGCTATAAGAAAAAAATTTGTGATGTCTGTGCAGTATTTGCACTCTATGGAAGGCCTTCTGAGTTCTGACAGATCTAATGTTCCAAAATAAAGTTTTGAGAATCATTTGGAACTAGACTTGTGAGCACCCCTCTTTGGAATCACCCTAGTAGGCAATTTGTCAATAATATCTTGCTTCTTGTTCTTTCTTTTACCTTTAGCATGAGACTTTGTAGTTTTTGGAGAAATAGCAGCTTCCTTACTAACTTTCTCAAGTACCAAATCAACAGCTTTAGCATCCTCTATGATATTAGAGTCTGCTTTCCCCCCTTTAGAGACTTGTTCCCCCACTTCTACAGTATTTAAGTCAACATTGTGAGACACCATATTGTGCAGTTCCTTCATTGGTGATACCTTTTTAACAACAACCAACTGATGATCTTGTGAATTAGTTATAGACACCATATATCAAACAAAATAGGCTGATCCTCATGTTGTAATTCAATCCTTAGTGGAAGAAGGCTGATAATTGAAGCCTCTTCACACTCTTTCTTTTCTACTAATTGCAGACAAACTCCCATCATAGGATCAGTCTTCTCATTATCATCACCAGATCCATCTATATCAGCTCCTCCTCTTGTATCATGATTCGCCTCCATTCTCTTGTCACAAAGCACATTTTTATCAGCTAAAATGGCAGAAACAGAAACATCTCCGTCCATACTCAAGTTATCTTCAACAGTACAAATGACACCTTCAACATTTCCAGCAACTATGCTAACTTCACTAGGACCACTATTGATTGAAGGATCCAGCAGCACTTGAGCCTGATTATTTTGCTTGATCTCAGATTGATCAAGATTTGACTGCTCATCCACATATTCCCCATCTTCAACTTCCTCTTTCTCACTCTCATTCATCTTTTCCTTGTTCATTCTAGGAATCTTCAATTGTACAGCATCAACTACAACATCAACTCCAAGAGAACTTCCCTGCTTGACTTTGGGTAGATCCTCCTCTTCTTTGTTGTTAATCTCCCCTTTGTTGGCCTGTTCTATTTGATCATCTTCCTGTAGTGCATCAAACTTGTTGTGGATAACCACAGGTGAATTTTCCACAAGTTATTGCTGATCATTCTCCTTTGCATTCCCAATAGCTTCTTGACCTTATATTGCAAAGTTTCAATTATCCTTTACAATATTCCAGTTTCCTGGATCCCCAACCATTCTACCACTTGACAAAAATCTAGCATTAAATCTTCGTTTAATATAAGGAGAATTTTTCTTCTTCTTCTTCTTCTTCTTCTTCTTCTTCTTCTTCTTCTTCTTCTTCTTCTTATGTTCCTGGTCTGCAGCAATCACAAGTGCCTCCACCTTGTTTGCATGGGTTTCCACAAGTGCTTTCCCTTTATTTCTATATTCAATACCAGCATCCTCCACACCATGCATAGCCTTTCTATTATCCGCAGACACCTCTTCTGTTTGTAACTCTTACTCCTCATAAAGTTCAGGGTGAGTATGCCAATATTCATCAACATTATGCCCTTGCAATCTGCATTCTCCACAGTATTTTGGAAGATCGTCATAGTGAATCTTAACTTTAGTCACATTAATCTCCTTAATTTGTCTTCTCATCTTCGATTTCCATGTTAACAAATTGTGGTAAATCTAATAATAAATCTACCAACACTTTGACACGAGCGCAACTAGGTCTTGTACGATTAATGGTAGCAAGATCTAGTTGCAAAGGACTTCCAACAGCAGTAGCAATTAAAAAAATCACTCTTTACAAAAATAAGTTGGCATTAGGTTGGGAAAAGATATCCAACCTATTACCTTCGAAGTTTCTTCATCAATCCTGAACTTAGAGTCATATATCAATGTTCTCATCTGATGTGAGAACCCATCTTTGGCTTGTAAATAATAATAACCCTTGGAGAAAAACTTAATGAAGTCCTCCATGAGAGATAATCGAATCAAAATGTGCCTAGATCGAAACAAACCAATGTCACATTTTCCTTTCAAACCACATTATATGGGAATGATGGTTCTCAATTCCTCCAGTGATGGCCAACCATTTGAAAACTTGGGTAAATATCTCAAAAGGTCATTGAACTTTAAGAAATTATGTATTAAAGTCATTGAACTTTGCTACATATCAATAAAATCATTTAACTTTGGCCTATTATCTCATAAAATCACTCAACTACATATGTCATCAAAAAAAATCTGACATGGCAATATTAATTATTTTATGCCATGTAGACGTGGGCCCCACAATAAAATAAAATAAATCCATATCTTTATACCCACACCCACTCACCAACCCTTCATCCAAAACACATTTTTCTCTTATCTGGGTAATATATATTTGTAATATAAATTTGTAATATTATTCTAAGTTGAATCCTTGGAAATTTTGAAAGAGTGGAGGATTATGTGGATACATTCTACACAGTTGAAACTTTCAAGAATGTATATTCACATTACATCAATCCAACAAATCCAAAAGATCACTGGCCTGAGGTTGTGAATTGAGAATCATCGTCAAGCCATCATTTGGACGTTACAAGTCCAACTGAAGAAGCTGCAAATGGCTGGGGTTTTACAAATATATATTACCCAGATATGTGGAATAATAATCATCAAGGATTCAACTTAGAGTGGAACTTGTTACAAATATATATTACATATATATATTACCAAGGGAAACATGTGTTTTGGATGAAGGGTTGGTGAGTGGAGGGTATAAAGATATGAATTTATTTTATTTTATTGTGGGGCCCACGTCTACATGGCATAAAATAATTAATTAATATTGTCATGTCAGATTTTTTGATGACATATGTAGTTGAGTGATTTTATGAGATAATAGGCCAAAGTTGAGTGATTTTATTGATACGTAGCAAAGTTCAATGACTTTACTACATAACTTTTTAGAGTTCAATGACCTTTTGAGATATTTACCCTTGAAAACTTTCCTATGACAGCATGTTTAAGGTTCTCCAATACTTCCATATCATCAACTTCCTTTTGAGTCCAACGTAACACTGGAGTACCATTAATAAAGGAAACCTTCTTCATAGGAATATTGGTCGTTCAAGTAGGGTTTTGCATGAGATTTAGGGTTGTAGATTTGAAAAGATCATTATATTTTGGTTTAGAAGCATCTACGAGATTAGGAGCAATTTGTATAGATGAAGAGGGGATGGAAGAAGACTGGCCAACCACCGGTGGTGGCTGACCAGTGGCCGTGGTGGCCATGAGATTAGAAGACGGCTCCTAGGGTTTGCATGGAATTAGGAGAGCGAAAGGGCGTGGATTGGGATCCGTTAACTTTGGTCAATTCAAGCTTATATATGAGATTATCTTTTTTGACTTTTGAAGTTATGTCAAATGGAATTTTACGCACTAGTTTTATTCCCCCCCCCCCCCCCCCAACCCCAACCCCCTTTCTTTTTATTATTTTTGTCCGAATGAGTGCTGTGGTGTGGGGGCTGCTCGAGTCCGTATTTATCAAAGGCATCCACCTTTTCTTAATTTGAATTTTTATCAGGTACTAGGTCGCTCAGAGACCTCCACAGTCTTACACTTGGGGCGAAGCTGGATTCCAGCAACCAAAACGAGGATGGAGAGATATTGGTTTAGTTAGTACCAGGTAAATAAATACATCACTTCACGCCTGCATTATATCTTTCCACTATGACAGCTTTTCACTAAGCATCATATGGTCTTGTCCTAAAGACGTCATATACTTAGTTCTTTACCGGTTTCAAACCCCCCCCCCCCCCCCCCCCAAAAAAAAAATGTGATAATTAATTAAATTAACTCAGCAAGTGCCTGAACTTGTTTCTGCTGTAAGCAATATCTATCAGTACCAGGTACATGATTCCACTATCAGGGAGTTATTCAAGAGGGATTGTGTTTATAAACTTGAGCATTGGTCTTATAAGTGACGTGGTAAAGCATTTCAGGGGGAAGCATGATGACTTTGGCTTTCATCTCATAGTAATAGTCAGGGGCGGTCCTATGTGGTTTCAAGTGGGTTCATATGAACCCACTTCATTGAAAAATAACACTGTATATACATGTATATTTAATCTGTTTTAAAAAAATATATATGTATATACAATGTTATTTATATATTTCTTATATATTGAACCCACTTGGTAAAAATCCTAGGTCCGCCATAGTTTTGCACCTAAGGATATGTCATTTTGGTCTAGGGGACTAGACCAATGAAGTGGGGGAGAACAATGAAAGTTAAGGGTTCAAAACATACTAAAGATAAAAGATATTAGATGATTTTGTTCTATCCACCTAAATCTCTGTAGGTAGAGGTGAAATTAGGATTTTCAGTTTATCGTTTCTAGATTTTATGCCCAAAGAGTTATTGAGTTCTTGATAATTATTTATACATATTAAGTGATTTTTAACACCAAAATAGGACTTGCACCAAAGCTATTGGGTTTTACTGAACCTGTAAGTGGAGTGTTAGCTCTGGCATTGTTAGTAGGCAAAGTTACCTAATACATGTTTTCGGGAGAAGTAGTATATACTTAGTAGAAATAGTTTAGATTGCGCCTACATTGACAAGGACCAACACTATTAGAGAAAAGAAAAGGCTGAGGTAACTAAAACGCCCCCGAACTTGGCACAAATTGCTACTTTCGTCTCCAAACTATTGCTGCACTTCAAGACACCCCTAGACTTGGCAAAATGGGTTTTAATTAATCCCCGAGCTCATGACCCGGAGTGAGTGTAGTCACTCGCGGGTCCAGCTGGATTAAAACGCTTATGTGGCCATCCACGTGTAATATATTTATGCCACATAATAAATGGCAATTAGAACCGGGTAAATAACCCGAACCCACCCTACCCGACCCGACCCACGTTTAATTAAACCCCCTCTCAGTCTCTAGAAGCCTCCATTTGAACCAACACCCTCAAAAACTCTCCGTCTCCCTTTGATTTCTATGGAAATTTTAGGGTTCTAGTCTACAAATCTCGCTAAACACTAGTTGTTAGGGTCACATTCTGTCGATTCTTGGGTGTATTAAGTGTGGGTGGGTGGGTTCAAGTTCATCGATTAGTGTTCATTGCAGCTGTTTTGGTGGGTTTCTTTTGGTCAATCATTTTATCTGCTCCGATCGATCGTTGTTTAAGTTGTCTTCTTCAAAGGTTAGTGATTTCAACCTCTGTTTTCCGATTAAGGTTTCTTAAAGTCTATTAGGGTTCCGATTAGGGTTTCTTCAAACATGTTTGTCTTCTGAAATGCTTGATAATGCTTCTAGTTATAAAGAACATGAGTTTATGGCTACTGAAATTCATCGTTAAAGACTTGATTTTGTGCATGCATGTCTTTTGGTATTTTTGTAATTACCTGAAAAATTAGGGGCTCTTTTCTTTTTATTTTATTTGTCCTATGGTAACACGTGCTTATATATTCTTGTAAAAACTGAAATCTTTTAGGGCTTTTCTGATTGGTATGTTTAGGTCTTTCTGTAATAATTGAAAATTTTAGGGTGTTTTGGTTATACTGAAGTTAGGTGAAGGATTATTCTATGTAAAGGTGATGTCTTTTTCTGTATGCAAGCATTTTTTATTTTTTTTGTTATTTGCTATTTTCTGTTACTTTTCATTTTCTGTGATTTATTGTTAATGTTTAGGCTAGCCTAATGTTTATGCTAATTAGTATAAGTTATAGATGTAATTCATTGTTTGGCTGAGTTTTTGAATTGTTAAAACCTCTGTAGGTTGAGAAATGGATACTAAGTACTTTCATTTTAGATGGAAAATTGGTGGTATATTGGTGAGTGAAGTGGGGCCTACTTTTGTTGGGGGTAGGACAGAACATTCTTTTAACATTGATTTTGATCATTTGTCTATTCCTGAGCTAGTAGATCTTGCTAAAGAATTTGGGGTGATTAATTTAGGGACCACTTATATTGCACCTAAGGGGGTGCTTTGGTAAAATTAACATCAGACAGGGATTTATTAGACCTAGGAGTACTGTTGAATGATGGGGATACAATTGAAATTTATGTGTGCAATGACTCTTCTTTTGAGGATGTGGGGCCTGTCAGCCAGCATGTGATTGGTGGGGCTGGTGATAATTTATCAAAGCCAAGTGGGGATAGGGAATCTGCCAGTTTATTTATTCCCTATCCACCACTAGTTAATACAACACCAACTACAAGTCTAGATCTAGAAAATCCTTCTTCTCCAAACTGTGTTGAAGGGGCTGAAGCAAATACCAGTGGTGCTTTTGCTAGTAGTGATTTTGCTGCTGAGAATCCCACTGGTGATGTAGACAATTCTGAGGAAGAAGATGCAGTAAATGGGTCTGATTCTGAACTGTCTGATGATTATGGGAGTGATGTTCATGAAGAACTTAGGGTGGTGAGAGAAGATTTAAGAGAATACAAAAAAAAACAAAGCTACTAGGGCTGCTAAGGATAGACCAGATGGTTTTTAGGTGAGGCCGGAGTGGATGAAGGTTATGAAGACATTGATAGTGAGAGAACTAATCTAAGGGGTTATTTGGAGGTGATGATGATGAGCCATATTATGACTCATCAGATGTAGATAGTTTTGCTTCTGAATCTGAGGGTGAAGATGTTAGTGATGATGAACAAGTTGAAGGAGGGACTGAATTGAGGGCAAGGAGGAAGAGAAATAGGGTTGTGTATGATCCAGATTGTGAGAAAGTCATTTGGCAGGTTGGTCAAGTATTTCAAAATGTCAAAAAATTCAGAGAAGCTTTGACCAAATATGCTCTGAAGAAAGGTGTCCAGCTGGACAAGAAGAAGAATGACACAAGAAGGGTGAGGGTGAAGTGCAAAGAAGGTTGTCCTTGGATGATATATGCTAGCAAGGAAAGTAGGAGTACAAACTTCACAGTCAAGACCTACAATCCTAGACACAAATGCAAGACTTGGTTAGGAAAGATTTTGGTATATATGTTGGGAAATCTGTCTGTTTGAAAACAAGGAAGATTGTTTTGAGAGAAGTCATGGGAGATCATATTGCTGAGTTTGGTAGACTCTTTGACTACAGGGATGTGCTGCTACAAACTAATCCTGGCAGCACATGTGTTGTGAATGTAATAGACAAGGAAGATGGTAAGAAAGAATTCAAAAATTTCTATATTTGTTTCGCTGCAATGAAATTGGGGTTCATGGGAGGTTGTAAGAGGTGTATAGGCCTAGATGTTTGTTTTCTGAAGGGTATTTGCAAGGGCCAGTTACTTGTAGCAGTTGCTAAAGATGGAAACAATCACATGTTTCCAATAGCATGGGCTATTATTGGAACTGAGACAAAGGATACATGGAGATGGTTTATGAGAATCCTCCAGGATGACTTGCAACTTGGAGATGGGACTGAGGTCACTATAATTAGTGACATGCAAAAGGTACCTTGTTTTCATTATTTGTTTTCTATTTAGGCATTATTGTTACACCTCGGAAATTTCCCCGTGAACGTACAATGAATAGACCAACGAAAAGTATGAGTGTACGATGTTTTACTAAGAAGGGGATGACTACTTGTGAGTTTTGAAAATGCGAAATTTGCAGATTTGCACTTCGGCCCAGTTGGTCGTAAAATAGAATACAGACCGTAAAGTGGTTTACGGACCGTAAACTGTTATCGTCTTTTAACATTCCAAAATTTCAACTTTCTGCCAAATGTCTAAATGGTTAAATACGACTCAGAATACGGATCGTAAATCGAAATACGGCCCGTAAACTATGACCGTAAACCACCATGACTCCGGCAAACCTTTCTGGTTCTGTTATGCTTAAATACGGTCGTGCAAGACGGACCGTAAACCAGAATACGGCCCGTAAACTGGGTTTACGGCCACTGTGCACTTCGACTACTGTTCATAAAAATCAGATTTTAAGTTAAGTATAAGGGACCCTTTTTCATTCCATTCATTTCATTTTCACTCCACACTTCAAGAAACATCTAGAATACTCTCTAATATTCATCCACAAGAGAAGCAAAGGAAAATCAAGATCAACAACACTAAATCCATGAAATCAAGAGTGTGAAACTCATCAAAGTTCATCTACACCAAGAAATTGCAAAGGCAGTGAAGTAGGGTTTTTGGTATAGAAGAGTATTGCTACTCAAAGCTCGTTCCTACCATATCTAAGGTAAGTTTTATGACTTTCTCATGATGATTGAAGTATTTATACGTTGAAACACTTGGATTATAGAAGAGTGTAGTAAATGGGTCATAAAATGTGAATAGTGCCATAGTTGAATGTTGATGAGTTAGGAGTATAAATATGTTATAAATGATGTGTAGACCATGAAATAGGTGTGATGTATGAGAAAATGTGATGATGAGCTAAACCCATAAATGTGGAGAAATTGGAGAAAAATGGTGGAATGTGGTAAGTGTAGATAAATGACAATTGTTGATACGATATTGTGAATGTTGTTGTGAATGTTTGGTAGTTGAAATGAAACGTGGGAAAAGTAGTAGAAACAGAGGGAATGTTGCCCAAATTTCCCTAGAAATAGTCATGCGTTCTTATAGTCGATTAACTGACGTTGATGCGAATTCTCTTGAAGGTAAAGACGCGAATATTGAAGAGGAACAATCAAGCGGTAGAATAGCTAAAGGAAAAGGTATGTAAGGCTAGTCCCTTCTTTCTAAGGAATGACAATATTGATGATGAATCTAAGTCTATAAGTCCTCAAGCTCATGAATGACATTCCTACGAAGATGATAATCCTTATATGATTCCTATGATATTATTTCCCCTACCTCTCCACGACTTTCTTACATTCCGGGAACTATGAGTCAACATTGATAAAGATCTTCTTATGAGATAAAGATGAGGAATATGTCATGAATGTGATAATAATGATGATAAGTTTAAGCCTAGAAATTCTAAAGCAAGGAATGATGTCTATGAATTTAATGATCCTATTTACGATCTATTGATGTTGTTTGTTGTATACACTTACCTTATATGCTAATTCCTTCAAGGTGAGGCAGAATTCTTATGAATGCTCCATAATGTAATCGGGGGTTCTTGACCTTATGTCACTCCGACATTGTTATAGATTGTCTATAAGCCTCAATGCATGTCCTATGACCAATGTTTCAAGAAACTATGAGTCTATGTTCATAAAGGATTTTATGTG
The DNA here is from genome assembly GCF_019175385.1 of Lycium barbarum. Classification (NCBI taxonomy): domain Eukaryota; kingdom Viridiplantae; phylum Streptophyta; class Magnoliopsida; order Solanales; family Solanaceae; genus Lycium; species Lycium barbarum. The sequence goes on along the minus strand of NC_083338.1, from coordinate 53,158,288 downwards.
AGATAAAGGTAAGAGATACGCTATAGAAATGATAATGGGAATGATGAGCTTAAGCCTGAAGATTATAAAGACTATCATACGATACTTATACGAAATTCGTGCTACGAATATGATGTGATTTTCATAGATTGTCTTTAAATTTAAATGTGTGCATTAATGAAAGGTTACGATAAGCTTATGAGATGTATGTGATGACAATGATAATGATGAGATATATTGATCCTTGTATGATGCATGTGATATGGTTGAGCCACTACGTGGCCGAATACGGAAGATATGTATGTGATATTGTCGAGCCATTACGTGGCCGAATATGGATACTGTCGAGTCACTACGTGGCCGAATACGGATATTGTCGAGCCCTACGTGGCCGAATACGGATAATGTTTTATGTGTATGAGAAGCTACGATACTATGATGATGAATTATACGACATGATGATGTATACGCTATGATGGTTCATGTACGACGATTATGTATATGTGATATATGTATGAAATGTATTCATCCTTAAAGGTCGCGCAGGTTTTTCCTTCACCTCATGACTTATGATTTCTCTATTATGTTTGTTTCATTCATGCCTTACATACTCAGTACAATATTCGTACTGACGTCCGTTTTCTTTGGACGCTGTGTTCATGCCCACATGTAGACAGAGAGGCGACCCAGATTTATAGAAGCCAATAAGCAGACTTTTGAGAGCACTCCATTATTTCGGAGGTGCCATTGATTCACTATTTTATGTACATATATGTTTTGGGAACGACGGGGTCCTGTCCCGTCCATACGTCTAGTACTCTAGTAGAGGCTCGTAGATACGTATGTGTGGGTAGCATGGTCTCACGATGTCATTATTGTACGTATACTATTTTGATAGCCGAAGGGCTTATGTATATAAATGTAAATATGTTTCAAATGAAAAATGGGTTTCCTGCGATTATGAGCGTAAAAAAAAAATATGACAGTACGCAGAATGAGTAATAGAACGAGTGGTGCTCGGTGGTTAGCCCCGGGTACCCGTCATGGCCCTAGCCGGGTCGTGACAATTATGTTCTATTTTCTGATTCTGCTATGTTTTTACAGGGTCTGGTTAGTGCTGTTGAAGAAGTACTTCCTGCTTGTGAGCACAAAATGTGTGCTAGACACATTCTGTCTAACTGGGCCCAAAATTAGAGAGGTATTGAGGAGGAAAAAATTCTGGAAGTGTGTGTTAGGTCAACATTTGAGGCAGAACTGAAAACCAGGCTGAATGAGTTAGATCAGTTGGGTAGGGGTATTGTTGAAGACCTTATTTCATACAACAAAGAAAGGTGGTACAAAGTGTATTTCAAAGAATTTTCAAAATGTGATAGTGTGGACAACAATATGTCAGAATCTTTTAATGCTTGGATATTGTCAGCTAGACACAAGAAAATTGTGTCAATGTTAGAAGAAATTAGAATCAAGGTGATTAATAGGATAGCTAAGATGAGGGCATTTTCTGAAACTTGGGTTGATGGGATATCACCAATGGCATTGAAAGTGTTCAATGCTAATGTTGAGAGGTCAATGAACTGTACACTTCACTGGAATGGAGACTGTGGCTTTGAAATCAAAGAGGGGTTAGGTACTCATATTGTTCAACTGGCAAGGGAATATTGCAGCTGCAGGTTATGGCAACTAAAAGGTATCCCTTGTGCACATGCCATAGCAGCTATGCACTATAGGAGAATTGATCCAAGTGAGAATATTGTACATTGGTACAGACAAGAGACTTATTTAAGGGCTTATTCTCACTTCATACAACCTGTTCCAAGCATGATTATGTGGCCAGACAGTTCAAACTCAAAGATAGAGCCTCTGGAAGTCAAAAAAATGCCTGGCAGGCAAAGAAGGTGCAGAAGAAAGGAGATAGGAGAAGTGAGAAGGGCTGGAAAGTTGACAAAAAGAGGGATAGCCATGACATGCTCTGGTTGCAAGTATAGTACACATAACATAAGAAGTTGTCCTTCAAGACCTCCAACTGCATCAGCAACAACTCCTGCCCCTTCTAGGAGGAAATACTCAGTGCCACCAACTGCATCAGCAACTTCTAAGACCAAATATTCAAGGCCACCAACTGCCGATGCAACTTCTAAGAGGAAATACTCAAGGCTACCAAAAGCAGCAGGATCAACAAGAGCAGCAAATGCAGGAGCAACTGCTCCTCCAACTACACCAGCAACTGCTCCAACAACTTCCAAGAGGAAATACACAAAGCCACCAGTCCCTCCAAGGCCTAAAGAAACTACAAAGGTAACTGTAATATACATTACTTTGCTTACCATTAATTAGTCAAATATTAACTTATTATCTGTTAGGTTAATGCTTCCCAGCAGTCATCAACTGGAAGTACAAGAAAAAGTAGTGTTCATGATACTCAAGATGCATCTACAAGCATGGGAGGGAGCATGACTAAGTATAAGAGGCCAAGGGTTGTTGGACAGGGTGTATTTGTGTCTGAGTCTGGATACAAATGTGTTAATGTAAGTGTTTCTCAATCATCTACGTCATTGTTATTATTTTTAGCCACTTTATGACACTAACCAATTTAAATTGCAGCAAGGAATGCCTAGCAGCAGGTTGGTGTCCACACCTAAGGCAATGAATTCAGCCTTGGTCACAGGTGATATTGGATACAAACCCAGCAAAGGATTGAAGAGGAAAGGAACAAAAGCAGTTACACAAAGACAACTCCAAGTGCAAAGTGCTAATCATAGAATCCAAACAAGATCAAAGGCTCTTGGAGTTCAAACAAGATCAAGAAAAGGAAAATTTCCAATGAAGTAGTCTGATATTTCTATGTTTAAGCTAGCTATTTTTTGGTGAAACTTGGATATGTAAGCAAACAATGTAGATTGGTAGTTTTTGTTGACAGTTAGTGCTACTGTCCAGTTATTTTGCATATGATAATGACCTTGATTTCTGACCAGATTTTGATGTGAAATGGTACTGGTTACTGGTTTATATTGTCCATATTTTGCATTGAATGTTAGTTGGTGTTTTGTTCAGGTTTGCATTGAAATGGTCAATGCTTATTGTCCAGATTTGCATTGAATGGTAGTTGCTATTTTCTATCCAGATTTTCCATTGAATGTTAGTTAGTGTTTTGTCCAGGGTTGCATTGAAATGGTCAATGTTTATTGTCTAGATTTTTCATCCCAGATTTTGACAGTGTCCATATAGTATAAATGTGGTTGGTTAGCATGTTGAATAGGCTAACCATTACTAGCCAGATGGTATAACGTATTGCTTCACAAAGTCATCATAATCATATTCAATATGCTAACAAAAATTAGATAACATTGTTAATCATCTAAATAGAACTTCACTTCAACCTAATTAGTACTACAACCATTGTTAATAATCTAAGTACAACTTCACTTCAACCTAATTAGTACTACTACCAGAACCAAGATAAAACATCAAATTACATAGGACACTAATACATAGACAAATCTTCAATGTTTTTGACCACTTCAACTCTTGCTCATATTTGTTTTTCTTCTTCAACAAACCCCAAATAACACCATTAGCTTGCTCCAGAAATGGTGGTTCATACCAATCGAAAAATTTGCAAGAACTTCGACCTTTCACCTATAAAAAGTGAACGAAAATTAGTGACAAACCCGATAAAATTAGATGTAAATCAGTGACTAAATTAAACAAACCCAGCAAAATCATACTAAAATTGAGATACTATAAACATAAATTACATACCTTGTAATTTTGACAACCCCAAAATCTCTTTCCCGGATTGTCATCGGACCATGAAATCCTCACCACCGCCGGAAATCCACATCTACAAACTCTAGTCATGAGTACAATTGAGAGAGAAAATTTAACAATTAGAAAAGAAGGAGAACAAAAAGCTTGAAATTCAAGTTGTGGTGTATTTTAATGGGGGAGGGGTTAAATAAGAAGAAGTGGCTGATGTTTAGTCGTTGGAAATGAAAGAAATGTAAAGGGAAATGTGAAAATTGGATTTGTTACCGTTTTTATGCTGATGTGGCACCTCTCACGCGCCTCTTGGCGTGTGACTACACTCACTATGCCATGTGGCAGCTCGGGGATTAATTAAAGCCCATTTTGCCAAGTCTAGGGGTGTTTTGAAGTGCAACAATAGTTTGGGGACGAAAGTTGCAATTCGTGCCAAGTTCGGGGGCGTTTTAGTTACTTAAGCCAAAAGAAAAGTAGTGGTTCTATGCTGACAGGGTTTACACTTGGCCGATACAAACTTGAATCGACTCAAGCTCATGCGCTTATGGCTCAAAAATTAAACTAGGGCCATTATGCTAGTCGATCAACAACTCTAAGAATCATACACCAATTAAGAGAATTTTCTTAACATTCCTAATGCTCCACTTTAATGAGACATGAACAGACTTGGAGATCAAGAATTTTAATCATTATTGATTTATCGGTATCGAGTTATTGGAGATTAAGAATTTCCTACATAGTTTAAAGAAGGAAGGATCTATTAACTTTTTGTTGTTTTTAGGATTTAATTTAATGAACGGTAGCATAGTTCATTATTTTTATAGTTTAATTAAGGAAATGATTTATATAAGGTTATAAAGTCCTAATAGATATTAATGTAAAAATTAAATATTTAAATTTCCTACATAGTTGAAATAAAGAAATATTTAATAAGCAAGATTTTAGTTAATATATTCTGAATATTAGAAAAATAATTAAATGATAATTTTATCCAATGTGAACTCTATTTTTAAAAGGCAAAAAAGTCGATCAATATTTTGTGATTCATGTTGGATAGATTGATAAGTAAAAATAAATCATCGTTTAAACTCCATATGAAGCAAGTCTTTTTGCGATGGGAGAAAAGTATATATCAAACAATTCATCTGTGTTGGTGGCGTCACGTAACCGTGTGTCTTGATTACGGAAGAATTAGTCTTGATGTTATTCTATATCCCAAATTAATTATACTAAGTTTATTTTGGCCTTTGGGAGATTACAAGAAAACGAAAAGGTTTCCTTTTCTCTTTTTCCCTAAATATAATGTTTCCTTTTTTACTTTTACAAACTCTCCTTTTTTCTCTCTTTTCTAAGTTTCCTCACTCAAAATATGGTAATTCTCAGTAATGTTTCAAACTGGCAAATAACAAGAATGGAAAGAAATAAAGCATTGGTGTGTATATAAACAATGGAGTAGAGGTGCCTTCTTCGACATAAGTCATAACCCTACTTAGGATTCATTCAAGTAAGTTGCTTTCTTTCTTTTGAGTTCTCTCTATTCACTTTATATTTCTCGATCAGTTTTCAAGTTCATATTTTTTCCTTACTTTGAATAAATTTGCCAACACAGAAATACCTTTTCAATCTTATGCATATATTTCTCAAGAACGTACTTGAAAATTATATTGTTTAACGTGTTTTGCTTATTGATATGTTCCCTCATAACTAAGAAGAAGAAAAATTGGACAAATTGTTCTCGTAGTAGATAAACAATAATTGAATATAGTTATTTTTTTTATGTATGATGTTTGGTCTAGATTTAGCATGTGGTAGGAATTAAATTAGGACTAACTTTGTTAGTACATATATATCGAAAGCAAGAATGTCGCCACTGAAAAGAAGCAAAACTGTTTTCAGCGAGTTGGACAAGTTGCCCGAGAAGGAGGTGAGAGGACAGATCGAAGAACAAATACAACAATTACAACAACTAAATGTGCAAGAAAGAAATAGAGATGCTCATGATACGAGGAATCAAAGATCTGATGCTGCAAATCATCAAAACATAGATCAATCAAACTCGAAGAAAGATTTATAGCTCGTGGGATTCCTCAAAGGCTCATTTAAATATATATGGTGCTTTAATTTTTTTACTTGGTATATGTTTATTATTGATACATTTAATGTCTACAATAAATCATAGATATGTAGTAGTGTAGTAATAATTTAGTACCTTTTTAGGCTTTGCTTGCAGGACTTGAATAAGTTCAATATTTTTCTTCGTCACACCTTTCTACTTTCCTTTTTGCCAGATAATAACATAAATGAAATTAAGTATGGTTTAACCCTTGCCTCATGCATCTATTAAAATTTTCCTGGAAATATAGTGATCATCACCACAATGCTAATATATACAATTTCCCATGAGCGTGAAAAGGTAGTACGTCTTGTCCACAATCATATATTCATCATTAGCATACAAATTAGTGAATTACAATGGACGCCAATATCTATCAATTTTTTAGACGCTAAATTTTAAGCCGTGTTGTAGAGAGGAGGAAAAATCAGCTAGAATAAGGCTGACTTAGGATATATATATATGGGCACGTCCATTGCGCGTGTACCTAATATGGATGCAACTTTCTTTTAAAAAAGCATATAGATATTAGTAATAAAAAGGTGTTTGGAGTCCTAAAACTTAGTTAAAGGAAAAAGTGCATGATCTCAAAAATAGTGAATATTGATTATATTTAGCAAACTGTCCACTGAAGGAAGAAATTAACCATGTTGCGCATGAGTCCTCAAATCCCTATCATAATTTGAAAGTATGAATTAGGTATTTCTTTTAGAGGCTTAAACAGAGTAGAATAATACTTGTATTCACATTACTTACAACAATATTTCAGCAGGCCATTCTATATATTCAAAATCCTCCCTTGGATATCGTAAATCTTCATCGTTTTACGAAAATGGAACTACTTCTTTGATGTGAGGAACATAATAATTATGACAACATGGCGCAATAAACATAAAAAATTTTAGAAAGAAAGAAAGTTATATGTATATATATGTGTTCTTAATATGAGTTTATTATGGTCTAATACAATATATAATTGGAAATAATATTTTGCATTCATGGATGGAGAAAATATCACAATCACTTATTTAAAAGACTGCTTTTTATTTAGATGAGAAATAGAGCTTGAAACATGTATACCATTTAAATAAAGTTTCTACAATTAATAGGAAAATAATACAAAAGAAACACTTAAAAAGTTCATCAAATTAGAAGGAAAATTAGAAAAAAGTGAAAGAAGAAAGATGACAACGTTGGCTTCGTATATACATACTGTTCTAAAGGTCCATAAAAGATTGTTATGGAAAATAGATCAGAAAGAAAGCAGCTGTAAGGAACTATAATTTCTCACACTTCTATTCCTTTGTTTTTTTCTTCCTATGATTTATTTTTCTGATCACAGCTGCGAGCTTTTCTTTATTGTTCTTCAGTTACAGCTTGTGTTTTATTCTCTTCTCAAGTTGAACTACAATTTCTTGTATTCTTCAACGTTGTTATCTACTTCTTAAATAGCAATGGAAACAACCGTTCAAATTCATTTTCAGTATATCAGAATAGAATGACTCTTTAAATTTCAAATTATAATTTTTGAATCTGGTATTTATCGTGAACATTTTTTTTGCGCGGATTTCCCTTCAAAGGCATTGGCCTTTAATTTTAGCCCCTCAAATTGTTGGTCTTTAATTTTTGTCCTTTGCCTAAAAATTCATGGGTTCCGGGTTCGAACCCCTCTCAGTCAATTTTTTTTTTTAAAAAATCATAAGACAGAGTTTTACAGGCAAATTCTGCCTTGCAAATTTTTTAAATTTTTTTTACTGAGAGGGTGTTCGAACCTTGAACCCATGAATTTTTAGTTGAAGGGCAAACATTAAAGACCAGCAATGTGAGGGCAAAAATTAAAGACCACCCCCGAATAGAAATTGTGCAAATTTCCCTATCTTGAATAGCAGTCTAGAATGACTAATCAAATTCAATTTTAGTTCTGAATCTGACCAATATTGAAATAACTTTTCAAATTCATCGAAAAGAATTGAGTTTAATTATGGAGGAAACGGTTTGGGCGAATTGATGCTGGACTTCTAATCTATTTTTTTTAAAATAAAATATTATTACTATTTATTTAGTTAAATTTTGATTTATTGTTGGAGCGAAATGGTAATCTACTTTTGAAGATAGAAGTTTTCTACTTTTAGTATAACTAGTCTTTGGAAACGTGCGTTGAATGTGAGTCCCATAAAAATATTCCGAACGGTATGAATGATATTAAAACTATAGTATCTAATGAGCTGAAATTGATAAAAAAAAAATAAGCGTATTTGAAGGACTTGATTGCTGAATGACAAATAATTAAATATTATCTGAACCTATAAATTTGATTAATGATATTTACTTAGGTGGGTAGAATGTGTAACGAATTAAATTTTGATGTTAGTAGGTAAAAATATGTGATATATTCGTAATTTACCCTAATACTTTCTTATAAAAGATGTAAATCGCCATTTTCTGTCTCCTATATAAAAAGTGCGGGACACATAGCTGAAATAGAGAGGTCTTCGTTGACATATGTGCTCAGGAATATGTGGTGCTTATGTCATTCTGACATATTTGTTTCTTTTATTTTTTGTCAATTTCTGCTTTATGTCAACAACATGCCTTAAATGGCTTTCAGCATCTCCTTAAAGATTTTCACCCCCAATTTTATTTTAAAAATTAAATTTACCTTTCAATTTTGAACAATTGATATTCTGCCTCTTCTTTATATGCAATGACTAGTTTACCCTTATTTTTTTCAATCATCCATTTATGTAATACATTTTAATATTATATATGATATTTATTTTTTAATCTAAATATTTATAAATTTTTATTTAAGTCCATTAACATTATAAGTTGAACAATACTTTTATGAATTTGTAACAAAATTTAATGCTATTTTTTATGATTATTATTTAAATATCATATGCAGTAAGTATGTATATATGTATGTACATGCATGTGTGTATATTTAAGTTTCATTTCGCTCTTATTCTCTATTGTTCATATAAATAAACAAGTTTTGTTTGTCACTAGTGAAATATTTCTTCTAATAAAATTCATTTACAGTATAAATAAATCATTTTTAAAAATTTGCCTCTTTTTTAATTGTTTTTGCATTATCTGCATAGTTATATATTTATAAAGTTATTATGACTTGTTATTTTTCACTTGTATAAATAAATAATAAAGTTGTGATTATTTTTAATAAAATTAATTTTTTGTTTATTCTGTTGATTTACTTTATTAGGAACATCATTAACTTACATACTCAAATCTCAATTAGTTTTTCTCACTTTTTTCTTCGCCTAGAACATAATATATATTTTTTATAAGAAATTTGTTACATAATTAAGAAAATGAAAAATATCATGGTTTTAAAGAAGTAAAAAAATAAGATAAAAGTTATAATGTAAGGGTAAAATAGGCATTTAAAAAAGTCAAATAGGATAAAGGAGAATGAATGTCTATTGTTCAAAGTTGAGGAGGGAGTTTGATTTTTAAATCATAGTTGGGGGGTGAATATCATCTTAAATGACTTCTTCTTTTCGCCTTGCGTTTTTAAATTTTACTTTTCTAGAGTTTCTCATTTTTTCCATTTTTAATCTACCTATGTTTGGGAAACTAGGGGTTCCAATTTTGGGAATTCAAAAAATGGAGCTTCTATATATAATCCCCTTTTCTTCTAAAAATAATCCACTTTTAGATTTAGTTATAAACATATCCCTTAAATGGATTTCAGCCTAAGAACAATTTCCAACGTATTAATAATCCACTTTTAGTTTTAGTTCATTAGCAATAATACAAATATACTTTATTGTTTTGAATGATTTATATAGCGCTATTTTATTCGAACTGCATTATTAGCAAAATTTCATCTTAAATTTGAAAAGTACCTATATATTAATTGGTGTTCTGGAGGTTTTAGATACATATCAAAAGAAACTATTATATTTAAATTTGAGTATATATTTTTAAAGTAGCTGAAAATATTCATAGAGTAAAAGTATGTTTTTCAACGGATAACCAAATTAATTTCAACGGATAACCAAATTAATTTTGCGTAATAGCATATGTAGGATCAAGGGATAACCAAATTAATTTGAAGTAATAGCATATGTAGGAAGACGTATCACTTGCAGACCTTAGCTAAAAGATTTAAAAATTACACACTCAAGATTTATATTAATTCTAGGATACTAAATAAAGGTTATTTAATATTAACAAATCAAAATCCATAAAATGTTAACCACCAATTTCAAAATTCACTACAAGAAAGAAGACATTTGCCAACAATATTTTTTGTTGTTGCTATAGATAGACTATTGTTGCAAAAAGTATTTTTGGCAACAACATTTTTTTTTTGTTGTTGTATAAACTTTTTCTAACGGCTGTTATTGCAACGACATGCAATCATTTTTTGTTGTTTCCAAATATTGAATTTTTTCAACTATATTATTTTGTTGCCAAAAAAGATGTTGTCATTTCTGTACTTTCTTGTGGTGATTTTCACCTGTGTTAGGGCCCTGCACAGCACAGGGTTTTATACCTAGTTCTATTCTAAGGGAAAATTATATTTATGCATAGACAGATGTGATACAAACTATCTAGAATTCTCAATTTCCTGCCTTTTTTCGTTAGAGAAAAGTTTTTCTTCACAGCTCACTTGTACGCCCCAAACCCGAGGAGGCATGACCGGCAACCGGTGCCTTACTTGACCCCGAGAGTACTAATTTGTAACTCATAATCCTGGAACATACAAGAAATCTATGTCGACAACGCCATGCTCAGAATAATCTTTAAATGACAACTGTCTCAACTGGAATGGGACCACCCCAAAAAGATATATATATATATATATATAGTCACGCGCGTACACACACATCTATGCGGGCCGACAAGGCCATCATAAGTGTCTACTAACAACAAACCCATAAGGAATATGTACAAGGCCATCATGCTGATATACTGAACATAGAGGACATGTCTACAAGCCTATAAGGAGAACATAATTGTACTGTGGTTGGCAAAGAGCCCCGACCTATCCATCATGTCTATATGTACGCAAAATTACTCCAATCTCTGACCTGGTAACTTCGAATGAAGTGAAGCGTACCAATCAAGCTGATATTCAGCAACGTCTATTGGGGAGGCCTGTGTACCTGTCTGTCAGGACCTGTAGGCATGAAATGCAGCGCCCCCGGCAAAAGGGACGTCATTACGAAATAATGTACCGAGTATGTAAGACAACTAATGTTACACCTCTCGCTTTCGTCGCAAGAAAGTCCTTGGCTTATTGGTGGTTTATACCCTTAGTATAGATATCCGTACCCGAGTTTTTGAGATATTAAGTTCCTTACCTCGCGTATAACGAAGTACCAGTAGATGTTCCTTGCAATATGATAGGATTAGAAGTTAAACGAATCGAATTGACGCGAGTTGGAGCTGCTCAGGAAAACCTGCAGAACCAGTCGCCTTTAATGGGCCGTCGACACGTCGATGAGCCGTCGTTGTACGTTGTCGATGTGCGGCAGCCCCTAAACTTTCAGGTGAAGATCGACGGTGCATGTCGACGGGCCGTCGACGGGCCGTCGACCTGCTCGTCGACTCGCAACCGCTGGAACTTTCTAGTTCCACTTATATATATGAAACCTCACATTTTAATTCCTTATTTTTCATTCCCCAAACTAGAGAAAATCCTAGGATATTCCTCTCAACACTTCCCGTCATATTAGAGAAAGTTTTATCAAGATCTGAGCCCTGTGAACCCGAGCTAGTGAAGGAAAGTTGTTCCTAGGGTTCCACTGAAGTTGTTGAGCTTAGGAGTTGGAGTTAAAGTTATATTCTTAGAGTTCTAGTCCCTTCAAGGTACGTATATGATTCTTATCTTTGTGTTTGAGTTAATTATCAAGAGTTTTAGTAGTTTAAGGCAAAAAAAATGGTGTTGTGGAGACATAACCTAGTTTGTTGATATGGTTGCCTTATGGGCTGATTTTGATTAGATTTTTTTTGAGAGATTCTTACTTTTTTATGTTTCCATAAGATGTTGTTGTTGTTGTTGTTGTTGTTGGTGGTGGTGTTTGGGCTGAGTTGGAAATTGAGGGATTGTTAAGTTTACAAAGGAGATGCTGTCCGAAATTCGTTAAGTTCGTTTCGTACATGAATTAGATAGTAAGCAATATAAATGGTCTAACTGTGGCATATGTTATCTTTATTGTAGACTTGCGAGTTTGAGAAGTAGACGTTGGACGAATAGATACGCTCCAAGGTATGTTAAGGCCACCCTTTCTTTCATTTTGGCATGATCCCTATGATATGCGAACAAACGAATGAACGAGCTTCCATATTACTCTACTCGTAGAAGCATTAGGAGTACCGTATTCTTTGATGTTCCTATACCTCTTTTTATGATTGTTCCTTCTGTTCTTTGGTCTTGAGATCTCGTATATGGATGTTGTTAGTTCAAAAGATGTCTATCGGAGGTAGTACAACCTTATGTCACTCCGAGTGTCTATTTACTCATTTTACTTATGCATTGCATTCATTTATACATATGCATATTGACCCTTAACTAGAAGGCGTTATATATGCATATATTATATGTATATGGGGTATGGGGAAAAGGATAGGCATTATATACGCATTACCACCTGATCAGCTAGTGCACAGTGATGATGACGATGATGATGATGGCCGCAGAGAGGCCGATGGGATATGATGTATGGATCGGGTTGTACGTTCCTCAGCACTAACATATGATATATTGATCGGGTTGTATGTTCCTCAGCACTAACAGTTATATTATGACCTATGCATATCATACGACCTCAGAGGCACTTTTAGTTATACATAGTTGCACAGATACACAGAGATGTTTAGTCACAGATGTATTCAAATAGTTGGTTCAGCTTCCATGTGTCAGATATCTTTCATGATCCTTATGTACTTATTGTTCTTATGCCTTACATACTCGGTACATTATCCGCACTGACTCCCCTATTGCTCAGGGGGCTGCGTTTATGCCCGCAGGTTCAGGTAGACAGACAGGCGGTCCAGATTAATAGGACTTCCACTCAGCGGCAGTTACTGCGCTCCACTTGATCCAGAGCTGCAGTTCATTTTTGGTATGCTATTTTGATATGTATATATGGGTATGACGGGGCCCTGTTCCGTCCTTTCTACAGATTTGTATTCCATTAGAGGTCTGTAGACAGTTGTTTGTAGATGTCATGTAATGTAGCTTTGTCGGCTCCTATTCTTTTGTGTGCCGCATATGTAGCGGCCTGGTCGGCTTACACTGTTCTTTTCATTACACACACATACACACTTACACACACACACACACACACACACACACACACACACACACATATATATATATATATATATATATATATATATATATATATATATATATATATATATATAAGGGTTGAGAGTTGTTGATGCATAGTTCTTGGTATTGTTCTTGTATGATGTGCATAGTTTAGTTATAAGTCTTATGTGGGCCACCCTATTATTCAGTAATATCCAGGTACGAGTTTGGGGGTGTCTGGTTAGTAGAGGTCAGGCACTCGTCACGACTCACCGGCGTGGGTCGTGACAGAAGTGGTGTTAGAGCAGTTCCGTCTTAAGGTTGTCTACAGACTATGTCTAGTAGAGTCTTGTTTATGGGTGTGTTGTGCACCACACTTATAAACAGGAGGCTACAAGACATTTAGGATGTTGTCATTCTTTCTCTATTAGATCGTGTAATAGAGCTGTGTGTTAAGAGTTTCCATCTAATAATTTGTTTTGATTTCAGTGATGCATCCGAAGAAAGCTACAGCTGCCCAGAAGGGAAAGAAAGTGGTTGGTGAGGCTACTAGCCATACTCAACGGACTACTAGGGCTAGGGACGAGTCTCAGAGTGATACCCTGCATGTACTAGAGGAGCTTAGAGGGGAGCCAGCCCCAGCTCCAGTACTTGCCCTAGTGCCTGCAGTTCCTCAGCCAGATGTACCGGGTCAGGATATGCGGGATGCTATACAGGTGCTGACTAGATTGGTAGCCGCTCAGGCTCAGCGTCAGGGAGTTAGTGTTGATTAGACAGACCGAGCTAGTAGTGCGAGGGTTAAGAATTTTCTTAGTTTAGATCCCCCAGAATTCTCCGTGTTGACGCAGAATATGGACCCTCAAGACTTTATTGATAGCATGCAAAGGACTCTGATGGTCATGCATGCTAATGAGGTTAACTTAGTGGAGTTGGCTTCTTATAGACTCCGTGATGTGGCAGCGCAGTGGTACCAGATGTGGGAGCTATCTAATGGAGAGGATGCCCCTCCAGTAGTTTGGCAAGAGTTTTCAGATGCCTATATCCGTCATTATTTGCCGCCAGAGGTTCGGCAGGCCCGAGCAGACAGGTTTTTGCATATTCAGTAGGGCAGTATGAGCGTTTAGGAGTACAGTGTATACTTTGATTCATTGGCTAGACATGCCCCAGCTATGGTGGCTAAGATGGAGGATCGAGTTCATCGTTTTGTGGCTGGTCTAGGGCCACATTTTATTGATGAGTGTACGACAGCTGCGTTACAGTCGGGTATTGATATTTCCCGTATACAAGAATATGCACAGAATTTGGAGAATTGTAAGCGTCAGCGGAGGACAGAGTGTGAGCGTGACCGGGGCCATGGTAAGAGGGCTAGATCTTTAGATATTGCTGGTGAGTTTAGAGGAGGACCGAGACAACAGTATTCTCGATATCCATTCCATCCAGCAATGAGTGCACCTCCGCAGTTTTCAGGCCAGAGGTTTGATCCGTCTTCTCATTCCGGAACAGGTCAGAATTTTAAAGCTTCGGGTTCTCAGTACACACAGAAGTCAGGCCAGGGGAGACCACCTTTGCCATGGTGTAACCGATGTGGTAAATTACATGCTGGACAGTGTCGACTGGGATCAGATGCTTGTTATGCTTGTGGTCAGCTGGGTCATATGATGAGGGAGTGTCCGTCGAGAGGTGGTATAGGTATTGTTCGGCCTACAGGGTCCGTAGTTGGTTCTTCTTCATCTATACGCCCTTCAGGGCACGGTTCTCAGGCACCAGCAGGACGTGGTAGAGGAAGAGGTGGAGCACCTAGTTCAAGCGGTCCTCAGAACTGCATGTATACATTAGCTGGTAGGTAGGATCGTGAGTCGTCTCTTGATGTTGGTATAGGTGTATTATCAGTTTCCTCCTATGATGTCTACGCACTAATTAACCCAGGTTTTACATTATCATATGTTACTCCATTTGTCGCTTGCAAGTTTGGGATAAAGCCTGAATCGATTAAACCTTTTGAGGTGTCTACACTAGTTGGTGATCCAGTCATAGTTAGACGAGTATATCGAGGTTATGTAGTGATAGTTTGCAATCGCCACACTATAGCAGATTTGATTGAATTAGATATGATCAATTTTGATGTTATTATGGGTATGGATTGGTTGGCTTCTTGCTATGCTAATGTTGATTGTAGAATGAAAGTGGTTCGGTTCCAGTTTTCGGATGAGCCTGTTTTAGAATGGAAGGGTAATGCTATTTCGCCGAGGGGCAGATTTATTTCCTACCTTAAGGCAAGTAAGATGATCAGAAAAGGGTATATCTACCATTTGGTTTGGGTTTAGAATATGCAAGTAGAGTCACCGACCCTTCAATCTATTCTTGTGGTTAATGAATTTCCCGAGGTGTTTCTAGATAAGCTTCCAGGTATCCTGCCGGAGCGGGAGATTGATTTTACTATTGAACTATTACCAGATACTCGACCAATATCCATTCCTCCTTATAGAATGGCACCTGCAGAGTTGAAGGAAATGAAGGAGCAGCTGAGGGATTTACTTGAGAAGGGCTTCATTAGGCCCAGTACATCGCCACGGGGAGCATCGATATTATTCGTAAGGAAGATGGATAGCTCCTTGCGAATGTGTATTGATTACATGCAATTGAATAAAATGACTATAAAGAATAAGTATCTGCTCCCAAGGATTGATGATTTGTCTGATCAGCTGCAGGGTGCCAAATACTTTTCAAAGACATACTTGAGATCAGGGTATCATCAGGTTAGGTGAAGGAGAAAGACATTCCGACGACGGCATTCAGGACTAGATATGGACACTATGAGTTTCGTGTTATGTCATTCGGGCTAACAAATACTCAAGTTGTATTCATGGACTTGATGGATCATGTATTCTGACCCATCCTAGATCTATTCATGATTGTGCTCATAGATGGTATTCTGGTTTATTTGTCGTCAGAGGCCGAGTATACAGATCATCTATGTGCGGTGCTTAGAGTTCTTCGAGATAGAGGGTTATATGCGAAGTTTTCTAAGTGCGAGTTCTGGTTGAATTCTGTGATTTTTCTTGGTCACATTATTTTAGATGCAGGAATTAGAGTGGATACTCAAAAGATTGAAGCGGTAAATAATTGGCCAAGGCCCACGACACCAACGGAGATACGCAGTTTCTTAGGTCTGGAAGGATATTATAGAAGGTTCGTGGAAGGATTTTCTTCTCTTTCAGCCCCATTGACCAAGCTGACTCACAAATCAGCCAAGTTCCAGTGGACGGATGCATGCGAGCGGAGTTTTCAAATATTGAAGGACAAGTTGACCTCAGCACCCGTCTTGACTCTTCCAGAGGGAACAGACGGCTATGTGATTATATTATGATGCTTCAGGTATTTGGTTGGGATGTGTGTTGATGCAACATGGCAAGGCCATTGCTTGTGCCTCCAGACGGCTGAAGAAGCACGAGAAGAATTATCCAACCCATGATCTTGAGTTAGGTTCAGTGATCCATGCTTTAAAAATGTGGAGGTACTATCTATACGGTGTCCACGTTGATATCTATCTCGACCATAAGAGTCTCCAGTACATCTTTAAGCAAAGGACTTGAACTTACGTCAGAGACGATGACTAGAGTTGTTAAAAGATTATGATATTGATATTCTGTACCATCCTGGAAAGGCTAATGTAGTAGCCAATGCCCTTAGTCGTAAATCCATGGGCAGCCTGTCATTTGTGCAGCAAGAGAAAAGAGAGATAGTCCGCGAAGTTCGTCAGTTAGCCAGTCTCGAAGTTCAATTGTTAGACTCAGGTGATGTAGGAGTTACTGTTCATGACATAGTGGTGTCATCCGTGGTAGCTGAAATAAAGGAGCATAAGTATGAAGACCCTATTTTGGTTCATTATCGAGACACGGCGCCTCAGAAAGAAAATACACCCTTTATGATTGTAGGGGATGAGTACTAAAGTACCGAGGTAGATTATGCGTTCCCAATATTGCAGGGCTTTGTCAGCAAGTTATAGGGGAAGCCTATTATTCTCGCTATTCTATTCACCCGGGCACAACAAAAATGTGCCATGATCTCAAGGAACTTTACTGGTGGGATGGTATGAAGAAAGACATAGCGGAGTTTGTTGCTCAGTGTCCGAATTGCCAGCAAGTTAAGATAGAACATTAGAAGCCCGGAGGTTTATTGCAGGCTATTGAGATTCCGACATGGAAATGGGAGGTAATTAATATGGATTTGATTACAGGTTTTCCTCGTACTCAGCGGAAATATGATTCAATATGGGTCATAGTTGATAGGCTTATAAAGTTAGCTCACTTTCTACCTGTCAGAACTATTTATGCAGATGAGGATTATGCGAACTCTACCTTAGAGAGATTGTACGACTTCATGGTGTTCCTACAACCATTATTTCAGTTATAGGGGCGCACTTCACAGCTAATTTCTGGAGATCTTTTCAGGATAGATTGGGGACTCAGGTGAGTCTTAGTATTGCATTTCATCCAAAGACAGATGGACAAGCTGAACGTACTATACAGACACTTGAGGATATGCTGAGAGATTGTGTGATTGACTTCCGAGTTAGTTGGGACGATCATTTGCCTCTTATTGAGTTCGCATGTAATCGCAGTTACCATTCTAGCATTTAGATGGCTCCTTATGTGACTTTATATGGGCGAAGATGTAGATCACCCATATGATGGTTTGATGTTGGAGAAAATTAGTTAGTTGGCCCAGATTGAATACAGCAAGCGGTTGGCAAAGTGAAAGTGATTCAAGAAAGGGTATTAGTGGCACAGAGTCGACAGAAATCCTATGCAGATAATCGGCAGCGCAAGTTAGAGTTTGAGGTAGGCGATTGGGTTTTCCTGAAGATCTTGCCTATGAAGGGAGTGATGGGATTTGATAAGAAGGGTAAGTTAATCCCTCGATACATCAGGCCATATAGAATCATTCATACAGTGGGTAAGGTAGCATATGAGTTATAGCTACCTTTTGATTTAGAGTCTGTGCATCCGGTATTTCATGTGTCCATGCTCTGTAAGCGTGTAGGAGATCCATCGAGAGTTGTATCGGTAGATGATATCCAAGTGACAGAGAAATTAATATACGAGGAAACCCCGGTAGCTATATTGGATAGAAGGTTCGTCGATTGCGAACTAAGGATGTGGCTTCCGTTAAAGTGCATTGGAGCAATAATAATGTCGTAGAAGTGACATGGGAAGCATAAAATGATATGAAGACCAGATATCCACATCTATTCTTATCTTCCAAGGAGGTTCAGACTTCAGGTATGTGATATACTCATGGCTGTTTTATTTTGGGTAGTGTGAGACCATGGTTGTTATTGCTTTGTGTAGACCTGTGTGGCATTATTTTTGGTGCTGTGTACAGTTACAGGGGAGACTCTGCCAAACTTTTATAACTCAGGACTTGTACGAATATTCAAGGATGAATATTTGTAGTGGGGGGGCGAGGGGAGGGAGAGAGGGAGAATGTTACACCTCTCGTTTTTATTACAAGAAAGTCCTTGGGTTATTGGTGGTTTATACCCTTATTATGGAGATCTGTACCCGAGTTTTCGAGATATTAAGTGCCTTACCTCACGTATACTTAAGTACCAGTATATGTTCTATGCAATACGATAGGATTAGAAGTTAAATGAATCGAATCGACGCGAGTTCGGACGACTCAGGAAAAACCTACTGAACGAGTCGCCTTTGACGGGCCGTCGATGAGTTGTCATTATACGCCGTCGATTTGTGGGAGCCCCTGAACTTTCAGGTAAGGATCGACGGTGCACGTCAACTAGCCGTCGACCTGTTCGTCGAGCCACAACCGCTGGAACTTTCGAGTTCCACTTATATATATGAAGCCTCATGTTTTAATTCCTTATTTTTCATTCCCCAAACTAGAGAAAACCCTAAGATATTCCTCTCAACACTTCCCATCATATTAGAGAAAGTTTTATTAAGATTCGAGCCCTGTGAACCCAAGCTAGTGAAGGGAAAGTTGTTGCTAGGGTTCCATTGAAGTTGTTGAGCTTAGGAGTTGGAGTTGAAGTCGGATTCATGGAGTTCTAGTCCCTTCAAGGTACGTATATGATTCTTACCTTTGTGTTTGAGTTAATTATCAAGAGTTTTAGTAGTTTAAGGTAAAGGAGATGGTGTTGTGTAGACATAACCTAGTTTGTTGATATGGTTGCCTTGTGGGCTTATTTTGATTAGATTTTTTTGGAGACATTCTTACTTGTTTATGTTACTATATGATGATGTTGTTGTTGATGTTGTTGTTGGTGTTTGGGTTGAGTTGGAAATTGAGGGATTGTTAAGTTTACAAAGGAGATGCTGTCCGAAATTTGTTAAGTTCCTTTCGTACAAAAATGGAATAGTAAGTGATATAAATGGTCTAATTGTGGCATATGTTATCTTGATTGTAGAATTCCGAGTTCGAGAAGTAGACGTTGGATGATTAGATACGCTCTAAGGTATGTTAAGGCCACCATTTCTTTCATTATGGTATGATCCCTTTGATATGCGAACAAACGAATGAACGAGCTTCTATATTACTCTACTTTTAGAAGAATTTGGAGTACTGTGGTAATTGTGTTCATAGATGATATTCTGGTTTATTTGTCGTTAGAGGCCGAGCATACAGATCATCTACATGCGGTGCTTAGAGTTCTTTGAGATAGAGAGTTATATGCGAAGTTTTCTAAGTGCGAGTTCTGGTTGAGCTCTGTGGATTTTTTTGGTCACATTATTTTAGATAAAGGCATTAGAGTGGATACTTAAAAAATTGAAGCTGTGAAGAATTGTCCAAGGCCCACGACACCAACAGAGATACACAGTTTTTTGTGCCTGGCAGGATATTATAGGAGGTTTGGGGGAAGGATTTTCTTCTCTTTCAGCCTCATTGACCAAGCTGACTCACAAATCAGCCAAGTTCCAGTGGACGGATGCATGCGAGCGGATTTTTCAGATATTGAAGGACAAGTTGACCTCAACACCCGTCTTGACTCTTCCAGAGGGAACAGACGGCTATGTGATATATTGTGATGCTTCAGGTATTGGGTTGGGATGTGTGTTGAAGCAACATGGCAAGGTCATTGCTTATGCCTCCAGACAGCTGAAGAAGCACGAGAAGAATTATCCAAGCCATGATCTTTAGTTAGTTGCAGTGATTTATGCTTTGAAAATGTGGAGGCACTATCTATACGGTGTCCACGTTGATATCTATGCCGACCATAAGAGCCTCCACTACATCTTTAAGCAGAAGAACTTTAACTTACGTCAGAGATGATGGCTAGAGTTGTTGAAAGATTATGATATTGGTATTTTGTACCATCCTAAAAAGGCTAATGTAGTAGCCGATGCTCTTAGTCGTAAATCTATGGGCAGCCTGTCATTTGTACAGCTAGAGAAAAGAGAGGTAGTCCGTGAAGTTCGTCGGTTAGCCACTCTCGAAGTTCGGTTGTTAGACTCAGGTGATGCTGGAGTTACTGTTCAGGACATGGCAGTGTCAGTCGTGGTAGCTGAAATAAAAGAGCATCAGTACGAAGACCCTATTTTGGTTCATTATCGAGATACGGCCCCTCAGAAAGAAAAGACACCCTTTGTGATTGTAGGGGATGGAGTAGTCAGTTATCGAGGTAGATTATGCATTCCCACTATTGCAGGGATTTGTCGGCAAGTTATGGGGAAAGCCCATTATTCTCGCTATTCTATTCACCCGGGCACAACAAAAATGTACCATGATCTCAAGGAAGTTTACTGGTGGGATGGTATGAAGAAAGACATAGCGGAATTTGTTGCTCAGTGTCCGAATTGCCAGCAAGTTAAGATAGAACATCAGAAGCCCAGATGTTTATTGCAGGCTATTGAGATTCTGACATGGAAATGAGAGGTAATTAATATGGATTTGATTACAGGTTTGCCCCGTACTTAGCGGAAATATGATTCAATATGGGTCATAGTTGATAGGCATACAAAGTTAGCTCACTTTCTACCTGTCAGAACTACTTATGCAGCTGAGGATTATGTGAAGCTCTACCTTAGAGAGATTGTACAAATTCATGGTGTTCCTACAACCATTATTTCAGATAGAGGGGCGCAGTTCACAGCTAATTTCTGGAGATCTTTTCGGGACGGATTGGGGACTCAGGTGAGTCTGAGTACTGCATTTCATCCACAGATAAATGGACAAGCTGAACATACTAGACAGACACTTAAGGATATGCAGAGATCTTGTGTAATTGACTTCCGAGCTAGCTGGGAAGATCATTTGCCTCTTATTGAGTTCGCATGTAATAACAGTTACCATTCTAACATTCAGATGGCTCTTTATGAGGCTTCATATAGGAGATGTAGATCACCCAGAGGATGGTTTGATGTTGGAGAAAATCAGTTAGTAGGCCTAGATTTAATACAGCAAGCGGTTGGCAAAGTGAAAGTGAAAGTGAATCAAGAAAGGGTATTAGCGGCACAGAGTAGACAGAAATCCTATGCAGATAATCAGCGACGCAAGTTAGAGTTTGAGGTAGGCGATTAGGTTTTCCTGAAGATCTTGCCTATGAAGGGAGTGATGGGATTTGGCAAGAAGGGTAAATTAAGCCTTCGATACATCGGGCCATATAGAATCATTAGCATAATGGGTAAGGTGGCATATGAGTTAGAGCTACCTTCTGATTTAGAGCTTGTGCATCTGGTATTTCATGTGTCCATGCTCCATAAGGGTATAGGAGATCCCTTGAGAGTTGTACTGGTAGATGATATCCAAGTGACCAGCAATTAACATACGAGGAAACCCCGGTAGCTATTTAGATCGACAGGTTCGTCGATTGCGAACTAAGGATGTGACTTCTGTTAAAGTGCTTTGGAGAAATAATAATGTCCAAAAAGTGACATGTGAAGCAGAAAATGATATGAAGACCAGATATCCACATCTATTCTTATGTTCCAAGGAGGTTCAGACTTTCGGTATGTGATATACTCATTGCTGTTTTATTTTGGGTCGTGTGAGATCATGGTTGTTATTACTTTGTGTAGCCTGTGTGTCATTATTTTGGATTGCTGTGTACAGGTTGGATTGGTATAGTTACAGGGGAGACTCTGCCGAAATTTTTATAACTCATGACTTGTATGAACATTCGAGGACGAATGTTTTTGGGGGAGGGGAGAATGTTACACCTCTCGCTTTCGTCTCAAGAAAGTCCTTGGGTTATTGGTGGTTTATACCCTTAGTATGGAGATCTGTACCCGAGTTTTTGAGATATTATGTGTCTTACCTCGCATATAATAAAGTTCCAGTATATGTTCCTTACAATACGATAGGATTAGAAACAAATTGAATCGACATGAGTTCGAACGACGAGCCATCGACACGTCGACGAGCCGTCGTTGTATGCCATCAATGTGCGGCAGGCCGTGAACTTTCAGGTGAAGATTGATGGTGCATGTCGACGGGCCGATCTACTTGTCGATCAGCAATCGCTGGACCTTTCTAGTTACACTTATATATATGAAGCCTCACGTTTTAATTCCTTATTTTTAATTCCCCAAACCAGAGAAAACCCTAAGATATTCCTCTCAACACTTCCCATCATATTAGAGAAAGTTTTATCAAGATCCGAGCCTTGTGAACCCGAGCTAGTGAAGGGAAAGTTATTGCTAGGGTTCCATTAAAGTTGTTGAGCTTAGGAATTGGAGTCGGATTCTTGGAGTTCTAGTCGCTTCAAGGTTCCTATATGATTCTTACCTTTGTGTTTGAGTTAATGATCAAGATTTTTAGTAGTTTAAAGGTATGACGAGACCCTGTCCCATCCTTTCTACAGCTTTGTATTCCATTAGAGGTCTGTAGATAGTTGTTTGTAGATGTCATGTGATGTAGCTTTGTTGGCTCCTATTCTTTTGTGTACAACATATGTAGCGGCCTAGTTGGCTTGCACTGTTCTTTTCAGTATATATATATATATATGCGCAGAGGGTTTAGAGTTCTTGATGTATAGTTCTTGATATTTTTCTTTTATGATGTGCACAGTTCAGTTACAAGTCTTATATAGGCCACCCTATTATTCAATAATATCTAGGTACGAGTTTGGGGGTGTCTGGTCAGTAGAGGTCAGGCCCTCGTCACGACTCACCGGCGTGGCTCGTGATAACTGAATAACTAAAACTGAACTAAACTGATATACCTGATATATTGAATGTAATCTGAGGAGTCAATAACAATCTGTAAGTATACTTACATGTCTCGGATTCATATCACATGAGTAATACTCAAATAAATTGTCTGGCCTCATATAGGCTTAGTGTGTATGTGTATAGCCCCGTAGGCAATTGGGCAAGTGCATATCCCCTTAGGCAAGTGGATATGGCCCGAAGGCAAGTGTATAGCCCCGAAGGCAAATGTATAATGGCCCCAA
Source organism: Lycium barbarum (assembly GCF_019175385.1). Classification (NCBI taxonomy): domain Eukaryota; kingdom Viridiplantae; phylum Streptophyta; class Magnoliopsida; order Solanales; family Solanaceae; genus Lycium; species Lycium barbarum. The sequence continues at coordinate 53,134,735 of NC_083338.1, read as the reverse complement.
AAGCAATATATGTATAGCTCCGAAGGCAAGTGTATATGATGATTCTGTAACCAGCATATGTATACTCTCTACTTCTCAACTAGACATGGAACAATGCTAAACTAAATAGATATTCCCGACAAGGGATAGTTATGTCATAAATAAGATGGAATAACATGAACGTGAGATTTTGCTGAAGGGCACTTCTTTTATACGATTGTTCGAAAACTTGCTTAGTTAAGGGTTCATGCCATCAAAGAAGGGAAATATCCTTTACATACCTTAACACCAAGCTCGTACTACTGTCGGGAAGAATCTTCTCTACGCTTCAATCTACAATGAATAATAGTACCACTAACATCAAGCTACTAATGATAAAACACTCGTGTATCGAGCAACAAGTGTCACGACCCAAACCGATGAGTCGTGACGAGTGTCTGACCTCTAGCGACCAAACACCCCTATACTCATATCTGAACCTTACTGAACATCAAGGGCCCATAGTGACTCAAACTGATCTCATATGCCTCATGAATAGGTGACATCATGAACTCTGTACAACCTGTATTTACATAAACATGATGAAAGAATAGTGCAAGCCAGCTAGGTTGCTACATATACAGTACACAAAAGAATAGAGGCCGACAAGGCTACGTCATCTGACTAATACATACAACTGTCTACAGACCTCTACTGGAATAAAACTGTAGAAAGGACGGGACAGGGCTCCGTCATGCCCATATGCATATACATCTCAAAAGACTAGCATACCAAAATAGACTGCAACTCCGGATCAATGGAGCGCACTGACCATTGCTGGATAAAATTCCTACTAAGCTGGACTACCTGTCGATCTACCTGAACCTGCGGGCATGAACGCAGCAACTCCGAGCAATAGTGGAGTCAGTACGAATAATGTACTGAGTATGAAAGGCATAAGAACAACATGCATATATAAGAATCATGAATAAGATCTGAACTCATAAGCTGAAATGACTATCTACACGTATTTGTATGAACTAGTATCTATATGTATCTGCATAAATCCGTAAAACTGACAATGCCTCCGTGAGCGCATAATATGCATGCTCTCAACGATAACCATACTCATGTCTGTTAATGTAGGTCATATATATATATATATATATATATATATATATATATATATATATATATATATATATAACGCCTGTCAAGCCTCTATGGCATCCCATCATATCATATCGGCCTCTCTATATACATATAATACTCGCGTATATAACGCCTTCTGGTCACGGGTCAATATGCATATGTATATGAATGAATGTAATCCATGAATAAACTGTATACATAGAACTGGACCCATGAACAGAAGGAACAATCACAAGTGGGGTACATGAATATCACAGATTGAAGTACTCCTAATGCTTCTAAGAGTAGAGTAATATAGAAACTCGCTTACTCGCTTGTTGGTTCATATCATAAGATCGTGCCAAAAGAAAGAAAGGATAGCCTTAACATATCTTGAAGTATATACAATCGTCCAACTTCTACCTCTCGAACTTGTAAGTCTACAATTAAGATAACATAGGCCTTAATTAGACTATTTACCTCGCTTACTAACCATTTTTGATACGTATAGAGCTTAACAAATTGTAGACAATATTTTCCTTATAAGCTCAACAACCCTTCGACTTCCCATTCGATCCAACATCAACCACTATATCCACAACAACAATGACCACACTTACATATCAAAATGTACTCAAATCCATTCCCAATCATCTCTTAAAATAGCCCCAAATCACTATCTTACCCTTCATCAACTTACATAAGTATCCACTCTTCACTTAAAACCACTAAAACTCTTGATAATTAACTTAAATACAAGGGTAGAAATCATTTACATACCATGAGGGGCCTAAGATTCCAAGGATAAACTTCCACTCTAACTTCCTAAGATTCACAACTTTGAAGAAATCCTAGAAACAACCTTTTTCTTCACAAGCTCGGGTTTATGGGGCTCGGATCTGCTACACCTCAAAAAATATTCCGCTGATGCACAAGTCAATAGACGAGCGAAAAGCACGAGTATTCGGTATTTCAATAAGTAAGGAATGATATTTGATGACCCTAGTTAGGATTTCAAAGATGCTCGAGATAAGGAAAGAAAGTTTGCCAAGAGAAGGCAAGGCTTAACATAGGTATCAGAAAGAAATTGCGAGTAACGAGTTAACGAGGATTTAATAATTCTTTGGAGAAGAGTTATAATGTCCCTTAGATTGTTAATGAGGTGATAAACAAGTGCTAAGAAGGTTCCATAAGGATTGGAGATCAAACGAGTCGACGAAAACGAACTGCGGAACACTGGGGATTATACGGCCAAACATACTGGCCGTATAAAACATACGGTCCGTATGTTGGACCGTATAATCAGCCCAGAATTACACAATTCACTGGACCAAACATACGGCTCGTATAAAATGTACGGACCGTATGTTGGTCCGTATATCTGGTCGGGGACAGATTTGTGTATTTAATGAGGGATCAAGTCTTATTTCATTTCATTTCCATATCACACCCCTTCTCTATAAAACATCTCTCTACATTTATTCCAAAAGAATTCAAGAGGTATTAGTGATAAACAACATAAACTAAATGAATCAAGTGTAAGAAAACCCATTAAAGATCATTCAAGTCAAGAAATCTCATTGGAGATGAACTAGGGTTTTGCTCAAGTGAAGTATTACCAATCAAGGCTTATTCCTACAACATCTAAGGTAAGATTTATGATATTTCCATGTTGTTTAAGGTATCTAAAAGTTGAAATACTTGGATTGTAGCAGGATATAGAAAAATGGGTCATGAATGTGGAATAGTGCAATTTTGAGTAATAGCTTGCATTGAGTCATGATTCTTATTGTGTTGTGATACGCATATGTTATAAATGATGTTAAGAACATGGGATAGGCAATTTTATGAATGAACGTAGTCGTGTGTTATGACCATGGATATGGGTGATTGGAAGCGAATTGATGAATATAGATAATGTGGATGAATAAAGACTATTGGTATGATATTGGGAGTGTATTATTGATGTTTGGGAGTTGATATAAGATATGGAGGAATGTCGTATAAATAAAGGAGATGTTGTATGATTTTCTCTAGTTTAGTCGTGTATGCTAGCTATCAATTTCTAATGATAGTATGACTTTAATGAAGGTAGAAACGCGAGCGTTGGAGGAGAACGTGCAAGTGGTAAATAGTTGAACGGAAAGGTATGTAAGGATAGCCCTTCTTTCATAAGGCATGGTTCTTTGGCCAATCATCTAAATCTTCTATAAGTCCATGTTGTCCTCCAAATGACTCTATCATCAAAAGCTACTAAGCTTATGATTCTCGATATGTATTACGATTGTACTAAGTTCCCCATATGATGAGTAATCCTATAAGGATAGATGTAATGAACGACGATAATAGCGATGACGATAACGATGACGATGATGATAGAGATGATAATAGTAAAGATTCTTATGAGCTATTATGTATATGTATCTATGTATGACTATTATGGAACCCCGAGCTTAGAAGGCCGGGTAGAATATGTATGTATGTTTATGTAACGCGAGCGCACCTCTGCAGTTGGGTACGGATAACCTTGAAGCCTTGGTAGGGCCAGGTATGTGTAACCTTGAGCCTTTGTTGGCCAAGTATGTATGATAACCGAGCCCATCCATGGTCGGGTACGTGAAACACCGAACCTTCGTGGTCGGGCATGTTATGTAAATGTTATTTATATGCTATGGATATGTATATGATATAGATATGAGTATGAATATGAATAAGAATATGTATATGTATATGAACATGATTATGGATACGAAATGTAAATGAGTACGGATGTATGTACACCATCTCGCAATAGAAATGAACGTCCCTATGAGATGCAAGTGACGATGATTCTACTATCTCCCATCTTATGCTATTTCTCATGTTGCTTATTATGCTTCCATATTGATATTGATCATGCTTTACATACTCAGTACATTCTTCGTACTGACGTCCTTTTGTTTGTGGACGCTGCGTCATGCCCGCAGGTGCCCAGGGAGACAGACTCGATTCATAGTTACATTCTCAGGGACTACATAGCGGAGCTCCATTTCTTTCGGAGCTAAAGCTTTTGGCACTTATTCTTTTGTGTATAATTATGGGCATAGCGGGGTCCTGTCCCGCCTATATGATATGACATACTCTCTTTAGAGGCTCGTAGACATGTGTATGTGGTTAGATGTGTTTGGCCTTGTCGGCCTATATTTTGTATATCATTTTTTTAGCCTTGTCGGCTTACGTACATTGATATGGCATAGATGCCAATGATGATATAAAGGTATTGTTGTCCAATGGGACTAGTATGATTGATGAATAGGAATAGATGATTTAATATGTGGCTCACCTAGATGAAAAGGGTAATGCATGATAAGGGGTGCCCGAGTGGGCTAGTATCGGGTACCCGTCGAGGCCCTCCGGTTGGGTCGTGACAAAAGTGGTATTAGAGCAGTTCTGTCCTAGGGTGTGTCTACGAGCCGTGTCCAGTAGAGTCTTGGTTATGGGTGTGTTGCGCGCCACACTTATAAACAAGAGGCTGTGGGAATTTTAGGAATGATTGACCTTCTTTCTTCATAACATCGTGCGATAGAGCTATGATATAAGAACTTCTTTCTCCTTAACCGTGTATTGTGTATTTCAGAGATGCCTGTAAAGAGAAAGGCTACGACAGCCCAAAATGGCAAGACAGCGGCAGAAAAGCGGGATAAAAGAACACCGCCAACAGTTGTAGAGGAAAATGAGTCCCAGAATGCGGCTCAATCTCTGTCCTCCCAGACAGTGCCTATTTATGAGAAGCGTGAGGGAGCCTCAGATCCAGCTCCAGCACCTCTGGCCCCTCCACTGGATGCCTCAGGCCAAGATGTAAAAGAGGTCATTCATTTGCTTACTCAGTTGGTTGCTGCTCAGACTCAGCGGCAAAGTGCAGGGCAAGGTGATAGAGCTGTTAGTGCAAAGGCCCGTGATTTCATTAGCTTAAACCCCCCGAATTATTTTGGATCAAAGCCGGATGAGGACCCTCAGACTTTTATTGATGGAATGTTGAGGACGCTTAGGACACCGAATCGGTGGAGTTAGCATCATATAGATTGAGGGATGTCTCGATCCATTGGTACACGGTTTGGATGGCTTCACGGGAAGCCAATGCACCTCCCCCGGTATGGCAAGAATTTGTTGATGCTTTCCTCCGACACTATATGCCTCCGAAAGTTCGGCGAGCTAGAGCCGATAAATTCTTGAATTTGAAGTAAGGTAGCATGAGTGCTTTAGAGTATAGTCTTCGCGTCAATTCTTTGGCTAGGTATGCTTCGGCCATGGTAGCGGATATGGGTGACCGAGTGCACCGATTTGTGAAAGGCCTAGGGCCACATTTGATGGATAGGTGCTTGACGGCGTCCCTTCAGGACAATATGGATATTTCACACATTCAGGCCCATGCTCAAAATTTTGAAGAAAGTCTACAACAGCAAAGAAGTGAACGCGAGTATGATAGGGGATATAGCAAGAGGGCCAGATCTTCGGGTCTGATGAGTGAGTTTAGTGGTCGGCACATACAACAGTTTTCTAGGCATTCAGGCCTTTCTATGACTAGTGCACCTCCACAGTTTTCAGGCCAGAGATTTGATAGATCCACACATTCCGAGCCGAGTCAGAGCATTTCGGGATCTCAATTCAGAGGTGATTCGGGTCAGGTGAGGCCACACGTACCACAATGTTCCCAGTGTGGGAAGTTACATTGGGGTCCATGCCGATTGGGTTCAGAGGTTTGCTATTCATGTGGTCGACTAGGCCATATTATGCATGATTGCCCCTCAATTCATGGTAGAGGTAGGACCCAACCTCCAGGGTCGGTAGCCGGATCTTTATTATCTGTACGCCCGATGGGGCCAGGTTCACATGCACCAGTCGGCCATGGTAGAGGCAGAGGGAGAGCCCCCAGTTCTAGCGGTCCTCAGCACCGTATTTATGCTTTGGCTGGACGCCAAGTTCTTAAGTCTTCTCCTGATGTGGTCAAAAGTATATTATCGATATTTTCTCATGATGTATATACTTTGATTGATCCGGGCTCCACATTGTCATATGTTACTCCATATATTGCGGGTCGATATAGAGTCGAACCGGAGTCGATCAAACCTTTTGAGATGTCTACACCCGTTGGTGAATCGGTAATAGCTAGCCGAGTATATAGGAACTGTATAGTTGTGATTGGTGACCGTCATACTATGTGTGACTTGCATGAGCTAAAAATGGTAGACTTTGATATTATTATGGGCATGGATTGGTTGGATTTTTGCTATGCCAATGTTGATTGTAGAATGAAAATGGTTCGCTTCCAATTTCCGGGAGAACCAGTTTTAGAATGGAAAGGGAATACTGCGTCACCTAAGGGTAGGTTTATTTCCTATCTAAAGGCAAGGAAATTGATCATGAAAGGATGCATTTATCATCTAGTTCGGGTTCAAGATGTAGAAGCTGAATCGTCAACTCTTCGGTTAGTTCCCGTGGTGAATGAATTTCTGGATGTGTTCCCGGAAAAGCTTCCAGGCCTCCCTCCTGAGCGGGAGATTGATTTTGCTATTGATGTGTTTCTAGACACTAAGTCTATATCTATTCCTCCTTATAGAATAGCACTCGCAGAATTGAAAGAGTTGAAGGAGCAATTGAAAGAACTTCTTGAGAAAGGCTTTATTAGGCCTAATTCATCTTCGTAGGGAGCACCCGTATTGTTTGTCCGAAAGAAAGATGGCTCCCTGAGAATGTGCATTGACTATCGACAATCGAATAAGGTGACGATTAAGAACAAACACCCTCTTCCGAGGATTGATGACTTATTTGATCAGTTACAAGGTGCCAAATGGTTTTCAAAGATAGATTTGAGGTCCGGGTATCATCAAGTGAGAGTTAGGGAGAAAGATATCCCTAAGACAGCCTTCAGAACAAGGTATGGCCATTTTGAGTTCCGGGTGATGTCATTTTTGCTAACAAATGCACCGACAGTATTTATGGATTTGATGAACAATGTGTTAAGGCCCTTCCTAGATTTATTTGTGATTGTATTCATCGACGATATCTTGGTGTATTCTAGATCCGAGGCAGAACATACAGAACATTTGCGTACTGTCCTTAGTGTTCTTCAAACTCAAGAGCTATTCGCCAAATTTTCTAAGTACGAGTTTTGGTTGAACTCAGTAACATTTTTGGGGCACGTCATTTCAGCCGATGGTATTCAGGTAGATAGCCAAAATATTGAGGCCATGAAGACTTGGCCAAGGCCCACAACTCCAACGGAGGTTCGTAGCTTTCTAGGCTTAGCAGGTTATTACAGGAGATTTGTTGAAGGTTTTTCTTCTATGTCGGCACCACTCACAAAGCTGACCCAGAAATCAGCTAAGTTTCGATGGACAGATGCTTGTGAACGTAATTTCCAAGAGTTAAAAGATAGATTGACTTCTGCCCCAGTTCTGACACTTCCAGAGGGATTGGAAGGATATGTTGTTTATTGCGATGCTTCAGGCATTGGGCTAGGCTGTGTGTTGATGCAGCATGGTAAGGTGATTGCGTATTCTTCAAGGAAATTGCTAAAACATGAGAGAAATTGCCCAACCCATGATCTAGAATTGGCTGCAGTAGTTCATTCATTAAAGACATGGAGACATTACTTATATGGTGTCCATGTGGATATTTATACAGATCATAAGAGTCTTCAGTATATCTTCAAGCAGAAAGAGTTGAATTTGCGGCAACGATGATGGTTGGAATTTCTAAAAGATTATGATGTTGATATCCTATATCACCCCGGAAAGGAAAATATTGTGGCTGATGCTCTTAGCCGTAGATCGATGGGGAGTTTGTGTGATGTACGACCGGAGAAGAGGGAAATGGCTCGTTAGCTCCAGCAGTTAGCTAGCCTAGGAGTTCGAGTAGTAGACTCAGGTAGCAGGGGAACTACTATCCAGAATTCAGCAGTCTTGTCGCTAGTAGCAGAAGTGAAAGAGGGACAATACGAAGATTCCATGCTAATGCATTACAGAGATACACTCCCTCAGAAGGAGGATTCATCATTTGAGATTTCAGAAGACGGAGTCCTTCGATGCCAAGGAGATTATGTGTTCCCGATGTGGCAGGTTTACGCCACCAAATATTAAGAGAAGCTCATTGTCCCCGTTATTCTGTTCACCCTGGAGCGACGAAAATGTACCATGATCTTAAATCTATATATTGGTAGAATGGGATGAAGAAAGATATAGTGGAATTCGTAGCTCAATGTCCCAACTGTCAACAAGTGAAAATCGAGCACCAAAAGTCGGGCGGATTGTTGCAAGCTATAGAAATTCCAACTTGGAAGTGGGAAGTAATCAACATGGACTTCATTACAGGCTTACCCCGTTCTCGATGTAAGTATGATTCTATATGGGTGATTGTGGATAGACTCACGAAGTCAGCTCATTTCTTACCAGTCAGAACGACGTATGTGGCGGAGGATTATGCAAAGCTTTATGTTAAAGAGATAGTGTGACTCCATGGTGTCCCCGTATCTATTATCTCTGACAGAGGGGCTCCGTTTAGAGCTAATTTTTGGAAGTCCTTCCAAGAGGGTTTAGGGACCCAAGTGAGCCTTAGCACGACATTTCATCCGCAGACCAATGGACAAGATGAACGCACCATTCAGACTCTTAACGATATGTTACGGGCATGTATGATAGATTTTGGAGGTAATTAGGATGATCCCTTACCACTCATTGAATTTGCATATAACAATACTTTTCATTCTAGCATCCAAATGGCACCGTATGAGGCTTTATATGGGCGAAATTGTAGATCCCCAATTGGGTGGTTCGAGGTAAGAGAGACTAAGTTGATAGGGCCAGACTTGGTACAACAAGCCATAGAGAAAGTCAAGCTCATACAAAATCGGTTATTAGCAGCTCAAAGTCGTCAAAAGTCCTATGCGGATAATGGTCGAAGGGACTTAGAGTTCCAAGTAAAAGATTGGGTATTCTTGAAAGTGTCACCAATGAAGGGTGTAATGAGATTTGGCAAAAAGGGGAAGCTCAGTCCCCGATATATTAGGCGTTATGAGATTGTGCGCAAAGTAGGCAAAGTGGCCTATGAGTTAGATCTACCTCCTGATTTGGAGTCAGTTCACCCAGTTTTTGATGTCTCGATGCTTCGTAAATGTGTTGGAGATCCTACTAGGATCGTGCCAGCAAATGATGTTCAAGTGACGGAAAAGCTGACTTATGAAGAGGTACCCATAGCCATACTGGATAGGCAAGTACGGAGGCTTAGAAACAAAGAAGTTGCTTCAGTTAAGGTTTTATGGAGAAGCAGTAAACGAGAAGAAATGATATGGGAAGCAGAAGAAATTATGCGATCGAAGTACCCGCATTTATTTCATCCCTTAGAAGAAATCCAAGATGAGATATCAAGATCATAAGGTATGTATGTTTTCCTTTTATGCTTTTGGGGTCGTGTGTGGCCAAATTTTATTGCTATTATGTTATGGCCCTGTGAGGCATTGTTATTATGGGTTGTTGTGACAGGATGATAGTGTCATATTACAGGGAAACTCTAGCGAAATTTTTATAGAATCCCCGAGGACTTAACATTCGAGGACGAATGTTCTTAAGGAGGGGGAGAATGTTAGACCTCGAAAAATCTTTTGCTGATGCACAAGTGAATAGACGAGCGAAGAGCACGAGTATTCGGTATTTCAATGAGTAAGGAATGACATTTGATGACCCTAGTTAGGATTTCAAAGATGCTCGAGATAAGGGAAGAAAGTTTGTCAAGAGAAGGAAAGGCTTACGATAGGTATCGGAAAGGAATTGTGAGTACCGAGTTAACGAGGATTTAATAATGCTTTGGAGAAGAGTTATAACTTCCCTTAGATTTTTAATAAGGTGATAAACAAGTGCTAAGAAGGTTCCACAAGGATTGAAGATCAAACGAGTTGACGAAAACGAACTGCGGAACACTAGGGATTATACGGCCAAACATACGGTCCGTATGTTGGACCGTATAATCAGCCCAGAATGACACACTTCACTGGACCAAACATACGGTCAAACATATGGCCCGTATAAAATGTACGGACCGTATGTTAGTCCGTATATCTGGTCGGGGACAGATTGGTGTATTTAATGAGGGATCAAGTCTTATTTCATTTCCATATCACACCCCTTCTCTCTAAAACATCTCTCTACATTTATTCCACAAGAATTCAAGAGGTATTAGTGATCAACAACATAAACTAAATGAATCAAGTGTAAGAAAACCCATTAAAGATCATTCATGTCAAGAAATCTCATTGGAGATGAACTAGGGTTTTTGCTCAAGTGAAGTATTACCAACCAAGGCTTATACCTACAACATCTAAGGTAAGATTTATGATATTTCCATGTTGTTTAAGGTATTTGAAAGTTGAAATACTTGGATTGTAGCAGGATATAGAAAAATGGGTCATGAATGTGGAATAGTGCCATTTTGAGTAATAGCTTGCATTGAGTCATGATTCTTGTTGTGTTATGATACGGATATGTTATAAATGATGTTAAGAACATGGGATAGGCAATTATATGAATGAACGTAGTCGTGTGTTATGACCATGGATATGGGTGATTGGAAGCGAATTGATGAATATACATAATGTGGATGAATAAAGACTATTGATATGATATTGTGAGTGTATTATTGATGTTTGGGAGCTGATATATACGATATGGAGGAATGTCGTATAAATAAAGGAGATGCTGTCCGATTTTCTCTAGTTTAGTCGTGTATGCTAGCTATCGATTTCTAATGATAGTGTGACTTTAATAAAGGTAGAAACGCGAGCGTTGGAGGAGAACGTGCAAGTGGTAAATAGTTGAACGGAAAGGTATGTAAGGCTAGCCCTTCTTTCATAAGGCATGGTTCTTTGGCCAATCATCTAAATCTTCTATAAGTCCATGATGTCCTACAAATGACTCTATCTTCAAAAGCTACTAAGCTTATGATTCTCGATATGTATTACGATTGTACTAAGTTCCCCATATGACGAGTAATCCTATAAAGATAGATGTAATGAACGACGATAATAGCGATGACGATAACGATGACGATGATGATAGAGATGATAATAGTAAAGATGCTTATGAGCTATTATGTATATGTATCTATGTATGACTATTATGGAACCCCGAGCTTAGAAGGTCGGGTAGAATATGTATGTATGTTTATGTAACGCGAGCGCACCTCTGCAGTTAGGTACGAATAACCTTGAAGCGTTGGTAGGGCCAGGTATGTGTAACCTTGACCCTTGGTTGGCCAAGTATGTATGTAACCGAGCCTAGCCATGGTCGAGTACATGAAACACCGGACCTTCGTGGTCGGGCATTCTATGTAAATGTTATGTATATGCTATGGATATGTATATGATATAGATATGAGTATGAATAAGAATATGTATATGAACATGATTATGGATACGAAATGTAAATGAGTACGGATGTATGTACACCACCTCGCAATAGAAATGAAAGTCCCTATGACAAGCAAGTAAGTGCTTATGACGATGATTCTACTAATCCCCATCTTATGCTATTTCTCATGTTGCTTATTATGCTTCCATATTGATATTGATCATGCTTTACATTCTCAGTACATTCTTCGTACTGACGTCCTTTTGTTTGTGGATGCTGCGTCATGCCCGCAGGTGCCCAGGTAGACAGACTCGATTCATAGTTACATTCTCAGGGACTACATAGCGGAGCTCCATTTCTTTCGGAGCTAAAGCTTTTGGTACTTATTCTTTAGTGTATAATTATGGGCATAGCGGGGTCCTGTCCCACATATATGATATGACATACTCTTCTTAGAGGCTCGTAGACATGTGTATGTGGTTAGATGTGTTTGGCCTTGTCGGCCTATATTTTGTATATCATGTTGTTAGCCTTGTTGGCTTATGTACATTGATATGGCAAAGATGCCAATGATGATATAAAGGTATTGTTGTCCAATGGGACTAGTATGATTGATGAATAGGAATGTATGATTTAATATATGGCTCACCTAGATGAAAAGGTTAATGTATGATAAGGGGTGCCCGAGTTGGCTAGCACCGGCTACCCGTCGCGGCCCTCCGGTTGGGTCGTGACAGGATCTTACCAAATCTCCACTAAAAATGATGGAGAAGGTTGGGAGTAAATATACTAGGGTTTTCCCTGATTTGGAAGAGAGAAAATGAGAAATAAAGTCGTGGATCATATATTTATACTTGGAACTAAGAAGTTCCAGCGGTGCGGTTCGACGAGCGAGTCGACGACCCGTCGAAGGTCCGTCGACTTGCTCCGTCGTCCTGCGCTTGCAGATTCAAGGCTGCGGAAACATAACAACGCCGCACAACGACTATCCGTTGACATGTCAACGACCTGTCAACGATGACTGGTGTCTGCATATATTTTCCTGAATCAGTTCAGGTTGCGTCGATGCGATTCGTTCAACTTCTAGTGCGGCAAATTATCAGAAATACCTACCGGTACCCTTGTACACGGGGTAAAGCACTTTCGATCTCCCAAAACTCCAACACGGTTCTCTATTCCAAAGGCATACCCAACTAAAAAAAATCATAAGTTCTCCTACGACGAAAACGAGAGGCGTAACATTCTCCTCCCTCCCCCCCCCCCCCCCCCCCCCCCACCCCCCCTATTAGGAACATTCGTCCTCGAATGTTTAAACAATCATGGACTATAAAATTTTAGCAGATTTTTCCCTGTAAATATACCAATCCAACCTGCACACAGCAACCCAAAGGATGCCATGTAGGGCCACATACTACAACATACGATACCATGGCCTCACACGACCAATCATGATGACTGAAAACGAAATAATACCTGGTGGAGATGATTGATAAATACTTACTTTGGAATAAAAAAGGAATTGGTAATACTTGAATTGATGTTTGAATCTTCAAAAACTAGAGAGAAGGTTTTGTTCTAAGTCAAGAAACAAAAATATAATGAATGATGAATATTAAAACCCTACAATGACTATTTATACGTTTCGAAATTACCTAAGTTACAGATTTTGCACTTCAGTCCCGTCATGATGAAATACGGTACGTAAATCACTTTACGGATCGTAAAAATGGTTTACGCCCACGTCATCTTCTCAGCTGTGTGCAACTAACCTTCCAAAATACGAACCGTAAAGTGGTTTACGGTCCGTAAACTGCTTGGTCGTCTTTCACTTTGCTAATCTCAGACTTTCTGCCAGACGCTTGAATGACTAAATACGTGATTGAATACGGACCGTAAACTGAAATACGGTCCGTAAACTCAGCTCGTAAATCACCATCTTCTCAGCTTGACTTTCTGTTTCTGAAATCCTTTAATACGACCACGGAATACGGCCCGTATTGTAGAATACGAGCCGTAAACCTCAATTTATGACTTGGTTCTGCACTTCAACTGTGATTGTGCCAAATCTGTTCCTTTACCTGAAAAACACTAAGAAACACGTAAAATCATATCGACTTGCTTAACAACAAGTAAAACTTATAGCCGAAAAGTATCGATTGTGGCGTAAAAATCACGCCACATCAATGATGCCTTAGAATGAACCTCCTGTGCTGCTGGAAACAAATGCGGGTACTTAATCTTCATTGCCTCTTCCACTTCCCAAGTCACTTCCTCAACATTCTTATTCCTCCATAAAACTTTAAGTGACGCTACATCTTTGGTTCGCAATCGACGAACTTGTCTGTCCAATATAGCCACTGGAACCTCTTCGTATGATAACTGCTCAGTCACCTAGATATCATCTATTGGTACAACTCTTGATGGATCTCCGACGCATTTACGAAGTATAGACACATGAAATACCGGATGTACAGATTCTAACTCAGAAGGCAATTCTAGCTCATATGCCACCTTACCCAATGTACGAATGATCTTATATGGCCCAATATATCGAGGGCTCAACTTACCCTTCTTGTCGAACCTCATCACTCCCTTCATGGGCGAAACTTTTAGGCAAAACCCAATCGCCTATCTCAAACTCTAACTTGCGTCGCCGATTATCCGCATAAGATTTCTGTCGACTCTTATGTCACGACCCAACCCCGTGGGCCGCGACCAGTGCCCTAGCTGGGCACCTATACGTACCCGATACCCAAATTAGCATATTATCAGAATAATAATATAATAATAACATTAGTGGATGCTACAGAATTTAGCCGAAGAGCAGACTTGGCACATAGAAGCCGATAAGGCTATCATAAAACAAAACATCCCAAACATATGTACAGAACCCACACAGATGTATCCACAGACCTCTACAGAACATATCATAATCATAAGACGGGACAGGGCCCCGTCATACCCTGAACAAAGTACATATCCAGATAGCAATGACAGACTGTACCAAAAGATGGGCTCTGTAGAAGAGAGCGCCCCAAAATAGCAGAAATGGGATCCTAAACGTGCGGATCAGCAAACCTGTCGTCTGTACCTGCGCGGCATGAAAACGCAGCCCCCGAAGAAAGGGGGTCAGTACGAAATATGTACTGAATATGTAAAGCGGAATCACAGAAGTCAAATCATAATGATTACAGAAAATGGGTACAAAATCCAGAGTGTCAAATGCATATTTCCAAATCAGACAGAATGTGTACAGAAACATATGTCATATCATATCCGATCCCTGCCACGGGACTCGGCAGACAGAACGTGGTCACCCTCCTGACACTGGTGCCACAATACAGAGGAATCAGAAAAGGGGTGTGGCCCCGTATCATATAATATCATATCAAAATGGCCATAACAGATCAGATCAGAATAGGCGGACATGGCACATCATACTCCACAGACCCATGTACGCGTATACCTGCCCCCTCACATCGGGACGCGGCGAACAATGCAGAGAATTACGCTTGACAACATATCCTGGCCCGGGCTCAGTGTGGGAAACATTGGGACATCCACGAATGGAGTAGTGAGAGACTAATGCAATTTAAAAATATAATAAATGTTTTCAAAGACTCGATGAAGCGTATCAAAGACAAACAAATCCAATGGGGTCGGACGGAATCATAATAAATGTATTTCGGATATCATAATAAATTACAGAAGTATAACTTTCCCGAAGTCATTCCGAGTGTCAAAACAATTTATAATATTTAACAGAATATTTAAAATAATATTCGTTAAGCGATTAGTAGGGTAATTAAAACATTTCTTTCAAAAATCGCTTAAAAAGGAAGCTTTAACACACTAGGGGCAAAACCGTAAATAGCGGGCCCGCCTTGGGACAAACAAGGCGGCGGGCTCAAATTGTGCCCTCTAAGCATATAGTATCACCTAAAAAGGTTATACAAACATTCTATGACTTTCTGAATAATTTAGAGCAAAATTGCATAATTTCAGAAAAAGCGTATCAAAATGGTTCAATTCTACTGAAGGAAAAACTGAAATTTTGTCTTGCGGATTCCGAGGGCCAAGAGGTCCTTCGAGGCCCGGATCCGACCCTAACACACTAGGGGCATGCCAAGGGAAGAATTGGGGTTGCTTTACATACCTTTCGCGCTCCTTAAGCCTTTCCAAACTCACTTCCCGTTTCGTCGAAAAACTGCAATTGGTCAAGTTTACCAATTGTGAATTATTAATGTCATTATTTCAACTTTAAGCATATTTGGCTACCGAAATTTCGGCAGCACTTCCCCTATACATACGACACCCCGAGAATTCAACTCGGCTATAAATCATCAACAACAACCCAAACGACAACAACAATATCAACAATGAACATTAAAAACACAAATATCCTTCAACTAGTCATTTTTCTCACAAGTTGACATAATCTTCAATTCAACCCAACTTTCAACTAAGATCAATAATTTCATATTCAACAACCATCATGATCATCACCATATAATTCTAGAAACATTTCATATCGTTTTCCTTAAGATATACACTCGATATACATGATATACAATCTTCCGCCAAAATCATAACTTATGCAAAACATCAAATCTTTGGCATACAACTTCATAACAAGTTTCCAACTTCCAAATTCATCAATGGTCATCACAACTAACAACCAAACAACTTCATTTCCTTAATGTCGGAAAAACCATACTAAAACGACATAAGTTTCTACATTCCAATTCAATACAAACTTATATCATTCTAACTTCATTTACATATCAAGCATTACAACAACACTCCAATACTCTAAACAAACTTAATCCATTTCATTCCCAAGTCAAATATACCACACGGCCATATGCTATTTTTCTCCATTCAATCAAATTTATTCCACTTTCATTCTCAACATAAATTCCATCACATTCACAACTAGAATACAACATGAATTCTATACATTTTTGGCTATACAATATACAAATACACATGGCTACACATATATACCACACACCCACTTTGCAAACTTCCATTTCTCCATACAATCAACACATTTTTATATACTACAACCCAAACAAAACTCCATAACACAAGAATAAAGGATAAATTCTTACCTTTTCCTCTAGTCTTCTTTACTTGAATTTGTGATCACTTTGGTGAACCAAGGCCTCCTTTCTCCAAACCAACTACACCAAGTTGAAGAGGGGACTCAACTTAGTAAGGAAACCACAAAATACAAATTTTTAACACAAGATTTTTGGTGGTGAAGTTTCCACACCAAACCCGAAATGCCTTCTTTTTTTTGCTCTTGTTTTGCTCTTCTTTCTCTTCTAAGTCTCTTGAACCTTCTAAGGGATAGTGATCCCTTTATAATTAATTAGCACATGGAAATATTCATTAAAGCCATGGGTTGGGCCTCACTTGGCCGGCCACCCCTTAAACATTGGGCCTAAATTTTTATTTTATTTTTTTGGGCCAACTCGGTTGGTCCCGAGTTGGGCCTAGCCCACTGACCTTTCGACCTTAAAACGTTCATAACTCCTTGTACCGACGTCACCTGGGAACCCACGACCTATGGATTGAAAGCTAATTCAATTATCTACAACTTCTATTTCAAGGTATTTTCGAAATTCCAAACTTACAATACAGTTTTTGCCCCCCAAAGTCAGGTCACCCGAAAACGTTTTCTTAAAAATATTCGTTTGGAGGGTTTCCACTTTGATTTGGTCCAAAGGTACTTCATGAGTTGTGTTTAACTTTACATATGTGATTCATATGACTTTTCAGATGTTCCAAAAAAAATCTCGGTATGTGGGCCCCACCCCAGCAGATGCTCCGAGGTTCAAAAATACGGGATATAACATCCTCCCCCCTTTAGAACATTCGTCCTCGAATGTTAAATTAATCTCATAGGGTTTGAAAATACTTTGGGGGAGTTCATGTTTACAGACATCACATATGACACACGATTGATATTGGAATAAATTAAAGTAGGGATTTAAGGTTACCTGTGGGTATAGAGATCAAATGAGGATATTTCTTCTTCATTTCCTCTTCGGCCTCCCATGTCATTTCCTCCCTATTATCGTTCCGCCACAGTACCTTAACAGAGGCTACATCTTTATTCCGAAGCCTCCTTACCTGACGATCCGAAATAGATACGGGCTGCTCCTCGTACGATAGTTGCTCCGACACCTGAATATCATCCGCAGGGAAAATTCTGGAAGGGTCACCAATGCATCTGCGAAGCATAGAGACATGGAATACCGGATGTACCGCTTCCAAATCAGATGGCAAATCTAACTCATAGGCGACATTTCCAACCTTCCGAACAATCTGATAAGGCCCAATATAACGCGGACTGAGCTTACCCTTTCTGCCGAACCGCATCACGCCTTTCATAGGCGATACCTTCAGAAATACCCAATCGCCTACCTGAAACTCCAACGGTCGACGCCGTTTATTCGCGTATGATTTCTGTCGACTCTGGGCTGCCAACAGTCGCTCTCGAATAAGTTTCACCTTGTCCACGGCTTGCTGGACCATATCTGGGCCAATCAACTCTGTCTCGCCAATATCAAACCAGCCGATCGGCGATCTGCACTTCCTGCCATATAAAGCCTCGTACGGAGCCATCTGGATGCTGGAATGGTAACTGTTATTATATGCAAACTCAATCAATGGCAAGTGATCATCCCAGCTGCCTCTGAAATCAATAACGCAGGCCCGCAACATATCCCCCAGCGTCTGTATAGTGCACTCGGCCTGTCCGTCGCTCTGAGGATGAAAGGCTGTGCTCAGACTCACCTGAGTCCCTAGACCCTCCTGAAACGACCTCCAGAAACGCGCCGTAAACTGGGCGCCTCTGTCAGAAATAATAGATATAGGAACTCCGTGAAGCTTCACAATCTCTCTAATATAGAGCCTGGCATAATCCTCGGCGGAATAAGTAGTCCTGACGGGAAGAAAATGGACTAATTTCGTCAGCCTATCAACAACGACCCAGATGGAATCATACTTCCGTGGAGTGCGAGGCAAACCTGTAATGAAGTCCATATTAATAACCTCCCACTTCCAAGTCGGGATTTCCATCTCCTGCAACAGTCCACCCGGCTTCTGATGCTCAATCTTGACCTGCTGACAATTAGGGCACTGGGCGACGAACTCTGCAATATCCCGCTTCATGCCGTCCCACCAGTATAAGCATCGGAGATCATGGTACATCTTCGTAGACCCAGGATGGACCGAATAGCGAGCATAATGTGCCTCGCTCATAACCTGCTGCCGAAGGCCTGCAATATCAGGTACACACAACCTGCCTCTGTATAACAAAGTACCGTCCGGTGAAAACTCGAACGGAGTCCTCTCCTTATCATAGGCTGTGTCCCTGTACTGAGCTAAGACAGGATCTTCGTATTGACGCCGCTTAATATCGTCCCTGAGGGATGACTCAAAAACCCCTCGAACAGAAATCCGTGTATCTCCAGAATCGGCCAGACGAACCCCGAGACTAGCCAACTGCTGAATATCACGGGCTATCTCTCTCCTGTCTGGCTGTAAATCGGCCAAACTGCCCATAGACTTCCGACTGAGCGCATCGGCAACAACATTAGCCTTACCCGGATGATACAGAATATCCACGTCATAATCTTTCAGAAGCTCCAGCCACCTCCGCTGTCGCAAATTAAGCTCTCTCTGCCTGAAAATATACTGGAGACTCTTATGATCAGTATAGATATCCATATGAACGCCATATAAATAGTGTCTCCATATCTTTAGAGCATGAATTACCGCTGCGAGCTCCAGATCGTGGGTAGGATAATTCTTCTCATGCTTCTTGAGCTGCCGGGAAGCATACGCTATAACTCTGCCATGCTGCATCAATACACAGCCCAACCCCATGCCAGAACCGTCACAATAAATAACATACCCGTCCGGTCCCTCTGGAAGAGTCAGAACTGGGGCTGTAGTCAGCTTCTCCTTCAGCAACTGGAAGCTCCGTTCACAAGCGTCAGACCACAGGAACTTAGCTCCCTTCTGAGTCAGCCTTGTCAAAGGCGCTGAAATCGAAGCAAACTTCTCCACAAATCTCCTGTAATAGCCTGCTAACCCCAGGAAACTGCGTACCTCTGTGGGCGTCGTAGGTCTGGGCCAATTCTTCACGGCCTCAATCTTCTGTGTGTCCACCCGGACACCATCAGCTGCAATAACATGCCCCAAGAAAGCCACTGAAGACAGCCAGAATTCACACTTAGAAAATTTCGCATATAATTTCTGATGCCGGAGTACCCCTAATACCGATCTCAGATGATCTGCGTGCTCCACCTCAGACCGAGAATAAACCAGGATATCATCAATGAATACAATTACAAACATATCCAAGAATGGCCTGAATACCCGGTTCATCAAATCCATGAATACTGCGGGGGCATTAGTAAGCCCAAAAGACATAACCCTGAACTCGTAATGCCCATATCGGGTCCGGAAAGCTGTCTTAGGGATATCGGCCTCTCGTACTCGCACCTGGTGGTAACCGGATCGAAGATCTATCTTCGAAAAACACTTAGCGCCCTGCAGCTGATCAAACAAATCATCAATCCTGGGGAGGGGGTATTTATTCTTTATAGTTACCTTATTCAACTGCCGATAATCAATACACATACGCAGCGACCCGTCCTTCTTACGCACAAATAATACCGGGGCTCCCCAAGGCGAAGTACTGGGTCTGATGAAGCCCTTATCCAACAAATCTTTCAGCTGCTCCTTCAACTCCTTTAATTCTGCAGGCGCCATTCTATACGGAGGAATAGAGATAGGCTGAGTGTCTGGGAGTAAATCAATAGAGAAATCTATCTCCCGCTCTGGAGGAAGACCTGGAAGCTCGTCGGGGAAAACATCTGGAAACTCATTAACCACGGGGACTGACTGAAGTGTCGGCGTCTCTGCGTCCAAGTCTTGCACCCATACCAGATGATAGATATAACCCTTTCTAATCATTTTCTTTGCCTTAAGGTATGAAATAAACTTACCTTTCGGCGATGCTGTATTTCCAGCCCAATCTAAAACTGGCTCCCCGGGAAACTGGAAGCGAACCATCTTATTCTGGCAGTCAACATTAGCATAACAGGAAGCTAGCCAGTCCATACCCATAATAACATCAAATTCAGTCATATCTAACTCTACCAGATCTGCCTTAGTGTCACGGCCACATACAATCACAGAACAGTCTTTATAAACCTGTTTCGCTACAATAAAGTCCCTTATCGGTGTGGCTACCTCAAATGGCTCTATAGGTTCAGACATAATACCAATTTTACCGGCAACAAGAGGTGAAATATATGATAAAGTTGAACCTGGATCAATTAATGCATACATAGACCGAGAGAAGACCAATAAAGTACCTGTAACGACATTAGGAGATGCCTCCTGATCCTGGCGGCTGGCCAAAGCATAAATACGGTTCGAAGGACCGCTAATACCAGAAGCTCCACCACGGCCTCTGCCGCGACCCGCTGGTGCCGAAATACCCTGCCCCGTAGGGCGCATAGCCACTGACGAAGATGAAGACCCAGCGGCTGATCCGGTAGGCTGCGCTGCACCACCCGAACTACCCTTATACGGGCAATCTCTCACAGAATGGCCCTGACGGCCACAAGAAAAGCATGCACCGGTGGCTCTGTAGCACTCTCCCGTATAGTATCTGCCGCAAAAAGAACACTGAACCCTGGGTGGCCTCATCTGACCAGAACCCCTATCTGTCCGCGAACCTGAAGCCCTGGAGCTCTGGCCTGCTCCTGAATACCCTGGGCTATCGAATCTGCGACCTGCAGGCTGGGAAGGCGCGCTCTGCGCCGGCTGAGATGAAAATCTGCTAGGCTGCTGCGGCTGTTGGGGCTGTCTGCCCCGAAAGTCTCCAGATGACCTGGCCCTCTTGGGCTGTCTCCGATCCTGGCCCCTGTCAGGCTGGTGTCCTCCTCTGCCCCGATCCTCCATGCCCTGGGCATGGGCCTGGATACGGGCAATGTCCATACCGGGCTGAGCAGCCAATACTAAGCAGCTATCAACAAAATACCGATCCAGCCCCATAATATATCTATGCATCCGGTCCGCCATAGTAGCCACCACAGTAGGTGCATATCGGGCCAAGGAATCAAACTCCAAACTATAGTCCCGAATACTGCGGCCCTTCTGCCTCAATAATAAGAATCTATCAGATCTGGCTCGTCGCAACTCTGGGGGCAGAAAGTGTCCAAGAAATGCCTGAGAAAAATCGCCCCAAACTGCTGGAGGAGCGCCGTCCCCCCTGGATAGCCCCCATGACTTGTACCAGTTTGCCGCCACATCATATAACCGGTACGAAGCTAACGTGACTGACTCTGTCTCGGAAGCATTAATCAAATCTAGAGTGCGTCGCATCTTCCTAATAAACTCCTCAGGATCCTCCTCGGGCTTTGTCCCGAAGAACTCTGGAGGGTTACAAGTCAAAAACTCACGGGCTCTCGAACTATCACGCCTGACTGCCCGGTCACCTCCCAGTCCATGCCCCTGAACCTGCCCTGCCACAAGTCTAGTCAGAAACTGGACTGCCTCCCTCATAGACTGATCCTCAGTGCCTGGCCGTGGAGCTGGAGGCTCAGGTACTGGAACTGCAGGAGCTGGCGGTGGAGCCGCCCCCCGATCTGCAGCTACGGCCGCCCCAATCTCCTCCACGAGTGGCGGTGTAGACGAACCCTCTGTCTGGGGCAAAATCCCCGGAGCAATATGTGCCTGGGCCCTGGTAATCCTCTGGACCCGGCTAGTCTCTCCCAAGGCTGCTGACTTGGCCTTTTGGGCCGCTGTTGCCTTTTTTGGAGGCATATCTGCAAACATAGCCACTCGTTAGGGAGGGGTCATCCTGATAACACAGCTCTATCGCACGATCTAAGACAGAAAGAAGGGTAGTATCCTAAATGCCCTGTAGCCTCCTGTTTATAGGTGTGGTGCACAACACACCGATAAACAAGACTCTACTAGACACGGTCTGTGGACATTCCGAGGACGAACCGCTCTGATACCACTTTTGTCACGACCCAACCCCGTGGGCCGCGACCAGTGCCCTAGCTGGGCACCTATACGTACCCGATACCCAAATTAGCATATTATCAGAATAATAATATAATAATAACATTAGTGGATGCTATAGAATTTAGCCGAAGAGCAGACTTGGCACACAGAAGCCGATAAGGCTATCATAAAACAAAACATCCCAAACATATGTACAGAACCCACACAGATGTATCCACAGACCTCTACAGAACATATCATAATCATAAGACGGGACAGGGCCCCGTCATACCCTGAACAAAGTACATATCCAGATAGCAGTGACAGACTGTACCAAAAGATGGGCTCTGTAGAAGAGAGCGCCCCAAAATAGCAGAAATGGGATCCTAAACGTGCGGATTAGCAAACCTGTCGTCTGTACCTGCGCGGCATGAAAACGCAGCCCCCGAAGAAAGGGGGTCAGTACGAAATATGTACTGAATATGTAAAGCGGAATCACAGAAGTCAAATCATAATGATTACAGAAAATGGGTACAAAATCCAGAGTGTCAAATGCATATTTCCAAATCAGACAGAATGTGTACAGAAACATATGTCATATCATATCCGATCCCTGCCACGGGACTCGGCAGACAGAACGTGGTCACCCTCCTGACACTGGTGCCACAATACAGAGGAATCAGAAAAGGGGCGTGGCCCCGTATCATATAATATCATATCAAAATGGCCATAACAGATCAGATCAGAATAGGCGGACATGGCACATCATACTCCACAGACCCATGTACGCGTATACCTGCCCCCTCACATCGGGACGCGGCGAACAATGCAGAGAATTACGCTTGACAACATATCCTGGCCCGGGCTCAGTGTGGGAAACATTGGGACATCCACGAATGGAGTAGTGAGAGACTAATGCAATTTAAAAATATAATAAATGTTTTCAAAGACTCGATGAAGCGTATCAAAGACAAACAAATCCAATGGGGTCGGACGGAATCATAATAAATGTATTTCGGATATCATAATAAATTACAGAAGTATAACTTTCCCGAAGTCATTCCAAGTGTCAAAATAATTTATAATATTTAACAGAATATTTAAAATAATATTCGTTAAGCGATTAGTAGGGTAATTAAAACATTTCTTTCAAAAATCGCTTAAAAAGGAAGCTTTAACACATTAGGGGCAAAACCGTAAATAGCGGGCCCGCCTTGGGACAAACAAGGCGGCGGGCTCAAATTGTGCCCTCTAAGCATATAGTTTCACCTAAAAAGGTTATACAAACATTCTATGACTTTCTGAATAATTTAGAGCAAAATTGCATAATTTCAGAAAAAGCGTATCAAAATGGTTCAATTCTACTGAAGGAAAAACTGAAATTTTGTCTTGCGGATTCCGAGGGCCAAGAGGTCCTTCGAGGCCCGGATCCGACCCTAACACACTAGGGGCATGCCAAGGGAAGAATTGGGGTTGCTTTACATACCTTTCGCGCTCCTTAAGCCTTTCCAAACTCACTTCCCGTTTCGTCGAAAAACTGCAATTGGTCAAGTTTACCAATTGTGAATTATTAATGTCATTATTTCAACTTTAAGCATATTTGGCTACCGAAATTTCGGCAGCACTTCCCCTATACATATGACACCCCGAGAATTCAACTCGGCTATAAATCATCAACAACAACCCAAACGACAACAACAATATCAACAATGAACATTAAAAACACAAATATCCTTCAACTAGTCATTTTTCTCACAAGTTGACATAATCTTCAATTCAACCCAACTTTCAACTAAGATCAATAATTTCATATTCAACAACCATCATGATCATCACCATATAGTTCTAGAAACATTTCATATCGTTTTCCTTAAGATATACACTCGATATACATGATATACAATCTTCCGCCAAAATCATAACTTATGCAAAACATCAAATCTTTGGCATACAACTTCATAACAAGTTTCCAACTTCCAAATTCATCAATGGTCATCACAACTAACAACCAAACAACTTCATTTCCTTAATGTCGGAAAAACCATACTAAAACGACATAAGTTTCTACATTCCAATTCAATACAAACTTATATCATTCTAACTTCATTTACATATCAAGCATTACAACAACACTCCAATACTCTAAACAAACTTAATCCATTTCATTCCCAAGTCAAATATACCACACGGCCATATGCTATTTTTCTCCATTCAATCAAATTTATTCCACTTTCATTCTCAACATAAATTCCATCACATTCACAACTAGAATACAACATGAATTCTATACATTTTTGGCTATACAATATACAAATACACATGGCTACACATATATACCACACACCCACTTTGCAAACTTCCATTTCTCCATACAATCAACACATTTCTATATACTACAACCCAAACAAAACTCCATAACACAAGAATAAAGGATAAATTCTTACCTTTTCCTCTAGTCTTCTTTACTTGAATTTGTGATCACTTTGGTGAACCAAGGCCTCCTTTCTCCAAACCAACTACACCAAGTTGAAGAGGGGACTCAACTTAGTAAGGAAACCACAAAATACAAATTTTTAACACAAGATTTTTGGTGGTGAAGTTTCCACACCAAACCCGAAATGCCTTCTTTTTTTTGCTCTTGTTTTGCTCTTCTTTCTCTTCTAAGTCTCTTGAACCTTCTAAGGGATAGTGATCCCTTTATAATTAATTAGCACATGGAAATATTCATTAAAGCCATGGGTTGGGCCTCACTTGGCCGGCCACCCCTTAAACATTGGGCCTAAATTTTTATTTTATTTTTTTGGGCCAACTCGGTTGGTCCCGAGTTGGGCCTAGCCCACTGACCTTTCGACCTTAAAACGTTCATAACTCCTTGTACCGACGTCACCTGGGAACCCACGACCTATGGATTGAAAGCTAATTCAATTATCTACAACTTCTATTTCAAGGTATTTTCGAAATTCCAAACTTACAATACAGTTTTTGCCCCCCAAAGTCAGGTCACCCGAAAACGTTTTCTTAAAAATATTCGTTTGGAGGGTTTCCACTTTGATTTGGTCCAAAGGTACTTCATGAGTTGTGTTTAACTTTACATATGTGATTCATATGACTTTTCAGATGTTCCAAAAAAAATCTCGGTATGTGGGCCCCACCCCAGCAGATGCTCCGAGGTTCAAAAATACGGGATATAACATCTTAGCTGTTAGCAATCTTTCTCGGATCATTTTTAGCTTATCAAGTGCTTGCTGAATTAAGTCTGGGCCTAATAACTGATTCTCCCTGACATCAAACCATCCTACAAGTGATCTACATCTACGCCCATATAAGACCTCATAAGGAGCCATTTGAATATTGGAATGGTAACTGTTATTATATGCAAATTCAATAAGAGGTAAATGATCATCCCAACTGCCTTGAAAATCAAGTACACAAGCTCTCAACATATCCTCAAGTGTCTGTATGGTACGCTCCGCTTGTCCATCTGTCTGCGGATGAAACGCAGTACTAAGACTCACCTGAGTCCCCAATCCATTCTGAAAAGACTTCCAGAAATTAGCTGTGAACTTTGTTCCCCTATCTGGAATAATGGTCGCGGGGACACCATTAAGTCGTACAATCTCTTTAAGATAAAGTCTCGTATAATCTTCAGCTGAACAAGTAGTTCTGACAGACAGGAAATGGGCTGACTTTGTAAGCCTATCAACTATGGCCCATATCGAATCACACTTCCGCTTAGTACGGGGAAAACCTGCAATAAAATCCATATTAATTATCTCCCATTTCCACATCGGAATCTCCATAGCTCGCAATAAACCTCCGGGCTTCTGATGCTCTATCTTGACCTACTGACAATTTGGACATTAAGCAACAAATTCTGCTATATCTCTTTTCATACCATCCAACCAATAAACTTCCTTGAGATCATGTTACATCTTTGTTGTGCCTGGATGAATAGAATAGCGAGAATAATGAGCTTCCCCTATAACCTGCTGACGAAGTCCCGCAACCTTAGGAACACATATTCGACCTCGACACCTGAGTACTCTATCACCTATAATTACAAAGGGTCTCTTTTCTTTCTGAGGTGCTGTATCTCGATAATTGTCACACCCTAATCCCGCTAGGGTGTGATGGGCACCCGACCCCATATCCGGAGCCGAGCGAACCCACAGACTGTTATTACACATATAATTTCTTCGGACTCTGAAATCAAATAAAAGTGAAATACATAGTAAGCTTTCAAAATCTTTCTTTTATTGATGTTTCCAAATCAGACAAAATCTGTAATCATATAGAGTTTAGCACATAATACAAAATGACATATCGGCTGATGGAGCCGCTTACAAAACTAACAACTAATACCCACGACTCTATCTGCAAAGTCTCTAACTTCGAACAAACATCACAGCTCATATACTCTGACTCGGCAACACTCCAGGAGCAAATGGAGTTGCCAACCCAGCTGAAGCATCTTCTAGCAAAGTCCCGTACTCATCTGGGTGTACCTGCGTGGCATGAAACGCAGCCCCCGAAGAACAGGGGGTCAGTACGGAATATGTACTGAGTATGTAAAGCATGGAATACAGCAAACGGTATTATAATAGAAAGAAACGATACAAAAGTAAGTACACTTTCAGAATAACAAAATACTTATTCTTCAGAATGCAAATCGTATATACTGATGCCATATGTCAGAAGAAGTGCAGAAAGTAAGTAGGTCATCCAGAGTATCAAAATGTGTATTTTCGAAACACAGACCGCGTGCCAACAACGTATGTCATCATATACGTTTACACATAACTGATTCATACGTAACATAATAGTGCCGAGGAACGTACGGCCCGATCCGCATATATAACATATTAGTTCCGAGGAACGTTCGGCCCGATCCACAAATGTATTTGCTGCGGAACGTGCAGCCCGATCCATATACACATATTATATTGCTGTGGCACGTGCAGAAGGTTAGTACAGACATTAAGCACGATATGCAGAATAATAAAACACTTACTGAGAGCACGAATCATGCATGCCAAGAACGGAATCCGACCCCTTACGGGACCCGGGGAAACGTGGCGCCACCCTGCCTTTGGTGCCACACACATCATACTCCAGAAGATTTGCTCCGTAATCTCCGTCACACATCACAATATCATATCATAAGATCAGAACATACATGTACACATATATGGTTCGGCGAACCATGAACACATCATAACACCATAACACATCATACTTCGGAATACATATATGGCACCCGGCCCTCAAGCAAGGGACCCGGCGTACCATGCGCACGATATATACCGGCCCGGGACTCGGCGAAAGAGATCACAACAAATGCACGAGCAGAGTAGTGAGAAACCACATGCACAAAAATAAATAACTTTCAAGACTCGATGGACAAATGTATTTACCGACATCTAAATTCCCAAAAACAAGTTTCGGTTCAATCGGAACTAATAAACGAAAATTATGAGTTTTTGAAGTACAGAATCTTCTAAAAGCGTTTCAGAAGTTATTATTTATTATTTTGGAAATCAAAGCAACAACCATGTCAGGTATCTTTTCAGATATCGTTATGGACCAAATTAAATATAACTCTTGGGGCCATACGTACGTGAAAGCTACGGACATGTTTACCACAAAATTTTTACGAACCATTCAAAGCAAACCCGAGATCTTTTACGAAGGTTGGCGACACTAAAACTTACAGATCTCTTCTAGAAACACAATTCTTTATGCTTATCTCGTTATTCAATCATATAATAAGCTCGATCATATCAGACTTACTTATCTCAGAAGTGAATCAAAATCGTAGATAACCTCGGAAACATGTCAAATAGAGCTTCGGAAATCGTAGATACATATCGAAAAGGTGAATACGAATCATAAGCAAACTCGGAATCACATAACAGAATCACCCCAAGACACATATTATACCTTATTTGGTTCTAGGACATGCCAAAGAAAGAAAAGGGTAAGCCTTACATACCTGTGCCACGCCTTATTAGTTACGCCTTATTATCCAAGCTTGCTAGTCTACATACAAAAGAATTCACATAATCATTAGATTCATCGTCATTCACTTGCCTTAGACTTTCAAATGAATTCACTTATATTCTACCGAAATTTCGGCAGCATTTCCCTTGTAAATACGCCATCCCTGAGATTCCAACTCGGCCAATTTTATCAATAACAATCCGAGAATTTAACTCGGCCAAAATATCAACAACAATACCAACAATTATTCTGAAAATATCCACCACAACAATTCTAATAATCGTGCCAACAACATCAATAATCAAATCAAGACACATTCTAACATTAACAAACTTCATCGCACAATCCAACGACACTTCATTTATATTCAATTCAATCACATATAGTCAAGTCAACATCAATACTTACACATTCAAATGCTTGCCCAAGACCTTAGAAACACAATCCAAGAATTCTTCAAACAAGTCATACAATATTCAAAGCGATCTAGCCAATATGCAATTTCACCCGAAACCTTCCAAAAGCAACAAGAACCATAACAACACATTGTTTTCTTCCAAATTCATCAACCACACCAACAATTCACACGTTAACAACATCATTCTCATAAATTCAAGAAACTATATTAGATTCACATTAGTTTCCACAACGAGCCATAAACAACTATAACCTCAACTTTGAATCATTAAACTTTTATTTGCATCATAGAATCCACAACACAACATCCCAAACATACTAAATAAAATTAGTTCTTCACACCTTCACAACACAACATGTACACGGCCACAACACACCCCACACGGCTCAACACCAACATGCAAGGTTTCATGATTTTCATTCATTTTACATCATGGAATTCACAACGCAACAATCAAATTACTAAATAAAATCAATTCGTCACATCAACACCACACCACTTCCATTCGGCCACATACTATATCTATGTTTTCATGAACTTTACCCATTTCTACATACTACAACACTTCACAAATCATCTATAACACATGAAAAGAGGATTAAATCTTACCTTTTTCCTTCAACTTGCTTCTTGGCTAGAATTGTAAATTGCAAGAATAAGTGTTTTTCTTGCTCCAATAAGTACTCCACTTTGCTAGGGACCTTCCAATTAGTAGAAAAATAATTTTTGAACAATTTTTTTCTCAAGGTTTTTCTCCTTCCAAGCTTGGCCGAATAGGCCTTCTTTTGTTGGTCTTCTCCTTAAGTTTCTTGATTATTCTATAGTTGGATAATAAATATGACCATTAAGCCACCTTTATGTACATATATAATTTGTCCATGTGGGCCTAAGCCCACCAAGCATGGCCGGCCACCTTGGCCATTTTACTTAAGCCCAAATCTTTTTTTTTTCCAAGCCCATTTTATTTCATGACAAATTTTTGTAATTCATGAAAATTATTTTCCTAATTTCCAAATTTGCCCTTAGTCTTCCTCAATATTTCCACATCAATATTTTCATAGACAACTTGTGTGCTAAACACGGTCAAGAACATAGACTTGCTCTTAACTTCCAGCAATTATCTCAAATTTTCCGAATGTACAAAATGCGGGATATAACAATAATGAACCAGAACAGGGTCTTCGTATTGACGTTCTTTTATTTCTGCTCCCAAAGATGACACCGCTGTGTCTTGAACAGTAACTCCTGCATCACCTGAATCTATCAATCGAACTCCGAGGCTAGCTAATCGATGAACTTCACGGACCATTTCTCTTTTCTCTGGCGGCACATATGACAAGCTACCCATGGATTTACGATTGAGGGCATCGGCTACTACATTAGCTTTCCCGAGATGGTACAAAATATCCACATCATAGTCTTTCAACCACTCTAACCATCACCTCTGATGCAAATTCAAGTCCTTCTGATTAAAAATGTACTGGAGGCTCTTATGATCAATATAGATATCAACATAGACACCGAATAAGTAGTGCGTCCATATTTTCAAAGCATGAATCACTACCGCTAGCTCAAGATCATGGGTTGGATAATTCTTCTCGTGTTTCTTCAGCTGTCTAGAAGCATAAGCGATAACCTTAACGTGCTGCATCAAAACATAGCCCAAACTAATACCTAAAGCATCGTAATATACCACATAGCCATCAGTTCCCTCTGGAAGAGTCAAAACGGGTGCTGAGGTCAACTTGTCTTTCAATACCTGAAAACTTTGCTCACATGCGTCCGTTCACTGAAACTTAGCTGATTTCTGAGTCAGCTTAGTCAACGGGGCTAAAAGAGAAGAAAATCCTTCTACGAACCTTCTGTAATAACCAGCCAAACCTAAGAAACTACGTATCTTGGTTGGTGTCATGGGCCTTGGCTAATTCTTCACAGCCTCGATCTTCTGGACATTTACTCTAATGCCTTCATCTGAAATAATGTGACCCAGAAAAGCCACAGAATTCAATCAGAACTCACACTTGGAAACCTTTGCACACCGCTGTCTATGTCGAAGAACCCCAAGCATTGCTCGTGGATGTTCAACATAATCAGAATCTGATGGTGAATAAACCAGAATATCATCTATAAACACAATCACGAACAGATCTAGGAAGGGTCTAAATACATGATTCATCAAGTCCATAAACACAGCTGGAGCATTAGTTAACCCGAACGACCTAACACGGAACTCATAGTGGCCATATCTAGCCCCGAATGTCGTCTTCGAAATATCTTCCTCCTTCACCCTAACCTGATGGTATCCCGATCTCAACTCTATCTTCTAGAAGTATTTGGCACCTTATAGCTGATCAAATAAGTCATCGATTCTCGGAAGTGGGTACTTATTTTTCACAGTCACCTTATTCAATTGCCTATAATCGATACACATTCGCAAGGAGTCATCTTTCTTCCTAACAAATAATACCGGCGCTCCCCACGGCGATGTACTAGGCCTAATGAAGCCCTTCTCAAGTAAATCCTTCAACTGTTCCTTCAGTTCCCTCAACTCTACTAATGCCATTCTATAAGGAGGAATAGATATTGGCTGAGTATCTGGAAATAGGTCGATATTAAAATTAATTTCCCGCTCTGGCACAATGCTTGGAAGCTCATCTGGAAACACTTTTGGGAACTCATTAACCACAGGGACAGACTTAAAGGTTGGTGACTCTGCTTGTACATCCTGAACCCGAACCAGGTGATAAATGTACCCTTTTCTGATCATCTTCCTTGCCTTGAGGTAGGAAATAAACTCACCCCTCGGCGAAGCAGCATTGCCTTTCCACTCAAGGACTGACTTGCTTAGGAACTGAAATCGAACTATCTTTGTTATGCAATCAACATTAGCATAACAGGAAGCCAACTAATCCATACCCATGATAACATCGAAATCAATCATGTCTAACTCAATCAAATCTGCTAGGGTATGGCGATTGCAAACTATCACTACACAGCCACGATATACTCGCCTAGCTATGACTGGATCGCCAACTAGCGTAGACACCTCAAAAGGATTAATCAACTCGAGCTCTATCCCAAACTTGTCGGTAATAAATGGCGTAATATATGATAAAGTGGAACCTGGGTCAATCAGTGCATACACATCATAGGGGGAGACTGATAATATACCTGTGACGACATCCGGAGATGACTCACGATCCTGCCTACCGGCAAGTGCATATACGCAGTGCTGAGGATCGCTCGAGCTGGATGCTCCACTCCTCCCTCTATCTCGTCCTGCTGGTGTCTGAGAAAATTGCCTTGAAGGGCGCACTGTAGAAGATGAACCAGCTGCGGACCCTGTGGGCTGAACCATACTCCCACTCTCTGTCATCGGACACTGTTGCACCCTGTGACCAAGCTGGCCAAAAGCATAACAATTATCTGATCCCAGCCGACACTGACCTGCGTGTAACTTGCCACATTAGGCACACCGCAGCAAAGGGGGTCTCATCTGGCCTGACTCTGGTCTGTGCTGGAAGCCTGATGCTCTAGAACTCTGGCCCACTCCGGAATAAGAAGACCGATCAAACCTCGGACCTAAAAACCGCGGAGATGCACTCCCTGCTGAATGGAATGGATATTAGGAGTACTGTTGTCTCTGTCCTCCCCTAGACTTACCCCCGATATCTAAAGATTTGGCCCTCTTTCCATGGCCCCGGTCACGGTGTGGTCCTTCAAATTCTGTGCATATGCCTTTATACGGGAGATATCTATGCTTGGCTGTAATGCGGTAGTCGTACAAGCATCTATCAAATGCGGCCCTAGACCAGCCACAAAATGATAAACTCTGTCCTCTATCTCAGCCACAATGGTTGGAGCATATTTGTCCATAGAATCAAAATACACACAATACTCCTGGACATTTATACTGCCCTGCTCAATGCGCAGGAACCTATCTGCTCGGGCTCGCCTGACCTCAGGAGATAAATAATGGTGAATAAAAGCAACTGAGAACTCTCGCTAAACAACTGGAGGGGCATTCTCTCCCCTAGATAGCTCCCAAGTCTGATACCACTGTACTGCAATATCACGAAGCCTATATGAAGCCAACTCCACAGACTCGACCTCATCCGAATGCATAACCCTCAAGGTCCTCTGCATACAGTCAATGAAGTCCTGGGGGTCCGTATTTTTCTTTCTTAACCCTCGAAGTACCAGTCCTATCTACCTGATCAACACCAACCCCCTGCCGTTGAGCCTGGGCGGCTACCAATCTGGTCAATAACCGT
The DNA here is from genome assembly GCF_019175385.1 of Lycium barbarum. NCBI lineage: Eukaryota > Viridiplantae > Streptophyta > Magnoliopsida > Solanales > Solanaceae > Lycium > Lycium barbarum. Next base: position 53,101,535 of record NC_083338.1, on the reverse strand, counting down.
GCAGCATCCCGCATGTCCTGGCTCGGTGCAGCTGGCTGAGGAACTGGGACAGGTGTTGGAGGCGGGGTATGTGAAGTCTGAGATGGGCTCTTACTCTGAATCTCATCCGAGTAGGGCTAGTGGCCTCACCAGACACCCTGTTGCCCTTTTTGCCAGCTGTAGCTTTCTTGTGAGGCATCGCTGAAATCAGAACAAATCATTAGAAGGAGAACTCTTACCACATGGCTCTATCGCACGATCTAGGACGGAACTGGTCTGATACCACTTCTGTCACGACCTATACTGATGAGTCGTGACGAGTGTCTGAACCTTACTGAACATCAAGGGCCTATAAGTGACTCAAACTGATCTCATATGCCTCATGAATAGGTGACATCATGAACTCTGTACAACTTGTATATACATAAACATGCTGAAAGAACAGTGCAAGACTAGCATACAAAAATAGATTGCAGCTCTAGATCAATGAAGCGCACTGACCACTGCTGGATAAAATTCCTACTAAGCTAGACCACCTGTCGGTCTACCTGAACCTGTGGGCAAGAACGCAGTCCCCCGAGCGATAGGGGAGTCAGTACGAATAATGTACTGAGTATGAAAGGCATAAGAACAACATGTATATATAAGAATCATGAATAAGATCTGAACTCATACGCTGAAATGATTATCTGCATATATTTGTATGAACTAGTATCTGTACGTATTTGTATGAATTAGTATCTGTATGTATCTACATAAATGTGTATAACTGACAATGCCTCTCTGGGCACATATATAAAAATAACGCCTGTCAAGCCTCTATGGCATCCCATCATATCATATTGGCCTCTCTGCGGCCATCATCATCATATATATTGCTGCGGTATGTGTAGCCTGATCCTTATATCATCATCATGGTGCACCAACTGATCAGGTGGTAATGCGTATATAATGCCATTCCCTTTCCTTATACACCATACACATATAATACTCGGTATATAACGCCTTATGGTCACGGGTCAATATGCATATATATATGAATGAATGTAATGCATGAATAAACTGTATACATAGAACTGGACCCATGAACAGAAGGAACAATCACAAGCGAGGTACATGAATATCACAGACTGAAGTACTCCTAATGCTTCTAAGAGTAGAGTAATATGAAAACTTGTTTACTCGCTTGTTGGTTCATATCATAAGATCATGCCAAAAGAAAGAAAGAAAGAAAGGATAGCCTTAACATGCCTTGAAGTATATCCAATCGTCCAACTTCTACCTCTCGAACTTGTAAGTCTACAATTAAGATAACATAGGCCTTAATTAGACTATTTACCTCGCTTACTAACCATTTTTGATACATATAGAGCTTAATGAATTGTAGACAATTTGTTCCTTGTAAGCTCAACAACCCTTCGACTTCCCATTCGATCCAACATCAACCACTATATCCACAACAACAATGACCACGCTTACATATCAAAATGTACTCAAATCCATTCCCAATCATCTCTTAAAATAGCCCCAAATCACTATCTTACCCTTCATCAACTTACATAAGTATCCACTCTTCACTTAAAACCACTAAAACTCTTGATAATTAACTTAAATACAAGGGTAGAAATCATTTACATACCTTGAGGGGCCTAATATTCCAAGGATCAACTTCAACTCTAACTTCCTAAGCTTCACATCTTTGTAGAAACCCTAGAAACAACCTCTTCTTCACAAGCTCGGGTGTACGGGGCACGGATCTTACCAAATCTCCACTAATAATGATGGAAAAGGTTGGGAATAAATATACTAGGGTTTTCCATGATTTGGAAGAGAGAAAATGAGAAATAAAGTCGTGGATCATATATTTATACTTGGAACTAAAAAGTTCCAGCGGTGCTGTTCGACGAGTGGGTCGACGACCCGTCAACGGTCTGTAGACTTGCTCCGTCGTCCTGCGCTAGCAGATTCAAGGTTGCAAAACATAACAACACTGCGCAACGACTGTCCGTCAACATGTCAATGACCCATCGACCATGACTGGTGTTTGCAGATTTTCTTGAATCAGTTCAGGTTGCGTCGATTTGATTCGTTCAACTTCTACTCCTATAAATTAGCAGAAATACCTACTGGTACCCTTATACACGGGGTAAAGCATTCTTTTAATGTTTCAGTCGCGGCACCGTTACGGACCGTGTTACGATTTGTAAAACATATTACGGTCCGTATCACTGGACCGTAACATGGGCCAAAATTCCAGTGATGTCTAATTTTCTGTGGTTATAATACGTTGACATGTTACGGGCTGTAACACGTGTTACGATCCGTGATGATGAACCGTCCTTTGGTCTAAAAGTTATGAGACGGTGATTTTCCAAGCGTGCCTGTTACGGTATGAGAGACAGGCCGTCTCTTAGAGCGTAACACATGATTTTTTGAACTGAAACATATTTTCGATTCCAACACTCCCCTTCTTGGGTTTCTAACCTCCTGAGCCATGGATATGGTTTAGTATGAATTTTACGAGGTGTTACAGGTTCGGGTAGGTGCCCTCACAGCAATGGGATTTTGAGTCGTGACAAATTTGGTATCAGAGCCCTAGGTTCACTGGTCTCATGAGTACAAAAGAAATGTCTAATAGAGTCTTGCGGATCGGTATGAAGAGCTCTGTATCTATCTTCGAGAGGCTATAGGATATTTGGAAAACTTCCATTTTTTCATTCCTTATCATGCGATTAGTTCAAGGTCTACATTTTTTTGTTTCAATTTCTTACTAATGATGAGGAAACGTTCTCAGGTTCTCAAATGAGCGGTTGGATGGGACATCGCGCGGTATGGTACGAGATGTGTCACCGTTATAAAGATGCAAACATCAAGTTCAGGTTTTAGCTATAACTTGAAGATTCAATTGATTGGGATTGCGGTTCAGACTCTTTGGTTAGGTGATTTCCTTAGAGGAAGAGAGTGATGGCATGAAGGACTGCATAATTGGCACGTATACAATGGTTAGTTGTTCGAAGGTCGAGAAAGTGCATTTATGGTATAGTAAGTGATGGGAAGAGTCTTGATGATTTCAATTGGTATGGTTAGCGTAATAACTGAGTAATAAGCATTACGACTTTAAAGACTGCACTTGAGGAGTGTTGACATATCAAGAATGATTCACTTGAGGTGTGATTGGTGTGGGAAAGCTGCAACGTGTCCCAAATTTATTACGACAAGTCAACGATTCAGTAATGGAAGGGTACATATATTGGTACCTTGAAGACAAGTTTACACTTAGGAAGATCAAATGGTTATAAGAGAGGATAGTGACCAGGGTAAAGCAATGAAAACAAGTTGATAAAGGACAAAGGAAAGAAAAGTGATCCTTGGTCATGAGATTCAAGGTGGTAAGATTTTCTACGACGGGGGAACGAGGTGTACTAAGACTAATAATGCATGGAAGTATGAAAGTCTAAGTTGAGTGTCGACAGGATGGCATGTTTGAGGATTCCTTAAGCAAATGACTATTGGCATCAGGCCAAGTGAGAGGAGTTACCTATGGTGATTTAACCATTATGTGAATAGGCAGTTGTGGCCTTTCACTAAAGCATTGGTTCGCAAGTCCGCTTGATATTTCAAGGTTGAAGATACAAGGGATCATTTGAACTGAAAGCTTGTTGATTTTGTGATATGCGCATCAATTGTTTGATGTGCAAGGATGATGGGTGCTACTAGCATGGCATATTTAGAAGGTTATGATTTCATAAGTGGGACGAATTCATTAAGTTTCCATAGAAGGAGGCTAGTATGTTTATGAAGAGGATGTTAAAGAAAGATGAATTGGTCGGTAAGTTCAACTACATCGTAGGCTACTAGGGGGACAGTGATCGACTAATGGAAATGACTCTAGCGATGAACAAAAGTGAAGATTTATTACTTAAGGATTTATCGGTGGTTGTACCTAATTTGGAGGAAAGATGTGAACATTATATATATTACCTCAGACTTGAAATGTTCTATTTTCAATTACTAGTGATATGATTTGTGGAGTTGACGAAATGAGAAGGATAATCGTATTATTACTGGAGGCATTATGGTTTGGTGAAACAAGGAAATTGGTGGTTCTTCTTGGGAAAACTTCATTTAAGAACCCTTGAGCGAGGTGTCAGTCAATAAGGACACTTAAGTGGTAGATCAATGATCGATGTTAGCAAATTCAAGTCGTGAAGTGCCTTTCAAAAATTGAACTAAGGATCAGTAATACCAGTTAGAATCAAGAGAAGTGAATTCACTATGGTGTTTTATGTATTGATATTGAGTTGGTGGACTTGTAAGCCAAGTTAGAATAAGGATTTTTCAGTTAAGGGTTGTTTGGTCAGAATACTGGTAAGGAATCGTATGAGAATGTTGGTAGGATTGTGTGAATGGTAAGTGCGGATTGCTCTACAGATTACGGACCAGTGCAGTGGTTTGGGATATTACATCGGAAATGATTGATTTTTGTTGTAATAACAAGGGTTGGTTGGTATTTTCTAGTGTAAAGGCTTCGTGAAGGATTGTTTATATGATGAGTTTGATTAGATAAGTACCCAGATTTGATATTCGAGTGAGACAAGGAAAACTTTTGGTTGTTCGAGTTTGAGGCTCACTACTATCTCCAAGATTAGCTCAGCGATTTTGCAAGATTTATGATATTTCAGAACACTCGCCAGTGGGTTTGAGTGATTTTCGATCAATAGTGGTGAATGTGACTGTGATGGAATACAGAAAATGAATAATTGAGACAAAGACGTGTTTGATCTCAAATCGGAAGAGTAAAATACATTTTCAGAAAAGGAAAAGATTTGGATTCGAAGCAATGGGATTTTATAGTGGCATTATCTTGTATCATTCAGATGGGGTGTAATGGTTGAGTTTGCTAGAAGAAGGAAGCCTGCAGAATTTGACTAAGTGTTATGGCAAAGTGACATGGGGTTTTGCGATCGGCGACTCGTAAGGTACAAGTTTTAGATAATTGATATGATAAGATTGATGCGAAGACGACTTGCTTTCTACCAAGGTGGGTAATTTCATATCATGTGGGTAATTTCATATCATTCTTGAATGATGGGCTAGAGTCGACTAATAAGAGGGAATCCTGAAATCGCTTTAATTTGAAGTTAAAGTCATATTTTTTAGGTGAAATTATGCTCGTGATAGTAGACTATGTCGAAGACTTATTGGCTAGATAGCATGGTTGAGTATCCTAATTATTAACGAATTAGGAGTGTTTGTGTGTGGTAAGGCACATGAATTGCAATAATCAATACTTTTGGATTTGCTAAAGGCATAAAGAGGTATTACATAAGATATTCAGTGGTTGTGAAAGGTGGAGTATAAGGCCATAGGCTTTGTGTTGAAGCTCTTGGAGTGATGAACGTGTTTAGTGAAAGCACAAGAAAGAAGATTCAATGTAATTAGACCCTATAGTTCTATCAAATTTATGTAGCATGTATGAATTGAGAAACGTGAATATTCAAAGTTATAAGGTATAGTTCCTAGATTCTGAGCTGATGAGTTAGGTGAAATTACAATTTTTACGTAGCGAATGACGGCCATGAGGTTGAGTATTCATGAGAAAAAGGATTACAACAGGTCACCAAAGACCTGTGGAAGAATTATTATTTATTTTGTACAGATTTGGAATCAGTATGGGTGACTATTAATTATATTAAGAGAATTGTGCATCTCACACCGGGTTAGAATTGTTCATGTAATGCCAGGTAGCTTATGGTTAAACTAACATGAAGATTTATGGTTATTCTAGTAGCCTATTTTCGAGGAATTGATAGATTTACAGTTCAAAATAAAGGTATGGCAGAGTTATTGAGCTTTATTGGAGTTGCAAGTGGACTTGATGATATTTTATAGCTAGAAGCTATTCAGACAGTTCTAATGGCTTACGCCCGTACTTGGTGATGTGATGAGGAGATACAAATGGTTATGGGAAGTCTGAGGGGTAATCAGTAGATTTTCTACAGATTTGGCACGGCAAGGTAATCATTAGGGTGATGCGCATAATATGATGTTTGAAGATTTAAGAGGAATTTCCCGATGGGTATTGATTCAGTAGTTTTGGCTTGATGAAATGGAACTAATGAACTTAGAATTAGTGCAATAGGCCTTGGATAAAGTCAGTTTTGGACGGAAATGCTTAGAATTAGCTTAAAACAAGTACGTATTATTTTTTGGTCAAAGGGAGTCATGGTTTAGACTTATGATATGTGACTACGTGTTTCTACAGATTATTGGTACTAAAATGACTTTGGATGGTGAGGAAGAAAGATAAGTGGAATCAAAGTATTTTACCGGTACAAGTTTGGTAATGGATTGCGATTGTAACTAAGGAATTATAGTGCCTACGATAGAATTTATGGAATCAATCAATTGCATTCAAAGGTGAGGTTATAATTAAAATCTGGGAATTCGAACGGGCCAATTCAAATATATGAGAATCAGCTGTGGGAGAAGTTGCGGGTATAGAAAAATGGAAATTTTGGTCTTTGAGCTAAGTTAAGGGAGGTTTTGACTAATAAGTGAACAAGCAGTGCTATCGGTGTGATTCTTGCCTGTGGAGGCTTTCATGAGGTTTATAACGGATATTCTTGGACTACTTGACAGCTTTGATACTTTTCTTTACCTTTCGAGGACGAACGTGTGTTTAAGTGGTAGATGATGTAACGACTCGCTTGGTCATTTTGAGATTTTAACTTATTTTCCCTAAAATACCCTTTCCGTAGTTTCATTTCAGTATTTAGGACTAGCAGGGATAGGTGGTGTGGTTTCCAAGGTAATCGGGTGGGTTTTGGATTAGTTTTAGTGAAAATTGAGTTTTCTATGTTAAGGAAATGAAGATATTTGACCAAAGTTAATATCGTGGTTAAATGCATTATTTTAGGAGTTCATCGATTCCTTTAGGTGCGAAATGTGATTTTTGAGAGAGTTCGAGGTCATTCTTCAAGATTTGACTTGGGGATAAGGATATAACCTTAATCTAATCATTTCTCCATGTTTCCATCCATTAATTAGAAGTTTCTTCCATGATTTCAACTTAAAATCTATGGTTTTCCATAAGAATGGGTTTTATTGAGATTTATGAAATTAGGATCCATTTGTGGTTAGAACATCATGATTTTTAGGCTATGAACTATCTAGACTATGGGTAAGATGAATTTATGCTTAAATTCTTTTTGGGTTCATTTTTGGGTTCCGAAATTAAGTATAGCAATATGGGTACCGTTGGAACCGTCTAACCTTGTAGAATACTATTTTGACTAGATAGAACTCATTTGGTGAATCTAGACGCGGTAGAGCTTCCGAAAGGCTTAATCTTCGCTCTAAACGAGATTGGGATCGTTTTGAGGCAATGACGAAGGGCAATCCATTTGTGAGCTATGAGACTTCAAATCTAAGGCAAGTTGAGACTTACTAGACCCTTTATGTAGTGTTATGTTTTGGTTAACTTAATTAAGGGGACGTAATGGGAAATTAAGGGTCCCGCACTCGTGAGGTCACGAGCACTTATGCCTGGACCGGTGTAACTATATGGGTAGCTAAAACATGAAATTATTATGCTAAGTGACGGAGATTATGTGTTTATCCTTCGGGGCAATGAGGAATGGTGGGTAACTCCATTTAGGTTGCTATGATCGCTGCTTATTCGGGCTATGTTGGCCACTACTGGTTGAACGATTGTGAATAATGACTTGATTTGCATTCATCACTCCACATCTCGTCAAAGTTGTAAAAAAGGACTTGTCTTGATAAATTGAATCAGTATTATGCATTTGCATGATGTACGCATATACATTACATTCATTCATGATATTATTAGCATCTGATTGATGAGATACGAGAAAGGGGTCTTAGAGGCTAGATATTGGAATGGTACATGGACAGAGTGATGATGATCTTATAGCCTAAAGGCTGGCACCCGATGTGATCTGGCATTCCGGATGGGTATATGATAATGCTATTATAGCCTAATGGCTGGAACCCGATGTTATCTGAAGGATCTAGTATTCCGAGAGGGTATATGGACCTCATGAGTCCCCCATGGGTCACGTGAAACCTACTGCAATAGTATGTATATACCCGTGCATATGGCCATTGCATAGCATATATTTCACTTGCATTTCATGTCATATGTGCCTTAAATGAAATAAAGATGGGATCTTTATGGTTTACTCACTTAAGATGAAAGAGAGATAGAATCTATATGGTTTTCCTTGACTTAAAGTACGGAAAGGTTGAACCTTTATGATAGTACTTTTCCTAAAAGATGGAAAGATCTAATCTTTATTAATATATTGCCCTAAATAATATAAAGGTTGAGTCCTTATGACTAAATTTGTCTTAATCGACGAAAAGGTTGAGTCTTTATGAGTATATGAGCCTTAATTGTGGGAAAGATTGAATCTATGTCAATAGACTTGCTCTTAATAACGAAAGGTAGAATCCTTATGCTTGTTCTTGTCCAAAATGAGATAAATATTGGATCATTATCATCATATATGTCCTAATTGTTGTAAGATAGAAACTTTATGCATATGCGCGAAAAGTAATGAACTTTATGACTTGGTTTAGTTGTTGAATTCTTACTTAAATTGTTGAAAATCTTATAAACTGTATAATTAAAAAACTAACAAAGCAAGAAGAGGAGTCTTGGAAGTACCAACCCTCACCATCGCTATAGTTTAGGGTCGGCTGACGATGCTACTAGGTAAATATGCTTCCTGTAGTCATTCTACACTTGCTGCACCTTTTGTGTGCAGGTTCTAATTCGAGCACAAGTAGCGGTCAAGATTTTGTTGATCACTGAGGCATTATTTGGAGTCTAGGGTGAGATAATGATGGTCCCACGGCACTAGACTTCTCTCCTATTTTTATTTTCTGTCTTACTCCATTTCAGACAGTGTTATATAGTAATTTAAGACTTGTATTATGGATTAATAGCTCTTGTACTTATGACTTCCAGGTCTTGGCAAGGTGTTTGACTTATACTTGTTCATATTCAAGTTATTAAGACATATTTAGTACGTTGGGTTGTTTTCCTTTAATTTCCGCACTGAAATTTATTGTTTGAGACTTGCTTTTCATTTGGGTTTGCCTATGGGTTTGGGTAGGTGCCCTCACGGCACAATGGGATTTTGGGTTGTGACATCCAGTTTGGAAAATCAAGAGATTGTTTATCACTTAGTTCCTAATTTACCCTTATTATTAACTAAAATCATTTCCTAATGTTTTTCCCAAAACATTGACTTTATTATTCAAAGGATGATACAATAAACTTAATAATTTACTGATTACTTCTTAAAGGATGTGTCAAGTGAAACATGGAGAAGTAAATTGGATGGAGGAAGAATTTAATTAAAACAAAAAAAAATGAAAACTTGGATTATATGAAGGCATGCTATTACATGTTGGAAGACTCATTACACACATTTAAACATTGATTCATCCACTACACATTCTTTTGCATAGTGGACAATTAAATTGAAAGGAGTGAAAGGGGTGAAACTCTCGGCCATGTAGCCGAGCATGGTGATAAAAAAATCATTCTTGAAATTTAGCTTCAAGGCCATTTGATTGGCTTAAGCCTTGAGTGGGACATGTGGCCAACACATGTGCATGATATAAATACCAATTTGTTGACCAAAAATCAGCCAAACCCTCACTCCATCTTCAACACAACAAGCTAGAGAGAGAGAGGACATAAGCCATGGCATTCGGCCATGGCTAAGAAAAATGGAAGCTCAAGTTGTTGATCCAAAAATCAGATTTTCAAGGTAATTCAACCCTTTAGAAGGTTCCTAGAAACGTGAAGGTGGTCATGAGATAGCAAGAACAAGAATTAAATTCAAGACACAAACTCTAGCCAAATTGAGAAGTCAAATTGTCAAGGTAAGGTTTAACCTTCTTTTGCATGTGTTGAGGGTTGTGTAAAACGTGTGTTAGGTGTGTAAATATAAGTTGCATGCATGACATTATGTGTGTTGATGTTGGAGCATGATAGTAGCCATGGAATCATATGTGTTGATGTCGAAGTATGGTTGTACCTTGGTGAACATGAATTGCATGCATAAAATTGGGAATGTTGGTGTTGGAATGTTGTTGAGCCGTAGGGACTGTTTTAGGACGAATTTGGATGTGTTGTGAATATGTAAATGTACATTGCATGTATGAAATTATGAATGTTGGTGTTGAAATATGGTTGAAGCCGTAGGGGCTGTTTTAGAGGTGATTTGGATATGTTGTGCATGTGTAAATGTGAATTTCATGTATGAAATTGTGTGTGTGTTGATGTTGAGGCCTTGTAGAAGCCGTAGGGGGATGTTTAGTGTGGAATAATGGACTGATTTTATTTAGTAATTATGGTTGTTGCTATCATAGATTGCATGGTAAAAAGAATGAAAATAATTGGAAGGTTAAAGGTGAAGTTGTGTTGATATGAACATGTTGTTGCTTTGTTGAATTATGGCCGTGTAGTGGGCTGTTTTGTGTGGAAGATAGTGAACAGATTTTACTTGGTATTTTGACGGTTGTTGTCATGAATTTTATGATGGAAATGAAGGTAATTAATGGTTAGAGTTGGAACTAAAATTGTTGGTGGGTTGTTGTAAGGTTATAGTGATGACAATGTAGCTTATTTGCGTACGAATTTAGTGATATAGTTGTCGTGTGACTGCTGGTCGTATTTTACTGAAATTATATGAAAAGAAGACATGAAATAATGTGTAAGAACCATATGTGGTTGCTTGGTATGTTCGTAAACGTTTGCAAGAATTTCGGGCACCTTTATGTTGATTGGTTAGGGACTGTTTTGGATGTGTCGTTGTTGTTCTTATTGAGCTTGGGAGATTGATGATAAACGAGATTATGCATTGTATTGTATGTTGGTTGGGCTGTTATAGAATCGTTTTGACGAAATATCATGACTATAGACTAACAAGAATAAATTGGATGTGTCATAACCGCATGTACACTATTATTGAGTGTTGTAAAGTACGGGCTGTTTTGATACATTGTTGTTGATCTTTTTACGCTTGGAATATTAATGATAGTTAAGAATATACATTTTATTTATATTGTTTGGGCTGTTAAAAAGTTGTTACATGAAAATGTTAAGGCTACGGACTATTAGGAATAACTTGAGAATGTAGTGGCCGTATGTGAATCGTTATTGAATGTTGTGAATGTGGGCTGTTTGGAATGTTGTGTGGGCTGTCCGGGTTGGTATTGAACGTATGATTATTGAGGTTGGATTGGTTGTATGTAGTTGGTTTGGATATAAGGAAAACATCATCTAAACATCTAGAAAGGAGTTACTAACGTCAGAATACATTTTGAGTCTCCCCGTAGCTTAACCGTAGTTGTTGGCGTCTTAATATAGGTTGAAGTATTATTGGGCAGCGTATACATATTGTGTGGCGAATAAGCGCTAAAGGTATGTGAAGCTAACCCTTATTTCTTTTTGGCATGGTCGTTGTGAAATGAATATACGATATATATACGATTCCAAAGGAAATTCCTATTCCTAGAACCACTAGGATGGCTAATGATCTTGATTCCCATAACTTATATTTTTTATTTTGAGATGTACATATGATTTCAAAGTTCCATTTTGATATAATCCACAGGGACATCCGAAAGGTATATGATATGACTATTATTTGAATTTGCAAACGATGGTTCATGTTGACTATTCTATTGAGTCCTTGAAAATGTTTTAAATTGCATATAGTTTCTCACTACTCTGCTCATGCATGCCTCAATATATCTTTCACCGAGTCCCGGGCCGGGTATGTTATCGTGCACAGTTTCATTACATTTTTCACCGAGTCCCTCACTAGAGGGCCGGGTACGGTATATATATATATATATGATGATATGACGATATGATGATATGATGATATGATGACATGTTATGGCGGCCAGGAGGGCATATGATGGCTTATTTCACCGAGTCCCTCACTAGAGGGTCGGGTACGGTATATATGTATATGATATATGATAATGACAAGCATGCTTATGTTTCAAAGGCAAGTGTTGGTAATCTGAATATTGTACTTGTTTTGTGTACTCCTTATCTCAGTTATGATTCTTTTACTGTTGTTCACGCTTTACATGCTCAGTACATATTCCGTACTGACCCCCTTTCCTCGGGGGGCTGCGTTTCATGCCCGCAGGTACAGATACTCGCTTTGGTGAGCCTCCAGCTTAGGACTTCCCTTCTGCTATCTTGGAGAGCTCCGTTGTTCCGGAGCCCAGATTTTGGTATAGATCCTTTTTTATTTAAATATATGTATATGTTGTTTAAGGGTACGACGGGGCCTTGTCCCGTCATATTTCACTGTTAAAACTCTTAGAGGTCTGTAGGCATGTATGTGGGTTGTATCCAGATGTGAACAGTTGTGTGTATGATTAGTATGTGCGTTCTATCGTTGTGGAAGCCTTGTCGGCTTGCAGATATTATCATGTTGTGGTAGCAGCCTTGTCAGCTTGCGTTTATATATATAGTTGGGACGTTTCCACATGTTATGACAACCTTGTCGGCTTATGCACTGTGTTATCTGTTGATAGTTGTGACTCCTCAGGAGACAGGTTGTTGAACATATATGTACATTTATGCGACAGTTCCGAGACTATGTTTTGGTCGTTATAAGTTCCATATTATATTGTTGTGAACTGAATATATAGCTAACAAGTGTGTATACGGGTGTCCAGATCGGCCACCAGTCACGGCCTACGGGGTTGGGTCGTTACAAAAGTGGTATCAGAGCGGTTCATCCTCGGAGTGTCTACAGATCGTGTCTAGTAGAGTCTTACTTATCGGTGTGTTGTGCACCACATCTATAAACAGGAGGCTACAGGACATTTAGGATGTCATCTTTCCTTCTTATCTTAGATCGTGCGATAGAGCTATATTATCAGGAAAGTCCCTTTCTAACAGACTACTATGTTTACAGCTATGCCTCCGAAGAAAGCGACAGCTGCCCAGAAGGGCAAAGCGATAGCAGGGAATACTAGCCAGACACAGAGAGTTACCAGAGCTCGTGCCCAGTCTATGCCTGAGGTTGGGTTCCAGTCCGCGAGTTCTGCTACATCGTCACCTCCAGAGGAACCCAGGACAGCGACAGCTCCAGGTCAGGGGGCGGCTCCACCGCCAGTTCCCGAGTTCCCAGCACCTGAGCCTCCAGCTCCTCAGCTAGGGGCGGAGGATAGAGCTATGAGGGATGCAGTTCATTTGTTGACTAGATTAGTGGTAGGACAGGCTCGCAGGCAAGGACTAGGGGTTGATAAAATAGATAAACATGACAGTCTGAGAGCCCGTGACTTTCTAAGCAGCAATCCTCCAGAGTTTTTCGGGTCAAAGCCCGAGGATGACCCACAGGAGTTCGTTCGGCAGATGCAGCGTACGCTGAGGATGTAGCTGTCAACTGGTATGAGTCGGTTGAGTTAGTGTCGTATCGACTGCGGGATGTAGCTGTCAACTGGTATGAGTCGTGGGAGCTGTCTAGGGGCGCGGATGCTCCTCCAGCAGTGTGGGACGAGTTTGTAGAGGCCTTCCTTGGCCACCTTTTTCCTCCAGAGATGCGGCGAGCGAGAGTTGATAGATTCTTACGTCTGAGGCAAAATGGCAGGAGTGTTCGAGATTATAGTCTTGAGTTCGATTCGTTGGCCAGATATGCACCCACTATTGTAGCTGATATGACCGATAGGATGCATCGATATGTGGTGGGGTTGGATCGTTATTTGGTTGATAGCTGTATGGTATTGGCCTCCCAGCCAAGGATGAACATTGCACGAGTACAGGCGTATGCACAGGGGGTGGAGGACCGGCACATAGGGCGTCAGCCCGACAGAGATCATGACCGGGGCCAGCCCAAGAGGGATAGATCGGCTGGTTATTCTGGTGAGTTTCGAGGCAGGCAGCCTCAGCAGCAATATAGTAGATATCCTTCTCAGCCAGCACAGAGTTCACCCCCGCAGTTCTCGGTTAGGAGATTTAATAGTACAGGGTATTCAGGAGCCGGTCAGAGCTCCAGGGCTTCTTTTCAACAGAACATAAAGAATATAATTCAATTGCGCTGAATGAATAGTACTCAAGATCAAACTCGAATTTCCGAGAGCAGAATTATCCCCGAGGTTCCGATCGCAACCTAGTATGACTAGGACATGCCAAAAGAAGGAAAGGTAAGCTTTACATACCTTATATGCTCCTTGTGCCTTTCCAAATTCAATTCTCGTTTCGTCAAAAACCTACAAATGGTCACACTTACCAATTACTATTCATGAGACTTGAGAATTCTATTCTTAACCCATACTTGTCTATAAAAATTTGGGCAGCATCTCCCCTATAAATCCAACATCCCCGAGAATTAAACTCGGCCAAAATAACAACAACCAAACCAACATCAACATCAACAATTGGCTAGAAATGCATTCTAGCATGAATAGTCCTCTTTGCTACATAATGCAATCACTTCTATTCTAACTTCACAATTTCAACCCAATACCAACGTTTTCATATTCATCAACCCATCAAGATCACTCCAATACATTCCGAAAACATTTCATATCATTTTACGAAATATTCACAAAATATACAAAATATACAAGTTTCCCACCAAAACCATAATTCACTCAGAACCTCCAACTTTCAACATAAATGTTCACAACACATTTTTATCTTTTAATTTTACTTACAAAAGTCACCATTTGCATCTTATAACTTCATCCTCATAATTACATAAACTATACTAAAATCACATACTTTCCGATAACAACTTAACAACAAACTCTTCATGTTAACTTAAACCATTATTCTTCCATCTACTCCACAAGGCCATAACAACACGATTATCATACTAAATAATTCAATTCATATTCCCTCTCCCACTTGATGCATACGGCCCACACACACACATCATAATTTCATGATTCTCATGCACTTCACACATATTACAACATGTTTGCATCTTCCATAACATAATAACATAATACAACATAAAGTTCTTACCTCTCCTCCAACCTTCCGCTTGCCGCAAACGTGGTTTTCTTGCTAAACTAATTATACCACGTCGAAGAGCACCTTGAACTTAGTAGAAATACTAGAAGAAACAATTTTTTTGGACAAGATTTATGATCTTCCTTTTTCTCCTTCTTTGGCCAAAATTGGAGGTGGTCTTTTATTCTCCAAGTTTCTTGAATTTTCTATGGGTTGAAGATGACTTGGTCATCTTTTATAAATTGATCACATGAATTAATTTAAATGGGCTTGGACCATATAGTATATGGCCGGCCACCCCCTATTGTTGGGCCTTCATTTTTCTTTTTATTTTTGGCCCAATTGGTTATAAATTCTATTTTGTAATTTCCGAAACTAATTTTCAAAATTCTAAATTTTGGCCTTGGCCTTCCTCCGTATTTCCACACCAATATTTTTCATGAACAACACACACATATATTAATTCAAATCAACATTTGACCTCATTCCTTATAATTCAAAATTATTTCGCATTTTCCGAAGATGCAAAAATGCCGGATGTAACACAAACCGCATATATGCTTTGGCCAGTAGACAGGATCAGGAGGCGTCACCTAATGTGGTTACAGGTACGTTATCGATTTTCTCTTGAGACGTGTATGCATTGATAGACCCAGGTTCTACATTATCGTATATTTCTCCATATGTTGCTAGTAGAATTGGGATAAAACCTGAATTGATAGAACCATTTGAGGTAGCTACACCGGTAGGAGATTCTGTTATAGCAAGACAAGTATATAGAGATTGTTCGGTGATCATATATAGCCGTTGCACCAAGGCAGATTTGATAGAGCTAGATATGACTGAGTTTGACGTTATTATGGGTATGGATTGGTTAGCTTCTTGTTATGCTAACGTTGATTGTAGAGGCAAGATAGTCCGATTTCAGTTCCCAGGAGAGCCAATTATAGAGTGGATGGGAAATACAGCATCGCCGAGGGGTAAGTTTATTTCATACCTCAAGGCAAGGAAGATGGTCAGAAAGGGTTATATTTATCATCTGGTACGGGTACACGACTTGAAGGCAGAGGTGCCGACTTTTCAGTCAGTGCCGGTAGTTAGCGAATTTCCTGATGTATTCCTAGATGAACTTCCAGGCCTTCCTCCTGAGCGTGAGATAGAGTTCACTATAGATGTTTTGCCAGACACTCAGCCCATATCTATTCCTCCTTATGGAATGGCACCTGCAGAACTGAAGGAACTGAAGGAGCAGCTGAGAGATTTATTAGAAATGGGCTTCATCAAGCCCAGTACATCACCTTGGGGAGCACCAGTACTATTTGTGAGGAAGAAGGATGGGTCGCTGCGAATGTGCATTGATTATAGGCAGCTGAATAAAGTAACAATAAAGAACAGGTATCCCCTCCCCAGGATCGATGATTTACTTGACCAGTTGCAGGGTGTTAAGTGTTTCTCGAAGATAGACTTGTGGTCAGGTTATCACTAGGTGCGGGTAAAGGAGGCAGACATTCCAAAGACTACATTCAGAACCCGATACGGGCATTACGAGTTTAGAGTGATGTCCATTGGGTTGACTAACGCTCCAGCAGTGTTTATGGATTTGATGAACCGAGTGTTCAAGCCATTCCTTGACCTGTTCGTGATTGTATTCATTGATGATATTCTGGTTTATTCACGATCAGAAGAGGAACATGCAGATCATTTGAGGGCGGTACTTGGGGTGCTTCAGCACTAGAAATTGTATGCTAAGTTCTTCAAATGTGAATTCTGGTTAACTGCAGTAGCATTCTTGGGGCATTATATTGGAGCTGACGGTATTCGAGTAGATACACAAATGATCGAGGCTGTGAAGACTTGGCCTAGACCTACGACACCTACTGAAGTACGCAGTTTTCTGGGGCTAGCAGGGTATTACAGAAGGTTCGTAGAGAAGTTTGCCTCAATTTCAGCGCCTTTAACAAGGCTAACCCAAAAGGCAGCTAAGTTCCAGTGGACCGATGCTTGTGAGCGGAGCTTCCAGTTGCTGAAAGATAAGTTGCCTACGGCCCAAGTTCTAACTCTTCCTGAGGGACCAGATGGCTATGTCATTTATTGTGATGCTTCTGGTGTTGGGTTAGGTTGTGTGTTGATGCAGTATGGCAAAGTTATAGCATATGCCTCCCGACAGCTCAGAAAGCATGAAAGAAATTATCCCACCCATGATCTGGAGTTAGCAGCGGTGATTCATGCTTTGAAAATATGGATACATTATTTATATGGCGTGCATGTTGACATTTATACAGATCATAAGAGTCTCCAGTACATCTTTAAGCAGAAGGAGCTTAATTTGCGGCAGAGGCGGTGGCTAGAGTTGCTGAAGGACTATGATGTTGATATTCTATACCACCCAGGGAAAGCAAATGTTGTAGCAGATGCACTCAGCCGTAGATCTATGGGTAGTTTGGCAGACGTGCAACCAGAGCAGAAGGAGATAGTCCGTGAGATTCGCCAGTTAGCTAATTTAGGAGTCCGTTTGGCCGATTCTGATAACGGCAGGGTTTCTATTCGGGGAGTTGTTGAGTCCTCTATCATAGAAGAGATAAAGAGACACCAGTACGAGGACCCTATCCTTGTACATCATAGGGATGCAGCTCTTCAAAAGGAAAAGACCTCGTTCGAGGTTGCACCTAACGGAGAGCTACGATACAAAGGTAGATTATGTGTACCTGAGGTTGCAGGGTTACGACAACAGGTGATGGGAGAGGCACACTATGCCCGTTATTCTATTCATCCAGGGTCAACGAAGATGTATCATAACCTCAGATGCTTGTATTGGTGGGATGGCATGAAGAAAGATATAGCAGAGTTTGTTGCTCAGAGTCCGAATTGTCAGCAGGTTAAGATCGAGCACCAGAAGCCTGGGGGACTATTACAGGAGATGGAAATTCCGACCTGGAAATGGGAGGTGATCAATATGGACTTCGTCACAGGTTTAGCTCGCACTCCGCGAAAATATGACTCTATTTGGGTCATCGTTTATAGGTTGACAAAGTCAGTCCACTTTCTTTCAGTCAGGACTACATATTCAGCTGAGGATTATGCCAGGTTGTACCTTAAGGAGATAGTGAGACTTTATGGTGTTCCCACAGCTATTATCTCTGATAGAGGAGCCCAGTTCACAACTAACTTCTGGAGATCCTTCCAGGAGGGATTGGGGACACAAGTGAGTCTCAGCACAACATTTCACCCTCAGACTGACGGACAGGCCGAGCGTACGATTCAGACACTACAAGATATGTTACGGGCTTGTGTTATTGATTTCCGGGGTAGCTGGGATGATCATTTTCCACTTATTGAGTTCGCCTATAATAATAGCTACTATTCGAGTATTCAGATGGCACCGTATGAGGCCTTGTATGGGAGGAAGTGCAGATCACCTGTTGGCTGGTTTGATGTTGGTGAGACCAAGTTGATAGGCCCAGATATGATTCAGTAGGCTGTTGATAAAGTGAAGCTCATTCAGGAGAGATTACTGGCAGCCCAGAGTCGGCAGAAATCATATGCAGATAATCGACGTCGACCCTTAGAGTTTCAGGTTGGTGACTGGGTGTTCCTGAAGGTGTCGGCCATGAAGGGTGTTATGAGATTTGGCAGAAAAGGAAAGCTAAGCGCGAGATACATTGGGCCTTATCAGGTTGTCCGTAGAGTAGGCCAGGTTGCCTACGAGTTAGACCTACCAGCTGAATTGAAAGCAGTGCATCCAGTCTTCCACGTGTCAATGCTTCGGAAATGTATAGGCGATCCTTCCAGAGTATTTCCTGTAGATGATGTCCAGGTGACAGAGGAATTATCCTACAAGGAGCAGCCTATAGCCATACTTGATCGACAGATTAGGAGGTTGCGAACTAAGGACGTGGCTTCCATCAAAGTGCTATGGCGAAACAACAATAGGGAAGAGATGACCTGGGAAGCCGAGGAGGAGATGAAAAACAAGTATCCTTACTTGTTCCCTACGCCTACAGGTAACTTAAACTCCTCACTTGATTATATTGATTGTCTGATAAAACTATATGTGATGACAGTAAGGGAAACCTTTACAAAAATTATTATAAAACCCCACGGCACCAATTCAACATTCGAGGACGAATGTTCTAAATGGGGGAAGAATGTTATACCCCGTATTTTATACGTCAAGTTATTCATAAAAGAATCGACACGAGTTAAAGACGGAACCCTTCCCGGACACGAAATAGAAACCTTTAACTCTAAATTCCTAAATTAGAACTAAGTATTTATAAATTTTACTTAGTACAAAAATATTAGTGGAAGACTCATTACACAATTTAATATTGGCAACTCATTATTTTATGAAAGCATGCTAGTGGAAGATTCATTACACAATTTAATATTGGCAATTCATTATTATATGAAGGCATGCTATTACATGTTGGAAGACTCATTACACACATTTAAACATTGATTCATCCACTACACATTCTTTTGCATAGTGGACAATTAAATTGAAAGGAGTGGAAGGGGTGAAACTCTCGGCCATGTAGCCGAGCATGGTGATAAAAAAATCATTCTTGAAATTTAGCTTCAAGGCCATTTGATTGGCTTAATCCTTGAGTGGGACATGTGGCCAACACATGTGCATGATATAAATACCAATTTGTTGACCAAAAATCAGCCAAACCCTCACTCCATCTTCAACACAACAAGCTAGAGAGAGAGAGGACATAAGCCATGGCATTCGGCCATGGCCAAAAAAAATGGAAGCTCAAGTTGTTGATCCAAAAATCAGATTTTCAAGGTAATTCAACCCTTTAGAAGGTCCCTAGCAACGTGAAGGTGGTCATTAGATAGCAAGAACAAGAATTAAATTCAAGACACAAACTCTAGCCAAGTTGAGAAGTAAAATTGTCAAGGTAAGGTTTAACCTTCTTTTGCATGTGTTGAGGGTGGTGTAAAACGTGTGTTAGGTGTGTAAATATAAGTTGCATGCATGAAATTATGTGTGTTGATGTTGGAGCATGATAGTAGCCATGGAATCATATGTGTTGATGTCGAAGTATGGTTGTAACTTGGTGAACATGAATTGCATGCATAATTGGGAATGTTGGTGTTGGAATGTTGTTGAGCCGTAGGGACTGTTTTAGGACTAATTTGGATGTGTTGTGAATATGTAAATGTACATTGCATGTATGAAATTATGAATGTTGGTGTTGAAATATGGTTGAAGCCGTAGGGGCTGTTTTAGAGGTGATTTGGATATGTTGTGCATGTGTAAATGTGAATTTCATGTATGAAATTGTGTGTGTGTTGATGTTGAGGCCTTGTAGAAGCCGTAGGGGGCTGTTTGGTGTGGAATAATGGACTGGTTTTATTTAGTAATTATGGTTGTTGCTATCATAGATTGCATGGTAAAAAGAATGAAAAGAATTGGAAGGTTAAAGGTGAAGTTGTGTTGATATGAACATGTTGTTGCTTTGTTCAATTATGGCCGTGTAGTGGACTGTTTTGTGTGGAAGATAGTGAACTGATTTTACCTGGTATTTTGATGGTTGTTGTCATTAATTTTATGATGGAAATGAAGGTATTTAATGGTTAGAGTTGGTACTAAAATTGTTTGTGGGTTGTTGTAAGGTTATAGTGATGACAATGTAGCTTATTAGCGTACGAATTTGGTGATATAGTTGTCGTGTGACTGCTGGTCGTATTTTACTGAAATTATATGAAAAAAAGACATGAAATAATGTGTAAGAATCATATGTGGTTGCTTGGTATGTTCATAAACGTTTGCAAGAATTTCGGGCACCTTTATGTTGATCGGTTAGGGACTGTTTTGGATGTGTCGTTGTTGTTCTTATTGAGCTTGGGAGATTGATGATAAACGAGATTATGCATTGTATTGTATGTTGGTTGGGATGTTATAGAATCGTTTCGACGAAATATCATGACTATAGACTAACAAGAATAAATTGGATGTGTCATAACCGTATGTACACTATTATTGAGTGTTGTAAAGTACGTGCTGTTTTGATACATTGTTGTTGATCTTGTTACGCTTGGAAGATTAATGATAGTTAAGAATATACATTGTATTTATGTTGTTTGGGCTGTTATAAAGTTGTTACATGAAAATGTTAAGGCTACGGACTATTAGGAATAACTTGAGAATGTAGTGGCCGTATGTGAATCGTTATTGAATGTTGTGAATGTGGGCTGTTTGGAATGTTGTGTGGGCTGTCCGGGTTGGTATTGAACGTATGATTATTGAGGTTGGATTGGTTGTATGTAGTTGGTTTGGATATAAGGAAAACGTCGTCTAAACATCTAGAAAGGAGTTACTAACGTTAGAATACGTTTTGAATCTCCCCGTAGCTTAACCGTAGTTGTTGGCGTCTTAATATAGGTTGAAGTATTATTGGGCAGCGTATACATATTGTGTGGCGAATAAGCGCTAAAGGTATGTGAAGCTAACCCTTATTTCTTTTTGGCATGGTCGTTGTGAAATGAATATACGATATATATACGATTCCAAAGGAAATTCCTATTCCTAGAACCACTAGGATGGCTAATGATCTTGATTCCCATAAGTTATATTTTTTATTTTGAGATGTACATATGATTTCAAAGTTCCATTTTGATATAATCCACAGGGACATCCGAAAGGTATATGATATGACTATTATTTGAATTTGCAAACGATGGTTCATGTTGACTATTCTATTGAGTCCTTGAAAATGTTTTAAATTGCATATAGTTTCTCACTACTCTGCTCGTGCATGCCTCAATATATCTTTCACCGAGTCCCGGGCCGGGTATGTTATCGTGCACAGTTTCATTGCATTGTTCGCCGAGTCCCTCACTAGAGGGCCGGGTACGGTATATATTTATATATGATGATATGATGACATGTTATGGCGGCCAGGAGGACATATGATGACTTATTTCACCGAGTCCCTCACTAGAGGGCCGGGTACGGTATATATGTATATGATATACGATAATGACAAGCATGCTTATGTTTCAAAGGCAAGTGTTGGTAATCTGAACATTGTACTTGTTTTCTGTACTCCTTATCTCAGTTATGATTCTTTTACTGTTGTTCACACTTTACATGCTCAGTACATATTCCGTACTGACCCCCTTTCCTCGGGGGGCTGCGTTTCATGCCCGCAGGTACAGATACTAGCTTTGGTGAGCCGCCAGCTTAGGACTTCCCTTCTGCTATCTTGGAGAGCTCCGTTGTTCCGGAGCCCAGATTTTGGTTTTTATCTAAATATATGTATATGTTGTTTAAGGGTACGACGGGGCCCTGTCCTGTCATATTTCACTATTAAAACTCTTATAGGTCTGTAGGCATGTATGTGGGTTGTATCCAGATGTGAACAGTTGTGTGTATGATTAGTATATGTGTTCTATCGTTGTGGCAACCTTGTCGGCTTGCAGATATTATCATGTTGTGGTAGCAGCCTTGTCGGCTTGCGTTTATATATATAGTTGGGACGTTCCCACATGTTATGACAGCCTTGTCGACTTATGCACTGCGTTATCTGTTGATAGTTGTGACTCCTCTGGAGACAGGTTGCTGAACATATATGTACATTTATGCGACAGTTCCGAGACTATGTTTTGGTCGTTATAAGTTCCATATTATATTGTTGTGAACTGAATATATAGCTAGCAGGTGTGTATACGGGTGTCCAGATCGGGCACCAGTCACGGCCTACGGGGTTGGGTCGTGACAATAAGACAAGAGTTTAGCTGACCAGCAACTTATTGTTTCTGTAATTTTCTCCACTAAAGGTATTGTGCCCTCGTAAGTTTATTAGGACAAGGGAACCCCTAAGTATATGAAAGGAAGTTCCCCTTCCTGTAACCCAACCCTTGCAGTATTTCCTCTTCCAAACTTGGAGCAACCCCTGACATATATTTGGAACGTTTATCCTTGTTTGCCTCTAACCTCGAAGCAGCTGAGAATATCTGAAATTCCCCTTGTAACATCTGGATTGACTCACCTCCGCTTTGCAGAACATAAGCAAATCATCTGCAAAGCAGATGTACACAACCCCCAACTTCTTGCATCTTGGATGAAACTTAAAAGTCTCTCTGTTGCTATAAAAGAACTAATTCCCTTTAGAGGTACTCCATAGAAATCACAAAGAGATAGGGGACATTGGGTCCCCTGTCTTATTCCTCTCTCTCCTTGAAAAGGTGTGGCTAAACTACCATTTAAGACCAAGGAGTAAGAGACAGATGAGATAAATTCCATTATCCGAATTATAAATTTATAAGGAACCCAGGATAGCAACATACTTTTTAGGAAGCTCCATTCAATGGAGTCATAAGCTTTCTTTAAATCCACCTTCATGACATATCATGCAGACAACCCTTTTCTAGAGTAATAGTTTAATACCTCATGACTAAACAAAATACTGCCTATGATACGCCTTCCCTTAATAAAAGCAAATTGTTAGGACTGACTATATACCAACTAACCTTCTTTATCATGTTTGTCAAGACTTTGGTTATGATCTTGTAAATAGTGCTACGACAAGCTATGGGTCTATAGACTTTAACATGGGTAGGGATGGAACTTTTGGTACAAGGGTCACAGCAGTGCAGCTAAAGGCTCTAAGTAGCTTCCCAGTAACAAAAAAAACTCCTTAACAACATTTATAACATCATATTTATTCAGTTCTTAGTAAAAAAAAGTGTATAGAAAATCCATCAACACAAGGGGATCTGTCAGATGGCATACCTTTAAAAGCTTCAAGAATATCTTGGTCTATAACTGCACTAATCAGCTTGCATTTATGTATGTGAGATATGCATGGATCACTCCTTATGACTTCAGCACTTGGACATGGAAAATTTTCAGCAGATGAACCTATGAGCTTAGAGAAAGACATAAACTCAGCTTCCACCAGCCTGGGGTCAACTATTTTATTTCCAAAATCATCATACACAGAGGTGATAGCATTCCTACTGGTCCTTAGCTTTATATGAGCATGGATGTACTTTGTATTTGCGTCACCACAGGATAACCATCAGGCCTTGGATTTTTTCCTTACAACCTGTTCCTCTATGTAACTCCACTTCCTAATATCCTCCAAGAAACATTTTTCATTTTCAATTAGTGTAAGGCAAAGTGGTTGAGTTGCAATCTGAGCTTAAACAATATCCAACCCCTATCTAGCCTGTTGTAACATCTAGCTAGAGGAATCCATGTATGTGTTAAATTCCTTCAAACCTTGCTTAATAACCTTAAGCTTCATCGATAGTTGAAACATTTTAGTGTCATTGTAACCCATTCTCTGGGATAAATCCAATATTCCCCCAAAGTCAAGATGGTTCAACACTGTCTTGTAGAGTTCCAATAGTTTAGGATAGGTTTGAGACTAAGCACACACCTGAAGTAATATAGGTAAATGGTCTGACACCCCTGGGTTCAACAAGTCTGCTTTAATGTGACCATAGAAGGCAATCTAATTGAGATTCCCTAATGCCCAATCAATCTTAGAGTATACTCTACTATATAGCATATGTTTGTTAGAGAAAGTAAAGTACCACCCTTTAGATCTTAATGTTGTTAACAGGAGAGTATCAAAATAGCTTTGAAAGCTTATATTTCTGATGGTAGAATAGGGAAGCCTATCATGTCCTCAATGGACAAAACATTGTCAAAATCCCCACTCAGCAACCATGCCCTTTGGATACCATTTCCCAGTTGAATTAGCTTCTGTTGTTGTACATCTCTATTGTGACTTTCATTCTTTGCATAAATAATAATTAAGTGAGTAGAGAACTGGCCAGTTGAGTGTTCTAGCTTGCAATGTATAAACTGTTCATGTACCACCTCTATTTGAAGTTGTACGTAAGTCTTCCAAAGTATTCAAATTCTTCCATTATAAGCCATACAGTAATTACAATAAGAAGACCAGTCTAATGCAATCTTCCCCAATATAATTTTTTATTTATGTTCCTTCACTATAGTTTCAATGACACCCATAACATCCACCTTATTCTTCTGCAGAAAGAGCTTCAACTCCTTCTATTTTAAGGGCTGGTTGAGCCCTCTAATATTCCAAGTGGATACTATCATGGAGGGTTCTTGTCAGCCTTTAGAACTCCAGCTTGGCTAGCAACCTCACCCTGAAGAACACCAAAGATATTAGCAGTTGTAACATTATCAGTTCTATGCTCCTGCTGGACAGTAAAGTTATCATGATACATGTAAGCGATAAATGAATTAGGAAGTTTGGAGACTTTATTCACTGCAAATGAATATACTACATAATTCTTAATTGGGTAGTTACACAACTCTTTTGAAGGAGCGTATTTCAGTAATGGAACATATCTGAAAAAACACATCCTTTCGAGTTTGGGGTTGTTTTGCATAATTTTATTTATTTATTTATAATTAAAATTTAGAGATTTACGCTACCTATCTAGAAAGATATTTACGTAATTTAACTTTTAAGTTAGGGAGTTCATGCTTTTAATATAACAAGTCTCTCAACATGTGCGTTGCACGTGGTTGTCGAGTCATATACTTATGATGATCGTATACCGCTTGGCATTCGGCTGTACACTTTTTTGTTAAGTAATATCAATACCATTAAGCTAATAATTGTCTTTAAAATTATGCATGAATGGATATAGTAAGCCATTTTCTAATGATCAATGTTGATCATTGAGTGGTGACTTGCTTTCAGATGTCAAGATAATCGCATAGCGTTTGAACCTAAACAGATAAACAATCCAAGTTTAGTTTAAATTTGTAATTATTTATACTTATTTTGCTTTTGTGATGTATAATCATGTAATTGACCATCGCTCACCTAATACTTTTTTATAAATGATATCGTGGGTTTAAGTTGCTTTCATTCATTTAAGTTGCTCATAACCAAAAACTCAAGTTGTCGACATGAAAATCCCTCTTGAAAGTAAAACGTATAGTTGGCCATGGGAGAAAAGATGTAACGGTTGATACAATCCAACATTGGGAATTGTTTGTCTTTGTGCTTTATTTATGCTGATGTTTCTTTCTGATGATAATTGAAAATTTTGTTTCTGATGATAATGTTGACTTTATGCATTTGGATGTAGCCAGTTTCTTTGCACTCCTAGAGAGAAATAAAGATTCTTTGATTGATGATGAATCTATAAAAATTTAAATGTAACGACCCGTTTGGCCGTTTAGGCTTTTTGACCCTTTTACCCCTATTGACCCTTCCTCTATTGCCGTTAGAGTGCGTTTGACTCATAGGGATGGGTAGCTTGGTTCCTTTCGAATTGGTTTTGAAGAAATTAGAGGCTTAAAGCGAAAAAAAAGTTGACCAATAGTTGACTTTTGGGCAAACAAACCTTTTTGGAAATTTTGTCGATTCCATGAGGTTTGGACAGTCATTTGTAACTTTGTGGGAGTGATTTGTACGGTTTCGAGGCACTCGAGAGCGATTTGGGTCCTTGGTTGGAAACTTGACTTTGGGGGTTTCGAGGTTGACCGGGTCAAGATGACCTCCGTTGTGAATTCCGAGGGCACGGATGTGCTTGTAGCATTCTTTATAGTTAGTTTACATATTTGGTTTGTATCCCATAGGTTCCGAGTTTTTCTCGAGGTTTCTGCTCGAGTCAAAAACTAGATTTTCTAGTTGCACCAGTTGTTAATGTCCTTCTTCGTGATTGCAAAGAAGGCATCGCGACCGTGAGCCTGAGGGGAACAAGCCTTCGTGATCGAGTGGTGAGGTTCCGCGAACGCGTGGAGGGGCGTGTGTGAGTGGGTCAGTCGTGGTGTTTCGCGATCACGGACCATGGCTTCGTGATCGCGAAGGAGTCAGCCAGTTAGGGTAACTATCGCTCTTCGCGATTGCATGGTCTCACACTGAGATCGTGAAGAAGGGTCGTCCATTAGTGATAAAAATTCCAAAGCAAGAGTTCTTTCTCATTCTCAAATTCTAAGTTCTTGAGTTAGGTTAGAGAGTTTTGCTTTGAGGTAAGCTCCTAATCCAAGTTACATGATTTTCAATTGATTCTTATCATTATTTAGTGGTTGTAATAATGTTTGGTTGGGAACCCTAGGTTAAAATTGGGGATTTTTGGATATTAATGAAATTGGAAGCCTAAATGTGATTAGATTTCCATGGAATTAAGGTTGGTGATTATCTAGAGTATGGATAATATAGTTTTACTCTTTATTTTCGGTTTTACCCTCGTGGGCTTGGGGTCACTTCTTGGGGTTATTTTACGATTTATTTCGAAAGCATAGCAATATATGTATCATTAGATTGCTAGTCTAATGTAGATCATTTAATTGTTAGACTTTGAGAGTTCGGAGGAAATCCAAAAGAGGAAGGCCCAGATTTGAGGAGTTCAAGGCTCGTGCTCGGCTTCGAGTTAGGTTACGGCTTATTTTCTTAGAATTTGATTAGCGACTCGTATGTGTTATGTAGTTGTTGACGAGGAAAGCATGATAAGACTTCGTGCATGGTTGTGGTGTTTAATCCACTAGATTGTTATGATTTCTAATTATGTGGTTTTGTCACCTTTTTTTATGCAATTATTGACATGTGGTGTACTTGATTATGTGATTGTGGTGATGGGGGATGTGTTGGTTCTATTTGTTAGAATTCAGATTGATTTTCTGATACATTTCCATGGTAGTTTGATAATTCATGCAAGGATTGAATTGGCTTTATAGTGCTTATTGAATTCCATATCATAATCATTGGAAACATGTGACCCCTCATTCTTGCATTCGTACATTCATACATGATGAAAGATTTATGGAAACGGGATCAAAATGGAAAGAAAGAGAATGATGAAAGTGACATATGATTATTGTCGATATGTTGATACGGCCACGACTTGTAGTTCATCCAGGGTAGCTAGTACATGGATGCCACGGGTCCCCCATGGGTCATAACTATTGAAATGACAAATGCTTATAGCATGTCTGTACAGATTCGAGGTATTGGCCCTTGCATTGCACGGCATATCATCTCATTTGCATTGCATCTCTTATTATCACATCATATATTATCTTATCGAATTTTGTTGGAGTTGTACTTATGTTGTGATTAATGGAGGAGGTATTCCTTAGAACTTCCCAGACTTGTGGAATAGAAGCTTAACCTAGGCTATGACTTGATGCTGTTGGGATATTATGTGCCTGTTGACTATTGGTTGTTGTCTTATCTATTTACCTGTTGATATTTGTATTTCATATGCGTTATCTAATCTTAGTCGGCCTATGATGCTTACCAGTAAGTGTGTTGTCATGATACTACTCCTGTTGCACTTTTTCTGAGTGCAGAGTTTGAGACAGGATCTATATCGACGCCCCGAGTTTAGCCCCGAGGCTTCTTATCTCGAGATCAGAGGGTGAGCCACCTGCCAGCCTGCAACCCTAGATCTGTTCGTTATTGTCTACTTTTCTATCCTTTGGACAGTATTTCCCTAGTGATCTGACAATTATAATGTTTCTAGACTTGTATTTGGATTAGTCGTTCTTGTAATATGACTTCAATCCTTGGGAGATGTATTTGTATTTGACTCAGTGTTCCGCACTTTAGTATTTATGGTAAGTTAAGACTTATATAATTTTTGGTTGTATTATATATGCCTGATTCGTAATTTGACTAAGATTGATTGAGGGGATGGTTCGCCCACCAGGGGGGTTATTGTGGGTGCCATCATGACCACGATTTGGTTCGTGACAAGTTGGTATCAGAGCTCTAGGTTAACTGATCTCACAAGTTTAAAAACATATCTAGTAGAGTTTTGCGGATCGGTACGGAGACGTCTGTAATTATCATCGAGAGGCTATGGGACACTAGGAAAACTCCATTCATTCATTCCTTTCTTGCTACTTTGTTCTAATTGGTATCTAGTTGGTTCAACTTGGTATCAAATTACTCCTTCTATTCTCTCACAGATGGTAAGGACTTGTACTAGAGTTGCGATCGCTGAGGTGCTAGTGCCGGCCGTTGGGGTCACGACATGTTATAGCCCGTACTTTGTATGTTCGGATATTTCGAGGTAGTCGTGGTATGTTGAAGGCAAGACCATTTTCAAAATTATTTCAATGTACAAGTTGTTGTGAATATTATTAATGAACATTATTAGTATAAAAATATTGAGAAAGACTAAGGGCAAAAAGGGAAATTCGCAAAATGGCTTATGGTAATATTGCGAAGAGCTAGGGGCAAAACGGTAATTTCACAAAGTGTTCAAGAATGTTCTTGAAGGACCAAAGTGTTCAAGAAAATTCTTGAGATGCCACTTTGGCCATGTGACATAAAAAGTGGGCCCCACCCATGGTCAGGTGTCCATGTTCTTACTTATAGGGCTTAAATATATATATAGAAAAGTGGTGGAAAAAAAATAAGACTAATTCATCATTTTTATATTCTAGAATCTTGGAGAGAAAGAATAGGGCCATGTGCCCATAAATCTTACTTGAGGGACTAAAGTGTAAATATGGATAAATGGTGGGAAAAAAAAGGATAAATAAGACACATTGGTCTTCATCTTTTAGAAAGATGAAGAAGCTTGGAGAAGCCAAATACCAAGGCCTATTCGGCCATAGTGAAGAAAAGTGGGAGCCTTCAACTTTGATCCAAAAAAATAATTTCTTCTAGCTTTTCTACCATTTGGAAGGTCCTCTACAACATGGAGTAGTTGTTGGAGCAATCAAAACATTCATTTGTGCAAATCACAATCATAGCCGATTAAGAACATGTGTGGGAAAAGGTATGTGTTTAATCCTCTTTTAGATATGTTATGGGTGATTCATGTATGTTGTAGTATGTAGAAAGGATGAAAATCATGACTTGGTATGTTGGAGTGTTGGCCGTGTATATACTATATTGTGTGGGGGTGATGAACTAATTTTTATTTAGTATTTTGATTGTTGTTGTTGTTATGGATGATTTGTATATGTTGTAGAGTGAAGAAATGGATGAAATATATGAAACTATGGAGGTAGTGTTGTGGCCGTGGGGTTGCTATGTGATGTACAAGAGAATGAATCAATTTTATCTAGTATTTTGGTTGTTGTGTTGTAGATTCCACGATGTAAATGAAGAATTAATGGTTTGAAAGGAAGTTGTAATCGTTGAGGGAATGTTGAAGAAGTAATGTGACACTAGCACAAATTTTTATATTTGCATGAATAATATTGTTAGTGAGTAAGTTGTTGGGTTGTTGTGATTGAATTTGAAAGAAGAAATTAGGTTGTTATTGTTCTTATTGAAGTTGGAAGGTCTCGGGTGGAGTAGAATGTTGATTGGGTTGTTTGAAATGTTGTGTGAATTGTTTGAAGTATTCTTGAATCATGTTAGAATGTATTTTGGATAAATTGTTGAAGTTGTTAGTATGATTGTTGATATTGTTGTTGATAATTTGGCCGAGTTGAATTCTCGGATTGTTGTTGGTAAATTGGCCGAGTTAGATTCTCGGGGATGGTGTATTTACAGGGGAAGTGCTGCCGAAATTTCGGTAGAATATAAATGAATTCATTTGAAAAACTAAGACAAGTATATGTCGATGAATCTAATGATTATGTCAATTCTCGTGAATGTAGATTAGCAAGTTTGGACAAATAAGCGTAGCTAGTTGGTCGTGGAACAGGTATGTAAGGCTTACCCTTACTTTCTTTGGCATGTCCTAGAGCCACATAAGGTATGACATGATATGCACTTTGGGGTAATTCTACTCTTGAATTCTGAGTTTTGTCCCTAAAGGGTTCTGTATGCGTAATTGTCCAAAGTTCTGTTTGATATGTTTCCGAATGGCATTCGAAAGACAATTGGTATGATTAACGTTTTGATTTCCAAATGATAGTACGTTTAACTATTTCGTTGAGTCTTTAATATACTTTGATATGTACATATGATTCTAAAAGTTATATTTGATTTGATCCATATGATATCTGAAAGAGATTTGTTTCTGAGCCTTCAGGAGTCGGTAAGTATGCTCGTCTATCGAGTCTTAATTTGTGTGCATATGGTTTCGCATTATTCTATTCGTGCAAGCCTCAGTTTGGAGTTCACTGAGCCCGGGCCAGGATATGTTCTCGTGCGTACTCCTCTGCATTGTTCACCGAGTCCCTCTCACTTGCGGGCCGGGGCATGTTATGTATGATATGATGACCTTATGATATGATGACGGGGTGGTGGCCAGGATGGCATATGATTCTGTTCACCGCGTCCCGCAGTATAGGGTCGGGTACGGTATATGTATGATTATGGATCGGGCTGCACGTTCCGCAACAATACACTATATGATGTTCTATGAGCACGCATGGATGGATCTGTTATATGCATATATGATGTACGATATCGGTAACTATGTTTTGTGTTTGAAAAGCAAACGTTTTGGTATTCTGTATTATGTACTTAGTTTCCGTACTATCTGTTCCGGTTATGGTTCTGTTTTCTGTATTTCCTGCTTTACATACTCAGTACATATTCCGTACTGACCCCCTTTCTTCGGGGGCTGCGTTTCATGCCGCGCAGGTACACCCAGATGAGTAGAAGTCATTACAGACCAGCGGAGTTGGTAAGCTCCACTTGTTCCTGGAGTGCCGCCGAGTCAGAGTATAGGTGCTATGACGTCTGGTTAATATTAGAGACTTTGCAGACAGAATCGTAGGTATCGGTTGTCAGTTCTGTAAGCGGCTCTATCAGCCGATGTGTCCTTCTGTATTATATGATAAATTCCATATGTTTACAGATTTTGTTTGGTTTGAGTACTACGAAAGAGAATATTTCTGAAAGTATTTATTTTATTATATTTTTCATTTTTGTTTGATTAAAAGTCCAGGGGATTACGTCTGTAATAAGAGTCAGAGGGTTCGCTCGACTCCAGATATGGGGTCGGGTGCCCATCACACCCTAGTAAGGTTAGGGTGTGACACGACACATGGTAGGGATCGAGATAGAGGTCGTGGCTATAGCAAAGGCAGAGAGGCAGCCCTAGCTAGGGGCAAGGCACTCGTGGCTGGTCAGGCCCAAGCTAAATCCGTGTCTCTTGAGCCACAGGTGGATCGTCAGGATGAGGTCTTTGAGGAGGAGGGGCTGGGACTAACACCAGCTCAGCCCAATATTTATGCTACTCCAGTTCTATCTGATACTTTGGTTTGAGTGTTGAACCTGCTTGAGGGGTTGACTCAGGTAGATGTTCTACCAGCTACGCCTGATAGCCAGAGAGTTAGATTGGATGATCAGATTCCAGAGAGGTTCCTTACACCAAGGGTAAATCCAGCTGCGGTTGTGGCTCCCCATATAGATAAGGTTCTGAGACTATATTTCCTTCCTAGACCCATGGCAGGTCTAGTAATGATCCACGAGGAGGAGGACTTGTTTGGGAGATACACGAAGATGATTTTATTATTGATTGTCATGACAGGCTCCACAAACTGGGGGATATGGAGACACATAGAGTTTATTATGTGTCCTTTCAGTTGGTGGGTAATTCCAAGCTTTGGTGGAGGTCGTATGTCGAGTGCCAGTCAGCTAGGTTGCCTCCGATTTCATGGACCATGTTTTATCAGATCTTCTTGTAGAATTACATCCCGCGTACTTAGAGGGATAAGATACGTGACGAGTTCAGTCATTTGAAGCAAAGAGGGTTATCCATTGCTGAGTATGAGGCTCGTTTTCATTCCTTGTCTAGATATGTGCTTCAGTTGTTTCTTACAGAAACAGAGAGAGTGAGGAGATTTGTCAAATGGTTGAATACTTTGTTAAAGTTGGCGGCTCTACAGTTAGTGACTATAGGCTTCATTTCAAGATGTAGCGGATCTCACTTTGGTTGAGTCAGTAAGGCGGGAGAGTTATGATAGGGTTAAGGATAAGAGGGCCTAAAAAGGGGGCAATTTCAGTGGTATAGTTTCCAGAGGGCAGGGCCATTATGGGCAGAGTTCCCAATTCTACTCCGGTCGCTCGATTTATTCAACCATTCAAACTTTGGATGGGGGTTCTTCAGGGCCCAGGCGTTACTCTTCAGGACAACCAGTTCAGGATTCTTATTCAAGGTTCTCGAATCACAGAGGGCATTCTGGTTCATCGGCTTCAGTTCATCGAGCTGCACCTAATAATATTTGTTATGAGTGTGGTGAGCCGGGGCATGTCAGGACCTATTGTCCCCTACTCCGACAGAGTAGTCAGAGTACTTCATATCAGACCCCCACGCCTTTAGCGCTATCTTTCGGATGGGATGGGTCTTCTAGTCGAGGCAGTGCACAATTTGGTAGAGGTAGTCACTCTTCTGGTAGAGGTTGCCTCAGCCTAGCAGAGGTGGACATCAGCCTAGTAGGGGCGGAACTCATTCAGGTTAGGGTGGTTATGGTGGTTCGCATAGTGATGGCGGACGGGTTCATTGTTATGCTCTCCCTGGCAGGCCAGAGGCAGAGGCTTCCGATGCTGTCATCACAGGTACTATTTTAGTCTGTCAGCGTGCGTCTTCCGTATTTTTTGACCCGGGTTTCACTTTCTCTTATGTGTCTACATATTTCTCTATGGGTTTGGATATGGTTTGTGATCTACTTGACATACCTATTCATGTATCTATTGCGGTCAGAGTGTCACACCCCGACCTTACTAGGGTGTGATGGGCACCCGACCCCATACTTGGAGCCGAGCGAACCCGCTGACTCTTATTACATATATAAACTCTGGAATCAATTCAGAATAAAATACATAGTAAGCTCTCAATATTTTTTTTTTCTTTTTATAAGTAAAGTCTATCATCATATAGGACCCGTGACGTGAAACATAATAACATATCGACGGGCGAAGCCGTCTACAAAGCTGACACTCTATACCCACGACTCTGTCTGCAAAGTCTCTAACATAGAACAAAACATCATAGTATAGCACGCTGATTCGGCTACACTCCAGGGCCAAGTGGAGCTCGCCAACTTCGCTGGAACATCTTCTATAATGGCTTCAGCTCATCTGGGTGTACCTGCGCGGCATGAAACGCAGCCCCCGAAGAAGAGGGGTCAGTACGAGCAATGTATTGAGTATGTAAGACATGAACGACAATACCAGGAGAGGTACCAGTGGAGATAATCACAAAGGAATCATATGGCATCTCGTATGGAACATATCATGTCATATCATATCGTGTCATATCATATCATGTCATATCGTATCATATCGTGTCATATCATAGCATATCATGTCTTATCATATCATATCATGTCATATCATATCATATCGTATCCTGTCGTATCATATCATATCATGTCATATCATATTATATCGTATCCTGTCGTATCATATCATATCATGTCATATCATATCATATCATATCATAGGGAGTCATAGAGCGTATCATAGGCTGATTGAGATACCTGTACAAATGAATGCCACTTAGGGCGGAAACCATGCATGCTTATCGGGTCATATCATATCATAGCACCGACCAAGTCGGCTCGCCCACATTGCGTCGAAATATGTCGGCTCGCCTATATATCCCGCGTCCGGGCATCCCGCGTCCGGGATGATAATGCCAGCTGACCAGGTGGCGATGAAACATATGTCCCTTCCCCATATCCCCATATACATGTATCCCTTCCCCCCTCCCATATACATATATAGCATGCATGAGAGCCCAAGGAAAGTCATGTGTCTATCGGAGTGACGTAAGGTCGGTAACCTCCGCTTGTATTATGGAATCATCATGGTCGTCATGTCACGCCTTGAAGGAACAATTATAAGGCGAGACTATCAATGAAGAACATTATCTCGGGAAAACATAAAACAGGATCATAACATATTACTTCATATACTTTAAAACCTTCAAAGTAGTCATTATCCAAAAGTAGCTTAACATTTCATATCGTCGTATTCATGGTAAGAACATATCCTTGGCATATTCGTCATAGACACTTTCTCATGTCTGGCTTCATTATTGTCATCATAACTTCGTAGACGTTGTTTTAGTTATAAAAACTTTCAAAATCGTAAAACTTGGATTTTGGAGAAAAATATATATTTTGGAAAACATTTATAACTTTTGGAAAGGAAATCATGTTTTGAATTCATACCTTCTAGCTTTTGAAAACAAGGACGTTATGGGGAACATTTATAAGACTACATCATAGGATTCATGCCATAGAAAGAAAGGGCTTAGCCTTAACATACCCGCGTCGCGCCTTACTGGCTCGCTTATTCGTCCAACTTGTTAATCTACATTCAAAGGAGTTCACACATTCATTAGATCTTTTGTCATATACTTGCCTTAACCTTTCAAGCACATTCATTTATATTCTGCCGGAATTTCGGCAGCATTTCCCCTGTAAATACACCACCCCCGAGATTCTAACTCGGCCAAATTTAGCAACAACAATCTGAGAATGGAACTCGGCCAAACCAACAACGATACCAATAATTTTTCTAGCCACATTTCAATATTCATTTCAATCCGATTCAATTCAATTCAATTCGATTCACATAATCTTTCAACGACTTAATCAACATATTACTTTACCCAAAACCTTCCAATTCAACAACAACCATGCATATCATCATCATTCATGTATGCTAACCTCGACAACAACCTTCATTCTTCATCGCATAATCCGTAACGACGACTACTAGAATGTCAAATGACATCAATTTACATTAACTTACCAAAACGTCTATTATTTGACCATAACCACTTCTTACATATTTTCGCGCATTTTCATCCATCCCTTTACATTTCAACAATAACCATACCTTTCACCCATTAACAACATCATTTTCATAAGAGTCTATGTTAAAGTCATTAATTTTCAAAACAGCCCGCAACCATTACAACTTCAACATACGTCATTAAACCTTCATTCTTTACCATAAATTTTACAACAACCACAAGCAAAGTACTAAATAAAGTTTGTTCATCTCTTCTACACAAATGGCCACTATTCGGCCACTACACCAAG
Organism: Lycium barbarum; assembly: GCF_019175385.1. NCBI lineage: Eukaryota > Viridiplantae > Streptophyta > Magnoliopsida > Solanales > Solanaceae > Lycium > Lycium barbarum. The sequence goes on along the minus strand of NC_083338.1, from coordinate 53,065,599 downwards.
CACACACACAACTTCATAAGTTTCATCCATTTCAATCGTCACATAATTCATAACAACAACAACAACAACTAGAACACTAAGTAAAATCAACTCTTTCCTTGTCATACCAAATCAGCCCATAAACACAATAGCTTCAACACAACACTTTATGACCCTTCTCCATAACTATTTTCGTTTTTAAAGCTTGCTAGACCTTAAAATAAACTCAACACAAGATATGGGATGAATAAAATACCTTATACTTGAAGAAACTCAGCCACATAAATTTTCTTCAACGCCACACTTGAGTAGAAGGAAGAACAATCACCTTTCACGGACTAGTTTGGCGAAATCTTGTTAAATTCTTGTTTTTTCAAACTATAATATTTGGGAGAAATTTTGAGAGGCTTCTAGGACTTTTGGAATACTAATCTTGCTGAAAAAATGGGATTTATGGGGTATTTATAGCACCCCTAAGTCGGTTTCACCGACCTCCCCACGTGGGGCCCGCGGTTCTCTTTATTATTTTTTTGGCAGTTTAAGGTATCTCTCTTAAAATGGCCATAACTTATGATTCCGACATCGTGTGAGGGTCCACAACCTACCGTTGGAAAGCTAATTCAATTATCTACAACTTTTATTTCTGGGGGTTTTCCCAAATTCCAAACGTATAATGCCGTTTTTGCCCCTCCAAGTCAGGTCATTCGGAAACGTTTTCTTAAATCGTCCTTTTGGAGGGCTTACACTCATTTTTGGCTTATGGTTCCTTCTTAGGACTTGCTCAACTTCACATGTACTACTCATATATCTCTTTATATATCTTTTATAAAGACCCGATGAGTGGGCCCCACCTTGGCTTATGGTTACGAGGGCTATCATCGAGTGATCACGTTAACCGATTTACTTCCTACGCTCTCCAAATGCCATGTATATACATTCTCATACTCAGATAATATAATCTTTATCTCTGATCCTTGTGTGAAATTCCCGTTTTGCCCCTGTTCTTCCGCATTATTTCCATGAACCATTTTGCGAATTCCTCTTTTTACCCTTAACCTTTCTCACTATTTTCATACTACCCATGTTCGTAAATAATATTCACAACAGCTTATATATTAGAATAAATTTTGAAAATGGTCATTCCCTTAACTTCGTCACGACTACCTTGAAATATCCGAACGTATAAAATACGGGATATAACACAGAGATTCTATAGTGGTATATCGAGTATGTCGGTCTTGTATAGTTACATTTGTGGGTTATGGTACATGGGTATACTTGGTGATGGATATGGTAGATTATGATGTTATCTTGAGCATGAGTTAGTTGTAACATGCGATTTTGGACTGTCATGCCAAGATAGTCACGTTTGTCATGCCGGGTATTCCAAGAATCAAGTGGAAGGGTACTCCTAGTCCCTCCCCGAAGAAGATTATCTCATTCCTTCGATCGAGGAAGATAGTTGATAGAAGATGTTTAGCCTACTTGGACCATATTCGTGATACCAGTGCTGACACTTTGTTACTTGAGTTTGTGCCTGTTGTGAGTGAGTTCGCGGAGATGTTTCCTACGAACTTGTCAGGTATGTCACCCGATCGTGATATCTACTTTTGTACTTATCTAGAGCTGGGCACTTGCCCTAATTCTATTCCGCCACATCGGATGGCACCGACTGAGTTGAGAGAGTTGAAGGAATAGTTGCAAGACTTTTGAGCAAGTGTTTTATTAGACCGAATGTCTCCCTTTGGGGCACTCCCAAGCTTTTCGTAAAGAAGAAGGATGGGTCAATGCGGATGTGTATTGGTTATTGTCAGTTGAATAAGGTTACCATCCGAAAAAAGTATCATATTCCTTGCATCCATGATTTGTTTGACCAGCTTAAGGGAGCCACCGTATTTTCCAAAATTTATTTGAGGTCGAGCTATCACCAGTTGAAGATCAGGGTCGAGGATATTCCAAAGACGACCTTTAGGACTCGTTATGGTCACTACGAGTTCTTAGTTATGTCTTTCGGTCTTACAAATGCCCCGACAACTTTTATGGATCTGATGAATGGCATCTTCAAGCCATACTTGGACTCTTTCGTCATATTCTTCATTGATGACATCTTAGTGTATTCGCAAAGCAAGCAATATCATGAGAGACATTTGAGGATTGTACTTGGATTGTTAAGGAAAGGGAGCTTTATGCGAAATTTTCTAAGTGTTAGTTTCGGCTCGATTCTGTGGCATTCTTAGGGCATGTTGTGTCTAAGGACGGGATTATGATCGATCATAAGAAGATTGAGGCGGTCTAGGATTGGGATAGGCCCATTTGAGTGACCGAGATTCGGAGTTTTATGGGTCTTTCCAGTTATTATCGTCAGTTTGTGAAGGGTTTCTCTTCGATTGCTTTCTATTTGACTCATTTGACTAAAAAGAATATGTCTTTTCAGTGGTTCGATGAGTGTGAAGAGAGCTTCTAAAAGCTCAAGACTTTATTGACTACGGCTCCTATTTTATCTCTACCAGTTGAGGGAAATGACTTCACTGTGTATTATGATACTTCACGTATAGGTTTGTGTTGTGTTTTGACGAAGGAGGGTAAGGTTATTGCTTATGCTTCAAGGAAGTTGAAGGTGCACGAAAAGAACAACCCCACATGACTTGGAGTTGGCGGCAGTGATATTTTCTTTGAAGATTTGGAGGCACTACTTGTATGGGATCCATTGTGAGGTTTTCACTGATCATCGTAATCTTCAGCATATGTGATCATCATAGTCTTCAGCATATGTTCAATCAGAGGGACTTGAACTCCAGATAGCACAGATGGATGGAGTTACTTAAAGATTACGACCTGACTATTCTGTATAATCCGGGCAAGGCCAATGTTGTGGCTAATGCATCGAGCCAGAAGGCGGTGAGTATGGATAGTTTGGCCTGATTACTTGTAGAGGATAGATCATTTTCCATGGACGTTTAGACTTTGGTAAACGGGATGGTGAGGCTTGATATTTCGGATTCAGGCAATGTTTTTACTTGGTTGAGGCGAGCTCGTCTCTTTTGGATCAGATTAAGGCACAACAATTCGAGGATGTTAAGTTGTGCAAGATTCGTGATAAAGTGTTGAGTGGAGAGGCCAAGGAGACAATTCTGGAAAGTGAGGGGGATTTGAGCATTAAGGGGCATGTTTGCATTCCTCGGGTTGGTGGATTGATCAAGATGATTTTAAAGGAGGCTCACAGTTCTAGATATTCCATTCACCCTGGTGCTACCAAGATGTACCATTATTTGAGATAGCACTATTGGTGGGGCAGGATGAAGCGAGATATTGTTGAGTTCATTTCTCAGTGTTTGAATTTCCAGCAGGTTAAGTACGAGAATTAGAGATCGAAGGGTTTGATTTAGAGGATGCCCATTCCAGAGTAGAAGTATGAGAGGATAGTCATGGACTTTGTGGTTGGTTTACCGAAAAGTGTGGGTAAGTTTGATGTTATTTAGGTTATCTTGGATAGGTTGACCAAATCGGCGCACTTCATTCCACTTTAGACCATCTACAATGCGGTGAGGTTGGCTCAGATCTACATCAGAGAAATTATTCGATTGCATGGGGTGCCCATCTCCATTATCTCTGACAGAGGCACTCAGTTCACATCCCATTTCTGGAGGACTTTGCAGAAAGAGATGGGGACTCAGTTGGATCTTAGTACAGCTTTTCACCCGCAGACTGATGGTCAGTCTAAGTGGACGATTCAGGTTTTAAAGGATATGCTCTGAGCATGTGTGATCGGTTTTAGTGGTTATTAGGACCAGTTCTTACCTTTGGTAGAGTTTGCATACAACAGCAACTATCATTCGAGTATCGACATGGCTCCTTTTGAGGCCCTACATGGGAGGATATACCGATCTTTAGTTGGCTAGTTTGATGCTTTTGAGGTAAGACCTTGGGATACCAATCTGTTGAGAGAGTCATTGGATGAGGTGAAGTTGATTCAAGAAAAGCTTCTGGCGGCTTAGAGTAGGCAAAAGGTGTATGCGGACCGAAAGGTTCGTGATTTAGAGTTTATGGTAGGTGATCAGGTTCTATTGAAGGTTTCACCCATGAAGAGTGTGATGAGATTTGGGAAGAAGGGTAAGCTTAGCCTGAGGTTCACTATCCATTTGAGATCTTTTGTCGTATTAGAGATATAGCTTATGAGTTGGCGTTACCTCTGGGTTTGTCGGGTGTCCACCCGGTGTTTCATGTGTCCATGCTGAAGAAATATCACTTGGACGCGTCTTATAACATCCAGTGGGAGTCGGTCTTATTCGATCAGAATTTTTCCCTTGAAAAGGAGTCGATAGCCATCTTAGATAGGGAGGTCCGAAAGTTGAGGTCAAAGGAGAGAGCTTCGGTGAAGCTTCAATGGAAGCACCGTCCAGTTGACGAAGCTACGTGGGAGAACGAATTTGATATGCGTAGTAGATATTTGCAGCTCTTTACCGAGTCAGGTACCATTTCTACGTTTCTTTTTTTTTTCCTTTCGAGAACGAACGGTTGTTTAATTGGTATTTGATATAACGACTTGTTTTGTCGTTTAGGCTTTTGGAGCCTTTTACCCCTATTGACCTTTCCCTTAGTGCCATTAGAGATTATTTGACTCTTGGGGATGTGTAGCGCGGTTCCCTAGGTGATCTGGGTTGGTTTTGAAGAAATTAGAGTCTTAAAGCGAAAAATCGTTGACCAATAATTGACTTTTGGGCAACGAACCTTTTTGGGAATCTCGTCAATTACTTGAGGTTCGGAAAGTCATTTGTAACTTGGTGGGGTGATTTGTTCGGTTCCCGAGGCACTCGAAAGAAATTTGGGTCCTTGGTTGGAAACATGACTTTGGGGGTTTCGAGATTGACCCGGTCAAGATGATCTCTATTGGGAATTCCGAGGACACGAGTGAGTTCGTAACTTCATCTATATTCAGTTTGCATATTTGGTTTGTATCCGGAAGGTTTCATGTGAGTCTCGAGACTTCGGGGTGCTGAAGCCAAAATCCAGATTTTCTGGTTTCAGCAGTTGTTGATGTCCTTCTTTGTAATCGCGGAGAAGGCATTGTGGTCGCTAGCCTAATGGGAACAAGCCTTCATAATTGCGTGGTGAGGTCCCGCGATCGCGTGAAGGCGCGTGTGTGAGTGGGTCAGTCGCGGTGCTTCGCGGTCGTGGTCGCGAAGGAGTCAGCCGGGTCGGGTAAACACGATCGCGTGGTCTCAGACCGTGATCGCGAAGAAGGGTCGTCCATCAGTGATAAAAAAATCCCAAACTGAAAGTTCTTCCTCATTCTCAAATTCTAAGTTCTTGAGTTGATTTTGGAGAGTTTTCAAGAGTTGTTGCTAATCTAGGCTTTGAGGTAAGTTCGTAATCCTAGTTACATGATTTTTCAATTTATTCTTATCATTATTTAGTGGTTGTAATCATGTTTGGTTGGGGATTAGAGATTTAAAAACCCTAGGTTAAAAATTGGATATTTTGGAATATTAATGAAATTTGAGGCTTAAATGTGATTTGAATTCCATGGAATTAAGGTTGGGGATTATCTAGATTATGGGTAACGTAATTTTACTCTTTATTTCCAATTTTATCCTCGGATGGGCATGGGGTCACTTCTTAGGGTTATTTTGGGGGTTTTCCGAAAGCATAGCAATATAGGTATCATTAGATTCGTAGTCTAATGTAGATCATTTAATTGTTAGACTTTGAGTATTCAGAGGCAATCCGGAAGGGGAAGGCCCAGATTTAAAGAGTTCGAGGCTCGTGCTTGGATTCAACGTAGGTTACAGCTTATCTTCTTAGACTTTGATTAGCGATTGGCATGTCTTATGTAGTTATTGACGAGGAAATCATAATAGGCCTTCGGGCATGGTTATGGTGTTTAATCCACTAGATTAGTATGATTTCTGATTATGTGGTTTTGTCACCGTTTTTTATGCAATTATTGACATGTGGTGTACTTAATTACGTGATTGTGGTGATGGGGGATGTGTTGGTTCTATTTGTTGGAATTGAGATTGATTTTCTGATACATTTCCATGGTAGTTTGATAATTCATGCAAGGATTGAATTGGCTTTCTGGTGCTTATTGAATTCCATATCATATTCATTGGAAACATGTGATCCCTCGTTCTTGCATTCGTACATTCATACATGATGAAAGAGTTATGGAAACGGGATCAAAATGGAAAGAAAGAGAAAGATGAAAGTGACATATGATTATTGCTATGATCTAAGGTTTGTACTGGATATGTTGATAGAGCCATGGCCTGTAGCCCGTCCGGAGTGGCTAGTACATGGAAGTCGTGGGTCCCCATGGGTCATGACTATTTAAGCAACAAATGCTTATAGCATGTGTGAACATATTTGAGATATTGGTCATTGCATTGCACGGCATATCATCTCATTTGTATTGCATCTCTCATTATTGCATCATATATTATCTTATCGGATTTTGTTGGTGTTGTACTTGTGTTGTGATCAATGGAAGAGGTATTCCTTAGAACTTGGCAGACTTGTGGAATAGAAGCTTAACCTAGGCTATGACTTGACAATGTTGGGATATTATGTGCCTATTGACTATTGGTTATGTCTTATCTGTTTACCTGTTGATTTCTGTATTTCATATGCGTTATCTAATCTTAGTAGGCCTATGATGCTTAGCAGTATGTGTGTTGTACTGATACTACTCTTGCTACACTTTTTCTAAGTGCAGAGTTTGAGACAGGATCTACATTGAGGCCCCGAGTTTAGCCTCGAGGCTTCTTTTCTCGAGATCAGAGGATGAGCCACCTGCCAGCCTGCAATCCTAGATCTCTTCTTTATTTTCCACTTTTCTATCCTTTAGACAGTATTTCCCTTGTGATCAGACAATTATTATGTTTCTAGACTTGTCTTTGGATTAGTCGTTCTTGTATTGTGACTTCAATCCTTGGGAGATGTATTTATAGTTGACTCAGTATTCCGCAATTTAATATTTATGGTATGTTAAGACTTATATAATGTTTGGTTGTATTATTTATGCCTGATTCGTAATTCGACTAAGTATTGATTTAAGGGATGGTTCGCCCACCGGGGGGTTAGTGTGGGTGCCATCATGACCATGATTTGGGTTGTGACATTAAATATTTTAATTTTTGTTGTTTATATTCTCAACACATGATTTGCACGTGTATGTCGAATCATGTAATACATGATCTTGTAAGATTATATTAATATTATTAAGATTAAATTTTAGGTAAATCAATAAAATTAAAAATAAAGTACAAGTTTTGCATACGATTAATGATTAATAAAGTCCAAAACGTTCATTAATTTCAAAAGAGAAATCAACCATTAAACCTTGTTCCTTCTGTTTATTCTCCATTGACTTTTAGTTTCATTATATTCCCTTTATTTTCCCAAATTGTACCAAATTTGAAACGAAATAAGGAATAAATTTCCTAATTAGATTATTGGAGCAAGTACCTGTAAATTTAAACACACGAATCCTAAATTGTAAAAGGCTCAACAAAAAATATTAATAAAAGCAGGAAACTTTTTTGAACCAAGCACTTACTGTGAAAATTGGATGAGTTGGTTGAACTCCTATAACACGTGAAGTCAATGTAAGACCAACAATCCTAGATTCTGCTTTTGGATCAAATATTCCCTACAAATATCAATAAAGGATAGAGTTGATAACAATCTTTCAGCCAATTTAACTGATAATTGGGTAGAAAATTATCGGTCTCATTTACCTTAAGAATTACAGTTACATTATATTAGTTGTATGTCCAAGGCAAAAGGCACAAAAAATCCAATACTTACGACTAAAATATTTGAAGTTTGTTGTTTTTAAGCTTGACCGAACAAGCTCTCTAGTTAGTACATTAAAATAATTCTAATTAGTAAAAATCAAAATTATTACCAATTGTGTTACAACGTAATTCAAGAAATATGTTAGAAGATCACAACACAAATTTACATAGAATATAATATTAAATCGGTCAGAAAAAGAATAATAATATCTTGAAATGAAAGTTCAATCCAATCAAACACGAAACATTGAAAATTTTACTAAAAAAACAAAATACCAAACACTGCAAACAAATGATTAACTAAGCCAAACACTAACTTCATTACCGAGTAAATCTCTCTATATATAAGTGTTGAAGAGAAACAGTGTCAAACATCTCACTATAAACGATTTATTTCTTTTTTTTTTTTTTTAAAAAAAAACTTAGACTAAACAATATATATTCTATCTAATTTTGAACTTTTCAATATTTTTTTATAAACTCATTTGTTGTTTGTCTTTATTTTTAAACTACATACAATTTATTTATTTATTTTACTTTGACTGTGCTTTTCTTCACTTAAGTTTGCACTGTTAAGTTTAAAGTCCACAAATGTATTAAATGAGGGACTTTAAAGGTGAAGTATGAATTGGAAAATTGAGGGAAATGAAAGTTTGAAAAATAACCTTTCAATTTAACACTTTTCCCACATTGGTGGTTGAAAGTGTTATGTGTGCTTATATTAAGCAACACATTCTCTAACTCATAAAGGGTTGAGAAGAGGATCACCCCTCTCGCTGTTGTCGTCGCTCGGCTTCGGCTTCGGCTTCGATCAAATGATCTGATTGATATTTAACTTAACTCATTAAATTCGCGGAATTATTTTTTCCCAACGGAATTTTGTTTTCCAATAGGCATAATGATGACCAACGGTCATCTCCTTCACTGAACAAGCACTTCCACACCTATTCAGATCAAAATAACAGACTATAAATTTTCAGAGGCTTCGCCTCATTCTTTACACACTGAAAAACGAAAAACTGAAACATTGTTTTTGCTTTCTGAAAAACGCATTTTTCTTTCCCCCCATACTGCATTCGTTTCAAAACCATAAAACAGTAAGTGTCGTGTGACTACTGTCATTCGTTGAGTTCGCTGAAATTCTGCAATTTCCATTGCCGGTATTGCAGAATAGAATTTCATTCTATCCTACGAAGAATTAATCCAAACCTTTGACAACTGTAAGGGGATTAAATTTTTTAAGAAAACACAATTTTTCTGTGAACTCCAAATAAACATATTATTCTTTAGTTTATGTAAACAAATTACTATTTGATTAACAGAGATCACATGCACTTCATTTGCGCCTTGCGCCATCTATTAACAGCATCTACATGCTGATAGTAGCAAAAAGTAAGCATTTAACTAAAATAAATTTTCAAACTATTAACAAGAGAAGAAAACAGAGTACCCCGTGCCATCAGACTAATTAATACTTCGGGGAATAGCACTTTTAGTCCATGTGTTATTACTATATTTCAATTTTAGTTCGCGTGATATTCGACTAAGTATATTTAACCTTCAATTTAATGATGTGGGTGATTTTGGTATTACTAAACAAAACACAACTAAACAAACATATAGTTAACTATTGAGAAGGGTAATTCGGGAATTTAAATTTTCAGCTTGATTTTCGAAGTGTGATATACACAACTAAATTAGTTGCATCTGTATCCATAATCCTTGAATAGAAGTTCTCTCAATTCGATTCTTTCCACTAGAGAAGGCACGCCCTCCTCTCCACCCAATGCCAATTCTCTTTCTTTCTTTCATTTCTTTGTAGTTTTGGGGTTGCAATGTGTTGTTCCTTTCATTATGTTTTATATTCCTTTTTATGGTTACTTCCTGGGTAGCCAAAAATATATAGAAACATTTGGGAAAAAATCTAATTTTGTTACTAGCAAAACAGCAAAAATATGAAATTTTGGAGTCCAACGTTAGATACCAATATTTCAATGGTTCCTTCAAATTTTATTCTGCAATATTCTCTATCAATATATGCATAAAATTCATTTTCTCAACTACAAACAAGTATTCTGAATTGAAACTAGCAGAAGCTTTATAAGATATGAAAAACAATTTGTGGTAGTAAATGGCGTAATTGATCCTCAAAAGCAAATTAAGTTATTCTTGTTCTGGGATTTTGTCTCCGAAAATTGCACAAGTAATACCTAAATTTCCCTTCTTACAGTTAACTGTATGTCTGTTATTTTTGGTTCTTGGACCAAAATCACCCACATAATTAAATTGAAGGTTAAATATACTTAGTCGAATATTGCGGGGACTAAAACTGGAATATAGTAATAACACATGGACTAAAAGTGTTATTTCCCCTTAATATTTAGTAGAATAGAATATAAATGCACACTAAATAAACACTCAATGATATTTCACCAAATCTTGTAAACCAGTCAAAAGAGAGAACTTAGAGAAGCAACGTCCACCCACATATGCACACAATGTAAGCCTCAACCTTATGGGTGTTCGCCTAGGCGCAAGCCCCAATAATCTGGACGTTCATTTGGGGCGTAAGCCCCGGGAGCTTTTTCAAATTTGAGCTAAAATTGCTTAATAAATATATTTTTTTACGCTAAATATCCAAAAGTTAACTCATAGAAAAATTCTCAAACTAAAAATCTCAAAAATTCAAAAAAAAAAAAAAAATCTATTTGTTTATCCTAATTTCATAATCTTTTCTCTTTATTGTTTACAGAGTAACAGAAATACTTTACACCTTTGTATGCAAAGTGAAATTTACAAAGCGAAGAATTTTGTCCTCCAATTCTTACTATGTTTCCGTGGTTGCATTTTCCTCCTTTATGCTTTATTTTCTTTAAGATTTTTTTTAGCATTCTTCAGTTTATCTTTTTCAAGGTAGTTTTTGCTTTTAATTTATTTTGGTATCACTCTAGTTTATGTTTTGAAGACTCTATTCTGGCTATTTGTATTATAATAAGTATTAATTTGTTATCTAGTTTTATATTTTAAAACAATAAATTTATATTATTGTCATTTTTAGCTTCGAATTATTAAGATAGAGTACCATTTTACAACTCTAATTATGTTTCATCATAGTCATGTTATTGGTGTATTGTATCTTTATGTCATTCACTTTTTCATGACTTTTTTTAATGGTTGTGCACATGTTAGCATGTTAATAACAAATATATACAAAAAATTTTACTAATTTTTTTTTATAAATTTAATGTATTTTTTATTTAAATGTTTATTTTATTAATTTATAAATATTTAAAATTAAATATTCATGGGGCTTACGCTCATGACTTTAGGCGTAAGTAAAACGTCCTGCCTGCCTTATACGCTCACGCCTTTTTAAACACTAGGCATACGTTGTACCTGACTGCCTTCAATGGACAGGTTATTCTTGAAAATCCAAGTGACTCTTGCTCCTTACAAGCTTCTAAGGATTATATTCGGTGAATTCTGAAAATGACTGCACGTTGTAATGCAAGTAGTAATAATTAAACACATGGGAGAGTGAGAATTTTGACACTATAGAATTTTGCACTACAGATGTTTACCAGATACAGTTCTCTTATTGTTTAAGTGTTAAAATACCAAACACTATTTCGCTAAATTTCTAATGCAGTAAACAGATGTTTTTTGGCAGTCCAAACATCAATAACTGTTATATATTATCCGTATAGTCTATAGATAACAAATACGCATAGAAACTAATGAATACCTGAAAAAGAGTAAAACATGCAGCTACAAAAAGGATAATGGCCAGATCCGTAGAAACATTTATCTGACTGTTGATGAGTAGAATGAAGCATTGACAGTGAATTGTTTGTAGACGTAAATTTTTTTCACGTGAAGGAAGTTAGAAAAAGGATGATGAAGCTTGCTTCTCAACCAACAAAAAGAAGCATTGCTTTTCTATGCAGCGTTAGGTTTTTTAATTAAGTAGGGTGCTTAAAAAATAAAAAAGGGTATTTTAATAAATTAACTTTTAGTTTAAGGGTTTATACTTTTAATATAACTAGTTTCTATGTTCGTGTGTTGCACAAATATGTCGCGCTAACTATTAAATAGTAAACACGATGAATAAATTGTTGTAAAATAGCAATTAAATGAAAAAAGGAAAATCCATGTAGAAAGAATCTTTTACATGTTGGTGCGGTTAGAGTTTTAAATCCATGTAATAGTTCTGATGATCATCAACAAAAGCTATTACATTGTGAATCTAAATTATATCATATACTATTATAGCATGCAAGGAGTATTTTGAGAAGCCTAAGTAGATTTATATTTAGAGTTTTTAGAGAATTGTCTAGGAAACATATACATGAACATATATTGAATTGCAATATCCTAAAAGAAAACAAAGAGCTAAAGCTTTAACAAAGAATCAACATCGATCGTACAAATTACATTAGGCCATACCCTTAACATTAATCCTTGATGTCTTGATCTCACAACGAATTTCGGGCTTGTAATATTTTGCAAAAAATTATCTGAGAAAATTGTTTTACTTTCTTTAACATGCTGAGCAATTATCTTTAAACATAAGTTCAATAAAAGTGATGGCATAATAAAGCCCAAATCAAAGTTTAACAATAGAATAGAAGAGATATGGCAATAAAAGATAGATAAACACCTTAATTAGTTCTCTTGAAACCACGATCTTGGAATCCATATTAAGAACCGTAAAAATCGAAGGTATAAGTTGCTTGTTTCGAAAGTGCTACTCTGCCATCAAAGAGCACGTGTCATGATCTTTACTGCCTAACTTTCTTTGTATATTTAAATTCAATTAACAATGTTTACAACTTTACGTTCCGGCTCTTTATGGTAAACTGTAAAGTTAAATAATATTTATCCATGCGTATGTAATATTACTCCGATCTTAGAGTGCTGAACTGTAAAGTCTTGAATAAAAGAGTAGAAGAAATCAATTGCGCGAGAGCTACGGAAATTGTAAATATAAGCAAGTTGGGTCATTAGAAATAACGATCCTTATTGCAATCTTTTAAGAGAGGCGCACACATGTGTGCATGTTCATCACTTTTCAAGCTTAATGTTAATTTGAAAAGCATACCATTGGGTCCATAGCATCATCTTGTTTTGCCAATAGAGTTTTCATAGTGTCAGTTATCATAGTCAAACTGAAATTTACAATTGTCATACTCATTCTCCTTGTGTGCTTTTTAGAATTGACAAAAAAAACAATCTGCATTATTATTTCATAGTTTCTTTTAGCAAAAAATAATCACTACTCACCTTATAATTAGATTGTAATAGAGAAGCTACTCACAAATATGTCAGGTCCAAATTGCTTGAATGGTTGTAATAAATTTGAGACTTTGTAAGCAAAGCCTTTTTATTTATAAAGGAAATAGAGTTCATCACTTAATTAGAATTAACTAAACATTAGGACTTTAGCTGCCGACTTCTTGATGATTTGTCGGAGTGGTATTTAACTAAACTTCTACGTGGACCAAAGGAATCAAAATTATTTAATTCAAATTTAGATTTAAATTTTAAAGTTATTGCTTAGTTAGTAATTGTTTGTATCCAATAAAGTCATACTATTATTTATGAGGTGGATGATAGATTATTACATGGTAAATTTTGAGACATGTAAATAAAAATGTGTAATTATTCATTGTACAGTTTTTAACCAATAATAAAGATTCTTTAAAGAGAATAATTAACGTGGCTTTTCAATCCAAGTAGGATTTGATTTGCTAGTTTTTAGATGACTCGATTAGGATTGACAAATTTATAATTGGATTCAAAATCCTAAATAGTATAAGTTAATTTAAAAATTAATATATTAAAGATGATTAAAATTTTATCCCGACTTAACTTAAACTTTTAAGGACATAAAAGTCGATCAACATTTAGAGGATATTTTCGTTGTTCAACATTTAGCGAAAAATATTCGCTCTTTTAATATATGTAGATAGATAGATGCAGATATAGAATAGATATAGACAGATTTTGTGTTCCAAGATAAAATGTTGTCCAAATATTTTGAGCAACCGAACATGAAAAAATTGGAACTGTTTTCCTCCACACTGAACACACCCTTAATTTATATTCATAGCTGAGCGATTTCTACAGGAAAGAGCATCGTTTAGAGCTTACATAATTGCACGGATTGAAGCGACATTTCTTAGGCATGTACATTTGAAGCCTAAAGGCTATATTTGATAAAATTATGTGCTTTGAAGTTGAAGGATTCCTTTTTCAATAAAGACAAGTTGAGAGCATGAGTATACTGTTTATGATCTCCTCGGCAATTGTGGTCTCTATAGCGTTATTGGCACCCTTAGTCATAGCTTTCTACATAATTCTGGTTTCTGATAGCCAGGAAGAAGTTCCAGTAGCATATGGATGTAGTGCATTGTGAAAATACTGAAAACATTTAAAATGCTGCTAGATGAATTCCAGCAGATTTGCAGTAATGTTCCATTCACATCGTTTAGTTATTGCTACTGCCAAAAAATTATGCCTGAAAGCTTCTTGTATTCCTTTATACAGTTGCAAAACTTCTCGTGTTAGGATTTATGACCTTGCAGAGAGACGACTCAGCTCCAACCATGCAACAAACCCAGAATACTAAGTTCACAAATTTTAAGATAATTCCATGCCTTATGTAATGAGAGAAACATGAATTTATTGACTTGTAATTCACATACATCTGTTTTATGCAATTCCATCACGAATCTCATAAAGCTTCGCACCTTAGGATCTAAAACCAAACTCTCTTCTACTAAAGCATGACACTTAATAACATATCTTAACAACAACGGGAGTATATAAAACCACGTATTCAATGTATAGCTGAGTCCTGCATAGTGGTTACTGGTTTAGTTGAAGAGAAGCCAACAGATCGAATGAGTTTAAATGCAATGTGCTCAGTGACTCATAAGCACGCATTTTACAGACATCATACTTTCCCTCACTATCTATTAGACATTATACTACTTCAGTACCAATTTGTTATTAAAATGAGCCTTAAATTTTTTCTTCTTTTATGAGTTTGTCACTGTTCTCTTTATAAAGAGCTGACACAACGCTTAACCAATTCCTATGTTACAAGATGAATTAGAGATTGCTACAAGAAAGACATACCTATTAATGCAATGATAAAAGGTGAAGACCACAACTTAAATCTGAAAAGTACATTATAGTAGAGAGGGACAATCACCATCTTTGTTTGTGAAATATAAAACTTGTCCTTTTGGGGGTAGGATGGCTATACAAAGTTTAGTAGACAGAAAGATAAGGTCATTCTCAACAAAGCAACAGATAGTATCCAGACACATGCCTGATGCCTCATCAACAGAACTCCAAAAGAACGAAGCAGTTGGTGTATACACAAGCACACAAACGAAATATACAACCAGAGCCAACCAAGTACCTTCTAATAGGAAAGTCGGAATGCATGCCGATAAGAATTTACTTCTTCAATACACTGCAATTGTATATAACTCATCAGTAAGCAATCAGTTTTATTTTTAGAGTTCATACCAAATAAAATTTGTCACATGCAACCCTCAAAATGATGATGTCTTAGTTCCTTAACCAATGCCTCACAATTGTGCTTAATGCTATTCGTGGATATAACAATTGAATATCCTTAAAATTAACCAGGATGGGATAAAACATTGGGTTTTAAAAGATTGTTAGAATGAGAACTTACTTATACAAATAGGCTGCAATTCCAAGAATTATGCACAGCAAAATGATGTCAATGCAGAAGTTTCGACTAGATCTCAGCTGGAAAAGGAAAAAATTCATTAAATCTGGTACATCAAATGATAGAAGTACTATCCTGCTGAGTGCCTAAACTTACAGAGAATGCCATAATATAGTGGCATCTCAATTTACCTGGTTAACCGTGTCCTTAAGCCTAACATTCGTATTCTTAAGGTCAGATGCAGCCTGGTCGATCTGTCCACAAATTAAAGCAAATGAGCACAAGTTCTGAACTCTTTCTATTTAATTGACTAAGGAATTACAGTAAGATTTTCTGACCTTAGTGTCAATCTCATCCATCAGCGGGACTTGCTTATCCAACTCCTGCATAAATTGGATCATCATTAATATCCTTAATATAGGAGCAAAACATACCACAAAAAGAAGGCAGACCTCATTCATATCGCTGGCCATGTTTTTCAAAGTATCCAGACCTTCTGATATGACCTCCAAACCTTGGTCCTGTGAGAAGTTGAACATTAATATTTAGTAACCAGCAAACTAGCAATAACACGTAACAAAATACAAAAAACATCCGATGAATCATGAACGCCCATGATTAAATATTCCAAAAGAAATACATGCCTGTCTTATTTTGCGCATTTCATATTCTTGTCGGAATTGACTTGATTCTTCAGTTTGTTGAAAGTACTCATCGTTGAATCGTCCATCTGTATCCATTCCAAATATAGAAAGAAATGATAAACAACATATCATCACGATAAAAGGAGTTGTATAACATTGAAGTGGATAGTTGATTTGCCTGCACTGGAAACGCTTTGGGAAGGGATGCAACTTATAATCACCTGAATCAAATTTAATTTCTGCACGAGAACCTGAACCTCCCCATCCTCCCGATTGTTTGGGTGCAGCTGCTGCACCATCTGGAATTGCATTTATCCTATTGGGCAGTGCAAGTACCAAATCATTACGTGCAGCAAATTTTTCACTTGAAAGCCCTTTAAGCTGCAAGAGGTTTGACAAAACAAACTCAGCGGAATTAGGTTGTTTCTTGTGAAGCATGAGCAAACACTGATCGGACAACAGCACAGTGCTAAAGAAATCCTAATTATATAATAGCGGAGAAAGGAGTGTAAGAGACGCAGTGACAAGAAATAGCTGCACAGACAAAGCTGCCAAGTAACATTTTAATTCTATAGCTATTTGTTCCACTAAACAGAGAAAGCTTGCTACCGGCCCGTCACTGCAGAGTGGACCACAGCTTGAGGAATACTATCATTCCCTAGTGAGCTCAATCACCTGCTCATACTGATTTCAATGACACAGGTTCATGAAAAATTGAGCTACTACAAACTATCACGCCCTTTGTAACCTTAGCTACACTGATCCTCTTACGATCCAAACGCTTGTTACTGTTAGAATCTTGTAGATATTCAAGAATATTCTAGGATCTTGAAAATATAGTATAGCTTGATTTACTCTGTAATTATGTATTTTGATTATCTTTCCTTTCTAAGAATATGTACACTTAGATATTTAAACTCTGATGGCTTGAGGGAATAATCAAGCAGAGTTTCTCTAAAACTCTCTTCTTTCTCACATATATCAGAGCCATTATAATCACTGCGCAATTACCAGCGACATTAGAAAATAAACCCACCACCAAGCATTTTCCGACGAGTTCAACACTGTTTCAGAAGTTTCCTCACTGTCCAGGGGCACTACACATATACCAGTGGACTCGAAACCACCCTGCGACCCTCTCCCAGAAGTTTCGCTGTTGTAGGGTTCCTCATGCTCTCAAACGCGCCTCCAGATCTTTGACATCATCTGCCTCACGCACCGACGTGTGGAGTACCTTCCCTCTTCTGGGACAGCTCTCGCCACCTTAAACCGAGCCTGTCCATCCAAATTTCACCACATTTTGACAACCTTTTTCAATCTTCGGCGAAGTTTCTCCAAATTTCAGCGACTGTTTCTCTGGTGATCGACTACTATTCCAACTTGACCCATCTAGTCCAAAAGATATGGCCTTTGCTATTTAGCAAACCCCCTTTACTTCTCAAAAGTCATTTCCTACTTCCTTCTTCTAACCCTCCATTGGAAAGCTCTATACCCACACAAGTATCATTCTCCCACTACCATTAAGACCAAATTTTTGTTGCATAAAATAATTGATCTCTATCTTTTGAAATATATGTTGGGTGTTCCGTTAAAGAATCAAGATGGTTAAACTTATTTTGAAACCCCAGGTTTTGGATTTGGGGAGAAACTCCCTCAAAGTTATGGCATATTTTGTGAAGTAGTTAAGTTTCTTTTGTTAGAGAATTTGAGACCTTGAAAACTAGGGATCTAATCCCGTTTTTGAGCATAAAGTTTTATCTACTCAGACTGACGTGATTCAAAAAGCTCTTGAAAGCTAAGAGATTTACCCACAACTTTCATGTAGAACAGTTGACATAAACACTAGTGTTTTTATCTCTACTAGGAATTGAACCTGAGACCTCTTGAGCTACTAATATATCCAACGTATTAACAATTGAACCTAATAAATCCAAAGCAGACAATGGAACAGTAAAGTAAAATGCAAACTAGACAAACCTCAACTATGTAACATGTGGAAAAGCAAAACCTTAGCCGAAACAACATATTCTAAATGGCAATCTCTAATTTCATACATTAAAGAACGCATATCAGTGATGCAAGTTAAAACCTGATTCTAAAAGGGCATGATTGGCCAAATTATGAAGGATAATAAACTGGACAATGTGGCAACTACGGAGATCATAGATTTGAAAAGTAAATCAACTGAAAACACACCTCAATTATGTTTAGTACTCCCTCCATCCCAATTTATGTGGCACCGTTTGACTTGACACAAAGTTTAAGAAAGAAAAAAAGACTTTTGAAACTTGTGGTCTATAAAAACCATAGATATTTGTGTGGCCGTAAATCATTTCATTAAGGGTAAAAGGGGAAGTTTAAGTTAAATTATTTCTAAATATAGAAATGTATCATTCTTTTTGAGACAGACTAAAAAGGAAAGCGTATCACATGAATTGAGACAGAGGGAGTACTAAACATGTGAAAAGCAAAATCTTAACCCAAACAACATATACTTAACGAAAATTTTCCAATCTGATACATTAAAGAAATGGATATCAGTAATTTAAGTTAAAATGTGATTACCAAAAGGCACAATTGACCAAAATATGAATGATAATAAAGGGTAGTCCTGTGCACTAAGCTCGCTATGCGGGGGCCCTAGGCAAGGGCCGGACCATAAGGGTTTCGCCTTACCCTACATTGCTGCAAGAGGTTGTTTCCACAGATCACTAGGGTCACATTTAGAGGGTGCCCGAACACCCTCGGCAAAATATTACAGTGCATATATAGGGTAGATTTTTTGTGTTTATGTACATATATTAACTTTTGAATATCCTGAACAAATGCAAAAGGTTAGCTCAAGCGGTCCAGGGTGTTCAATATTGTCTCTAGTGTCTTAGGTTCGATTCCCATCGATAATTATTTTTTATATTTAGCTTTTATTGTTTTTTTAACCTCCTGAATGAAAATTCTAGATCCACCACTACAGATCATATAGCAGCAACTTTACTAGTTACGCCAAGGCTAACTTTCAAGTTCTGAAGGATAATAAACTGGACAATGTGCCAACTAAGGAGATCATATCATAGTAAATCAAGTGAAAACACACACCTTTTTTAGAGCCAATTTTTGCAATTTAGGAACTTCCTGAATTAATCTAGCCTTTGTTCTTCGAATCTCGGCATTGATCGCAACAGCAGATGCTCTATTTTTCTCGTTAAAAGCAGTATCTGCTTTCTGAAGAGTAGTTTCAATGTCGGCATCGATGGTGGCGTAAAGGCGAGCAAAAGCATCGTCACCGGAAAGAAGATTGGAATCTTTGTTGTGCTTATCAATATCGTACCTGTCGTATTTCTTGCAAATTGAATCCACACGAGTTAGAATGTCGATTACACTCATTTTGTATGTGTGAGTGTCTCTCTAATGGGCAGATCAAAGAATGCAGCAAAAGGAGAAAATGAACAATTTTGACATTAGTTGGAGTTTTGTTTTTCAAACAGGGCAAGACATAGAGCCCGTTTGGATTGGGTTATAAGTTGTTTATAAGCTATTTTCAGCTTTTTTTTTAGTGTTTGGCTGGCCAGCTTAAAGTTATTTTGTGCTTAAAATAAACTAAAAAAATAATTGGGCCCATTTGACTTAGTTTATCTAAAGCAGCTTATAAGTTGTTTCAGCTTATAAGTCAAAAAAATAAGTTAGACTACCAATTTATTTTTTTTAACTTATAAGCCGCAAACAGCTTATAGGGATGAGCGCATCCAAATCATAACATTACTTCTGTGCCTGTATGTGTACAGGCTGGAATAGATTTAACTAAGTGGGAGTGGGTGCATTTATTTTCTTC
The DNA here is from genome assembly GCF_019175385.1 of Lycium barbarum. Lineage (NCBI taxonomy): Eukaryota > Viridiplantae > Streptophyta > Magnoliopsida > Solanales > Solanaceae > Lycium > Lycium barbarum. Next base: position 53,045,640 of record NC_083338.1, on the reverse strand, counting down.
GGTTTATCAAATTAATAATAAAATCAACTAATAGCCTGTTTGGCTAAGTTTATTTTTTTCTAAAAAAATACTTATTTTTTCAATAAGTGTTTATTTTAAAAAAAGTGAGGTGTTTGATCAAGCTTTTGGGAGAAAATAAGTGCTTTTGGAGAGTAGCAAAGACAGTTTTTCAGAAGCTAAAAAAAATAGCTTTTGCCCAAAAACACTTTTTTGAAAAGTACTTTTGAGAAAAATACACATAAAAGCACTTTTTAAAAGCTTGGCCAAACATTAATTGCTGCTCAAAAGTACTTTTTAAATTAATTGGTCAAACACAAACTGTTTTTAGCCAAAAAATACTTTTTTGAAAAGTACTTTTGGAAAAAATACTTTTTAAAATAAGCTGTTTTCAGAAGCTTGTCCAAACAGGCTATAAGAGCCCTAAGAACAAGCTAAAATGGGAACTCCTCGATGGATTAAAGTTTCAAACAAAGTGCGTACAAGATCTAACCTCAATTGATCACTATTCCCAATGTGTAATGAGTAGGGGTCTACAAAATAAACCGATGAACCGCACCAAACCGTTAAATCGAATCAAACCGAGAAAAAAAATCAACTAGTGATTTGATTTGACTTGATTTGGTGTTAAAAATAAAAAAGACCCGACCGTAATTGATTTTGTTTGATTTGGTTTTAGTTAAGAAAAGTCAAACCGAACCAAACCAATCCGATGTTACATGTATTCAATTTTTAAAATTTGTAATGTAATTTATAAATATTTCTTAAACTTTTTCATAGTTTTTTTATCTATTATTATATTATTTAAGCTTAAACTTAGAATTTTGAATGTCAATAAGTTTTATATCCTGTGGATGTTAGTAACTCAAATAAAGTCCAAACCAAAATCAACTCAACACTAATGCTAACAAAAGAAAATTCAATTTACCACTAGGAATGACAATAATGTTGGATATCTATTTTTTAGTTTTGCAAAATTAGTTTAGAGAGTGAAAATACATAACTTAAGTTTTTTCTTTGTCATGTGACTAATATTTATTAGCTGTACTTATTTTAGCATGACTTAGTATATTTAGATTATGGTCATTTTCTTTATGGCTTGTTAATTAGCAATATTTATTTTAACTGATTTTATTATCTTTTGTTGAATATTTTACTACAATGTCATCATTCATCTCACATTTTGTGCTATTTTCTTAAGAAACACCTTAATTATATAGTTGTATCTTACTAGGACTAAAGAAATATTTAAAATAAAAGAGTATATGTTTTGTATCAAGACTATTCCCGAAAAAAACCCGAGAAAGCTGAATAACCCGAGAAAATCCAAGGTTGAAAAACCCGAATTTTATTGGTTTGGTTTGGTGTATAAATCTAAAAACTCGATGCAATTGATTTGGTTTGGTGTTTAAAATATCCGAACCAACCCAGTTCATGTATACCTCTAGTAATGAGTTAGGCTCTAGATAAAACTAAGTCCGAAGAATTAACTGAAGGTGACCAAAAGGTCTTCAAATTACCCAAAATCAAAACCCAATTAAATTTGGGTTAAGAAGATTGGGGTCCAAAATGTATTTTTTCAAACTTCTAAATCTTTAATAAAATACAAAAAAAAACCAAAACACCCACCCATTATTCAATACACCCAAACCATTCCCTCCCCACAACTCCCTCGCACTTCTTCCATATTTAAAAATCAAAACTCCCAACCAAACCGTTCATCTTCTTCTTCACGTCTCGCATCTCTCCTCTTTTCTTCTCAAGTGTCTCTCTTATCTCTCGCTGCTGTTGTTGGTGCCGCTGTTGCTGCTTCTTCTTCAAGATCAAGGTAAAGTTTTTCTTTCACTTGTTCCAAAAGTTATTTGGTAGAAATTTGATGATTTTGGTTATAGAAAGAGAAGAAGAAGTACATGGGTTTGTCTTCAATGTTGTTTATTTTGTTGTTCCACGTTTGAGAATAAGGGTTATTTGTTCCACTTATTGGGGTTTGTGTGTTTGTAAATAGTGTATGTTGTTGTCAAATTATGATTTTTTGTGCTGTTTTTGTTCTTGTTCTCCTTAGGATTTCGAAAAAACGGCTTCCAATCTTGTTGACTTTTTCCAACAGATGAATAAGTTGTTGTAGCAACTTCAGCACTTGTTTGACAGTTACAAACATCTGCTGAGGTTGCTTGCTTTAAAAACCTCTATTTGGTGTATTTTATAGTGAAATATTATTGTTGGTGTTGGTGTTTTCCTGTTATGGTATGGTTTAGGAAAAGAAAGGATAAACAATTATCGCACATACATTTGGTGCATTTTGTTTAACTTGTATGGTTGTGTGTTTGTAGTGAAGTAGATGGTTTTGTTGTTGTCTTAGAATAGATGCTTGATGTTTTGGTTTGGTTCAGGGTTTAGGAAGAGCTTGGATAAAATCCAGGTTGTTGTTGCTGTTGTTGTTATTGTGTGTTTGTAGTAGATGGTTTTGTTGTTGTCTTGGAAATAGATGCTTGTTGTTTTGGTTTGGTTCAGGGTTTAGGAAAATTTTGGATAAAATCCAGGTTGTTATTGTTTTGTTGTATGTTTGTAGTGAAACAGATGGTTTTTTTTTTTAATTATTGTCCTGGTATGGTTCAGGGTTTAGGAATAGATATGCAACATATGTTTTTTTTGTTCTTGTCCTGCATTTATCTGGTTCTGTTTATAGAAGATATCCAATAGATTTGTAGTTGTTGCAGCAATTTCTACACTTGTGGCAACAAGTAGACAATATGTTGCAACAACTACAAATCTGTTGGACATAACTTAAGTTATTTGGTTCTGTTTGTAGAAGATGTCCAACAGATTGTCTACTTGTTGCAATAAGTTACACACTTGTTACAACAAATAGACAATCTATTGCAACAACTACAAATCTGTTGGACATAGCTTCAGTCATTTGGTTCTGTTTGTAGAAGATGCCCGACAGACTGTCTACTTGTTGCAACAAATAGACAATCTGTTGCAACAACTATAAATCTGTAAGACATAGCTTCAGTTATTTGGTTCTGTTTATAGAAGATATCCAACAACTTAATCACTGATTCAACAACTGAAGAATCTGTTGCAACAACTGATTCAGTTGCTGCAACAACCTATTCACCTGTTGCAATAGTTACATCATTTGTTGCAACAAATTCTTCAGTTGTTGGAAAATTCTGTTACTTGTTCCATTTTGTTTGATCAAATGTTGCACTTCTTATTGCCTGTTTACTTTGAATGATGCACTAATCAGTTGAAACTGTTTTTGTTTTTTCTCCTGTGTGTAGATAAAATGTCTCCAGGCAAAAGAAAAGTTGAGAAATCAATTGAGGGTCATGGAGATGATAAAAAAGCTAGAGTGCAATCATCATTAGAGAATCTTGCTGATTTAGCAAATCTATTGTTGAATCAGCAAATTTAGAGGAAAGAGACATTCAAATTGATAGCCAAACTAACAATCAATCCTCAGAAAGAGAGGAAGTACAGAGCTAAGAAGCAGTAAATACAAATGAACAAAGTGAAGAAGAACTAGAAGCTGAAAAAACTAATGATGGAAATGAAGGAGATGGAGTAGATGAAGGCGATGGAGATGATGAAGATGATGAAGAAACTAAAAATGCTAATGCTTCAAAAAATACAGTTCACCTGTCGACGATCATAATTGAATTAAGAACAAAGAAGAGAAATAGTGTGAATGTCAATTTAATATCTTCTAGTAGATTGGACATAGATCACAACAGACGTTCCATTGACGAGGTCATCAAGGTTTTCAGTATTGAAAAGTACGTCGTGAGGATGCCGTTAAATGAAAATAATGATTTGACCGTTGATCTTGTAGTCAAATCAAGCATAGGCAAGAACTTTAATAAGTTTAGGGTAATTCTTAAAAAGTAAGGGTTGGAGGATTTCTTTAGGAAAAGCTGTTTCGGGATGTATTTGGATCTTCTTGAAGAGACCGGTGCACGGTTTCAAATGACAATGGTATATGGGCTTATGAAGCGTAGGATTATTTCTGATGCAAAGGATAAGCTTTGGATTAATTACTGTGGCATGCCGGTTTGCTTTGGCTTGAAAGAGTTTGCCATAGTTACGGGCCTTAGATGTCATCCTTGTCAGCTTCCTACTGTTATATTGAATAAGCCAACCCGGACTAGCAAGACAGCCAAAGAAGACAATAAAGTAAGAAAGGGTGGAAAAAGGTAAGAGTGAGACTGATTGGTGGAGTTGTTGGAAAAAGCTACAAAGGGGATAAGCTACTTGTATATTTACAGTCCAAAACCATGTTAAAAAAGCATAAGTAGTCCTTCTGCTTAGTTTGGTTTGTGCACTGTGTTCTTATGGCAAAAGATACAAGTGTCAACATACCACTTGGTTTGCTTAAACTTGCGGAGGACTATGAGGCATTCAACAACCATGGATGGGGCGGGGAAAGCTTCAAGTTGACTATTGACTATTTATCGAGAGAGTTTAAGCCAACAGTGAATACAGTCAATCTATATGGCTTTCCTTGGGCTTTCATGGTAAAGTAATTGCAATGTCAATTTCTTGTATTTCTATCATCATTATGATTTTGCTGGTATGTTGTTTTCTAGGCTTGGGCATTTGAAGTCATTCCTCACCTCCGGCAATAAGTGAAGGGCTACCCTTCAGAAGTGTCTTTTCCAAGAATGCTTAGATGGCTGACTGTCAAGAGCAACACAAGATTGAGTGTTGATCTTTTTAATCCTCCTTTAGAAAAGGTAAGCCTTATAACACATGTATATAGAATAAACTTAGTCATCTGTTGGATAATATCCAACAAGTATGACATCTGTTGCAACAAGTTACTAATCTTCCAACAAGTATGACATCTGTTGTAACAAGTTACTAATCTGTTGGACAATGTCCAACAAGTATGACACCTGTTGCAACAACCTAGTCATCTGTTGCATTCCATGATTTAGGACGATTTTAATATATCTACTTTTTTGTTGTAGGTTGTGCACCTGTGACTTGTCCCGACACTACGAGAGTTGGAGATGCCATTCTTTGTTACCATTGTGCCCTTACAATATGTGCCTGACAAATTGATTGAAGGGTTGAAATTAGAATTGGCTGGATTGACAGCCATCAGAGGGAATCAACTGTGGTTGATGTTGGTGGTGGTGGTGGTGGTGGTGTTGCTGGTGGTCAACCTATTGTTAATGATGTTGCTGCAGAAATTGTCGGAGAAAAAATAATAGATGATGATGTCGATGTTGGTGGACAAACTCCAATTGGTGATGATGTTAGTGGTGGTATATTTTCCTTTATTGGTGCCGGCACATCGAAATGTGCTTGTGAATGCACCTCTTGCAAGAAGAGAATTGATGATTTGATAAAAAATGTTGAGGAGTTGGTACGAGCACAAAAAGACACGAATGCTTCTTTACAGAGTTTGTTATCCAAGAGGGCTGTCAATCCATCCAAGAAACTGACCTCACATTATACTTCTATTCGCATTCGCAAGAGGGGAAAAGAAATTCCAAGGCACTTGTCAATATTAGGTCAAGGAAATCTGCTACACCCAGAAGGAAATTGTTGATGCTGATCTAAAAAAGGTAAATGTGTACAAGCATGTAGATGCTCAAAAACTAAAAAAGCTTGAAAAATTGGTCAATGCCAAGAAGAGCAAGGGTATTATGTATTCAATGCATGAATTTAAGGCTGAAGAGTTCAAGATAATGACAAGCATGGAAGATTGGTGGCTAGGCAGTGAAAGTTTCAAAACAACACTTATTTTTATTGAAACAAATCTTATTTTGGTTGTATTAGTTGCAACAATTATATATTTGTTGCAACAAGTATATAACTTGTTGCAACAATTCACTTAGTTGTTGGTGATTTCTTACAGCTGTTGGATGAAACAGAGCCAAACTGAAGTTGCATCCAACACTAAGCGAGTTGTTGCAACAAGCAGGGTAACTCACTTAGTTGTTGGATGCGGTTTGTCTAAGGCGTAAAATAGTATGAAGTTATCTTTTCGTTGCAACTAGTATCTATTTTCATTGCAGTAAGTAACCTACTCGTTGCATAACACGGCTGACCTTTTTTATACTTTTAATGGAGTATGTAGATGAAATTATGCTCCTAATGCGTGTGAGGCAAAGCACTTTCACTGAGCACTATGCTTCCACTGATATAATCTTGGATCTCAACTTCTACAATATCATGCTCAAGCAGTACAAAAGGTTGTCAGAGCACACAGCCGGAAGCTATTCCATTAAAGCAAATTCTTGATGATTTTATATGGGATGATGATGTTATCACTTATTTTAGAGGTCCTATAGTAGCCAGAGGTGGTCGCGAGTGGGTTGGTGCCAAAAGGGTGCTTACTATCATGAACATAAATGTCAGACAGTTTGTCACCCTCGAATTCATAATTGAGGAAAGGGTGATAACTATTTATGATTACAACCTCCCACAAATCCAAGATGATAAGTTCTTCATGCACATCCAGTCAGTCATTGAATTATGGCTGAAGCTACTGAAGTAGAGTGACATGTTTGAACACTTACTTGAAAAGCTGCTCAACGAAGCTTGGAAATTTGAGCAGAAGGAGAATCTCCCCCGCAATGACACTGCAAGGGCATGTGGATCGTATTCACTTGCTTTTATTGAGCACTTGCTTACCGGCACTAACATGATGAAGCCCGAGACTCTATTGTGCGACAATTCAGTGGCGGTGGGCAGTGGGTGTGATAGATAAAGTTTTGGAGCCTTGAGCTGACTGTTTAGCAAATTATTACTTAAGTTGTGGTATTTGGAGCCAAGGTGGCTGTTGAACAATTTTTTTTTTGTCTTTTATATTGTTTATGAATGATGTTGCAACAGATCATATAGTTGTTGAAGAAGTTGCAACAAATTACTAATCTGTTTCAACAAGTTACTAATCCGTTCCAACAAGTAACTAATCTATTTAAACAAGTTGCCTAAATGATTGCAACAGATCAAACAGTTGTTGAAGAAGTTGCAACAAATTACTAATCTGTTTAAACAAGTTACTAATCTGCTTAAACAAGTTGATTAGTTGTTGCAACAGATTACTCCTTTGTTTATGTTGAATAACATTGAATTTCTTTGTTTATGTTATATCCTGCATTTTCGAACGTCGAATTAATTGTAAGCTGAGGTGGGGCTCACACGTCAAGATTTTTTTTGGGACATGTGACAAGTTATATGAGTCGCATATGTAAAGTTAAACACAACTCGTGAAGGGCCCTGGGGCCAAATCAAAATGGAAGCCCTCCAAACAAATATTTTTAAGAAAACGTTTTCGGATGACCTGACTTGGAGGGGCAAAAACGGCATTATAAGTTTGGAATTTGGGAAAACGCCCAGAAATAAAAGTTGTAGATAATTGAAATATCTTTCCAACCATAGGTCGTGGGCTCCCAAGCTACATCGGTACAAGGAGATATGGACGTTTTAAGGTTGAAAGGTCAGTGGGCTAGGCCCAACTCGTGACCAACCGGGTTGGCCCAAAAAACAATTATTACAAATTAGAGGCCCAAGCCCATAAATTGTTCATGTGATTTATCATGTGATCAAGAATTATAATAAGGGGCTAAGGTTCAAGAAAGTTCAAGAAACAAACAAAAAAAAGAAGAAGAGAATTGAGAGCAAAAGGGCCAAGGGTTTCGGCCAAGAGAGAAAAAATTGTGTTCATCAATCTTTGGTCCAAAAATCTTGTTCTTCTTGTATTTATAGTAAGCTCAAGACGCTCTCCGACGTGATATAATTGGTTTAGCGAGAGAGCGGCATTTGCGGAAGATTGAAGTTGGAAGAAAGGTAAGAATTTTTCTCTTGTTATATTGGAAGAATTCTACATATATGTTGTAGCATGTGAAAATGAACAAAAGTATGAAATTTTGTGTGTTGGAGATATGTGTGTGTTGGCCGTATGCCTCTAGTTGGAGGGAGGAATATGAATTAAATTATTTAGTATGTTAATCGAGTTGTTGAAGTCTTGTGATGAAAATGGAAGGTTAATGGTTCTTGTTGTTATGGAAAATATGTTGTAAGGTTGATGTAGGAAAATATGTAACCTTGTAGTAGGTTATGTAATTATAAGAATTGAAGTTGTAGGGTGCAAATAGTGATGGTTGTAAGTGAAATGATAACATAAAAATGTGTTGTGAACATTTATGTTGAAAGTTGGAGGTTTTGAGTGAATTATGATTTTGAAGGAAAACTTGTATATTTTGTGTATCTTGTGTATATTGTGTAAAATGATATGAAATGCCTCCAAATCGTATTGTAATGGTCGTGATTAGTAAGGGATGTGAAATTAATAAGATTAGTTTGGAGGTATGAAGTTTGGGTAGAAGTTGTCGCTTTATGTAGAAAAGAAGACTATTTATACTATGTTGTATTTTGTGGTGATTGTCATTTGTTGTTGGTATTGTTGTTGGGTTGGTTGTTGATGTTTGGAGCCGAGTTAAATCTCGGGGATGTCGTATATATAGGGGAGATGCTGCCCAAATTTTTGTAGAAAAGTATGAGTTAAAGTTCAAGTTCTAAAGGCTTGAAGTTTCTAATTGGTAAACATGACCATTTGTAGATTTTGGGCGAAACGGGAATCGAGTTTGAGCGAGCGTAGGACGCAACCAAGGTATGTAAAGTCTTTCCCTTCTTTCTTAGGCATGTTCTAAATATAATAGGCTTAGATGCGAGCCTTAGAAACGACCCTGTTCCTCGGAATTCGAGATTGAAATTGGCTCCAAATCATTCAGTAAGATTGAACCAGTTTCTTCTAAATTGACCTATAAGTAGGCAACTTTTACAAATGGAGCCGGAATGCCTTAAGACTCTCATGAATGACTCCATATTACCTATGATCCATAATTTCATGTACGTCCACTCGGCTCGGCCCAAGGTGGGCCCACGTAATTCTGATATTTTCTGTAAGGCTCTAATTAACCCATTTCTGTCCGAACTCAGAGGTAACTTTTGGTTATTATTCTGTCTGCTATATGACAAGCGTTATGACCATAGTTATGAGTCTCATAATATATTCTGACGTCTGGAGCGGTTCTAGACATTTTATTCTGACATAATCTGTCGTGCCATCCCAAATGACGTTTATGCGTATCTACTATGAATTTTGTCCGATTATTCGATTTGATCTATCATCTAGACTATTTCAGTTTCATTGAGTCTGTATGCATATGGTTTCTCATTAATTTGTTCGTGGATGCCTCAATGCTTCCTTCACTGCGCCCGGGCCAGGTTCTGTTACTCGTGCACATTCCACTGCATTCTTCACCGCGTCCCTCGGTGTGCGGGCCGGGTTCTGTTTACATCTGTATATGATTTGATGATGTGTTTGTATGGGGATGGCGGCCAGGATGGCATATGATCTGATCTGTCTGTCCACCGCGTCCCGTACTAAGAGGGCCGGGATCTGTTACCGCGTCCCTTACTAAAGGGTCGGGATCTGATATATATGTATATGCTATCTGTATCTGTATATGCTTATGACTCTGCATGCATGATTTTGTCTGTTACAGCTCTGTATGTCTGATCTGGAATATGATTCTGTTTGTCACACTTCTAGAAATCTGATCTGGATCATGACTCTGTCTGTTGCACTTCTGTACGTCTGATTTGAATTATGGGTCGGTCTGACATATTTTTGTACCTCTGACTCAGATTACGATTTTGTCAGCCACACTTTGTACCCCTGATCTAGATTATGATTATTGTTGTTACATTTCCGCTTTACATACTCGGTACATTTTCCGTACTGACCCCCTGTTCTTCGGGGGCTGCGCTATATGCCCGCAGGTACAGACGCACAGCGTGATACGCCACCAGTGTAGGATCTCTGTTCTGCGATTTGGAGTGCTCCCTCTTGATCCGGAGCTCATACTTTTGGTATACACTTTTTGCTGTTGTATATTCTGTACATGCGCTTATTTGGGGTACGACGGGGCTCTGTCCCGTCATCTGATTCTGTTATGTCTGTTAGAGGCCTGTAGACATGTTTGTGGGTTGTGGGTTGTCACTGTTCTGACGGGTATGTGTGAGATTGCGACATAAGGGACCCTGCTTGCTGTGATAGCCTTAACGGCTTATGTCTAAGTCTATGTATATATATATTTTGTGTGATGTATTCTATATCCGTATGAATCTGTGTATGTCTAATTTGATTAGTTGGTTAGTACGCTAACTCCGTCTGGTAGGTACGTATGGGTGTCCAGTTAGGACACCAGTCGCGGCCCACGGGGTTGGGTCGTGACAGTTTATTACTAAATTTGATGTGAATTTAGCACTTCACATCAAATCACTCTAATGATCACTCAATTTAGGAAGAATACACTTAGAATTTCCAATCTAATCCATGAAATTACATGAAATTATTATCTAATCCATTAATGATGTTAGTAGATATATATATATATATATATATATATATGTTGATCGCTAAATATGGTTGATTTCCATTGTTTATCACTAAATATTGGTGAATCAAGTAGTTCACATCAATTCACTCTAATGATCACTCCATTTAGTGTGTATTGGACTTAGTTGATCATCTATCCTGACTCAAAACACCATCAAATTGATTAAGTATGTATATTGATCACTAAATATGGTTGATTTCCATTGTTTATCACTAAATATGGGTGAATAAAGTAGTTCACATCAATTCACTCTAATGATCACTCCATTTAGTGCATATTGGACTTAGTTGATCATCTATCCTGACTCAAAACACCGTCAAATTGATTAAGTATATATATTGATCACTAAATATGATTGATTTCCATTGTTTATCACTAAATATGGTTGATCCCCTTTATTGATTGCTAAATATGGGTGAACCAAATAGTATCAGTTGCAACAACTGTAGTATCAGTTGCAACACTGTAGCATCTGTTGCAACAAGTGTAGTATTTGTTGCAGCAAGTGAGTATTAGTTGCAACAACTGTAGTATCTGTTGCAGCAAGTGTAGTATCTATTGCAGCAACTGAGGTATCTGTTGTAGCAAGTGTAGTATCTATTGCAACAACTGAGTAAGTTATTGAACAAGTCCTTACTCTTGTTGCATAAAATATAACAGGTCACCCATTTTCTGTAACAAGTCACTCCACTTATTTGATTTCCATTGTTTATTATTAAATATGGTTGATTTCCATTGTTTATCACTAAATATTGGTGAATTAAGTAGTTCACATCAATTCGCTCTAATGATCACTCCATTTAGTTCGTATTGGACTTAGTTGATCATCTATCCTGACTCAAAACACCATCAAATTGATTAAGTATGTATATTTATCACTAAATATGGTTGATTTCCATTGTTTATCACTAAGTATGGGTGAATAAAGTAGTTCACATCAATTCACTCCATTTAGTGCGTATTGGACTTAATTGATCATCTATCCTGACTCAAAACACCAGCAAATTGATTAAGTATATATATTGATCACTAAATATGGTAGATTTCCATTGTTTATCACCAAATATGGTTGATTTCCATTGTTTATCACTAAATATAGTTGATTCCCTTTATTGATCACTAAATATGGGTGAACCAAGTAGTATCTGTTGCAACAACTATAGTATCTGTTGGAGCAAGTGTAGTATCAGTTGCAACAACTGTAGCATCTGTTGCAACAAGTGTAGTATATGTTGCAGCAAGTGAGTATCAGTTGCAACAACTGTAGTATCTGTTGGAGCAAGTATAGTATCAGTTGCAACAACTGTAGCATCTGTTGTAACAAGTGTAGTATATGTTGCAGCAAGTGAGTATCAGTTGCAACAACTGTAGTATCTGTTGCAGCAAGTGAGTATCAGCTGCAATAACTGTAGTATCTGTTGCAGCAACTGAGTAAGTTGTTGAACAAATCCTTACTCTTGTTGGATAAAACACAACAAGTTACCCATTTTCTGTAACAAGTCACTCCACTTGTTTGATTTCCATTGTTTATCACTAAATATGATTGATTTCCATTGTTTATCACTAAATATGGCTGATTCCCTTTGTTGATCACTAAATATGGGTGAAAAAAGTAGTATATGTTGCAACAACTATAGTATATGTTGCAACAAGTGAGTAAGTTGTTGAACAAGTCCTGACTCTTGTATTGATACTTCTTAAAAACTCCGATTTTTTATAATATGTTCAACAACTCACTAGTTGTTGCAACAATGCCTGTCAGTTGTTGGATAAAATGCAACATGTTACTAGTTGCTACAACAAGTCCTGTTACTTGTTGGATAAAACCCAACAAGTTACAGTGCTGTTGCAACAAATTCATTACTTGTTGGAAACTGTACAATAATTTATTAAGAAGAATACACACATTTGTGATTTGAACACGAACAACATATCATATAAATCAAGTTCACAAACACCAAGAACATAAATTACCATGCTAAGAAATAATAACATTAAAATGTCATAAAGTTCCAACAAATAACTATTATTACAAGACAATGCAATTTACAACTATGGAGCATTTCGGCTTGGAAATGTTATTTTTTTGTGGCCAGCTGTTTTGCATAAGGAGCATTTGTTTTTCCTCATATCCCTCTTTGTCCACCTTCTTCCGGGTTTGCTAGAACTTAATAGTTTCACATCCCTTAGCCACCACTTGCACTCCGGATGTTCACATCTAAAGCAATACACAGTTCCCGAATTGAATGACATTCCTTTATAAAATACTATTTCTTCATCTTGAACATGGCTAGACTGTGACGATTGTGCAGCACACAGTGTATTACTCGCAAGTTCGGGTATAGGAATTGGCTCTCCCTTGCTTCCATTATGTGGAACATCCATATTGTCACGACCCAATCGGAGGGCCATGACGGGTACCCGGAGCTGACCTACCGAGCACCACTTAATCTGCTTCATATAACTATATATCGGTGGACCACATATCTAACTCACAATTAGTATAATCTAGACGGACACAAAATCTCAAATGAAAACTCCTCTATAAGATCATTTTCAACTCTGCCCCATATGTGAATATATACCCAAGTCAACAAGGCTAAAAAAATGATATATAAGTAGGAATCGATGAGGTTATGAGACGTCCAACTATACACACATACATGTCTACGAGTCTATAAACAGAATGCTAGGAGTCATAAAAATGGGACAGGGCCCCGCCATGCCCATATATGCACAAAAGAGTAATACCAATGGACTGCGACTCCGAAATGAATGGACCGCTCCTGAGACTTCGCTGATGAAGCTCCTAAGGATCTGATCCGTCTCCCTGCCTACCTGTGGGCATGAACGCAACGTCCACAAGCACAAGAACGTTAGTACGAACAATGTACTAAGTATGTAAAGCATGAGCAACAACATAATAAAGATACGAGGGGCAAGAGATAAAAGAGATAACATATACATTTGATTGCCTCTTAAGGCGAATACCATGTATGCTTAGCTCTTTCTTTCAAAACAATATTCATACATACATACTATATATATATATATATATATATATATATATATATAGTAAACTGCCCAACCATGTAGGTACGGTGTTATCATCAAACGTATAGTATACTGCCCGGCTATATAGGCACGGTGTTATCAACATTATCCCGCATCCGGACATCCCGTGTCCAGGCATCTCGCGACCAGGACGATATCATAAGCTGCTCACTACAGTGGTGTGTCTGCCCAGCCGCCTATAGGGAGGCACGATGGGAAAGAAATACATATATAAATAAATTTAGCATGCATGAGATCCCAATGAAACATTTCTACTCTATCGGAGTGACGTAAGGTTGGTAACCTCCGATGCGTCATTATGGAACCATCACCATCATTATATCCTACCTTGAAGGAACAACTATCATAAGGTGAGATCAACAATAATGAACAGAATCAATAACCATGAGACAAGCTCAATGGTATCATGAGAATATTAAGAACTTTCATCTTTGGCCTTTTTAGATTTAAAACCATCATCGTAATCATCATCACTATCATGTCTCACTTTGAAGGAACAATAATGTAAGACGAGGTCAATTATAATAAATGTAATCAAGAATTATACAATAATCTCAATCATATCATGAGAACATCTAGAACTTTAGGCTTTGGTATTGCTAAACATGGAGTGAATCTTGAGAATGATGGACTTCTAGCATTTTTAGGAGTAAGGGTAAGATGGATAGCATGTATGGAATCATCACATAGGAATTATGCCTTCTAAAAAAAGGGTTATCCTTACATACCTTCACATCCTTTTAATTACTTAACGTTTTCCTCCAAAGCCCGTAAAATCTACATTCAGGAGGGTTTATAACAAGGTTAAGTCTTAAAAACATGCTTAAGTTCAAACTAAAGCAACTAAAAGGCTAACGGAATTTGGGCAACACTTCCCCTATTTCATCAACTTCCACTATATGGCAAAGAAACTCCCAAACAACAATAACAACATCCATAATATCATAATCAAGAATTTACATCCAAATAAATTTCAAATTTAACCAAAATCCCCTTTTTAAGTTCACCTCATAGTCATCTTTTTCACTATAACACTTATAGCTTCTCCACTTTAATTCTTTTCCTTCCTATGGGTTGCTAAACCTTTACATCAACTCAATCATACAAATACAATGAAGAACATACCTTATAATAGAAGAACTTCACCTTAATCAATTGTCTCTTCAATACCAATTTCACCACAGCTTTGAAAGGAAGCAAGAACCATCACTCTCCATGGATTTACCTTGAGGTTTGATGTTGATTCTCTCTTTAGATGATATGGAAAGATGTAGTTTGTTTGGGAACCTTCAAGAACTCTTAGAAGTCTCTAAAGAGGTGGGGAAATAAGTGTGGAAAGTTAGAAATGAAGTTGGGGTCGTTTGGAATTTAAAAAGGTGGCAAAATCACCCCCCGTTCCAATTTTGTGATGAGTATGCAGCCTAGCATACTGAGTATGCGGCCGCATACTCCCTCCTCAGCTTGAGGATGATGTTGGGCGGTGAGCTCTCCCAAAATAGAGAGTTTGCGTTCTTTTCGATTCGTTTGACCTCCAATCCTTATGGAACCTTCTTGGCACTTATATAAAACTTCATTAAACATCCAAAGGGCTCTATATCTCTTTCTCAAAGTAATGCTCAGAAGTGTATATCTCAAATGATATGAAATCTTCCCAAAACATGACTCGAACTCCAATTCCTTCAACGAACTCGCTTTCACTGATTCATTGAATTTTGAAACCTTAGGGTACATGCTTAAAGTTATAAAATATCCTTCTTAGCCTTATAAGGGCTTCATTTCCACTTTAGGCTTATGTTAATCACTCATAATGCAAGCGACACGAAATTTCCAAGGTGTAACACATATCCACCCATCCAATTTATCATTTAACACATCTTGTTGGTCTTGAGCTAAATTATGATTCTCTACCGGGCTTCCAACCACGTATACCCTTAAGATGGGCCTAGCTACATCATTCTAATAAGTATGAAAACGACCCTGATCGGTTATCTTAAAAGGCAAGACCCTCTGGTTTTCAAAAGAGCTATGCATGTAAGTGAAGACAAGGTCATTCGGTTCACAAGTTAATTCACAATAGGTGATGATTAAGTTCATAAAATCATCAAACTCAACAGTTCTTTGGACAGTCATCGCTATCGTCTCTAACATGTGACTACCTTTCCGTCCTCAAATATATCAATTGTTCTTCTCGATCTACTCACCATGGCAATCAGCACTTATTATTATTGAGTCCCCCATTAATGGTGCCTGAAGATATTTTGTTTTAAGAAAATCAGTCATGACCAGCCCAAGTCAAAGGCCACTTAAATTTATGATTAAGTTAATCATAAATTATTATTATTATTATTTTGTAATTTTGGAACCACTTAATAATTAACTAACTCAGAAATTTAAGTGTCCTTTGAGCTTAGATGGTCAAATTTGTCACCTATAGTAATTACAACACTTGAATGTCAAGTGTTGAAATTATTAAAGGTGACAACTTTGACCAGAACAAGTCAAAGTCCACTTAAATTTATGATTAAGTTAATTATTGAGTGGTTTTTTCTGTAATTTCGGACCCAAATTAGTTAACTTAATCACAATTTTGAGTGAGTTTTGAGCTTGGATGGTCTAAGTCATCACATTTAGTAATTACAACACTTGAATGTCAAGTGTTGAAATTACTAAAGGTGACTACTTTAACCAGCACAAGTCAAAGCCCATTTAAATTTATGATTAAGTTAATTATTGAGTGGTTTTTTCTGTAATTTTGGACCCAAATTAGCTAACTTAATAACAATTTTAAGTAACTTTTTGGAACAAATAACTGACTTGTTGCAACAAGTAGGTTACTAGTTGCAACAGCTTCAGTTTTTGTCTCTATCTCATATCAAAATGGAACAACTATGTGACTTGTTGGAACAACTAACGTACTTGTTGCAACAAGTATGTAACTTGCTCCAACTACTTGGTTACTTGTTGGAGACAACTTCAGTTTGTCTGTTTCATAAAAAAAATGCAACAACTAAGTGCCTTGTTGGAACAAATAACCGACTTGTTGCAACAAGTAGGTTACTAGCTGCAACAACTCACTTATTTGTTGGAGACAGCTTTAGTTTTTGTTTCTGTTTCATAACAAAATGGAACAACTATGTGAATTATTGGAACAACTAACATACTTGTTGCAACAAGTATGTAACTTGTTCCAACTACTTGATTACTTGTTAGAGACAGCTTCAGTTTTTGTCTGTTTCATAACAAAATGCAACAACTAAGTGACTTGTTGAAACAAATAATTGATTTGTTGCAACAAGTAGGTTACTATTTGCAACAACTCACTTATTTGTTGCAGACAGCTTCAGTCTCTGTTTCATCCAACAACAGTAAAATATGTCCAAAAGTTGTTGTACTTGTTGCAGCAAGTAGCATACTTGTTGCAACATGTAACTCAGTTGTTGGAAAGAGTAGGAGCTCTCCAACAGATTTCACAGTTGTTGCAAAAGTAAAACAGGCGTTGTAAATTATTTATTCACATTTTTAGTAATTGTTGCAATAGATTAGTAAATCTGTTGCAACAACTTCATAATTTATTGCAACTGTTGCAGAAACTACAACAACTATTGCAAAAAGTTCAAAAGCTCTTATACAGCAGCTTTAGAACTTGTTGCAACAACTACAACTGCTACTGTAAATTGTTGGAAAATCAGCAACTACGAAACTATACCCAGATGAGCAATTGAAACAACACATTATTGTTTTACTTGCCAAATGATCAGAAAACATTTATGAAGTTATGCCCAATGCTACACGAATGACATTCAGTCAAAAAATTGCAAAATGATTTTTTTTCTTGAGAAATGGCGGATGAAGAAGAAGAAGAAGAAGAAGAAGAAGGAGAAAGCAGCAATAATGGCGGACAAAGAAGAAGAAAAAGAAAAAGAAAAAGAAAGCAACAGAGAAAAAGAAAGCAACAGCAGAAGAAGTAGAACAAGAAGCGAAGAGAGAAGCACGAAGAAGAGAAGACGAAGAGAAGCGAAGAACAAAAATGAAGAAAGCGGCGCTGAAGAGGAGTTTTTTACCCATTTTGGTATTTTAGGGTTTATAGTGGTTGGGTCAAAGTGTTAAAAATAAAACTTGGGAGAAAAGTGTTAAAAATAAAGATGAGGGTCAAAGTGCCAAAAATGAAACTATTGGGCAAGCTCAAAACCCCTTAATCACTAATCAAACTTTATCACTTCTACTCAATAATTAAAACTTGAGTCACCTACACTTAATTTTGAAACTTAAAAGCCACCTATAATTAAATACCCCAACTCCCTTTAAGGGTGCGTTCGGTATGGAGGGAAATTTTTCCCAAAGAAAATATTTTTCTGGAAAATGTATTATTGAAAAATAAGTGAATTTCTATTTATTTTCTCATGTTCGTTTGGGTAGTGTAAAATAAGTGAATTTCTTACTTAATTTCTCATGTTCCTTTGGTTGGCAGAAAACATTTTCCGAAAAATACCCTGTTTCGCTAAGTCGTGCGGGCACCTACCTTTCCCACCTCGGTAGGCAAACCCTTATCCCAACAATCTTAAGACATGAAATAATAAATAAATAAGCGGAAGAGATAGAAATACGTAAGTCTGACAATAATGATGTAAGAACATGCGGAAGTAAGGAAATACATCAAATCCACCTAGAATCTGGTCTAACCATACAAGAGCCTCTAACTAGATACTACAAGTCTGAAGGTAATAAAAATACATCAATAGTCTCAAAAGTATGTCTTAGAACGAAAATAAAGATATAATAGATAGAGGAATCTTCGGGCAGCAAACGTCCCCATGCTCACCCTGAAGACTCGAATCAGCAGATCCTCGAATAGCTATCAGCCACGAGGTGTAGAGGTCGAACCCACCTGGAACTCTGCATCCATAAAAGAATGCACCAAGTGCAGGTTAGTACAAACAACAAGTACTGGTAGGTATCATAGGCCGACTAAGATTAGCTAACATATATCAAGGCAATAAAGTAAGATAAACAGGTAAATCAACAAGGTATAAGTCAACACGAATCGGTAACCAAGCACACGCCATTGCCTATGTTATAGCATCTAAACCCAAATGTACCAAGTCTCAATATATTCAATCCGAACCCGCACATCACAAATACATCACAAGAATATCATAATAGAAGCCATAGTACAATGCAATGCAATAATGTATGGAATATGAGTGCCATGCATATGCACCGTACATATGTACTCCGATGATGGAACATCACATCTCGGCAGCACAACCCATAGGGGACCTGCGAAGTCCATGTACCTCATGATTCCGGCAACAACCTCAGCAATCGCTCTGATATACAATCTGGCATAGTCCTCAGCCTGACTATCTCTCTGATATACAATCTGGCATAGTCCTCAGCCGAATAAGTAGTCCGGACCGGAAGGAAATGGGCTGATTTCGTCAGCCTGTCCACAATAACCCAAATGGAGTCGTACCTGCGTAGAGTACGCGGCAACCCAACAATGAAGTCCATATTAATCATCTCCCATTTCCAGGCTGGAATCTCCATCTCCTGTAACAACCCACCGGGCTTCTGATGTTCAACCTTGACTTGCTGACAGTTCGGGCACTGACTAACAAATTCAGCAATGTCTTTCTTCATGCCGTCCCACCAATACAAACACCGAAGATCCCGATACATCTTGGTGGAACCAGGATGAACAGAATACCGGGCATAGTGTGCCTCGCCCATAATCTGCCGCCGTAAGCCCGCAACGTCCGGTACACAGAACCTGCCGTCGTACAATAATACTCCTTCAGGCGAGATTTCGAACTGAGTCGTTGCTTTATTAAGGGCCACATCCCTGTACTGAATCAAAGTAGGATCCTCAAACTGGCGCTGCTTTACCTCCTGAATAATAGATGACTCAGCAACTGGGCGAACAGAAATCCCAGAATCTCCAGAATCTGTCAAACGGACTCCGAGGCTGGCCAGCTGATGAATATCACGAACCAGATCTCTCTTATCAGATGGAACATCAGCCAGACTGCCTACGGACTTGCGGCTAAGCGCATCAGCTACCACGTTGGCTTTCCCTGGATGGTACAGAATATCAACGTCATAATCCTTTAGTAGCTCAAGCCATCTCCGCTGCCGCAAATTTAGCTCCTTCTGCTTAAAAATATACTGGAGACTCTTATGGTCCGTATAGATATCAACGTGGACTCCATATAAATAATGCCGCCAAATCTTCAAGGCATGAATCACCGCGGCCAACTCAAGATCATGAGTGGGATAGTTCTTCTCGTGCGGTCTGAGCTGCCGGGAAGCATAGGCTATAACTCGACCGTGCTGCATCAATACACACCCTATCCCAATACCAGAGGCGTCACAATATACAACGTACCCATCAGACCCCTCTGGAAGGGCCAAAACTGGCGCTGAAATCAATCTCTCCTTCAGCATCTGAAAGCTGCGCTCGCAGGCATCTGACCACTGGAATTTTGCTGCTTTCTGGGTAAGCCTCGTCAGTGGTGCTGCAATAGAAGAGAAGTCCTCCACAAACCTGCGATAATACCCAGCCAATCCCAGAAAACTGCGCACCTCAGTCGGTGTAGTAGGCCTGGGCCAATTCTGCACAGCCTCAATCTTCTGCGTATCGACCCGAATACCGTCTGCGCCGACAATATGACCCAAGAATGCCACAGAAGTCAACCAGAACTCGCATTTAGAGAATTTAGCATATAACTTCTGCTGACGGAGAATGCCAAGTACCGTCCGCAAATGATCTGAATGCTCCTCAGCTGATCGCGAGTAAATCAGGATATCATCAATAAATACAATAACAAACATATCCAGGAATGGCCGAAATACCCGGTTCATCAGATCCATAAATACTGCTGGAGCATTAGTCAGCCCAAAAGACATAACTCTGAACTCATAATGCCCGTACCGGGTCCTGAATGCAGTCTTCGGGATATCGGACTCCCGTACTCGCACCTGATGATAGCCCGAGCGCAGATCTATCTTGGAAAAGTGTCTAGCACCCTGCAGCTGGTCAAACAAGTCATCAATCCGGGGAAGGGGATATTTATTCTTAATAGTCACCTTATTCAGCTGCCGGTAGTCAATACACATCCGCAACGACCCATCCTTCTTTCTAACAAACAATACCGGCGCTCCCCAGGGTGATGTGCTGGGCCTAATAAAACCCTTATCCAGCAAATCTTTCAGCTGCTCCTTCAACTCCTTCAACTCTGCTGGTGCCATCCGATACGGAGGAATAGATATAGGCGCCGTGTCCGGCATCAACTCAATAGAAAAATCAATCTCCCGCTCAGGCGGAAGGCCAGGAAGCTCGTCCGGAAAAACATCTGGGAACTCACTGACGACCGGGACAGACTGAAGGGTAGGCACCTCCGCTGCGGTATCATGCACACGGACCAAATGATAGATATAACCCTTCTGGATCATCTTCTTAGCCTTGAGGTATGAAATAAACTTACCCCTCGGCGATGCAGTAGATCCGAACCACTCTATAACTGGTTCCCCTGGAAACTGGAAACGGACTACCTTTTTCTGGCAGTCGACATTAGCATAACAGGAAGACAACCAGTCCATACCCATAATGACGTCAAACTCAAACATGTCTAGCTCTACCAAATCAGCCTTAGTGGTACGATCATAAATGGTCACAGAACAATCCCTATAGATCTGTCTCGCTACAATAAAATCCCCAACTGGCGTAGCTACCTCGAATGGCTCTATAGGCTCAGACACTATCCCAATCTTACTAGCAACGAGCGGGGAAATATATGATAAAGTAGAGCCAGGGTCAATCAATGCATATACAGATCTGGAGAAAACCAGTAATGTACCTGTGACGACGTTTGGCGAAGCCTCCTGATCCTGGCGGCTGGCCAAAGCATATATGCGGTTTGAGGGACCGCTAGAACCTGAAGCGCCTCCGCGGCCTCGACCGCGTCCTGCCGGTGCTGGAATACCCCGCCCTCCAGGGCGTGCAACAGATGGTACAGAGGAAGAACCGGCGGCTGACCCTGTCTGCTGAGCCGCATTACCCGAACCACTGGCCAATGGGCAGTCTCTCATAAAGTGGCCCTGACCGCCACAAGTAAAACAAGCTCCCGTCGCTCGGTAACACTCCCCGGGATGAGACTTCCCGCAATGTGGACAACGGGGTCTAGGTGGTCTGGCCTGACTGGGACCCCTGGATATCTGTGATCCTGCCACTCTGGAGCCCTGACCGGCCCCAGACGGTCCCGTACTGTCGAATCTCCGGCTACCTGACTGAGTACCCCGGCCGGAGGGAGGATAATATCTGTCAGATTGCTGCTGCTGCTGAGGCTGTCCGCCTCGAGAATCCCCTGAATAACCCGCGGATCTAGCCCTCTTGGGCGGCCTCCTGTCTCGATCTCTGCCAGCAGGATCAGATCTGCGACGGTCCTCCATACCCATCGCATAGGCCTGAAGCCGGGAAATATCCATGTCTGTCTGCAGTGACACGGCCATACAGCTGTCTACCAAGTACCGGTCCAATCCCATAACATATCTGTGCATCCGATCGGACATGTCTGCTACCACGGCCGGTGCATATCGGGCCAGAGAATCAAACTCAAGGCTATACTCGCGAACACTCCGACCCCTCTGCTGCAGGCGTAAAAATCGATCAGCCCGTGCCCGCCGTAACTCTGGTGGCAAAAAGTGGCGGGTGAATGCTGTCACAAACTGATCCCAAGTGGCTGGAGGGGCACCCTCTCCCCTAGACAGCTCCCAAGTCTCGTACCAATGAGTAGCCACATCTCGGAGCCTGTGTGAAGCCAGCTCAACTGACTCGGTCTCAGAAGCCCTGACCAAATCCAGCGAGCGTCGCATCCCCCGAATAAAGTCATGGGGGTCCTCATCGGGCTTAGACCCGAAGAACTCTGGAGGGCCACATAGCAGAAACTCCCGAACTCTCAGGCTGTCCCGCCTGTCATCGTCATCATCGTCCCTCCGCCCGCGTCTGCGAGCCTGCCCTGCTACCAACGTAGTCAGCAACTGTACAGCCTCCCTCAAGGTCCGATCCTCCGCCCCTGGCTGAGGAGCTGGAGTCTCAGGTGCGGGTACACGGACCCCTGGAGCTGCTGAAGGTCCTACTCCAGGCTGTACTGGTGGGGGTGTAGCAGACCCCTCAGACTGTGGCACATCCTCAGGCAAATCATAAACACGAGCCCGGGTAGCTCGCTGTGCCTGGCTAGTCTCTCCAATCCTCGCCTTGCCCTTCTGGGCCGCCGTAGCCTTCTTCGGAGGCATCACTGCAAACACAAGGGCGAGTCAGACCAAAATAATCCTAATAGCTCAGCTCTATCGCACGATCTAAGATTACAAAGAAAGTAACGTCCTAGATGCCCTGTAGCTTCCCGTTTATAGATGTGGTGCACAACACATCGATAAACAAGACTCTACGAGACACGGCCTGTAGACATTCCGAGGACAAACTGCTCTGATACCACTTTTGTCACGACCCAGCCCCGTGGGCCGCGACTGGCACCCTACCTGGGTACCCAGACCAAATCGCATTTTCGTTTCCAAATCCAAACTGATTTCATAGTTTTACAAAAGTTATATCAAACATAATTTATATCGGAAATATGTCTTGAGCGGTCATATCAAATCAAACCCAAACAAAGCGGCGGAAATAGGCATCGCCGGTCAATATACAACTATATACAGAAGGGCCATTTGGGGCCATCATATCAAACAGACCGCTTTAAGACCCGAAAGCAAAATCATACAGTATACACATAGGACCCTCGCCCCACACAGATGACTACAGGCCTCTACGAATTCAAAACATAACATATGGCGAGACAGGGCCCCGCCGTACCCAAACCGTCAAATGTACAAAGTATATACAAAGTGGAGGAGTCTGTACCAAGAGTGGACTCCGGATCTAGCAAGAGTACTCCGAGAAAGAAATAGGTGAAGCCTACTGCGGAAGATCACCGGAATCTGCACCTGCGGGCATAAAACGCAGCCCCCGGAGAGAGGGGGTCAGTACGGAATATGTACTGAGTATGTAAAGCGCGGAGTACAGAAATATGAATCAAAATCGAAAGCAAATCAGATGTCAAAGTCTGTATCGAAATCATATACATATATATTATGCAAGTAAAATCATGCAAACGCTTAAGAACGTGGTCGCCACTCCGACGCTGGCGCCACACACAGCATAACACCAGAAGGTTTCAAATCTCCGTACATCCCCGAACATAATCATAATCATCGGTGAGCGTATCGCATCCCGAGCCATATCACAGCATAACTCCAAACGGAACCCGGCCCTATGGCGAAGCCTTGGGAACCGTAACACAGCATACGGCCGAATTATCATAAGGCGCACGAATCAAAACCGGCCCGGGAACCGGCGAACGAAGTCATAATAAGGCACGAACGGAGTCGTGAGCAAACAAATGCAAATCGTCTTTCAAAATAGTGTTTCAAAACAAAGTAAATTCATAAAGCATATCGTATTACAAAATAGTCGAACACTTAGTCGACATAAAGTTTTATTTCGCAAAGCGTTTCCAAAATGGTCCATATAATTCAAAAACATAGGTTAGCGTATCGAATTGTCCAAACCTACCCCGTAGGAGGATGTTCCAAAGATCCGAAGTAGTATGTACAAATTTATTATCAAAGGTGGCCCGAAGGGCAAATCGGGCATTTTGGGGTAGCGGGCCCACCTCGAGTCGAAGTGAGGTGGCGAACGTGCTTCTACGAGCATTTATATGCCAAAGGTCATACATTATCATTCCTAGGTTACCCGACCACATTTCGATAGGTTTCGGACGAATAGTGGCATTCTAGCCAAATTGGAGCCTTTAGGCTTCAATAGAATTGAATGAATAGTAACTTTTCTGTGGATCGGGTTTCGAGGAGCAGAAATGCTCCGAAAGGTCTCCTATTCGACTGACACACTAAGATATGCCAAATGAAAGAGTGGGAGGCTTTACATACCTCACAGACGTCGTAAGCTCCTCCAAATGTCTCGTCCCGTTTCGTCAAAAATCTGCAAATGGTCAAAGTTACCAAATGAGATTCTTAGGCTCAAAGAATGCCTTAAACTCCAAAATTGCCTACCGAAATTTCGGCAGCATTTCCCCTATAAATCTAACATCCCCGAGGCGTAGCTCGGCTCAAATTAACCAATTACAACAGCCCACACATCAACAACCAAATCAAACAACAATAACACCATTCTAGTTTCAAAGTTCTACACGACTTCTAAAGTTGGCAACTTTCCGTTCAATGTTCAAAATCCCGATTCTATATTCACATAATTTGTATTCATTTAACCATTCAACACTAGTCAAACACATTCCAAATTCAATCTAGCCATACACGAAATTGCACCAAAATAAATTTATTTCCATAATTCTTCAAAACGTCTAAAATGCACTACGAGCATTCTAACTCATGTAGTTTCATTCCGAATTCATCAACATCGATATAGATTCACATCTAAAGTCCATAACACCCAAGATATACATTGATATACATAAAGATACCGAAGGTATACGCTTTCCGATAATATTCAAAATCATTTTTAAATGCCAATTTCATTCACCAATTAATCATTTACGATATATGGGCCATAACAACACATTCTACCAACTTAAACAAGATCAATTCACACCAATTTTTCCATCTATGGCTCACGGCCAAACCTACTACAAACACACACCCACACGTTTCCATTTATGTCCAAATTACGGGATTCTCGTCTACTTCCAATCCTTAACACATTCACATCAATTCTATAACATTAGAGGGTAGGAATTCATACCTTTCTTGAAACCCCGACTTGTCGAAGACGTCGTCCTCGTGCCAAACTAATTATACCCCGTTGAAGAGGGCCTTGAGTACTTCACAAATATGTAAAGAACAAGATTTTTAAGCCACCACACAAGCTAGGAAAATTTTCTTTTCTTTCTCTCTAACTCACGGCCGAAACCTACTACAAGTCTGAAGGTAATAAAAATACATCAATAGTCTCAAAAGTATGTCTTAGAACGAAAATAAAGATATAATAGATAGAGGAATCTTCGGGCAGCAAACGTCCCCATGCTCACCCTGAAGACTCGAATCAGCAGATCCTCGAATAGCTATCAGCCACGAGGTGTAGAGGTCGAACCCACCTGGAACTCTGCATCCATAAAAGAATGCACCAAGTGCAGGTTAGTACAAACAACAAGTACTGGTAGGTATCATAGGCCGACTAAGATTAGCTAACATATATCAAGGCAATAAAGTAAGATAAACAGGTAAATCAACAAGGTATAAGTCAACACGAATCGGTAACCAAGCACACGCCATTGCCTATGTTATAGCATCTAAACCCAAATGTACCAAGTCTCAATATATTCAATCCGAACCCGCACATCACAAATACATCACAAGAATATCATAATAGAAGCCATAGTACAATGCAATGCAATAATGTATGGAATATGAGTGCCATGCATATGCACCGTACATATGTACTCCGATGATGGAACATCACATCTCGGCAGCACAACCCATAGGGGACCTGCGAAGTCCATGTACCTCATGATTCCGGCAACAACCTCAGCAATCGCTACCTCACGATTCTGACAACAACCTCGGCAATCGCTACCAGCACCCATCCTCGATTTCGGGATAAACACCGGACATCAGTCCTCACATCACTCTCATCCAACTCAGCCTAGCTCATAACAGTGTTTCCTTAAGTATCATCAATGTATCAACAATATATCATGAAGGATGAGAATGCGTGCAATGTATGAGTTCAATGTCAATAGTCAAATCAATATCAAAAGTACCACGCATGGGCATACCAACAAAATCATGGAAAGGCTACACAATAAGCCATAATATAATCGCTATCCTCGTCTCAAAAGACAACAAGTAAGATACTACAATATCATAATAAGGATATGTTGACACCTGATTTTTGACCTCCCGTAATTTATTTTGATTACTTAAAGTCCTTGGATAACAAATAAAATAATTTTGCACATTCACAGAGAACCTGGATAATTTTGCTTAATTATCCGAACCATTATTTACCATTACAAAATTAATAGGGCAACCCTCGAGGCTCTATTAATTACTCAATGATTCTTATTTGTAATTTACAACATTTTCTACAAAAACAATTTTAATTTATCAACCGCAGGACGATTTTCAACAATTGCCCATTTAATTAATCTAGAAATTAGATAAGAGAAGCAATTTATTTTATTTATTCAAGGAGTTCAACAAATTAAGAAAATTACTATTTTACCCCTCAATCTTTGAATTTTTCCTGTTTACTTGCTTATTTTTATTTTTTGACAAAAATCGTATTGACAAGATACAATTTGATTTAATTTCTGAATTCCAGCATAAATGACCTCCTCGTAATTAACCAACTCATGGTTCAAGATAAGCCGAGGTCATTTGCAATTTTAGCCTCCCAAATAACTTTAATTAAGATGCTCAATCAATTGGCAAATTAATTAAAGCTATTAATGTAAAGTAGTTTTAATTAGTAAAATTATAGTTTTAATTAGTAAAATTAACACCAAATTGAGACTATTTTCAATAATTAAATTATTTAGCAATAACTAAATAATTTAATAAAGGGAATTTCTGAATTTTGTTGCCAAGGTTATAATTGCAAACATCCTTTTTAAATTTTTGACCAATTCAGGTCATATTTGAAAAAAATATGATTTACTAGCCTTGTTTAAATAATTTACTTCGCATAATTAGATTTCCTTAAATTAATTAGTCTTCAATTTCTTATCTTTATATTTGTCCTATTTTTGGGATTGCCAATTTTACCCTTACATGGGCATATACACCTGATATACATTTATATATGTAATGTATATTAGGGACATTTTAAAAAAATGGAGACCTAGGGGTCGTTGGGCATCTGAGCGACATTTATTAAAAAACAAAATTGGGCCGATCCCGGTCCAATTGGACCGACCCGGCCCAAGTTATAAAATAATATCCGTCTCAGTTGAAGAAGAGCCTTCTAGGCTCTTCATTTTATTTTTCTCTTTACGCATAACAGGGAAGGGTTTAGGGGAAATAGGGGTGTAGGTGGCGGCGTGGCCGCTTCTCCACCACGCACCAGCTCCCACTCGCCTGTCCCATCTCCTCCATGTCTTCACCAGTGTGAAGACATCCTCGAGACACACCCCTCTGTAAGTTTTTCCTTTTTATATATTTTTTTTTTCATTTTTTATTTCTTGGAGAGTCAGGTATTTTGTTTGACCATCGATCCCCTCCTCCATGGAGGAGATCTTAGCCGTCGAACACTTGTCCCACATCGTTTGTTTACTTAGTTGTTAATGGCTTGGGGTTTATAGAAATAGAAACCCCCAATCTCAGTATAAGGAAGGTCGGAAAATATTGAGAAATATTAGTCCTTAAAAGTTAGACTTTCTCAAAAGTTTTAAGGTTCTTTGATTTTTACTCAAAAGCCTAGTTTCTAAAAATTTGTGTTTTTTTGTTAGTTTTTGGCATTTCTGGGCTTGAGTTTGGAGGAGGTAACTTCCAAGTTCGATTTTGGTCTAGGCCGTGTCAACAAAAGGTAAATCTCTTTCTTGTTATTCCCTTTTTAGATTTAGTCATTTAAATGTCTGTTCTTATTATTTCAAGTAGTTTTGCTGTTTTTGTGAGTTGTGTTGTGGTTGACTGTTTTGAATTAATTTATGCTCTTGTTGTTACTTAGATATTAATAGTTCAAGTCTGAGTCAACTATTCATTTCAACTTGCTTGTTTTGGAATAAAATAGGGCTTAGTCATCTGATTTGTGGACTTAACTGCCTAAATGAGTTGTTTTGAAGTAAAAGTACTTACTTGTAAACTATTGGTTAAACTATATGATTATTTGTTACCATTAGGAGTCTATTGCGAGAATCAATTGTTTTTGTAACTTGTTTGATAGACTTACTTGCTAAAAAATGTTAATATTAGTTGTCTGGGGTTGATTAATAACAAAAAGTGATTATATGGATTGATACTGGGCATTTGGATGCATCAGTTGTGTCTAGGATGTTTGTTACTTGACTGTGTAACCTGGAACAATGTAAGACTAGCATTTGGCTTGTTTGTGATGATCTGGTGAGTTAAAATGATTTAAGGGATAGCTAGAGATTGAATTTTGTTTTAAAAAGGGGTCAATATAGTTGTTTTCCTACAAATTTTGGAAATGTTTTGGATTGAATTATCTCAACTTGACTTGTCTGCCTTACACATGGCTGTTCTTGAAAAAATAAAGTTTTAAAAGCTAAATAATGAGATTGTCGGGTTAGGGGGGGGGGGGGGGGTTAAGTTCAAATGGTCTAATTATTTGGCCTTTCCTGTTGTAATTTGATCTGTTTAGTCTCATTGTCTCTTTTTATTATCATTTGAAAGTCTGGTTGTCTTGAAGTGTGGTAGTTTTGTCATAAAAACCATTTCCAAGTTCTGTTTCTTCTAATTTTAGATAAAGGTCTAATCTGGGCAAGTCTAATGTTGATAATGTAGTATAATTGATTGAAAAGAGTTTTTGTGAAGTTATTTCAGCCTGAAAAGAACAAAGATCAATTCCCTTCATGTCATCATGTCTCACTAAGCTTAAATAAGGTGAAATAATGAGGTAATAAGAGATTAAGTTTGATCTGAAGGTCTATGAGAAGTAAGATTAGATTCTGGATTTCCTTTTGATGTAAGTGCTTTTAGTTGACTTAGTTGATTGTCTGGATGATTGTGCTTGGTTAATTGTCTGTTATCTTATTTTAAATGGTCAAGTTGAATGGTTTTGTGATTTGCTAATTGTTCAATTTTCATTTTGATCAAAGTAATTTGGCATGAAATGCTCAACACTTTTCTCAAAAAATAGTAATCTTTCTCATCTGTGCCTGTTTAGTCCTTATGGATTGATTCAAAAATAGAGATTTAGTTCATAGATTAGTGTGATTTCTCCTTGCTGTGTTTTATGTACTTAATATGTCTATGTAAAAACTTCTCTTTTATGTGTGTGATGAGTCTTGTTGAAATTGTCTTTGATAAAATCTATGACTATTTTTGGGAAAATAAATGTTTTTATGATGGGCACATCCAGTCTGCACAAAGAATTTGTTTGGACATTTGTTTTAAACTTAAGGTTATGGGCATACTAGCATGTAGCTGGTATCTCTTGAATTGGACTTCAAAACTCTTTCTTTTTGTCAAACATAGGATACTGTTAGATCTAGCACACCCTTACACTTTCTTTGAAACAAGACATGATAAGACTACTAGCAAGTTGCATTGATTGTTTCTTTTAAAAGAGACTTGTCATTTCAAACTCATTTTGTCTTAAGTCTAATAATATAAAGCCAGTTCTTGCTTTTTACTTATTGATAAAATGAAATAAGAAGCAAAAGATCTTTTAAAAGTATTTGATCAGATATTGGACCCCTCTTCTTTGTCACTATTCTGTATGGCTAGTTACTGTGGTGCTTTTGTGCTTCGCTTCTCCTTATAAGAGTACAAATCCAGTTTTCTGTCTCTATATGGTGATTGCAGCACTTGCCTGCACTTACTTTTGTTAAAGTTTTAGGCTTATATTGAGAGATCTCTTTCCTAAAATGGTAGTGTGATTTACAAATAATGATTTGTGTTTAGCCTAAACATGTGTGAGTGTTTGCTTCCTTCTAAAACTAAAAGTAGGATTGATTGATCTTTTTCAAAGCTAAGTGGTGAAGTGTCTGGTTTCCTTTTAAAATCATGTGTATGGGGTGTCTGCTCTTTTCAAATCTAAGTGTGTGAGTAGTTGTTCTTTCTCAAAACCATTGTGCGAAGGTATTTTTTCCTTTTCAAATCTATGGTTGTGAAGTGTTTGTTCCATGTAAGACCATATGTGTGGAAATATTTTTTTTCTTTCAAAACCAAGTATATGAGATATTTGTTCTTTTCAAAGCTGATCCTGTTGGAATGATTGATCTGTTCTTTTTTATTTTTTCAAAGCTAAGTTGTGAAGTGTTTACTCTCATTTAAAAATCATTTGTGTGGATTGTTTGATCCTTTTCAAAGATTAAGTGTGCAGAATTGCTTGGCCCTTCCAAAACTGAATTTGTCAATGACTATTTTCTTTTTCAAAAAATCCAGTGTGTGCTTGTTTATTCCTTCTAGAACCTAGTCTGATAGGTGTATACTCCTTCTTTTCAAGCTTATATGTGAAAGTTGTGTTTTCTTTTCAAACCTCCTGTGGGTGTTTGCCCCTTCCTCCTTCTCTTTTCTCTTTAACTAAACTTACAAGTGACTAAATATGACATCCTTGATTTGTTTATACGTGTCTGCATTTGATTGTGCCTTCCTGTCTATCAACTGCTTTCAAAATTGAAACCATCAAGAGTTTTTCCTCACAATAAAAGAGGCCATGCCTGTCTTTCACTAAACCTGTAGAACTTGGTAAAAAATATATATGCGTTTTCTTGTTTTTGATTCTGTAGTCTCCAGTAGTGTGAGTAATTTTGCTTTCCCATTATGTATTGAACTAGTATACTATTTTCCCTATTCTAGGTCATGACCATACCAAACTGTATAAGCATAGCTCACCTTTTACTTTTTATGAACTTGACCTTCTCCTTTGAAAAATCCTATTGAGTTGAATGCTATTTCTTTTAATCATTTTGCCTAGTCTGCATCTTATCTGTGTGATACATTAGAGACCCTCACCTAGATTAATTGAACCCCTTTTTTTTAAGCTAGAATGTGACCTGATTTGAGTTACACCTAAGTGTGATGTTGCTCTTTGAGTACCAGTCTTTGCATTCTGTTTAATGTTGCTAGCTTAGCTGAATTACCTTGTTCTCTTGTCCTTTACCATCTTAAGCTAGTTGATTCAGTTGTCTTCCCTCAGTTTGTTGCTCTTTTACAAAAGGTTGTGTATCTCTTTGTTTGAAAACTGGGTAGACCTATGGTATGTTTTGGGGATGCTGGGTATGATGTGTATTCTCTGAAGGCAAAATTACATCTTTGTTACTATAAATGAGAAGTGATTGCACCTGGTAGTGAATTTCCAGTTTCCTCTTTTTAAAGTCTTGTGAACCAGTCTATAGTTGGCTTCCTTATTATGAAATACCATAGCTAGGTGTTCTTTTGATACTGGGATAGACAGATTGCTCAGTTTGGGCTCATCCTTTGGGCTCATCAACATGGGCTTAGCATTTACATTTTTGACTTGGTCCAAGTGTAAAAGTAGTTGTACATTTGGAAGGGACTGTCCCCCCCCCCCCCCCCCCCCCCCAATTTGATTTATGTAATTCCTTTCCTTTTATGTAATTGTAAATAATTTGAAGTATTTTTTCCTTTCTTTTTTCCCTGGTCACTGCCTAGTATACACATATATGTATGTATTGTAACTCGTATACTCATTATGAATACTGAGCTGTTGGGATGTATATTAAGAGCTGGTTTGGTAGTTCGGAGTAGTTCTAGTCTCTCCGGTGTTAGCCATGCCTGGGGTTCTTAGAAACCCCTTGGAACTTGTGCAACATCGGGAATACGGGGCTAGAACCCAGTCCCCATGCGAATATTAAATCTTGAAATAAATCCCTACAAGTAGTTTTGATACGTAGGGGTAAGTATATGATTTCTTTCTTATATATATGGTCAGTTTATTTATGTATGCAAGTGTGTTTGATTGCTTTAGTGATGAGGGCGGTTAAATATAAACTAACCAATTCCCTTTTTCTTTTCCTCTCTACTTGCATGACCGCTTGCGTCCAAACCAGCCCATTTTGGGCTAAAGGCCCAATAGGATTTCTCATTCACATTAAGATCGAGTCTATGGAGAAAAAATGATAGCGAGGCGCGCAAAAGGCACTAGGGGCGTGGTACGCCCCTAGTTTAAATCTATTTTCACATATATATATATATATATATATGTTTATTATATTTGTATGTATTTGTAAAGTGCATGCAACTCATATTATAGTGGATCTAATGGCTTAGACATCCTAGGATAATGATTATCAAAAAACCTCGGCAACTCTTAATGATCTTCATCATGCTAAAATCGGCAATGCAAACCATTCCCTTTACAAAAAATGAGCTTCCATCAAAACTTGGCATTAGAGGCAAAAAATAGGTAACTGGTGCTTAAGTCAAAAGGCTTCTAAATGGTTGTGAAAAAATAAAGTTTTACCAGAAACCTTTCATCACTTTTAGAGTAGAAATAAAAGGTATTGATCACCATTTTTTCCAAAGTACAAAAAACTGGGTCCAATGCCCATGAGTTTGTTAAAATAACCAACTTACATTACGTTTTGTATATGGAAAAATCCTGAAAAGAATTCTATCGGATAAAAAAAGTTTCAATACGGTCATTTTTTTATATAAACTTCTGAAAACCATAAATGCTTATTTTCAACAAAAGACTCACCAGTTTCTTTTGATAAACGCCCCTCCCTTAATAAAATTTGAGGCCTGAAATGGCCCAAAAGGAATATATTCAGCCTGGATATACTGCCCCTTCTTAAATAAAAGTGACTTTAAATATAAAACCATTGTAATATAAAGAGTTCCGGATAAAGGCTGAACATATTAAGACGGATTAACCCGAGACGGAGTATGAGTATAAGCATGAATCACTTCTTCCTTTTCATTTATAAAAACCCCCCCAAAATATATATTCCTTATATAAAGGAAGATTATTTATATTCAGATATTACAAATCCAAGACTACGATACCCTGTATATAAAGGGGGTATATTCAAATTTCTTTCTAAAAAATGATATGCAATTTACAAAAATGACAGCTTCTTTGCGACAATAAACACAAAATAGACAGTTTAGGCAAATACTCATACTTTGGAATTCGAAGGTCAACCGTATAGTACGGATCCTTAATACTAAGGTGCCTAATACCTTCCTCAGGGGATCATCAAAACCCTTACCTAAATTTTGGATTATGAAGATTTTTTCACGATATTTGAATAAACCCTTCAAAATCGATTTTCCTAATTTACTAAAAATTAGGTGGCGAACCTTTTAAAACAAAGTCCGAAAGAGCACCAACGAGTTCGTAGTAGCCTTTTATGCCCGAACCCCGCGTAAAAAGCGAACCGTTATAGGATATATCAATAGTCTCCAATATCTACTATCTCCGCGTGGCACCAACAACAATAGAAAAAGATAAGTCACAACACTACGGGGTGGCTAACCCCAATTACACAACAGGGCCCAACTTAACACAATATCCAACCCAAGTTCATACCCGAAGGTTTACATGCATTCTCCGATAATATCATCTAAATATATTCTTAGTTAAACGAAATCTCACCATATGGTAAACCGTAACCTAAGTGGAAGGCCGAACAGGAAGGTTTCCACAATCACACCTTAGCCTTTCCTTTCCTTTGAGCCTCGAGATAAAGAAAGTCTAAGCTTATTCGAATCAAGAAATTAGAATCAAGAAGAACATCGATCAAAACCCCCAACCTATTCAAGACCCAAATCCCCAACCTATGGGATTGGTTTTTATGAAGTAGAAGGGTGGAATTAGGAATCTAAGGGTTCTAATATGAAATTAAAGCTCTAGGTGATCAATTCCCATCAATATCAATCTAGAATAACCAACAATTTACTCAAATTCGAATTATAGGCAATCCCCCCAAATTTAGGTATAAACCCTAGCTTACAATTCCAAAAATTAGCCACTAATTAGGAAGAATTTATGAAATAAAGGATTCTAATCATCAATTCAATGCTTAAAGAAGCTAACCCAACCAATAACTCAAGATTACAAGGCCTAGAAGAAGAACTCATTGAACCCTCTTTTAATCCTAGAATTCTTAGTGAACTAGCATGATAAAGGAATCCTAAGATGGCATTAAAATTGTGGAATAGGAAGAAGACAGGGCTTACCACCAAGACTTTCCCCCAAGAATAACCTTGAATTGCACCCAATAGCTCAGATTTCGGAATAAATGAGGGACTTAGGGCTTTTAACACTTTATTTAATGAAATTAACTGCCCGACACCCGCTTTCGCGACCAGCAGATCGCTTCAGCGGTCCCATGACCGCTCCAGCAGTTATGCCAAAATTACATTGGCCGCTTCAGCGGCAGGGTGACCGCTATAGCGGTACCGCTGCCGTGGTGCTGGTGCTGCCAAAGCGGGCACTAGACACCAGAAAATCCAAAGATTTCACATTCTCAACCATAATTTTCGACTATCTCCCGATGCCATCTACTCACATACATATATGCAGACACACATAAAAACACGGTACGAATGTACTCGTGGCCTCAGAATTTCCAACGGAGGTCTCATTGACCGAGTCAACCCCTGATACCTCAAAATCAACTTCCCAACCTAAGTCCCGAAGTGCACTCGAGTGCATTGGGAACCGAACCAAATATGCACACAAGTTCTAAATAACCATCCGGATCACTCGGAATCGACGGATTTTCGAAAAAGATCAGTTTACCCAAAAGTCAACTTTGAGTCAACTCTTATTCGCTTAAAGCCCAATTTCTCAAAAAGTCATGCAAATCAAATCCAAACAACGCGAGAAGCGTGTCAACGGTCCTCTCGGGTCAAAAGTAAGCTAAAAAGCTCGAAAAAAGGTCAAAAGCTACCGGAAAGACTATAACGACCAAGCGGGTTGTTACATCAGATATCAATTAAACCATCATTCATCCTCGAACGACGAAGGGAAAAGAGCAGAGAAGTACCTGAATCAGAGAACAACTGAGGATATCAACTACGCATATCGGACTCAGTCGCCCAAGTGACCTCCTCAACAGGACGATGCTTCCATTGCACCTTCACAGAAGCAATCTCCTTAGACCTCAACTTTCAAACCTGCCTATCCAAAATCTCAATAGGCTCCTCCTCATAGGTCAAATTCTCATCAAGCAATATCGAGTCCCAACGAACAATATAAGTACCATCGGCATCGTACTTCTTTAGCATAGGCACATGGAAAACTAGATAAACTCCTACCAAGCCTGGTGGATAAGCCAACTCATAAGCAACATCGCCCACATGGTCAAGAATCTCAAATGGCCCAATATACCTCGTACTTAGCTTGCCTCTCTTCCCAAACTTTATAACACCCTTCATGGGTGAAATCTTCAATAGAACCTCATCACCAACAACAAACTCTAAATCTCGTAACTTCCGATCCGCATACATCTTCTGTCAACTCTAAGCTGCTAAAAACTTGGCCTAAATGACCCTCACCTTCTCAAAAGACTCTCTAAAAATATCTATACCCCAAGATCGAACCTCAAATGCATCAAACCAGCCAACCGGAGATCTACATCTACTACCATACAAAGCCTCAAAAGGCGTCATGTCGATACTCGAGTGATAACTGTTGTCATATGCAAACTCTGCCAACGGCAAGAACTGATCCCAATGAGCAACAAAGTCTATAACGCAAGCTCTCAGCATATCCTCGAGCACCTGAATGGTCCGCTCAGATTGCCCATCCGTCTGCGGGTGGAAAGGTGTACTAAGATCCAATCGGGTACCCAACTCCTCACGAAAAGCTCTCTAGAAATGGGAAGTGAAGATAGTACCCCGATCAGATATGGTGGAAATAAGAACTTCATGCAATCTCATAATATCACGAACGTACAACTTGGCTAACTTCTTCGTGGTATAAGAGATCTGAAATGAAATGAAATGAGCGGACTTAGTCAACCGATCAACTATCACCCAAATCGAATCAAACTTGCCCAGGATCTTTGGAAGACCCACAATGAAATATATGGCAATCCTCTCCCACTTCCACTCGAGAATGGGCATCCTCTGAAGTACACTACCGGGTCACTGGTGCTCACATTTAACTTGCTGACAATTACCACACTTAGCCACGAAATCGCTTGTACCCCTCTTCATCCGACGCCACCAATAGTGCTGACTCAAATCACGATGCATCTTAGTAACCCCCGGATAAATAGAATATTTAGAGCTATGGGCCTCAGTAAAAATCAAATGAATCAGGTCACCAACATGAGGAACACACACGCGCCCCTTAATCCTCAAAGTACCCTCATAATCAATCATGGCCTCCTTGGCCTCGCCCCTCAGAACCCTATCTCGAATCTTGCTCAACTGAGCATCCTTAAACTGATGAGTCCTGATCTGATCTACTAAGGATGATCTCTCCTCTACACAAGCCAAAACTCTGCCTGGGGCTGAAATATCTAGACGAACAAAACTGTTGGCCAGAATCTGGACCTCCATGGCTAATAGACGCTCGGAAACAAACAAACGGGTTAAGCTCCCCATACTTGTGGCCTTGCGACTCAAGGCATCAGCAACCATATTGGCTTTCCTTGGATGATAAATAATAGAGATGTCATAGTCCTTCAGGAACTCCATCCATCGGCGCTGCCTGGAATTAAGATCTCTCTGGGTCAACACATGTTAAAGGCTATAGTGATCCGTGAAAACCTCACAATAGACACCATACAAGTAATGCCTCCAAATCTTCAAAGCAAAGACTACGGCCAACAACTCCAAATCATGGGTAGGGTAATTCTTCTAATGGATCTTCAGCTGACGGGAAGCAAAAACTATGACTCTACCCTCCCGCATCAACGCAGCACCCAAACCCACACGGGATGCATCATAATAGACTGAGAAATCCTTACCCTCTACGGGTAATGCTAGAATCCGGACTGAAGTCAAAAGAGTCTCGAGCTTTAGAAAGCTCTCCTCACAATCATCGGACCACTGGAAGGAAACATCTCTCTGAGTTAATCTGGTTAAAGACGAAGCAATAGAAGCAAAACCCTTCACAAATAAGCGGTAGTAGCTAGGCAAACCCACAAAACTACAGATCTCGATCACAGTAGTGGGCCTCGCCCAATCCCTCACAGCCTCAATCTTCTGATGATCAACCATGATCCCGTCCTTAGACACAAAGTGGCCCAAGAACGCCACAGACTCCAACCAAAACTCGCACTTCGAAAACTTAGCAAACAAGCTATTCTTCTTCAACAACGCAAGTACAGTGCGAAGATGGCTATCATGCTCCTCTCTACTCTTGGAATACACCAAGATATCATCAATAAATACAATCACAAAGGAATCACAGAATGGCCTAAGGATGCCATTTATCAACGTCATGAATGCAGTCGGGGCATTAGTAAGCCCAAAAGACATCACTAGAAATTCATAATGTCCATATCTCTTCCGAAAGGCTGTCTTCGGAATATCCTCAGCCCTGATCCTCAGCTAGTGGTAGCCTGAACGCAAGTCAATCTTCGACAAAACTTAAGCACCCTAAAGTTGGTCAAATAAATCATCAATATGAGGCATAGGACAATTGTTCCGAATAGTAACCTTGTCCAACTGGCGATAATCAATGCACATTCTCATAGATCTATCTTTCTTCTTCATAAACAACACAGGAGCACCCCCAAGTGGAGACACTCAGTCTAATGAACCCCTTGCTCAATAAATACTATAACTGCTACTTAAGCTCTCTCAACTCGACAGGTGTCATCCGATATGGCAGAATAAAAATAGGGCGACTGCCCGGCTCTAAGTAAATACAAAAGTCAATGTCGCGATCGGGTGGCATACCTGGAAAATCGATCGGGAATACCTCCGCGAACTTGTTCACGATGGGAATAGACTGAAGGGGTGGAGATGCAACAGTAGTGTCACGCACATGAGCCAGATAAGCTAAACACCCCTTGTTAACTAGTTTCTCTGCCTGAGATCCACCCCTCAAACTCTGGGACCCACCTCTACCAGCCTGGGATCCATCCCTAGAAACTTGAGAACCGCCATGGCCTGACTGAGCACCGCCCTTCTGAGAAGCATCTTCTCGACTACCTGAAGATCCCAGAGTCCTCTGGGACTGATAACCCTACTTGGATCGGGGACACCCCGTATCATAATGATCAAACTCTCTACACACAAAATAACCTTTAGAGGGTGGAAGCTAATAGACTGAACCTGAGGACCTGACTAGAACAACCCTGTCTACCGGCCGAGAAAACGAGCTATTAGGAGCTCTTTGACTAGGTGGTCCACCGGAGGAAGCTTGCCAAACTAGATGCACAGAGCGGCTGGAATAAGGCTGATACGACCTAGAAGAATGACCAACACTCCTCAAGCTAGAACCACCAAGTCTCCCAAACTGTCGTGGCCTCTTCTTACTAACCCCTCCAAATGCACGGGCCTTAGCGGCATCGACTAAAGAAGCATGCTCAACGATGGACTGGAAGGAAGCCCCAATAGCCTCAAGCTGAAGGCAAGGAATCTGAAGAGAATCAACGAGCCCACTAACAAAGTGTTAATCCTGTCAGGCTCAGTAGGGATCAAAGAAACTGAATAACAAGCCAAGTGCAAGTAGCGAGTAGCATAGGCCTCCACAGACAAACCCCTCTGCTGCAGATGTAGAAATTCATCCTTACATGCCTCTCTCAAAGCCCTGGGCACATACTTCTCAAGGAAGGCCCGATGAAACTGTGTCCAGGTTAGTGAGGGAGAACCCCAGGTCTGGAAGAAATAAAATACCTCCACCAAGTCTTTGCGTCTCCGCTAAACTAGTAGGACACACAGTCACCTCCATGGGACTCAATAATCCACATCCTATGTAACAACTCGTGCATGTCCAAGATGAACTCATACGCATCCTCTCCAGAAGTACCTGAGAATCTCAACAACTCCAACTTCCTAAACCTCCCAACTAGATCTTGATCAATCAAGGTCATAACAGGGCCCGCCACGGGTCTAAGATCATCTCTCGGGGCTTGCACTACATCCATCCTAGAGCCATAGCCGCAGAAGGGTGAGCTACATGATTCGGTCTCTACTCAGGGGTCTGCACCCCAACTCTAGTCTACGATCATCCGCCTGGAGAAGTAACACCAGTGGCAGCCTATTGGGCATCTAACTGGAGTAGAACATGAGCCATAGTGTCCTGCATCATCTGCTCTGAATTGGCCTCGGGGTATGCCCGTGCTGGAGCCACATCATCCTCGGCAGCTTGGTCTCGAACCTGCTGAACCTCAAGCTCTGGAGACGGAGATCTCTCACGCGACTGACCTACCGCAGGAGCCCTACCGCAGGAGCCCTACCTCTGGCTAGGGCAACCCCGTGGCCTCTAGCTCGACCGTGCTTTCTGGCTGTCGCTCACCCTCTAGTGCCAGCCGTAGTTGCGGGCTCTGGCACTTGGTCTCGAGCTATCGTAGCTCGAGTCTTCACTATCTGTGAGAGAAGAGATAAGAGTCATATACCAATTCGATTGTCCCAGATACCAATTAGAATAAAGTAGCATGAAAGAAAGTAAAGTTTCCTAAATGTCCTATAGCCTCTCGTAGGTAAGTACGGAGCTCATCGTACTAATCCACGAGAATCTACTAGAAACGCTCTTGTATTATAGACCGGTAACCTAGGGATCTGATACCAACTAGTCACGACCCAGTTTCGCTAAGTCGCACGGGCACCTACCTTTTCCACCTCGATAGGCGAACCCTTATCCCAACAATCTTAAAGACGTGAGATAATAAATAAATAAATAAATAAATAAGCTGAAGAGATAGAAATACGTAAGGTTGACAATAATGATATAAGAACATGCAGAAGTAAGGAAATACATCAAATCCACCCAGAGTCTGGTCTAACCATACAAGAGCCTCTAACTAGATACCACAAGTCTAAAGGTAATAAAAATACATCAATAGTCTCAAAAGTATGTCTTAGAACGGAAATAAAGACATAATAGATAGAGGAATCTTCGGGCAGCGAACACTCCCATGCTCACCCTGAAGACTTGAATCAGCAAATCCTCGAACAGCTATCAGCCACGAGGTGTAGAGGTCGAACCCACCTGGAACACTGCATTCATAAAAGAATGCAGCAAGTGCAGATCAACACAAACAACAAGTACTGGTAGCTATCATAGGCAGACTAAGATTAGCTAACATTTATCAAGGCAATAAAGTAAGATAAACAGGTAAATCAACAAGGTATAAGTCAACACGAGCTCGTAACCAAGTAC
Source organism: Lycium barbarum (assembly GCF_019175385.1). NCBI lineage: Eukaryota > Viridiplantae > Streptophyta > Magnoliopsida > Solanales > Solanaceae > Lycium > Lycium barbarum. The sequence continues at coordinate 53,005,116 of NC_083338.1, read as the reverse complement.
ACGTCATCGCCTATGTTATAGCATCTAAACCCAAGTGTCTAAGTCTCAATATATTCAATCGGAACCCGTACATCACAAAAATATCACAATAGAAGCCATAGTACAATGCAATGCAATAATGTGTGGAATATAACTACAATGCATATGCACCGTACACATGTACTCCGATGATAGAGCATCACATCTCGGCACCATAACCCATGGGGGACTCGCGAAGTCCATATACCTCACGATTCCGACAATAACCTCGGCATCACTACCTCACGATTCCGGCAACAACCTCGGCAATTGCTACCAGTACTCATCCTCGATTCCGGAATAAACATCGGATATCAGTCCTTACATCACTCTCATCCAACTGAGTCTGAGTCATAACAGTGTTTCCTTAAGTATCATCAATGTATCAACAGTATATCATGAAGGATGAGAATGCATGCAATGTGTGAGTTCAATGTTAATAATTAAATCAATATCAAAAGTACCACGCATGGGAACACCAACAATATCATGGAAAGGCTACACAATAAGCCATAATATAATCGCTATCCTCGTCTCAAATGACAACAAGTAAGATACTACAATATCATAATCAGGATATATCAATAGTCTCCAATATCTACTATCTCCACGTGGCATTGAGCCAATAACAATAGAACAAGATAGGTCACAACACAACGGGGTGGCTAACCCCAATCACACAAAAGGGTCTAACTTAAAACAATATCCAACTCAACTTCATACCCGAAGGTTTACATACATTCTCCGACAATATCTTCTAAATATATGCTTCGCTAAACGAAGTCTCACCATAGGGTAAACCGTAACCTAACTGGAAGGCCGAACAACAAGGTCTCCACAAACACACCTTAGCCTTTCCTTTCCTTTATGCCTCGAGATAAAGAAATTCTAAGCATATTCGAATCAAGAAATTAGAATCAAGAAGAACATCGATCAAAACTTACTTCTATTCAAGACCCAAATCCCCAACCTATGGAATGGGTTTTATGAACTAAAAGGGTGAAATTAGGAATCTAAGGGTTCTAACATGAAATTAAATCTCTAGGTGATCAATTCCTATCAATATCAAGCTAGAGTAACCAATAATTTACTCAAATTCGAACTCTAGGCAAAACCCCAAATTTAGGTATAAACCCTAACTTCCAATTCCAAAACTTAGCCACTAATTAGGAAGAATTTATGAAATAAAGGATTTTAATCATCAATTCAATGCTTAAAGAAGCTAACCCAACCAAATTACTCAAGATTACAAGGCCTAGAAGAAGAACTCATTCCTCTTTTAATCCTAGAATTCTTAGTGAACTAGCATGATAAAGGAATCCTAAGACGACAATGAAATTATGGAATAGGAAGGAAGATAGGACTTACCACCAAGACTTTCCTCCAAGAATCACCTTGAATTGCTCCTAATAGCTCAGATCTCGGAATAGTAATAAATGAGGGACTTAAAGCTTTTAACACTTCATTTAATAAAATTAACTGCCCGACATCGGCTTTCGCGACCAACAGACCGCTTCAGCAGCACTGCTTCAGCTGTTCCATGACCGCTCCAGCGGTTATGCCAAAATCACACTGGTTGCTTTAGCGGCAGGGTAACCGCTATAGTGGTACCGCTGCCGTGGTGCTGGTGCCGCCAAAGCGGACACTAGACACCAAAAAATCCCAAGATTTCACATTCTCAACCCGAATTTTTGATTATCTCCCAAGGCCATCTGCTCACATACCAAATATCCAGACATACATAAAAATATGCTACGAACGCACTCGTGGCCTCGGAATTCCCAACGGAGGTCTTGTTGACCTAGTCAACCCTCGATACCTCAAAATCAACTTCCCAACCTAAGTCCCGAAATGCACCTGAGTGCATTAGAAACTAAACCAAATATGCACACAAGTTCTAAATGACCATCCGAACCTCTTGGAATCGACGGATTTTGGAAAAAGGTCCGTTTCCCAAAGTCAACTTTGAGTCAACTCTTATTCGCTTAAAGCCCATGTCCCAAAAGTCACGCAAATCAAATTCAAGCACCTCAAAAGCGTGTCAACGGTCCCCTCGGGTCAAAAGCGAGCAAAAAGCTCGCGAAAGGTCAAAAAGTTCTGGACAGACTATAACGACCAAGCGGGTTGTTACACCCAGACAACCCCCCACCCCCCCTCCCGCTAGTAATTTATTTTTTGGAAGTTGTCAATTGTTTTTTTTCTGGATTTTCTACAGCACCACATCTCCCCCCCCCCCCCCCAAATCCCCAACCCCCCTCAAAAATAAATTGAAGTTTTAATTTTCTTTTCTGGGTTTTCTACACCACCACACCCCCCCCCCCCCCCCAATCTCAAAATTTCTTAAAAAAGTTTTAAAAGTTACCTTTTTTGGATTTTTACACCTCCCATCCCCTCCAAAAATTTTAATTTTTAACCACACAAACTTTCAATTTTTATATTTTTTTTGTAAAGATAAAATTAAATATGAAGTAGAAAATTCGGGAGGGGTGGGTGTAGAGAATCAAAAAAGAAAACTTAAAAAAAAATTAATTTTTTGGAGGGGGTGGTGGGGTGTCGGGAGGCACGGGGGGGGGGGGGGGGTCGTTGACATGAAAAAATAAAACAAGAAACTTTTAAACTTTTTTTAAGAAAAAAGAAAAAAGTATTTGGTGTGCGGGGGGGGGGGGGGGGGGGGGTAGAAAACCCAGAAGACAAAATTAAAAAAATTGTGGCGGGGGAGGGGCGGTAGTGGGGTGCGGGGTGGGGATGGGTGGTGCATGGGTTGTGGGAGTGGTAGAAGAAAAATTAAAAAAAAAAAAGGGGGGGGGGGGGGGCAGTGGGGTGCGAGGTGGGAGGAGGGATGTGGTGGTGTAGAAACCCAAAAGAAAAATTTTAAATTTTTTTTTTTTTTGGGGGGGGGAGGGGTTGTGAAGGGTGAGGGTGGGCGGTGCATGGGTTGCGGGAATGGTTGGGGTTTGTTGGTTGGGGGTTGGGTTGGGTGGGGGTAGGGGTGGGTGGTGCATGGGTTGCGGGAGTGGTTGGGGTTTAGGGGTTGGGTAGTTGGTGAAATGTCACTTGTGGACTTGTTTTCCCTAATTTGATTAGGGAAGTCATTTTCCCAAATTTTTAGAAATTTGTTCTCGTAAGGAAAATGTTTTCCAAAAAATTTGGCAAAACGAACATGAGAAAATTGAAAAACATTTTCCAGAAAATGTTTTCCTCCATATCAAGCACACCCTAAATCTAGCTTTCAATGTTCAAAGTGTTTATCATTTGAACCGACGTCCTTACAAAAGTTGTCATTTGATAGGAATATTAACATGGCAAGCTAATTTTAAGAATTAGTTACTATTCTTTACGGTAGTTCTATCTAATTAAAAAAATATAACAACACTTTATCAATTATAAGAAATGGAAGAGATTAGACTTCAATTTTTCCCATTTAGGCTCTAATCCTTTTCTCTCTCTCTCACCATGCACACCCAAGCCGAGAAAGCTCCATAAACAACTACTATTAAAAAAAATTAAAGCCGTGAATTCAAACATTGGATTTTGTAAAATTGTTATTTATTTGGATGGGTTGTTTGGGAATATTATTTGGAGTTTATGTGTCAATTTTGAGGGAGTTTGGTGAAAAGTTGAGTTGATATTCTTGGAATTTAAAGTTGAAACTCAAAAGAAAGAAGAAAAATGTTATTTTTTCGGATCCCAATGTATAAACTATAAAGTAGTTGTATGTATTTTGTGTTTTGGGTGAATGCCATTTGATCATTGGACATCAGGTGACATACAAAATACATACAAACTACACATGATAACATAGATGTTTGCAAGTTGTAGGTTCTGACCCTATTCTATACAACAAAAAGTTGTACGCTAACTTATATGTAAGTTGTATGTTTTGATCAAATTTATATATAATATAAAGCTAGGCAATAGAAAAGTGATGTGACACCTCTCTATGGCCTATAAACTCATTTATCTTTTTTCTCTTTTTTTTTTGGCCTTTTTCCTATTTTTCTCATTTATATGCTATGCAAAAAACTCAAAATACTCATTAAACTCTCTTAATTATGTTAAATGTGCTTAAGTTTTTTTCCTTCCAGAGATGAATGTTGCAACCATTAATGAAAATAATTGTGGAAATTGAACTCTAACGTTCTTAAATTGTACTTGGCTGTTAAATCAAATTAATAATAGCCTATAATTATGTCCTTCCTCATTGTTAAATACTATTTATCTCCTCTCCTAAAACTCCTCTACTTCCCTTGTGTTACGTTACATTTTCGTAGTGAAATGTAGTAGTACTTAAGGTAGTAATTGTTGGTATCTCCATGGTATGTATTCTCATATATTTGGTGCTGCAAATTTTTTACAATTCACAACATTACTCTCTTCCTGGAAAGGCCATTGCAATTTCAACTGCTCTCATGTTGACCGTTATTACATATTTTATGCAAACTCTTAATTAAACATGACCAGCCAAGAGTGTGAATCAACACTCACGAAATGGACAGGAAAAACAACACTAGCACAGATCTCGCAGAGGTCTTACGGTGATTACACCTGCAAAGTTGTAGCCTTGATATTTGAGAATTAGATTATGTATATATTATGCTGCAAGTTACATGTCCATTTTATATCCGCCTATATTGCTTGACTCTTCTTGGTTGGCATCGACAGTTTCGAGAGATTTGAGGGGGAGGGAAATAGGATTGGCTAGGGTGGGGGGTTGTAAGTTTTGTATAGAATCAAATTTGAAAAGTAGTTTTCTTAAGCTTGTAAGTGTTTAAGCATATAAAAGAAACGACCCTTAGTTTTTTGGAGTAATTTGTAGTAGATTTCGTAAGGTACCTTCTTATTTACTCCAACACATTGACAATTGATGCTTGATTTCAAACCCCGGCCTCTCCGGCACTAAGGAGCCGTTTGGACATAATTTCATCTCATGGGATGAAATCATGAGATAAAATCATGTTTGGACATGCAATTTGGATTTCTTAAGTTGCACTATTTTTTATAAATATAAAAACCCCACAAGTTGTGAAAACCATCAAAATTGTCTCAATTCTTATACAATATTACCAAATGAGTAAATCATAGTTCATAATAAAATTAATACGCAGCTAGAAGGCCTTTCTAAAAAATACAACATCAATTGATCAAATTTTAGTTCAATAAAAAGGAAAATTTAACATGAATAGTAATGTAACTACTCTTTAATGTAATCTTCCCCATGGTAAACATGATTGGTAAATATATTTTACCAGCTTGCAAATTAATATTTAATACAAATGGTTGGTAAACATGATTGATAAATATATCTACCAACTTATGAGTCTTTTTTTACAAAATATAAATGTATGGATCAAATTTTACATTTATATTTTTTGAAATCGTGATTTCAATTCCAAATCATGCTTTTTTGGATGATTTGAGATTTCATCTCATGAGATGAAATCAGAGATGAAATCGCATGTCCAAACGCCTACTAACTGTTATTACTACATCAATGTATACGTGCATTTAGTATGTACATTGCAATTTAATTGGCAACGAATGCTTGATTTTGGTTAGTTTTTCATTGGTTGATATCATAATGAACTTTCATTGAGTTCTTTTTCAATTCTACTTCTCTCAACTTTTTGCAATATTTTCTTTTTTCTTATCTCATTTTTATTTGATTGTCTCGTATTTTATTGAGACAACGTGTCAGAAACTTTATTTTCTGAAATTTTGCATCTAATTAAATTATGACAAACATATTGGGAAGAAGATAAATATATTTAATAGTTAAAGTTAAAGTTAAGAAAGACCGGCAAAGGACATGCAGTAGGACGAAGAAGCTTTGTAATCATAGAGTAGCTTGGCTTATAACTGATTTAGAAGGTTAGTCTAACAACCTAATAGAGACGTTTGTAAACAAGCATCACAAGTGTATGATCAAATTAAAACATGAGAATACATAGGCGTAAGAAACATATCACTCCAAATCCGAAAAAAACAAAAGTAAGCAGATAAATAACCCATCATCAATTATTCTACTATGTAAGAGTAATTGTCTTCATAAGTCTATGCTTCGTGAAATTTCTGTATTCCCAAAATAGCCATTTGATTCAAATTTCAAGGTATGACTTATTTCTCGAATGTTATTTTCATTTGCCTTAAAAGAACTTAATATATTAAAGTATAATTAAGCAGTATAACAGTAATCTTTGACAGAGCTAATTTAAAGAGGTCAAAAACTCCAGTACCTCTACTAACTCAAAGCTCAATTATTCCACATTAATGAAGGTAGTAACATCCTCTGGAAAATTCATCGTGTTATCCGTGAAGATAAACTATTTAAGCTTGTGATTTAATCATTTATAAAATTAAAAAAATTGTATGCATATTGAGATTTTTTTAATCTCCTCAATCTTGACTACTTTCACAATAAAGAAATTTTATAATTCAGTTTGTTACTTTACCCCGCAAAGCACGGTCATATACACTAGTTTTTTTTTATATATAATTTTGGGGCCCGCCTGGGCATTTTTTTTAGTAATAAAGCAAAGTCCAACAATAAAGACTGAGCCCAAAACACGGCCTAGCCCCAAAAAAATCCTAAAATAACATCCTCATACACTAGAAGTCAAAAAACAGATTAGGAAAGTAAATATTTGAAGGGCAAAAGCCCTATTTCCATTTGTTGTCCACTGAAGCTCCAAGCTTCAACTATGGCTGCTCGTCCATCTTCTTCTTCGTTCTGCTCTCATTTCTTCCTCTAATGATGAAAATTCGTTCTGAAGAGAAGAGTATTGATTCCTGCCGTGTATCTCATCCTTTTTTTGCTTCATTTGGCTCCGTGTAAGCTGCTTTCCTTTTCCCTTTTTTCCCAATTTGTTATGTATTTGTTGTGATTGAAGTCTCTTACTTCCTGGATCTTGCATATTTGTACATGTATGCCGTGGTTCCTGAGTTTCTGCTCCAGTTCTCCCTTCCATGATGAAGCTTTGTTGCTGCTGTTGGAGATATTTCCGGAGGTATGCAAATTCTGGTTCTTTTTGCTTCCTCTTAAATTCGCATCTATTTACAAGTAGCTCTAAGGTATGGAATCTGAGATTTATCACTGTTGATAATCTTTCGTAGCTCAATCTCTAAACTCATGAATGTTTGACAATTAATAGAGCCTCTATCAAGTGCAAAATTAGCTAATGCATCTGCCATCTTATTTCCTTCTCGATAGATATGTGTGTATATGCATTGCTTGTCCTCTACTAGCTGCTTTATCCTTTCAATGTACTCCACTATGCTCCAAGGTGGCTTCCACTCATCATTTAAGATCTTTTGCAAAATTAATGAGTCTGTTTGGATAATGATTTACCTCCTCTGAGTCATTTCACACCACTTCAGTGCCTCCCATATTGCTATTGCTTCTGCTTTTGTGTTAGTGATGTACCCTAATTCTTCTGCTTGAGCATGAATAATATCTCCCTCTTCATTTCTAGCACAGAACCATATGGCCCTCTGCCTGGATTGCCCCTAGATGCACCATATGTATTACATATTATCCAGTCTCTAGGGGGCGGTTGCCAGATGACCTTAGTAATCTTCACTCTAGGTTTATATCCTTCCATTAACTGTATTAGTTCATCCCATCTATTAGGAACATTGTGAATAGAAGGATTTCTCACCTAGACCAATCTCTGGATAGTAGAATATGCTTGAAAAATGCATCTCCACACTAATTTCCTCTCCCCATGTTTATAAGCATTCCTCCTCTTCCACAATTCCCATATAATTACAGCGGGCATAGCTTGAAATATTGGTTTAAGCCAGCTGTTAGCTGGCTCACTCCACCATTTCACTATGATTTGCTGCAATTGTAAACCTTCAATATTAATACCTACAAAAGAAGAGAAAAAGGACCAAGTCCTGTAAGTAGAAAAAGATTTAGCAAAAAGATGTTGAGCTGTCTCCTCCCTATGATTTGAACAGCACCAGTATCTTGATGCTAGATTGATGTGCAGACTCTTCAAAACTTCATCTATTGGTATCTTGAATTTCCAACATCTCCACATGAAGAATGAGATCTTGAAAGGAAGTCCCTTAATCCAAATATTCTTGTATACAACATTTTCCTGTCCCCTTACTCTTAGATATTCCCAAGCTGATTTAACTGACAATTGCCCTTTGTTACTCAAAATCCACCATGGAACATCTTCCCCCTCCTGTTCACCTAGTGGCTTTATAGTATCCAAGATATGTTGTACTATCTCCCCAGAAACCAAACTTTGTAACTTTTGTTCATCCCACTTCCCATCCTTGACCACCTCATGCACATTCTGAATTGAATCATCATAAGTACCCCCCCCCCCCCCCCCCCCCCCCCCCCGTAACATAATAAAAAGGCCCTAATCCAGTCCAATTGTCATACCAGAAAAGAAAATTTCCTTTCTTCACTTGCCACCAAATATTATATTCTATTATATCTCTGGCCTGCAACATTTTTTTCCAATTCTGTGACCCATATTTCCCTTGAGAAACAACTGAATTAACCTTCTTGCAATACTTGTTACTCATGAAAGCACTACATAAGCATGGAGTAGTCTTAAAGTTCCACCAAATCTTACAATATAATGCCATGGACACATCATGTAGTGACCTAAATCCCAAACCACCCTCCTTCTCAGGAATACATAAATGTATCCATGATGACCAGTGTCTACATCTTTCCCCCACTGTATTGCTCCAGAAGAATTGAGCAAAAATCTTGTGAATTTGTCTAATCACCCCAACTGGTGGATTTAGTGCAGATAACAAATGAACAGGCATTCCTTGTAGTATATGTTTTATCAAAACAGCCCTGCCCACAAAGGATAGCATCTTCCCCTTCCAAGCTTGCAATCTGTTCATGATTTTGGTTATAATAGAATTATAGAACTCAATCTTCCTCCTACTATAGAAAATAGGGCACCCTAGATATGTAAATGGAAACTCCTTTCTATTCATTCCAGTCAGCACCTCAACTGTCACGTTAATATCATTAGTGATTGAATGATGTAAATATACAAAACTCTTTTCCTTATTAATCTTCTGACCTGATGCTTTCTCATACTTACCTAACACGTCCATTATCAACTAAAGATACTGAACATCAGCTGATGAAAATATGATTATATCATCTGCATAAGATAAATGATTTACCTTAGGGCTCCATTTAGGTAGACCAAAACCTTTAAACTGTGGAATTTGATGTAGATGATTCAAATTTTTTGTCAACACCTCTGCTATTAGGATAAATAGTGTAGGAAATAAAGGGTCCCCTTGCTTTACCCCACTGGATGATTGAAAGAAACCATGTTGTTTCCCATTAATCAAAACTGAGTACCAATTATTGTTAACAATTCTGAACACCATATCCACCACCATATATGAGAAACCCATTTTCCTCATCACCTTTGTTAGGAAAAGCAAAGAAACCCTGACGTATGCCTTTGCCATATCCAATTTCATCACCACATTAGCAGCTTTGGTTCTCAACCTAATATCAGATACAATTTCTTGTGTTAACAAAATATTCTCCATAATACTCCTTCCCTTAACAAAACCAGCTTGATTTAGAGAAATCAAATCTGGCTGAACATCCTTCATCCTTTCATGAATAAGTCTTGAGAAAATCTTATTCACAAAATTGCTCAAACTAATAGGCCTCATATTTGAAAAGGTATTAATGATATCCTTTTTAGGTAGTAAGACCAAATTAGTATGAGTAATGAATTTAGGCAGTTCAACACCACAGTAAAAAGCAATCATCATATTAGTAACATCCTCTCCTATAATATCCCAGCACTTCTGAAAGAAAATACCAGTGAAACCATCAAGTCCTCCAGCACTTTCTCCATTCAAGCTAAAAACAACATTCCTAACTTTCTCCTCTGTTGGTATTGCTGTGATCCAATTATTTTGATATTCTGAAATCATACATGGTACATGATCTAGAATTTCAAAATTAGTTGGATCCTCCTCCTTGGTAAATTGATTTTTGAATAAATCTACTGCTTCAGTTGCTATTCCCTCTGACTCCTCTATCCAGATTCCATCGCTATCTTGTATTCTCTTTATTTGCAATCTCCTTCTCCTTCTCCTTCCTTGTACATATGAATGGAAAAATTTAGTATTTCTGTCCCCCTCATCAAACTATTGCATTCCTGCCTTTTGTTTCCAAAATTGCTCCTCTATGTGTAAATATCTGTTAAGATCAGCCTACACTCTATGTAACCTGTCTCTATTGGTAGGAGTAGGCTGTAGCTCAAATTGAATCTCATGCACCTTTATCACATCTTCCAATGCCTCAATTTCTTGAAAAATATTCCCATAAGTATTTCTACTTCACTGAACCAAGGAAGCTTTAACTTTTTTCAACTTATGATGAAATAAAATAAAGGGATCAGCCATAAAATCTGCATGCCAACTTGTCCTCACTGTCTCCCGAAAAGATTTATGCTTTACCCAGAAATTAAGAAACCTAAAGGACTTCTTTATATGCTCAGTGTTTCCTTTATAAGTTATAAGCAAAGGGGCATGATCAGACCCTCTTCTGATTAGATGCTGAACTTCAATATTAGGATACAAACTTTGAAGGGTCTGATTCCCTAAACATCTGTCCAACCTCTTAAAAATGCAATCCTCTCCACTTTGCCCATTCCACCATGTGTATCTGCTTCCTTTGAATCCCAAATCTTGTATCCCACAGCTTTGTATACATGAGATAAAGTCCTGTATCTCATCTATACTTACTGGGAGTCCTCCATATTTCTCTTCTTCAGAAACAATGACATTAAAATCACCCCCCACCATCCATGGTTTATCAACTCTGCTTGCAAATTCTTCCAGACTATCCCATAAGTCCAATCTTTCCTTTTGAGTACATTTATCATAGACCACTGTTACAATCAAATCCTCCTGCATCCCTTGATTTTTAAGCTTGATAGTAAGATGATGGACATGGTCCAACAGTACTTCCACCTCAAACATATCATCTACAAATGCCCAAATCTTCCCTGATGTATTTAGCAAAGCAGTACTCATGTTTAATCTTCTCCTGTACCCTTCTATTTTCTCAACTTCTTGAAATGGCTCTAGCAATCCAATAAAACCAAACTGGTACTGTAAATGCATTTTAGCTAACCTTTGAAAAACTTCCATTGTATTGGCAGACCTAATGTTCCAAATCATAGCATTCATAGGGAAACATTAGGTTTAGAACATGAACTTCTAGTTTGATACCTTGTTCCTGGTGGAACACTGGTTTCTCTTTTTTTCTTTCCTCTCCCAATGCCCTTTTGATATTTTTGGTGATAGATCTCCTTGCCTTATTGCTGATTGCAAGTTTTGTTCCAAGTTCTGACCATCCAAATCCCTTTTTCTCTCTATATCCCTGCTACTCTGCTTCTGTTCTTGCTGCACCTGTGTGATCAATTGCTTGTTATGATTGCTCTCTTTATCTGATTTGTTATGCTTTACTAACTATCTTGTTTTGCAGGTTGGAAAATATCTTCTCCATCCTGCCATGTGTCCCATTTAATGACATTCCCCCCCTCCCCCCCCCCCCTCCCCCCCCCCCCTCCAATGATTCTTGGCTGATATGTGTGCTCCCTCCTTCTCTGTTGTTGCTACTTGAAATACAGGTATGTTCTTTTACTCCATTTTTCCCTTTACTTTCTAGTGTCTTCATTATCCCCTCTTTTGTGATTTCATGTGCCCTGCTCTCCTTTTCATTTTCTTTTGGTATGCTTCTTTCTGCTTTACTTATCCCCTCTAAAGTATTTTCTATTACTGTATCCTCACTTCTACTTTGTACCTCTTCTCCTGAAAAATTGTCTTCCTTACTCTTCATAGTGCAATTTTGTTCTTCTTCTCTATTCTTTCCCTTATCCTCCTTTTGTTTTTGTGGTTCTGTTCTGGTCTCTCCCTTATCCTCATTTTGCTTTTGTATCCCAGTTGCTGTGTTTTTAGGATAAATGTTCTCTGTCCATTCTTTGGTATGGATTTATCTGTGCTCAGCTTCTGCCCCCTGTTCTTGTTCTTGTTCATCATCCTCCTTAGACAAAACATCAAAGCCATTATTCGTTTTCACTGTCCTGTCTTCTTTCATATTGTTCTCCTTTCCCACTTCTGCTATTATAATCCCAGACTTATCCTTGATATATTTGTTATGTCTCCTCTTCATCCATTCTTTCTTTCCCTGATAGTTTCATCCCTCTTTATTGGTTTCTTTCTTTTGTTGTATTTCTACTTCTGCAGCCTGATTCTTATTCATTTCCTCTCTGAACTGTTTTTCCAAATCAGGATTTAAACTCCTGCATTCCTTTTCCCCATGACCTTGCAGCTGCAATGTTTACAATATTTAGGCAGAAAGTCATAATTGATCTTAACCCATTTTGATTTACTTTCCCCAGTCTCCTCATTGATTTCTGCTACATTTATTCTGCTAGGGTGTTTTGCTAATAGAACAATTTGCACTTTTACCTTAGCACAACTAGGCCTTGTCCTATTTGCTATTGCTAAATCTACTGTTAATGGCTTTCCTACTGCAGATGCCATGGAAAAAACAGCTTCTAGGAGGGAGCTCTGGAAAGCTGATCCAAGCAACTGCAATTGATGTTTCCTCATCAGGCTTGAACCATGGATCCCAAATTAAAGGTCTCATCTGGCATTACCAGTCACGTACTTTAAGATAATAGGCTGGAGTGGACATCATCTTCACATAATCTTCCAGAAGAGACAATCTAATTAAGATATATCTCTCATCAATCAAACTTATTGTAGCTCTACCCTTTATTCCGCATTGAATCGGGATAATGTCTCTTAATTGTTTCATGTCAATTATGTCATATGAAAACTTCCCTAGGACTGCATATTGTAGATCTTCCTTTATAATCATCTGTTGTACTTCTTTAGAGTTCCATGCTATGTAGGGTTCTCCATCTATGAACTGGACTGTTTTCAATGGGATATTGATTTGTTGTGTGTTTTCTGTTGAATGAATGGTTTTAAGTAGGTTGGCATATTTGGTTTGGTTGGTATTTGTCACGACCCAACCCCGTGGGCCGCGACCAGTGCCCTAGCTGGGCACCTATACGTACCCGATACCCAAATTAGCATATTATCAGAATAATATTATAATAATATTAGTGGATGCCACAGAATTTATCAGAAAAAGCAGACTTGGCACACATAGGCCGATAAGGCCATCATAGAACAAAGTATCCCAAACATATGTACAGAACCCACACAGATGTATCCACAGACCTCTACAGAACATATCATAATCATAAGACGGGACAGGGCCCCGTCATACCCTGAACAAAGTACATATCCAGATAGCAGTGACAGACTGTACCAAAAGATGGGCTCTGTAGAAGAGAGCGCCCCAAAATAGCAGAAATGGGATCCTAAACGTGCGGATCAGCAAACCTGTCGTCCGTACTTGCGCGGCATGAAAACTCAGCCCCCGAAGAAAGGGGGTCAGTACGAAATATGTACTGAATATGTAAAGCGAAATCACAGAAGTCAAATCATAATGATTATAGAAAATGGGTACAAAATCCAGAGTGTCAAATGCATATTTCCAAATCAGACAGAATGTGTACAGAAACATATGTCATATCATATCCGATCCCTGCCACGGGACTCGGCAGACAGAACGTGGTCACCCTCCCGACACTGGTGCCACAATACAGAGGAATCAGAAAAGGGGGCGTGGCCTCGTATCATAAAATGTCATATCAGAATGGCCATAACAGATCAGATCAGAATAGGCGGACATGGCACATCATACTCCACAGACCCATGTACGCGTATACCTGCCCCCTCACATCGGGGCGCGGCGAACAATGCAGAGAATTACGCTTGACAACATATCCTGGCCTGGGCTCAGTGTGGGAAACATTGGGACATCCACGAATGGAGTAGTGAGAGACTAATGCAATTTAAAAATATAATAAATGTTTTCAAAGACTCGATGAAGCGTATCAACGACAAACAAATCCAATGGGGTCGGACGGAATCATAATAAATGTATTTCGGATATCATAATAAATTACAGAAGTATAACTTTCCCGAAGTCATTCCGAGTGTCAAAATAATTTATAATATTTAACAGAATATTTAAAATAATATTCGTTAAGCGATTAGTAGGGTAATTAAAACATTTCTTTCAAAAATCGCTTAAAAAGGAAGCTTTAACACATTAGGGGCAAAACCGTAAATAGCGGGCCCGCCTTGGGACAAACAAGGCGGCGGGCTCAAATTGTGCCCTCTAAGCATATAGTATCACCTAAAAAGGTTATACAAACATTCTATGACTTTCTGAATAATTTAGAGCAAAATTGCATAATTTCAGAAAAAGCGTATCAAAATGGTTCAATTCTACTGAAGGAAAAACTGAAATTTTATCTTGCGGATTCCGAGGGCCAAGAGGTCCTTCGAGGCCCGGATCCGACCCTAACACACTAGGGGCATGCCAAGGGAAGAATTGGGGTTGCTTTACATACCTTTCGCGCTCCTTAAGCCTTTCCAAACTCACTTCCCGTTTCGTCGAAAAACTGCAATTGGTCAAGTTTACCAATTGTGAATTATTAATGCCATTATTTCAACTTTAAGCATATTTGGCTACCGAAATTTCGGCAGCACTTCCCCTATACATATGACACCCCGAGAATTCAACTCGGCTATAAATCATCAACAACAACCCAAACGACAACAACAATATCAACAATGAACATTAAAAACACAAATATCCTTCAACTAGTCATTTTTCTCACAAGTTGACATAATCTTCAATTCAACCCAACTTTCAACTAAGATCAATAATTTCATATTCAACAACCATCATGATCATCACCATATAGTTCTAGAAACATTTCATATCGTTTTCCTTAAGATATACACTCGATATACGTGATATACAATCTTCCGCCAAAATCATAACTTATGCAAAACATCAAATCTTTGGCATACAACTTCATAACAAATTTCCAACTTCCAAATTCATCAACCATAATCATAATTCACATCTTAACAACTTCATTTCCATAATATCACAAAATTATTCTAAAGTGACATAATCATCTATATTCCAACTTCAACCAAAATTCATTCAACTTTCATTCCCAATATAATTTCCATCATAACCACAACTAGAATGCAACATAAAATTCAACTCATATATGTATACAACATATATACACCCATGGCTACATATATATATACATACCCACTTTGCAAACTTCCTTATTTCCATAATTTCTACTCATTTCCACATACCACAACATAAACAAACCTTCATAACATAAGAAAAAGGAATTGATTCTTACCTTTTTCTACAAACTTCTTCACTTGAACAAGTTGTCAACTTGAAGAAATAAGTGCTCCTTCTTCCAAAACAATTACACCAAGTTGTAGAGGACACTTAATTTAGTAGGAATTCAACAAGAAAATAATTTTAGAGGCAAGATTTTGAGGGGTGATTTTTCTATGGCCAAACCCGAAATGCCCTCTTTTTGTTCTTGTTTTTCTCTTGTTTTTCCTCCTATTCTTTCTCTTGAAAGTTCTATGGAATTTGGATGATTAAGTGGTCTTTTATTCATTGACCACATGACTTAATTCCATGGGCTTGGATCCTTTTTATGGACCATGGCCGAATGGCTCCTCACTTGGGCCTGAATTGTTTTTCATTTATTTGGGCCAACTCGGTTGGTCCCGAGTTAGGCCTAGCCCACTGACCTTTCGACCTTAAAACGTTCATATCTCCTTGTACCGACGTCACCTGGGAACCCACGACCTATGGATGGAAAGCTAATTCAATTATCTACAACTTCTATTTCAAGGTATTTTCGAAATTCCAAACTTACAATACAGTTTTCGCCCCCCAAAGTCAGGTCACCCGAAAACGTTTTCTTAAAAATATTCGTTTGGAGGGTCTCCACTTTGATTTGGTCCAAAGGTA
This sequence comes from Lycium barbarum, assembly GCF_019175385.1. Taxonomy (NCBI): domain Eukaryota; kingdom Viridiplantae; phylum Streptophyta; class Magnoliopsida; order Solanales; family Solanaceae; genus Lycium; species Lycium barbarum. Next base: position 52,989,125 of record NC_083338.1, on the reverse strand, counting down.
CTTCATGAGTTGTGTTTAACTTTACATATGTGATTCATATGACTTTTCAGATGTTCCAAAAAAAAATCTCGGTATGTGGGCCCCACCCCAGCAGATGCTCCGAGGTTCAAAAATACGGGATATAACATCCTCCCCCCTTTAGAACATTCGTCCTCGAATGTTAAATTAATCTCATAGGGTTTGAAAATACTTTGGGGGAGTTCATGTTTACAGACATCACATATGACACACGATTGATATTGGAATAAATTAAAGCAGGGATTTAAGGTTACCTGTGGGTATAGAGAACAAATGAGGATATTTCTTCTTCATTTCCTCTTCGGCCTCCCATGTCATTTCCTCCCTATTATCGTTCCGCCACAGTACCTTAACAGAGGCTACATCTTTATTCCGAAGCCTCCTTACCTGACGATCCAAAATAGATACGGGCTGCTCCTCGTACGATAGTTGCTCCGTCACCTGAATATCATCAGCAGGAAATATTCTAGAAGGGTCACCGACGCATTTACGAAGCATAGAGACATGAAATACCGGATGTACCGCTTCCAAATCAGATGGCAAATCTAGCTCATAGGCGACATTTCCAGTTTTTCGAACAATCTGATAAGGCCCAATATAACGCGGACTGAGCTTACCCTTTCTGCCGAACCGCATCACGCCTTTCATAGGCGATACCTTCAGGAATACCCAATCGCCTACCTGAAACTCCAACGGTCGACGCCGTTTATCCGCGTATGACTTCTGTCGACTCTGGGCTGCCAACAGTCGCTCCCGAATAAGTTTTACCTTGTCCACGGCCTGCTGGACCATATCTGGGCCAATCAACTCTGACTCGCCAATATCAAACCAGCCAATCGGCGATCTGCATTTCCTGCCATATAGAGCCTCGTACGGAGCCATCCGGATGCTGGAATGGTAACTGTTATTATATGCAAACTCAATCAATGGCAAGTGATCATCCCAGCTGCCTCTGAAATCAATAACGCAGGCCCGCAACATATCCCCCAGCGCCTGTATAGTGCGCTCGGCCTGTCCGTCGCTCTGAGGATGAAAGGTTGTGCTCAGACTCACCTGAGTCCCTAGACCCTCCTGAAACGACCTCCAGAAACGCGCCGTAAACTGGGCGCCTCTGTCAGAAATAATAGATATAGGAACTCCGTGAAGCTTCACAATCTCTCTAATATAGAGCCTGGCATAATCCTCGGCGGAATAAGTAGTCCTGACGGGAAGAAAATGGGCTGATTTCGTCAGCCTATCAACAACGACCCAGATGAAATCATACTTCCGTGGAGTGCGAGGCAAACCTGTAATGAAGTCCATATTAATAACCTCCCACTTCCAAGTCGGGATTTCCATCTCCTGCAACAGTCCACCCGGCTTCTGATGCTCAATCTTGACCTGCTGACAATTAGGGCACTGGGCGACGAACTCTGCAATATCCCGCTTCATACCGTCCCACCAGTATAAGCATCGGAGATCATGGTACATCTTCGTAGACCCAGGATGGACCGAATAGCGAGCATAATGTGCCTCGCTCATAACCTGTTTCGCTACAATAAAGTCCCCTATCGGTGTGGCTACCTCAAATGGCTCTATAGGTTCAGACATAATACCAATTTTACCGGCAACAAGAGGTGAAATATATGATAAAGTTGAACCTGGATCAATTAATGCATACACAGACCGAGAGAAGACCAATAAAGTACCTGTAACGACATTAGGAGATGCCTCCTGATCCTGGCGGCTGGCCAAAGCATAAATACGGTTCGAAGGACCGCTAATACCAGAAGCTCCACCACGGCCTCTACCGCGACCCGCTGGTGCCGAAATACCCTGCCCCGTAGGGCGCATAGCCCCTGACGAAGATGAAGACCCAGCGGCTGATCCGGTAGGCTGCGCTGCACCACCCGAACTACCCTTATACGGGCAATTTCTCACAAAATGGCCCTGACGGCCACAAGAAAAGCATGCACCGGTGGCTCTGTAGCACTCTCCCGTATGGTATCTGCCGCAAAAAGAACACTGAACCCTGGGTGGCCTCATCTGACCAGAACCCCTATCTGTCCGCGAACCTGAAGCCCTAGAGCTCTGGCCTGCTCTTGAATACCCTGGGCTATCGAATCTGCGACCTGCAGGCTGGGGAGGCGCGCTCTGCGCCGGCTGAGATGAAAATCTGCTAGGCTGCTGCGGCTGTTGGGGCTGTCTGCCCCGAAAGTCTCCAGATGACCTGGCCCTCTTGGGCTGTCTCCGATCCTGGCCCCTGTCAGGCTGGTGTCCTCCTCTGCCCCGATCCTCCATGCCCTGGGCATGGGCCTGGATACGGGCAATGTCCATACCGGGCTGAGCAGCCAATACTAAGCAGCTATCAACAAAATACCGATCCAGCCCCATAATATATCTATGCATCCGGTCCGCCATAGTAGCCACCACAGTAGGTGCATATCGGGCCAAGGAATCAAACTCCAAACTATAGTCCCGAATACTGCGGCCCTTCTGCCTCAATAATAAGAATCTATCAGATCTGGCTCGTCGCAACTCTGGGGGCAGAAAGTGTCCAAGAAATGCCTGAGAAAAATCGCCCCAAACTGCTGGAGGAGCGTCGTCCCCCCTGGATAGCCCCCATGACTCGTACCAGTTTGCCGCCACATCATATAACCGGTACGAAGCTAACGCGACTGACTCTGTCTCGGAAGCATTAATCAAATCTAGAGTGCGTCGCATCTTTCTAATAAACTCCTCAGGATCCTCCTCGGGCTTTGTCCCGAAGAACTCTGGAGGGTTACAAGTCAAAAACTCACGGGCTCTCGAACTATCACGCCTGACTGCCCGGTCACCTCCCAGTCCATGCCCCTGAACCTGCCCTGCCACAAGCCTAGTCAGCAACTGGACTGCCTCCCTCATAGAATGATCCTCAGTGCCTGGCCGTGGAGCTGGAGGCTCAGGTACTGGAACTGCGGGAGCTGGCAGTGGAGCCGTCCCCCGATCTGCAGCTACGGCTGCCCCAATCTCCTCCACGAGTGGCGGTGTAGAAGAACCCTCTGTCTGGGGCAAAGTCTCCGGAGCAATATATACCTGGGCCCTGGTAGTCCTCTGGACCCGGCTAGTCTCTCCTACGGCAACTGACTTGGCCTTTTGGGCCGCTGTCGCCTTTTTTGGAGGCATATCTGCAAATATAGCCACTCGTTAGGAAGGGGTCATCCTGATAACACAGCTCTATCGCACGATCTAAGACAGAAAGAAGGGTAGTATCCTAAATGCCCTGTAGCCTCCTGTTTATAGGTGTGGTGCACAACACACCGATAAACAAGACTCTACTAGACACGGTCTGTGGACATTCCGAGGACGAACCGCTCTGATACCACTTTTGTCACGACCCAACCCCGTGGGCCGCGACTAGTGCCCTAGCTGGGCACCTATACGTACCCGATACCCAAATTAGCATATTATCAGAATAATATTATAATAATATTAGTGGATGCCACAGAATTTATTAGAAAAAGCAGACTTGGCACACATAGGCCGATAAGGCCATCATAGAACAAAGTATCCCAAACATATGTACAGAACCCACACAGATGTATCCACAGACCTCTACAGAACATATCATAATCATAAGACGGGACAGGGCCCCGTCATACCCTGAACAAAGTACATATCCAGATAGCAGTGACAGACTGTACCAAAAGATGGGCTCTGTAGAAGAGAGCGCCCCAAAATAGCAGAAATGGGATCCTAAACGTGCGGATCAGCAAACCTGTCGTCCGTACCTGCGCGGCATGAAAACGCAGCCCCCGAAGAAAGGGGGTCAGTACGAAATATGTACTGAATATGTAAAGCGGAATCACCGAAGTCAAATCATAATAATTATAGAAAATGGGTACAAAATCCAGAGTGTCAAATGCATATTTCCAAATCAGACAGAATGTGTACAGAAACATATGTCATATCATATCCGATCCCTGCCACGGGACTCGGCAGACAGAACGTGGTCACCCTCCCGACACTGGTGCCACAATACAGAGGAATCAGAAAAGGGGGCGTGGCCCCGTATCATAAAATGTCATATCAGAATGGCCATAACAGATCAGATCAGAATAGGCGGACATGGCACATCATACTCCACAGACCCATGTACGCGTATACCTGCCCCCTCACATCGGGGCGCGGCGAACAATGCAGAGAATTACGCTTGACAACATATCCTGGCCCGGGCTCAGTGTGGGAAACATTGGGACATCCACGAATGGAGTAGTGAGAGACTAATGCAATTTAAAAATATAATAAATGTTTTCAAAGACTCGATGAAGCGTATCAACGACAAACAAATCCAATGGGGTCGGACGGAATCATAATAAATGTATTTCGGATATCATAATAAATTACAGAAGTATAACTTTCCCGAAGTCATTCCGAGTGTCAAAATAATTTATAATATTTAACAGAATATTTAAAATAATATTCGTTAAGCGATTAGTAGGGTAATTAAAACATTTCTTTCAAAAATCGCTTAAAAAGGAAGCTTTAACACATTAGGGGCAAAACCGTAAATAGCGGGCCCGCCTTGGGACAAACAAGGCGGCGGGCTCAAATTGTGCCCTCTAAGCATATAGTATCACCTAAAAAGGTTATACAAACATTCTATGACTTTCTGAATAATTTAGAGCAAAATTGCATAATTTCAGAAAAAGCGTATCAAAATGGTTCAATTCTACTGAAGGAAAAACTGAAATTTTATCTTGCGGATTCCGAGGGCCAAGAGGTCCTTCGAGGCCCGGATCCGACCCTAACACACTAGGGGCATGCCAAGGGAAGAATTGGGGTTGCTTTACATACCTTTCGCGCTCCTTAAGCCTTTCCAAACTCACTTCCCGTTTCGTCGAAAAACTGCAATTGGTCAAGTTTACCAATTGTGAATTATTAATGCCATTATTTCAACTTTAAGCATATTTGGCTACCGAAATTTCGGCAGCACTTCCCCTATACATATGACACCCCGAGAATTCAACTCGGCTATAAATCATCAATAACAACCCAAACGACAACAACAATATCAACAATGAACATTAAAAACACAAATATCCTTCAACTAGTCATTTTTCTCACAAGTTGACATAATCTTCAATTCAACCCAACTTTCAACTAAGATCAATAATTTCATATTCAACAACCATCATGATCATCACCATATAGTTCTAGAAACATTTCATATCGTTTTCCTTAAGATATACACTCGATATACGTGATATACAATCTTCCGCCAAAATCATAACTTATGCAAAACATCAAATCTTTGGCATACAACTTCATAACAAATTTCCAACTTCCAAATTCATCAACCATAATCATAATTCACATCTTAACAACTTCATTTCCATAATATCACAAAATTATTCTAAAGTGACATAATCATCTATATTCCAACTTCAACCAAAATTCATTCAACTTTCATTCCCAATATAATTTCCATCATAACCACAACTAGAATGCAACATAAAATTCAACTCATATATGTATACAACATATATACACCCATGGCTACATATATATATACATACCCACTTTGCAAACTTCCTTATTTCCATAATTTCTACTCATTTCCACATACCACAACATAAACAAACCTTCATAACATAAGAAAAAGGAATTGATTCTTACCTTTTTCTACAAACTTCTTCACTTGAACAAGTTGTCAACTTGAAGAAATAAGTGCTCCTTCTTCCAAAACAATTACACCAAGTTGTAGAGGACACTTAATTTAGTAGGAATTCAACAAGAAAATAATTTTAGAGGCAAGATTTTGAGGGGTGATTTTTCTATGGCCAAACCCGAAATGCCCTCTTTTTGTTCTTGTTTTTCCTCCTATTCTTTCTCTTGAAAGTTCTATGGAATTTGGATGATTAAGTGGTCTTTTATTCATTGACCACATGACTTAATTCCATGGGCTTGGATCCTTTTTATGGACCATGGCCGAATGGCTCCTCACTTGGGCCTGAATTTTTTTTCATTTTTTTGGGCCAACTCGGTTGGTCCCGAGTTGGGCCTAGCCCACTGACCTTTCGACCTTAAAACGTTCATATCTCCTTGTACCGACGTCACCTGGGAACCCACGACCTATGGATGGAAAGCTAATTCAATTATCTACAACTTCTATTTCAAGGTATTTTCGAAATTCCAAACTTACAATACAGTATTTTCCCCCCAAAGTCAGGTCACCCGAAAACGTTTTCTTAAAAATATTCGTTTGGAGGGTCTCCACTTTGATTTGGTCCAAAGGTACTTCATGAGTTGTGTTTAACTTTACATATGTGATTCATATGACTTTTCAGATGTTCCAAAAAAAAATCTTGGTATGTGGGCCCCACCCCAGCAGATGCTCCGAGGTTCAAAAATACGGGATATAACAGTATTATCAGTAGACAAAACTTTGGGCTCCGATTGTATTTGAGGTTCTTTGGCTATGGAAACATTTGTGTTAATGGTTTGTGTTGGTTTAATTGGTAGGAAGGTTGTATCATATGTTGTACGGTGTGTTTTAGGTTGTGGAAATGGTGGTCCAGTCTCCGGTGGAGGTTGTCCACTGGCCTGAACAGCCATGTTGGCCGAAAAATTGCTAGGTTTTGTTAAAATGGCGGCTCTTGAATCTTCTTACTCCTCTAAGCTTTGATTAATGTACCTTATTCATTTAGCTCTTCATATACACTAGTTGCATATATTTTTGTAAAGAAAAAACTCTCGACAGACTTTTTGAAAAATAAATTTTACTGCTAAATCGGATAATTACTTGTATATTTTCACGTACGCGGGTAAAAACAGTAATTGGTAGTCATTTAGCCAACAATTAGTATTGGCACCTATAAACCCAAAATAATGTTAATAGGTAACTCCAATAACTTTGTCTCTCTTACTTCATATTTGTTCTCAACAACCCCTCCCCCCTCCCCCCGCCGCCCCCTAATCCCAGCTCCCCACACATCTATTCTCCAACAGCCCTTAATAAGGAAGTCCTCACTTGCTGGGAATCATGGCAAATCACCGTAAAATTTTATTTTTGACACATTTTTTAAGTAACTCCTATAACTTTGTCTGTCTTTTTTCATATTTGTTGTCATCCCCACCTCAGATCTCTTCTCTAACAACCCCCAATAACTAATAAATTTTAGGGAAAAGGACATACAATGGCCAACAGGCCAAAGTAATCCCACATTTGGGCCTAATACCGTGAGCTGGCCAGCCGGTCCAAACTATTCCCAAGCGCTGGCCGGCCTAGCAGCCCAAACGCCTTTTAAAAAAAAAAAAGACTTTTTGTGGCGACTCTGTCGCCACTAAAGATCAATTTTTTTTTCTAGTAGCAATTCAAAAAGTCTCCGCTAAAGGTTAAAATTCATATTGAGCCTTCAACAAATGTTTCAAAACATGTATAATATGTATATACTTATACAGTGATTGAACTTTCAAAACATGTATAATATGTGTATATTTATACGTTGTTTGAGCCTTCAAGAAATATCTCAAAACACTAAAGATTCCCTGCAAACTTCCGTTTATTTTTCTATCTTCTAGGGATTAAAAAAGAAGAACTAAATAAATAAGCTAAAGTAACCATCATCGAAAACTTAACAAACTAAAATATATCAACTACAAACTAATAAAATTAGTAAGTATTCATTAATTATACATTTATTAAACATAAATTATACGTTAATTATACATTTATTATACATAAATTATATGTTAGTTACACATTTATTATACAATAATGATACAGTTTCTATACATATACAGTAGTGATACATATTCTATACAACAATGATGTGGTTTCTATACGTATATGTATGATATATTTTTTATATGTATAATACATTCTATACAAGAATGATATAGTTTATATACACTTTCTATACAAAAATGATACAGTTTATATACATATATTGGAATTATATATACACTTTCTATAGAATGATACAGTTTTTATACACTTTCTATACAAGAATGATACAGTTTATATACATATGTTGGAATTATATATACACTTTCTATATAAGAATAATACAGTTTATATACACTTTCTATACAAGAATGATACAGTTTATATATTGTATATGTAAGATACATTGTCTAGACGTATGATACACTTCCTATACAAGAATGATACAGTTTATACATAAATTATACAACAATGATACATTTTCTATACTCATGTATGGAATATGTATAATATGTGAATCATTAGTGTATAATCAATGTATAATATATGTATGATTAGTGAGTATACGTTGACGATACATATTATGTATGGAATATATATAATATGTGAATATTTAGTGTGCAATCATTGTATAATGTACATATTAATGCATAATATATGTATGATTAGTGAGTATACGTTGATGATACATTTATTATACACAAATTACACAACAATTATAAAAATCTATATGATACATTTTCTATACATATACGGTAGGCAGTGGTGGAACTAGGATTTTTACTAAGGGTGTCAAAATATAAAAAAGTAAATATATTGTTCAAAAAATAATATAAAAAAGTAAATATACAAAGGGGGCTCAACACAGTATATATACATAAAAGGTTCTTTTTACGTATTTACACAGTGTAATTTTTTGGCGAAGGGGTGTCTGACACCCCTTGGATGCATGTGGCTCCGCCACTGACGGTAAGGATACATATTCTATACAACAATGATACATTTTTTATACGCATGATACATTTTCGATACATTTTCTATATATAGTTGATCTTCAGTGGCTTTTACCGGAAAAAAAAAAAAGATCTTTAGTGGCGATTAAAGCAGCCACAAATAGTCCTTTTTGTTTTTGCAGCGGACTTTTAGCGCGCTGGCTACACTTTGAGTTTGGAAAAACATGGGTCATTTGGTGGGAATAGTTTGGGCCAGACGGCCCTTTATGTCCTTTTCCCTAAATTTTATAGGTAATCCTTTATCACAAAAAAATGACATATCACCCAAAAGTTTCACTTTCAAAAATGTATATCACGTTGTATAACAATATGTATTATGCACATCTTTTGTTCGGGCACATTTTTCAACAGTGTGTATCATGTATATCACTATGTGGAAAACGTCACAACAATGTATATCACAATATAGAATGTGATATTTGCATATGTTAACATGATGATATACAGATATACACTATCTCAAACACCCATTTGCAGACATCATCCATCGCATCACCATCACAACCAATCCGGCGTTCTGTTATGTTTCTGGTGTATGTCATTGTACTGTTATTACTTTCGGTAGTTGATTTTGCCCCATTTAATTCTCCCTTACTTTACTAGTGTTCGACGTTGTCCAATGTTAACCGTGTACAAGACTTGTTACATTGATTCTAATTATAGTCTGTTGGGCCTTGCTATACACTTGCCTGACCTTAGAACACCCTAAAACACAAGAGGTAAGATAAAAAGAAAATATTGGGGAGCCTCCAAAAAGAAAAGTAGATTGAACTTTAAAAAAGAGGCTTTCAAATTTGAGCAACATATCATCATCGTTATATTCTGATGGTATATTTGGTGATGTCTTGACTTTGAGAGAAGATTTGAGAGTTTTGGGCAAAAGTAATTGAGTAAAATCTTCAAAAAAGAGAGGATATTTAAAAATTTAAAGCTATTTTAACTAAAGGCTTTTTTGGTTTTGTGACGGAAATTTTGTAACCTGAAAAATGGGTGCAGACTACCGGGTTCCAATTTTGTAACCTTAGGCTATTTTACGTCTTTTAGTATTCTAACTTACCGTATATAAGGCGCCAAGTCTTCTTTTTATCGAATTGGGAAAAATCATGTTTGGGTCCATTTGATTTGTATCGTAAGTTAACTTCTCTGTTTTTCTTCTTTTTTGGGCATATTTACCACTTTGAAAACAACTTCAGACATGTGCGAATGAAGTTGCCAAAATTCGTATCTGAAGTTGGGCAAACTTCAGATATTTTTTCCAGAAGAGTGGCCTTTTGAAGGCCAAACATGATTATTATTGCCTGAACTTTGGTATAGCTTGTCAAGGCTAACTTCGAACATTTTTTTTTACTAAAGTTGCGAACTTGACAAGACCAAATTTCAAACATTTTTATTAAAATAGTGGCCTTGGAAAGGCTTCAAATAATATAATGACTTGCCAAGGCCGATTTTAGAGAGCTTTGACTTAAGTTGTGCCCTTGGCAAGACCTAAATTTAGATATTTTTTACTGAAGTTGTAGCCTTGGAAAGACCAAACTTCAGTCAGTTTCGCATGAGTTCAGGCATATATTTGGCTAAACCTTAGACATTTTAGCATGAAGTTCAGGCGAACAACTTTTTCCCCAAAACCATCAACTTGTTCTTCAAATTTCATAAATCATGCAAACACCTAACGCTTAACGAGATGATCTATAACCACACAAATATCTTTGGCTTATTTTAGACCACAAGATTCAAAAGTCTTCTTTATTTCTTAAACTCCATATCAGTCAAACTATATCACATAAATTGGGACGGAGGGAGTATTTTATCTTTTAAAGAAAAAAAAAAGGGATAATATTCACCTAAATAAACTAATATGCTACTATAATTAAAAGGAAAACCCCTAAATGCCCATACCCTCACGTCTTCTCTTCTCTACCCCTAATCTAAAGCTACCTAAACTAATCCAAAAATGAATCTCCCTAACCCTTTTTACCTAAAAACTCTCAACCAAGTTTATCCCCTAAACTCCTACCCCCTCACGTCCCTTTTGATCTATAGTCAGAGGCGGAGTCAGGATTCAAAAATTATGGGTTCGGGATTCTAATTCGTTTAAGTTACTGGGTTCTAAATAGACAATTTATACATATTTAAAATAAATAAATTTTAGACAAATACAGGGTTTAGACCGAAATTACTGGGTTTGACCGAACCCCTGAATACTATGCTAGCTCCGCCCCTATCTACACACATACACCTATATATAACATAACACACAAACAGCACCCCCCCCCCCCCCCCCCCCCCCAAAAAAAAAAAAACAGAGAAGGAGTAAAAAAAAAAATACATAGAAATAGTAGAGAAAAATACAAAAAATAATGACCAAAAAGACTGAGAGAAAAAATACCTAGAGCATTAGGAGTTTCAAAAAGGTTTTATTCGAGTTCGAGATTTTCATTCGCGGTTTCGAGTTCGTGGACCTGAAAGTTAACTTTTGTTATCTTTGGAAATCAGTAGATTATAGTCGTTTTCATTGTCGTGAATCAATCTTCACAAAAGGTAACATCCGATCTTTTGTATAGTTTAATGTTATGACTATATGAGGCTTGATTCCAATGTTGTTATTGTTCTTTAACGTTATAATATGAATTATGTTAGGATTTTTGCATCGTTAAAATGATTTAAAGTAAATCTCATATGTTTCATTAAGTTTTGCTTATCTGCTTGTTCTTCCATATTTATTTTGACTAGTATCTGGGTACGTGCAATTCATATTAATTAGTATAAATTCTTATTATTAAAATCAATAAATTTAATCTTGTACATATTTAATTCTTTTTTGTTACTTATAAATGAATATTAATATGTAGAAAAAGTTAAAGTTGCCCCATATTCCCAGCAGCTCTTTGAATGATACTTGTTTGTTTGTGTAACTCCATCTCCATATATTTCTTCAACTATTTACACCATTGAATATATGGTCATGTACTTTTATTATGAAAGTCCAATGCTCTTTTCATTTTAAACATTTAAACCTTGTTATTTCTGTTCATTGTGCCTATCAATCACAAATTGCTATAAAAACTTTCATGCAAAGGTAGGTATAAACCTGTAGAGTCCGGAGCCAAAATGACTTATTTTTGCAGCCATTAGACCAAAATAGGGTGTCTTTTTTTTTTATACCATAATGGGCATTTCGTTGATTATTCAACGAAATGCCCAGCATTTACTGTTCATAGCCGCAACAATTTTTTTTTTTGTTTGCAGTTCGTGAACTGCTTAACGAAATAGCATTTTTTTTTTTTAATTTCGTGAATAAAAACGAAATCTGATTTGTTTTGTTTTGTTTTTTTTCGCATTTCGTGACACAATCAACGAAATAGGTGTTTTTTTTTTTTTTTTTTGTATTTCGTGAATAAACAAAGAAATAGGAAATTATAATTTTTTTTGGGGGTGGTGAAGTTATATATATATATGAATGAAATAAAAAAAATATATAATTTCCTATTTATATATAAAAAAATATATATAATTTCCTATTTATATATAAAATATATATATATATATATATATATATATATATATATATATATATATATATGAAATATATATATATGTATGAAATATTTTCCTATTTCGTTGTTATATAAACGAAAAAAAACATATATATATTCATCTTATTTCATTGGCATATGAACGAAATAATAATAATAATAATAATAATAATATATATATATATATTTTTGTTTCATTCACATATCTATATATATATATATATATATATATATATATATATATGAATGAAATATATATATATGAATGAAATATTTTTCCTATTTCATTGGTATATAAACGAAAAAATATATATATATTCATCTTATTTCATTGGTATATGAATGAAATTAAAATATATATATATATATTTATTTCATTCATATATATATATATATATAAATTTGTTTTTTTTTTTATTATTTCATTCATATGCCAATGAAATAAGATGAATATATATATATTTTTTTTCGTTTATATACCAACGAAATAGGAAAATATTTCATACATATATATTTCATTCATACATATATATTTCATTCATATATATATATATATTTTATATATATAAATAGGAAATTATATATTTTTTTTTATTTCATTCATATATATATATAACTTCACCACCCCAAAAAAAAATTATAATTTCCTATTTCTTTTTTTATTCACGAAATACAAAAAATAAAAAATAAAAACCACCTATTTCGTTGATTGTGTCACGAAATGCGAAAAAAACAAAAAAACAAATCAGTTTTCGTTTTTATTCACGAAATTAAAAAAAAAAACATCTATTTCGTTGATTGTGTCACGAAATGCAAAAAAAAAAAAAAAAATCATTTTTATTCACGAAATACTTAAAAAAAAAAAAAACTGCTATTTGCAGTTCGTGAACTGCTTAACGAATTGCAAATAGCAGTTTTTTTTTTTTTTTTTTAAATTTCGTGAATAAAAACGAAAACTGATTTGTTTTGTTTTGTTTTTTTTCGCATTTCGTGACACAATCAACGAAATAGGTGTTTTTTTTTTTTTTTTTTTGTATTTCGTGAATAAAAAAAGAAATAGGAAATTATAATTTTTTTTTTTTGGTGGTGAAGTTATATATATATATGAATGAAATAAATAAAAAATATATAATTTCCTATTTATATATAAAAAAAAATATATAATTTCCTATTTATATATAAAAAAAATATATATATATATATATATAATTTTTTATTTCATTCATATATATATATATATATATATATATATATTATATATAAATAGGAAATTATATATATATATTTTTATATATAAATAGGAAATTATATATATTTTTTTTTATTTCATTCATATATATATATAACTTCACCACCCAAAAAAAAAATTATAATTTCCTATTTCTTTTTTTATTCACGAAATACAAAAAAAAAACACCTATTTCGTTGATTGTGTCACGAAATGCGAAAAAAAAAACAAAATAAAACAGATCAGTTTTCGTTTTTATTCACGAAATTAAAAAAAAAAACATCTATTTCGTTGATTGTGTCACGAAATGCAAAAAAAAAAAAAAAAAAAAAAAAAAAAAAAAAAATTGTTGCGGCTATGAACAATAAATGCTGGGCATTTCGTTGAATAATCAACGAAATGCCCATTATGGTATAAAAAAAAAAGACACCCTATTTTGGTCTAATGGCTGCAAAAATAAGTCATTTTGGCTCCAGACTCTATAAACCTACCTTGTTTTGCACTTACAAATTATAGACATACTACTCTATGACCATATATATCAAGTTTTCCTTATCCCAAAATGATGATACTACGTACATATACCAAAATTTAATCTGAACAAATAAATAGGATTAACTTGCTCTCCACATTAAAAAAAATCATTGGAATACAAATTAAGTAATGATCTTCCACATGATACGAAAAAACATGCTAAATAGCATTCTAACATACACCGGTTCAACGACTCCCTAGAGAATAAACCATCATTTAGAAATTAATACATAATTTCAAATTTGTTAAAATAAAGTACTGTATAAAACAAAAATACTATGCACACCACGATCACTTAGCTTTTTCAAGAAGTACTAATATTGTAGGCAACCAAGCAACTCCAAGACATTGAAAAAATATTATTAAAGGAGCATTATTTTTCACTTTCCGAAAGGATTAGCTAGAACTAAGTAATTATAGTCTTAGATTTTAATGTGGAGACGCTTGTGATCCCAAATAGCCGTTTCCGATATTACGCTAGTTGCTTTATATTTATTTCAGTTTTACTTATAATAATCTTTCAAATATGAGATTTAATATTGGTTTTTATTTCATACATTATAATGGGGCAGAGAGTTATCTTGTTTTTTTTTTTTTTTTTTTTTTTTTGGAATAAGACAATACTTTGCTGGGTTTAGACAATGTTAATGCCTTATTTTATTTAGTAGTAATTAATTGGGAATCTGGGTGAGAAGGGTTACAAATTTATTCAAGACCCATTGCAAATGATAAAAGAAAACAGTGGAAAAACACATTAGTAAGGGGGGAGATGAATTGCGAAGTCGCTTCAAAACCTATTACCAAAGAGTGAAAAAGGGACAAAACAATTGTCTTGGATTAGTTACACGTCTTGATGTAAGAATTTAAATAAAAAAAATCATCATTGTTTAAGTAAGGCAAGTAGGCTCAAAATTCTAGGTGCGATATGCAAGTTAAGGTCGCGTTTACACGTCTCTGCTGGTGTATGTCAGGCTGAGGTCGCAACTACGCGTTTTATTCAAGACCAGTAAAAGGTCAACAATAATTAAGCGAATCATAGGCATAACTAATAAATACACTTTATTCAAAATAATTTAAGCCGAATATTAGTCAATAAAAGCGACCGTGCTAGAACCGCGGGACTCGGGAAATGCCTAATACCTTCTCCCCGGTTAACAAAATTCCTTACTCAATCTTTTGCTTTCACAGACCAAAAATAAATAGAGTCATTTCCTTTTGATTATGGATTCAATAAGGTGATTTAGAGCCCGTTTGGATTGGCTTATAAGTTGTTGACAACAGCTTATAAGTTGTTTTCACCTTTTTTGAGTGTTTGGCTGGCCAGCTTATAAGCCATTTCGTGCTTAAAATAAGCCCAAAAAAATAATTGGGCCCATTTGGCTTAGCTTATCTAAAGCAGCTTATAAGCCAAAAAAACATAAGTTGGGCTATCCCAATATTTTTTTTTTTGGCTTATAAGTTTTTTTCAGCTTATAAGCTGCTTTTTTTAAGCCCATCCAAACAGACTCTTAGAAACACCAAAACTCAATTTCAAGTGGCAATTCTGAATAAATGAAATAATTCAAAACGTCATTTCAATTGAAAAATCCCTTTTAAATAACAACAACAATAACAACATACCCAATTAATCCCACAACGTGGGGTCTGGGGAAGGTATAGTGTACGCAGACCTTACCCCCACCTTAGGTAGGGAGGCTGTTTCCGATCCCTTTTAAATAAATTTAAACTAATTTAAAATTTATTGACGGAAAAAAAGGGTGTGACAAATCAAACACACAATTCAATAGCCAAATCGACCTCAAATATTCATTAGTATATATGTTTCCTTGAGTTTACATTTAAACTGAATTAATTAAATTTTAGATTTTGTTTAAAATCTAAGATGAACGAAGTTATAGCGAAAGAGATGGTGAGAGAACAATTGGGGTGGTGGCGCAGTTGGCTAGCGCGTAGGTCTCATAGCTTCTGAGTTATCCTGAGGTCGAGCCTCTCTCACCCCATATAAGTTTTCCTTACTTGCTCTTTTCCATGAATTTAGAATACAACATTTTCAAAAAAAAAAAAAAAAAAAAAAAAAAAAGGGAAAAAGGAAAAAGAATGAGCCCAGATGGGAAGAAAGTTAGTACATAATTATTTTTCGTCCAACTTTAATACCTTTCAATTGAACATAATTTTTCCCTTGGTTTGTAACCTTATTTCCTATGAACTTTTTAATCGAACAATCACTAATGTTAATTTAGAATATAACTTTTCCAAATAAAAGAAAAAAATAATGAGCTTATCTGAGAAGAAGCTTAATATAAGTATATAATTATTTTTTGTCCAACTTTAATACATTTCAATTGAACATAGTTCTTGATATATTCCCTTGATTTCTAACCTTATTTTCCCATGAACTCTTTATTCAAGCAACAATAAATGTTAAATCATGAAATTCTAATGCTTGCAGACAACTCGACGTCCTTGAATTCCTTTATTGCATCTCAAGCTCCAAGTTATTCAACAAGCTCTCATTCTCATTTACGGCTTGAAACTTAGCCACAGAGCAATCAACATTAAAGAGTCCTGAAACTGAAAATTCTTTGTCACCTCCCGACACAGGCATCAAAACACCCATTTTCACTCTGCTCACACAGTTCCTTCTATAAGTTTGGCCCAAAACCCCTCACTCACTTCATCACTTAGTGACAAAAACTTGAATCCAAGTTCAAGATGAGCAAAAGAATCGCCTTGTGTTATGTCATAGTTATGAACTCTAGATTCTTTCTCTATAATAGGCACCACCTTTGCTGTAATCTTGAAAATGTTTTCCACTTCGATTACAACTTCATTAGTGTTGCTGGTTCGAGTAATGTATGTTGTTGGTCTAGATTCAGACATCCGCCTGTTAAGAAATTATATATAATTAAGGAACTAAAACATGTGCATTTTCTAATGACTTTAATCTTTAAATGAGGTGGTCATACAATTCAAAAGGTATCAGATCGCGCAAGAGGTTTTGGGTTCAAATCACAAAAAAAAAAAAAAAAAAAAAAAAAAACTTACGCCAGGTGCACTTTGTTGCTTTGCATTTACAAGTTAGACACTTCTTTCAAAATTAGACGGCGGTCTGAAGTATAATTTTAAATTTCAACTTTCAGATCAAGTGGCCATTTTTGTACTTTAGACCATTGATAGCTTTGAAAAAGTAGTTTACTTCTAATAGAGGGCCACTAAAGTGGAGTTTACGCAAATCAATCAAATTTTTGGCTCATTAAAAACAAGATTTATACATACAGTTATTGAGACATAGTATAATTAAACGCTACCTTTCTCCTTCGTTGTTGGGAAGAATAATAGTTTCACCATCAAAGTTGAGGGAGAGGCAGTCTATTGCATCATCCCATATTGCTGTCTTTTGTGCTCCAATGGCTTGAACCCAAGTGAAATCTCTTTTCATGTTCTCATTTCGTTTCTCTGTAAAGTGGGCATTAATGTGGAGGTTAGAGTCCGAGACCAGGCAAAAATCTCCGTCCTTCTTGTCGTGGAAGTAGAAGGTAATTCCATCTGCACCAATAAAACGTGGATCTTGGCAAACTGCTCCCAGCTTGTTACAACCTACATTCCAATAAATTAGAATAAATATTATAAGGAAAAATGATTTTTAACAACATGAAAAATGGTCCCTCGCTAAAAGTTCAAATGTGCTCAGTCCTCAATAATAACATATCAAATTATGCTTCAGCAGATATAAATCAAATCCATTAAAAAGTGCATGTGGAAGAGAAACTTACTGCAAGCAGGTTGCAAGAGACACAATCAACTTCACAAGTAGTAGGGCAAGATCTAGGGCACGTATGTTCTTGATCATAACAACTCGGGTGGTTCTTGTTCTTGCACTTACACTTCTTTGGAGATGTTGATGGTGGAAGGGAATAGGGGAATGGAGGTGATGTTGATGGAGAAGGGAAATAGGTAGGTGGAGATGAAACATCAATGCAAATTGGCTTGCAAGAGCGACACTCGGTAATGCAGCCATTAGGACAAAATTGGGGGCAAACATGTGAAAGATTTTTGCATTGTTTGATCTCATCATCAGAGCAATGAGAATGGCTCGGATGGTAAGCTATTCCAAGGGGAGTGGCCTCTGCTATTGCCACAAGCATTACCAAGAATATCACAAATCCGACAACATTGCGGGCATATGATGCCATTTTCCTTTTGAATAATTGAAATGTTAATATGTAGTTGAAATACTGGAATAGTATTGAGTTGTGGGATAGGCTTAGTTTCTTCCCCTTTTCATAGGAGTCGAGATTAGAAAATTAGTAAGGGTATTGTTGTGTGTCATAATGTCAGTGTTAATCATATATATATATATATATAATTGCATGACATAAGCCCGGTGACGTGACACTCTTTAAAGCCAAGAAACCCATTTATCTTTTTCCTCATTTTCCCTCATTTTTTCCTAATTTTCACATTTAATATGTGTCATATATTGAAAACTCAAAAGTCACAATAATTAGAAACAAGCCAAAAGACAACATAAAAGATAACCTTAACAATTAGTTAAAACCCAAAAGACACGATGTTCCGGCAGCCTATTACCATTAGACAAAGAAAATTGGAGTAGTAATTATACGTTAACCAACTTCGGTAAAACAAAACAAGGATACTTCTTTAATCTTCCTTAATTGCGCGCGCTCTCTCTCTCTCTCACACACACGTTTTTTCTGTCTCGCCAATTTCTCTTCAAATCAATGAATGTGTCTTCCTTTCTTTTCTACAGTTGTAAATGTTTTACTGAGAATCCGGAAAATTAGTAATGCATAAAGAGATCGAGGAGTTTTAACTGCAAAATTCATTAGTTCAGAAGTTCGTATGTTCTGGTTTGTGTTTTGATTATAGTGATTAATTTCTCTTCCAATGTCTATTGAATGTGATGTTAGTTTAAAATATGAACATTATATGGTCTTTCTTTCCCTTTTTAAAGAACATTATTTTGCGAATAAAGCCTCTCTACCTCCTGAGACAGGGATAAACTATGCGTATACTCTACTCTCCCCAGACCCCACTTGTGGGATTACACTGGGTATGTTGGTGTTGTATTTGTGACATCTTAAAATAGGAGAAAATTAAGCTTTAGAACCCAAAAAAAAAAAAAAATTGAAAAGCCAAATAATTTGTAAGAGAAATAAAGATGTTTTATATTTATAAAACAAAGATGAAGTTTCAAAAGATGTTTTATAAAATAATTTGTAAGAGAAATAAATATGTTTTATATTTATAAAACAAAGATGAAGTTTCAAAAGTCATGTAAAAACCATAAATTCATATGTACTTTTTTGTTTCAAACAAAAATACAATATGGATAGTGAATTTACAACTAAATATCACGGAAGAGATTTTGTTAAAAATAACATTTGGCCGTATTAAACAATACAATTGCGAATAAAATGAGAAGGTAAAATATTATGTGTAAACTATCTATTTTTTTGGTAGCTTTTAATATTCACATATTCGATAAAACTATTTTATAGATTAACGAGATCTTTTTCTACTATCACTATTTTTTAGTATAATTGCTTGTTTCTTGGTAAGTCATCATGCGGCACATGTTTCTTATATCAAGTCAACCTCGATACTTCTCACACCTTAGACATTCCATGTATAACTTTTCTTGAATCTTAATTTGAGTAGCTTAAAAAGAAACTAAAGAGAATTCGGCAGTCCGTTTCTGTTCAATTAAGGAGAAATAATATGGGTGTAATTAACTTCTATACATTGACAGTATTATAAGAGAATTTACACTATCTTGTCAATTAAAAGATAATTACCGATAACCGTCTATAAGAATGTGCATTAAGTAACCTGAAAAAATATAGTAACAGATTACCTGCAACAATGTTTAAATACACAGTATAAAATTCATTTAACACTATCAATATATATAACTTAAATTCATAACTAATATTCATACATGTATGTGATAAACCCTACGAACAAAAGAAATATGTTAACTTGTGAAGAGCTTAGAGTATTAATTAATGAAAGGGTGATGCTGGGGTGGCTGAGGGTCGGTCCTTTCCTTGTCAATTAATTTGGTATGAGTGCTTTGCTTGATTTTATCATTTTTTTTTTTGCTTTTTGGGTGGTCTTTAATTTTTACCCCTCAAATTGGTGGTCTTTAATTTTTGTCCTTTACTTAATACCTCGAGGTTCTAGGTTTGAATTTCAGCTCAGTAAAAAAAGAAGGAATTTCACAAGGCAGAATTTTTCCTTCAAAACTTTGCCTTGAGGCAGAATTTTGCCTTAAAAACTCTACCTTAAGGTAAAGTTTGAAACTCTGCCTTGCGAATTTTTTTTTTAATTTTTGACTGAGCGGGGATTCGAACCCGAAACCAAGGAATTTTAGCGAAGGGCAAAAATTAAAGACTACCAATTTGAGGGGCAAAAATTAAAGACCACCCCTAACGAAGGGAAATCCTGCAAACTGCCCTAATTTCATTAGTACTTAAAGAACCACATATTGGGCCTGTTTGGATAGGCTTATTCCTTTTGGCTTATAGGCTAAAAACTATAAGTTAGAAATTTTAGCTTATAAATTATTTTTGCTATATTGACTTAAACAAGTGCTTAAAAGCATTTTTTTAATTTACCCAAATACTGCAAAAATACTTAAAAACTATTTTGGCTTAAAAACACCTAAAATAAGCCAATCTAAATAGGCTCATTGAATAACGAAGTTGGTTAGAGTTTTGCATGGCATTCACTTTCGCCTCGTATGCAATATTTCGGGTTTTGGTTTCAACTTTGTTTTTCCTTTGGACTATTAGGGTAGGGTATGTCGATTAAATGAATCTTATATTTCTTTTTGGGAAATGGTGCAAATACATCTCTCAGTTTTGCGATCTAGAGCAGATATATCCTTCGTTTAAAAATATGATTTTTTTTACCAGTAAATCGGTATAGTTGAATTTGTATATGTGGTCAAGGACACGTGGATCAATGTAACCAAAGTTTTGAAATCCAGTAATAATTAATAAGATAATAGGAAATAAAGTATAAGTAAGATATATAGCCTGGGCCTTGGATATGCTTCGAGCTAGAGTCTCCGGTCGTCGAGCTACTTGAGCCTTAATGAATTAAGCAAGAACAAGGGAAAGCTAAGAATCATCTCAATGTTTTGTATTTCTATATAATATTTTTGATGCCCTTACAATGAAATTAGAATGTCTATTTATAGTTGAGCTATGGGATACACATTCCATGAATTGTGCTCCTACTAATATCAAACATTAATACAGTGGTAATGATGGGCAATAAAGATGACAATTATGTTCATTAATGCTCTGTGGAAGGCTCAGAGTCTCTATGTAACGGTTGAAGGTTGGCCTTCATATGAGCTTCTTCAATTCTCCAAGTCAAAGAGCTTTAGCATGTCTCTGGAGCCGCATAAGTTCCACCGGGGGCTCCTTTTGCTGACTCATATCCATCTTATCTTGGCCGCCATGTGTTGCTATAGAATTCGTTCAGCTGTAGCCTACGAATTTTTCCCAATACAGATAGTTTCCCACTTTTCGAAGACCCGAACAGGTGTGTTTGGGAAGTGGAGTAATTCGAAACCTCTTCGTTTGGCGAGAAATGAAACGTTCCCACCTCTTAGCTTGATGGGATAATTATCAGAATTGTACTTGAATGCTTCCCTTGAATCGGCGGCGACATTTGATGTAACGCAATGTTTCACTGTGATACGCAACTCCTCGTCTTACGAGTTCAATGATTTCCTCCCTTATATAGGCATGAAGTTCATTCCTGAAATACTTCACTTTCTCCATATTATTCTTTCCTTTTACGTTCTTATTTCTTTCAAAACCTTTTTTTCCTTTGTGAGGAAGCCTAATCTGACCATGGCTTCTCCCACCCCATCGTCCACATATTATTCTCTTTCTCTTCCTTCTAAAGGACAAGTAGAGGGAACTCCTATTACACCCCTACACTGGCAAAGGAAATCCCTGCACTTTCGATTACTCAGAAGTCAACTTGGGTTCCCTTATTGTGACATTCTTCCTCTCGACTGTGCATACCAAGAGATTTCTGTACTGATCACCACCATGAATCTGTGGGTGGGATTAGCTCTTTGATCACCGAAGAAAACCTCCCCCATGTTTACATGAATTGCAACTAGAGCACCAAAGTTAAGGCTCTGACTGTGGGAGATGAGGGACGGATGACTCAGCGTGTTGAAGGTTGCACCATGGTCCATACTTATCGTTTTTCCATCGGCTTTATGCTTCCCGTTCCTCGAATTGTGGAGAACTTTTTTCTCCGGTTCTAAGTATGCCTTGGCCAACTTGCTCCTCAACTAAGGAGGACGGTTTATTACATCCAGCATTTGTCTGATCGTGCTAAAGTGGATTTCACTCTTGACCATCTGATGCAACTTTACTCCTACCGGGTGTTTCGAGGATGAATGATCCATTTATACCCTCGAGGTTTTAGCGGATTGATTAATAGCGCTGAGTGTAAACCGCGAAATTTTTAAACTAACACTTGAATTTTCAATTGACCATATATTGATAGTAAGGGTATATTTTACTTCGCGGGCTAGTAAGTTTTGCCTCCCGGACAATTTTGAGCCCGAATTAATTTTTGGAAACACGAAATATTTGCCTATCTTCATTTCTTTCCACTTATTGCTTTAGTATGCTCTTTCTTGGTAACAAAGACATCTCATATTCTCCTTAAAGGAAAAAAATATATTGACAACTTAAGGCATTAACACGCCGTTGAGTTCTTAAGAATCATAATATTTTTTTCGTCTAAATGATAAAATGGATTTCGAGGCCCTAAGTTTTTGAAATTCTTAATTTAAGAAAAACTATTTTTTTTTCTTATATACATCAGAAAACCGGTTTCATTAGTTACCAGCCTCATGCCTGATGTCCAGTTACATATATGAAATGCTTAGTCGACCGGGCAGTCCCCAGTATATGCATACCCTTTTCTTGGAATTTTTGTAGACCACTCCTATGTTGTTAGTAGCTGACCTGTCTCA
Organism: Lycium barbarum; assembly: GCF_019175385.1. Lineage (NCBI taxonomy): Eukaryota > Viridiplantae > Streptophyta > Magnoliopsida > Solanales > Solanaceae > Lycium > Lycium barbarum. The sequence continues at coordinate 52,966,072 of NC_083338.1, read as the reverse complement.
ACACCGGTGATCCGAAGTACCTTAGACTCCATAGTAAGAAAATGAATGCTAAGCCTTCTCATGGACCTATCCATTTTTGTGCAAAAAGAATGACTATTGAGGCTTTTTATGGACAAGTAAATAAGAACTTTAATCTTCTTTCGTTCCTCTAGTGCCAGGGATATAGCCCCCCAGTGGTTGGGTGTCAAGTATGAAGACCCTAGCACTAGATATTGTGACGCCGGTTGTGACTTAACGTGATACATTGTACGGTGCTGCCTCATTAAACACCTTGTTGGAAAAACCCAATTGGGACAAATACCAATCAAAGGGATAAAGAGTGCAACGCGTATTTTTTGAATTACTTGTTGTATCACCCGTAGTTAGGTATAGTACTTTTTTATGTGACTGACATTCTAGTTGCTGGGAAACTTCTTTCTGTCTTGATCTTCTAACTGATATGATCCTTTGCCGGTAATCTCAACAACTTTGTATAGTTCTTCCCAGATGGAAACTAGTTTGCCTGCATTTATGTCCCGAGTATTGTATGTCACCTTCCGAAGTTCCCAGTCCCCAAATTTGAAATATTGGAGATTGGTTCTCCAGTTCTAGTGTCTTTCCATCCGCTACTTTTGTGCCACCATCCTAACATAGGCAAGGTCCTAGTGCTCCTCGAGCAAATCTAATTGAACTAGCATCGCATCACAATTGACCTGCTTATTCGCCCGTAGTTACCGTAAACTCGGGGTTCCCACTCTGATCGGGATCAATGACTCGACTCCATATACGAGGGAAAAAGGTGTCTCCCCAGTGCTTGACTTTGCTCTAGTTTGGCATGCCCAAAACACCTCAGATAACTTCACAAGGCACGCTCGTTTGGCATCTTCTAGCATGTTCTTCGAATTCGGGATTATAGTCTTATTGGTTGACTCCGCCTACCAGTTAGCGCTGGGATGCTAAGGAGAAGAAGTGATCCTTTTGATGTTCAAATCCTCTAGAAACTTGGTGATCTTGGACCCAATAAATTGAGGTCCATTGTCACAAGCTATTTATTTCGAGATTCCAAATGGGCAAATGATATACTATAAAATGAAGTCTATCACCTCCTTCTCTCAGATCTTCTGGTAGCCACCTACGTCAACCTATTTAGAGAAATAATCATTCATAACCAATACAAACTTTGCTTGTCCAGGGCTGGAGGGCATAGGTCCCACTATATCCATTCCCCATTTTATGAATGGCCATGGGGAAATAACTGAATGTAACTCTTCCCCCAATTGATGAAGCATCTGGGCATGGCGTTGACAGTTGTCGCACCTTTTGACGAAAGTCTTAGTATCCTCTTCAATCCAGGGCCAATAGTAACCTGCTCTTATTAGCTTCTTCATTAATGAATCATCCCCAAAGTAGTTACGGCAGGTTCCTTCGTGCACCTACTTCATCATGTAGTCTACTTTTTCAAGACCCGTGCAGCATGCCAATAGGACGTTGTAACACCTCTGATGTAGTAAAGCAGCCTTTGCTTGCAACGCCCTAGACGTTTTTTGGTCCTCGAGCAACTTTCCAAGCTTGAGGTAATCTATAAACACATGCTCTAGTCTTAAACCAAACTCGTCGAATTCACTTAATCATATCTCGCGAGATCTAAAGCTGAGTGAAGAAACAACACCACTAACCTAGAACTCGACTCTTTTGCTTCCATTAATTAACCCATATTGGCCAAAGCATTGGCTTCCACATTTTACTCTTAGGATACGTGCTCCAATATGTATTCCTAAAAATGGGAGAGCAACTTCAATACCTTCTCGAGCTACCTCAACACGCGCTCCTCCTTTGCCTCAAATACCCCAGGGAGTTGATTCAATACCAGCAGGGACCCACATTTTATCTCGATTTTCTATGAGCCCAGTCCCCGGGCAAATTCAAGACCTACGATCACAGGCTCATGCTCGGCTTCTTTGTTAGTTAAAGGTGTATATTTCTTGCCTCAAAATATCACCGGTGGGAGTATGCGAACTATTCCCTGGACGGTTCCTTTAACGTTAGACTCTCCATCAGTGTAGAGCATCTAAAACCCGGGGGTAGTCCCCTAGACTAAGGCGGCTTCCTTTTTCGCTTGCGTAGCCACCCCCAGACTAAAATTAACAACAAAGTCGGCTAGGACTTGTGAATTAATTGCAGTCCGAGGCTTATATTTTATATCAAATTCACTTATTTCCACCACCCATTTAGCCAAACGTCCCGATAGGTCGGGCTTCATAACGAAACGTAGTCACTCTAGCAAAAGGATGACACTGTAAATATGGTCTTAGCTTTCATGATGCCATCACTAGGGCAAAGGCCAATCTTCCCAGAAACGGTTACAGAGTTTCGACCCCGGACATGATTCTACTTACAAAGTAAATAAAAAACTATGTACTTTTTTCTTCATGTACTAAAACTGCACTTACCGCCACCTCACAAACAGCTAGATACACCAGAAGCTATTCCCCATCTTTTTGCTTTGACATGAGTGAAGGAATGGACAAGTATGCCTTTAAATTTTGCAGTGCCTGCTGGCTCTCTGGAGTCAACTCAAAGTGATTTTCTTTTTGAGCGATGAGAAGAATTTGTGGCATTTTTAGGATGATTGGGTTATGAACCTGCTAAGAGCTGCTATCCATCCGGTCAACCACTGCACTGCCTTCACGTTATCCAAGTTATTCAGTATGTCCTCAATTTATTTGATTTTAGCTGGGTTTACCTCGATTCCTCTCTCAGAAATAAGGAAATCCAACAACTTTTCTGAGCCTACTCCGAAACACACTTCTCCAGGTTGAGATTTATATTGAATTCTCTCAAAATAGCGAATGTTTCCTGCAAATGACTCAAATGGTCTCCTGCATGAAGACTCTTAACAAGCATATCATCTATATAAACTTCCATGGTTTTCTCAATTTGTTTTTCAAGCATTTTATTCATCAACCTTTGATAGGAGGCCCCGGCATTTTTCAGTTCAAAAGGCATCACGTTATAACAATAAGTTCAAAAGTTCGTGATGAAAGACGTTTTCTCTTGGTCATCCGGTACATCCTAGTTTGGTTGTATCCGGAATATGCATTGAGAAAACTCATTACCTCATGTTGTTCAAAATCGAACCCGAGCGATAACCCAATCACAATATTGGCTTATTGACTTATTAGTATTGGGTTACCGGATTAACAGTTGGTGAAAAAATTAAAATAGTTAACGGTTTATCAGTGCGAGGGCGGATTACTCGATTTCCTAATCAGGTAGACCTCTAACCCATTAAGAATTATCTTATATACATTTTTATCCCTAGGCATATAAATAGCTGGAAATTTTCTATAGATTGATTTATTTATTTTTTGCATAAATAGCTAAAATTCTAAAAAGAATAAAACCTTTTAAGTGTAATATATAGGCTGAGAAGAGAAATCAACTGCAATGAATCTCCACTGAATCTGTTGCCATTTTTAGTTCCCAGTGTCTACATTCCATTAACCAGTTCGTTTGAAGCCTTATTTGGTTCAAAATTCATAGTGAAAATGCTTATTCTTTATCTGTTGCTCAGAAATGTTATATCCTTATTTTGAAGTTGTGCAAAAGAACTTGGCTGTGGCACAAGCAATTGTGCATAGTAAATCATAAAATGTTATCTTTCAGTCAGTTGATACTCAATTTGCATAAATGATAATACTAAATGTGAAGCTCTACAGAAATCTCGCATATAATGATATGATTTGTATATGATGTGTTAAATCAAGTCCTAACTAGGACATTTTCGTTGTCACTGTATTTAATTTTTATTGTCTTTAGATCTAGCTGATACACCACTGCATAACCATTCAATAATTATTAACTCGATACCGAACTAACTGATATCTTATGGGTTGGCTAGAAGATTAGTACATTTAAAAGCTAATAACTGATAAGACAAATCGTTAAGAGTAATTATTCGCCCTATCCGCCCGATAAGCAGCCCTACCGACAATAGCATCAATCATTTGATCTATACTTAGAAGCAGGAATGAGTCCTTTGGGCAAGCTTTGTTGAGATCTTTGAAATCAATACACATCCTAAATTATTCCCCTTTTAGGCACTACAACTATGTTCACTAACCAATCCGGATATTTGACTTCTGGATGGATGATAAGCTCAAATTACACCTATAAATTGGCGTAAAGCGGAGGTTGTCAAATATAGTAATTCAATTAGGTTGGGGTCGAATCCTACTGGGAATAGAGTGTGAAAAGGTTAATGTTGTAGTGTGTATTTTAAATTTCGTCTTCATTCGTATTCTGGTAAGTTTGTAAAAGAGTTTAATATCCCATCACCCCTCCTCCCACCAACTCCCATCACCGGCAACAAGTCCCAAAATCAAGATCATTGAGTTCTCCAATTAAGTTATTATGTGAAAGATCAAGAATAACGAGACTCTTTCAAGAAGAAATGGAGTTTTTTAGCTTTCCAACAAGCTTATTTGAGGTGAAATTAAGGAGATTCAAATTCTGGCAATTGGGCAGTGCATAACTCAAAATGCGAAAAGTCTGAAATTGCTACTTTAATATGATGACCGATATGTTGATAGTGAGTCCTATTATTGTTCATTCCTTTTAATCTAGTTAATTACATTTGTACGCGTTGGATTGGATTTGGATTTGTACGCGTTGGATTGGATTTAGTATTATGTCTATGCTTTCTCGGATATTGAAATTTGATTTATTAGCTCAACTGAATATAAATGATGTTTTGGTTATTGTTGCGTTTAATAAGGAATCAATTGAATTCTGTTGTGGTATAGTCTTATTAGTGCTACTTGGTTTTTATTAGCTAGACTTCTTATTTGAGGAGAAATTAAGTAGATCTTTGTCTGAATTTGGATTTAAATTCGCCGGAGTTGAGCAGTTTGCTGGCGGAGGGTGATCGGAGTTTGCGTAGTTCATTTAAGGGATTAGAGAGAGTTGAGCTGGGGGTTGTGTATAATAGTTAGGTCAAGGCGGGTCAGTTAAGTGAATGGGTTATTTTAAGTGATTTGGATATTTTAGCTTAATTTGGGGTTTTCCATCCAATTAGGGGTATTGGTGTAAACTTTGTAAATAGGAGGGTATATTTATTTACAATCACTAACAGAGGATAAATTTAGCTATTAAAACAATGTAGAGGTGTATATTTGGCCCTTTTCCCTGGTAAATATTAAGGGACTTGTAAAATAATTAATATTTAAACTATAGCCCTTTTCCCTGGTAAATATTAAGGGACTTGTAAAATAATTAATATTTAAACTATAGCCCCTAGGTGAGTAGTATAAATAGAGGGACATTCTTTTGCAAAATCCATCAAGCAAATAAATCAAGTTCCCTCTAATCCCTTAGCGATCTTGTGTAGTAATCTAGGCTGACTTGGCATAGCAAGGTCGTAAGCAAATTGTGAAAGAACGTGAGCGAGTTGTCAAATGTCACACGTGCGCTTAGTTGAAGACTAAGGACGTGACAACGTGGTATCAGAGCGAAGGTTGTGACTAAGGGAATGACAAATAACGGAGAAACCAACGCTGCTAAAACCCAAGACAACATCCCCCAGGATACCATTGGCAAGAAAGGTCATAACAAAAAGAGGAATGTGCCAAAAAGTGCCGGGAGGTACTACTAAATGAAGGCCTTACATCCTAAGAACTATTTACCACTGAGGCGAGTGTGGATAATGTGGAGGTCCTGTTCGAGGATGTCTCGCTCGTTAAATAGTGGGTGATGAAGGTTAATGTGGGGATGGACGCCATTGACATATTTGGCCAACAGCTGGGGAAGGTGAAAGGCAGCCTTAGCGATCTTAAAGGGCACACTTTTCAAGAGATTGAAAGAATTTGAAATGACTTAGAGGGGTGTATGCAGGACAAGATTGAGGTAAAGCAAACCATCACTGCCTATGAATGCAGACTCATGGCAGCATTGAGTACTATCGATGCCATGAAGGCAATGATAGTGGCACTTGAAGAGCAGGTCGACGTTGGATTGATCGAGGCAACCAACAATATTGTTTTAACGAGGGAGGCTAAGATCGAGGCTCCCAAGCCACCGATGTTCAAAGGATTCACGATGCACAAGAAGTGGAGAACTTTCTTTGGCACTTGGAGAACTATTTCAGCCATGGCAAATGAGGGATAATGAGGCCAAGATCAATACTGATGTGTTGTATCAATCCGAGACCGCCATGCTGTGGTGGAGAATAAAGGTGGTCGATATTCAGAGAAGTGTGGCCGTCATTAGCACGTGGGATCAGTCCAAGCTCGAGTTCAAGCCACAATTCTTCCCAAATAACTTCTTGTATGAGGCAAGGCGCAAACTTAGAGAGTTGAAGAAGACAAGAAGCATGCACGACTATGTTAAGGAGTTCACCACCCTTATGCTTCAAATTCGCAACCTCACCAGCGATGACTTATTATTGCTTCACTTCGAGGACAGGTTGCGGACTGCACTAAGCAGGAGTTGCAAGCCAAGCCATCACGACAAAGTTAAATGCAATGAGTCAAGAGCTAGCAATGCTAAACGTGGGGGAGACCATGGAAAGAGTAAGGAATATCAACAACAATAACCCAAGACTCAAAATGCCAACAAGTTTAACGGTAAAAAGTCAAGTGGTCATCAGGGTTATATCGAGAAGAAGGTGTCGATCGAGAAGAAGGGATGCGACATATATGTGGGGCCACACGGCTTCAAAAACTGTCCTAACTTAAAGAGCCTCAATGTAATGGTCTGTGAACAAAAAGAGCAGATGTAAGGAGAGAGTTCAGGCACCACACAGTTTGATATGATAGGCATATTTGAAGATGATAAATGATAGGCATATGTGGCGCTGACAAGAAGCAACCTATCCAACCTGACGAGAATAAACTTCAGTATGTGGATCTCGCCATTAACAACAAGCTCGCTGGTGCTTTGGTGGACATTAGAGTGACTCACAATTTTGTGACAGAGGCCACAACGAGGAGATTAGAGTTGAAGCTTGCTCCAATTAACGGCCATGTCAAGACCGTGAATCTTGAGCCAGAAAATACTCGTGGTGCAGCCAATGGTGTTGGTATCAAAATGGGTGACTGGAAAGGTACGACAAACTTTACCGCCACTACTATGGATATCTTTGACATTATTCTGGGGTAAGAGTACTACCTCCAACGTCTCTTGGTCTTGGAGCGAGAAGGAGCTTGCATGGTGCCTACAATGACTATGCCGCATGCATAAGGCCAAGCACAGCTTTCAGCTATGCAGCTTACAAAGGGCTTAAGAAAGAGGATCCAACATTCATTGCAACCATTGTGAGTTTGGAAAGAGACAATAGTACCCAGAAGACACTACCGCTTTGCATAGAGAAGTTGCTCGAAGAGAACACAGATCTTATGCCTAACGAGATACCTAAGCACTTGCCTCCTAGACGTAAGGTGGATCATACGATAGAGTTGGAGCCAGGGACTAAGCCACCCATATTCGCCATTTATCGCATGGCACCACCTGAGTTGGAGGAGAGAGCTACTGGATGTTGGTCATATCCGTCCATCTAAGGCACTCTTTGTCACCTCGGTATTTTTCTAAAATAAGAAGGATGAATCGTTTCGCTTGTGCATAGACTACCAAGCACTTAATAAGGTCAAAGTGAAGAACAAGTATCCAGCCTCACTCATTGATGTCTTATTTGATAGACTTGGGACAAGTCAAGTACTTTACAAAGGTGGATCTTCGCAACGCTTACTACTAGGTTCAGATTACGCTAGGCGACGAACCGAAGACAACATGTGTGACGAGGTACGTGGCCTTTGAATGGTTGGTGATGCCCTTTGGCTTAACCAATGCACCCGCTATATTATACACTTTCATGAATGAGATCTTTTATTCCAACCTTGATGGTAGTTTACTTGGATGACATAGTCATCTATAACAACACCTTGGAGGAGCAGGAGGAACATTTAAGAAAGTTCTTCCAAGTCTTGCGGGAGAGCGAGTTATACATTAGGAGGGAGAAGTGCGATTTTGCACAATCAAAGGTGCACTTCTTGGGCCATGTCATCAGCAATGGGGAGCCACGCATGGACGAGTTTAAGGTACAGGCTATCCAAGAGTGGCAGGCGCCTACGAAGGTAACTGAGCTGAGATCCTTCCTTGGCCTTGTTAATTACTATCGTCGGTTCATAAGTAGCTATACAGCTAAAGCAGCACTATTGACCAAGCTGCTAAATAAGAACAAGTCATGGGCTTAGATGGAGAACTATCAAAATGCCTTTAAAGACCTTAAGGCAGCCTTGACAGAGGTTCTTATTCTAGTGTTGCCTGACTTTACCAAAACGTTCAAGATGCATACAGATGCATCTGAATTTGCAATTGGGGGCTATTTTGATGCAAGATAGGCATTCGATAGTGTTTGAGAGCTGCTAATTGAACGAGACAGAGCGGTATTGTACGGTGCAAGAGGAGTAGATGACTACCATTGTGCATTGTCTTCCCGCATGGAGACATTATTTGCAAGGGTCGAAGTTCGTGGTCAAGACTGACAATGTGGCTACCAGCTACTTTCAGACACAAAAAAAGCTCACACCGAAGCTGGTAAGGTGGCAAGATTTCTTGGCTGAGTTTCACTATGTGTTGGAGTATAAGCCGGGTAAGGGTAACGTTGTGGCTTATGCCTTGAGTCGAAAGGTCGAGTTTTCTGCCATCACTTTAGTAAGTTGGGACATTCAAGAGGCTATAAGAAGGGCATGGTCCAGCAGCCAAGCACTTATGGAGTTAGCCACCCAGGGAAAGACAAGGCGTTTTTAGGTGGAAGATGGCCTATTGCTCACACAGTTTGGAAGGTCCACGTGCCTAAATTTGGAGATATTAGGCGGTATATGATGAAGGAGAGTCATGACACGTTATGGGCCGGGCATCAGGGCTATGGTCGCACAAGGGCCTTGAACGAGTCATCACAACCCAATCGGAGGGCCATGACGGGCACCCGAAGCTAGCCTACCGAGCACCACATGGCTTACATGCGTCTCATCATCATACATGAGTCGGCCATAATGCTAACTATAAAATGCCATAAATCATAATTGACGCAAGCCCAAAAGATATATGCATATATACGTCATTAAGCTGGTCTCAAGTACTCATGCTGACAGGGCATCCAAAATAATGATACAACACAACAGGGACCGAGAAGGTCACAGAACATCTAACTGTACATATCTGTCTACGAGCCTCTACATAGAGTGCATAACATGATAAGGACGGAACAGGACCATTCCATACCCATATATACTCAAAAGAATCATACCAACTGGACTGCTGCTCTAGAACAAGTGGAGTGCTCCTGTACAAATGTTGAGGAAGCAGCCTAAGGGTCTGATCCGTCTCCCTGTCTACCTCCGGGCATGAACGCAGCGTCCACAAACAAAAAAGACATCAGTATGAATAATGTACTGAGTATGTAAGGCATGAATAACAACATAATAAAGATATGAAAATAACATGAGATAGAGAGAACAACTTCTACATTTGGATGCCTCTTAAGGCAGATATCATGCATGCTTTCCTTTTAAAAAAAAATTCATACATATACAAATATCATAATACCATACCCGTCCGTATAGGCTTGGTGTCATCAGTACCCGACCATAATAAGGCTTGGTGTTATCTGTACCCAACTGCAGTGGTGTGCACAATAGGTGTCGTACTTGGCTGACTATAGCTTGACTCGGTGTGAGAAAATAGCTACATATATATATAAGCATGCATGAGAGATCAAAGAAACGTTATAACTTTATCAGAATGACATAAGGTCGTAAATCTCCGATTACAACTATGGAGCTATTATCATAGACATATCTCACCTTGAAGGAACAATAACCAGAAGATGAGATTATCATCAATAAATATGATCAATAACCATAAGAAAAGATCAATAATCATGAGACAAAGATCAATAATATCATAAGAACATCAAGAACCATACGCTTCTAGTATTTCTAGAAATGGAGTCATTATGAACATCATTTGGATGGGTTTATTTCAATAAGATCATGCCATAAGAAAGAAAGGGACAACCTTAATATACCTTGCCATATCCTTAACTACCCAACGCCTATCCTCCCAAGCTTGTAAATCTACATTCAAGATGATTCATACCAAGGTCAAGTCATTGAAACTCTCATAAGGTCAAACTAAATTAATTGGTGAGGTAGCGAAAATTGGCAACACTTCCCCTATATCATCTACTTCCACCAAAATCCAAAACAACTTCCAAAAAATAATAATAAAATAAATGACACCATATCTAAGAGATTACATTCAATTTAAACTTAAATCAATCCAAAACTCCCTTTCAAAAACAAACCATAGCCATCATCTTCAACTTAATACCTTATGACTTCTCTACTATAATTCTCTTCATTTTAAGATTTGCTATACCTTCAAGTCAACTCAACATAAGAAATAAGATAAAGAACATACCTTATATTAGAAGAACTTCACCTCCCACAACTTACTCCAATACCAATTTCATCACAACCTCGAGTAGAAGCAAGAACAATCATTTTCCATGAACTAGCTTGGGGTTTTAGAGCTTGATCTTCTCTTGTGATGGTTTGGAATGATCTAGGATGATGGAGAACCTTAAAGAACATCCTTATAAAGTAGAGAGAACTATGGAAAGTGTATATATGAAATGAGACTTTTTAGCACTTTAAAAAGCCCTTGAACCGCCCCTCCGCCCTAACTTGTTGTGGAGATGCGGCCTAGCAAGTGGAAACTTGTGGCTGCATCTCTCCACCACTTCTTGGGGTGGTATTGGGAAGTGAGCTGCCTTAATGGGAGTTTTCTACCAGTTTGCTGCACTACAAACTCAATATGCGGCCACAAACTACCCAAAATCCCCACTTTTCGCGAAAATGTGTTCTTTTCGATTCGTTTGACCTCCAATCCTTATGATACCTCCTTAACACTTATGTAAACCTACATTAACCAACTAAAGAGCCCTATGACCTCCTCTCAAGCTTATGCTAAATGAATTATGGCACAACGATGCAAAATCTTTCGAGGCATAACATTCTTCCCCCTTTAGAACATTCGTCCTCGAATGTTAAACTCTTAGGGAATTTATATATAAATTTTGGTAGTCTTCTCTGTAACTGCACCGCTGCTAACTTGTCACACAGCAACCCAAACTATGCAATGCCACCCAGGGGCATAACAAGTAATAGTAACAACGGCCTTGCACGACCAGAAATCATAAATAATGAAACATTACGAACCTGAGGGTAATGGTGCCTCAGTTTGGGCCTCCTCCGGGAGTGGAAACAAGTGCGGATACCTGGATCTCATATCTTCCTCAGCTTCCCAAGTCATCTCCTCAATATTCTTATTTCTCCAAATGACTTTAACTGAAGCTACATCTTTAGTTCTCAATCTCTGAACCTATCTATATAGGATAGCAATGGGAACCTTCTCATACGATAGTTGCTCGGTAACCTGAACATCATCAATCAGTACAACTCTGGAAGGATCTCCAATACACTTACGACGCATTGACACATAGAAAATCGGATGGATTGACTCTAAGCCTGAAGGTAGATCTAACTCATGGGCCACCTGGCCCACTCTGCGTGCAATCCTGTAAGGCCCAATGTACTAAGGATTAAGCTTACCCTTTTTGCCAAATCTCATAACGACTTTCATAGGTGATACCTTCAAGAATACCCAGTCATCAACCTGGAATTCTATGTCTCGTCGGCGATTATCCGCATAAGACTTCTGACGACTCTATGCTGCCAATAATCGATCCTGAATGAGTTTGACCTTCTCCACTACTTGTTGAATCAAATCTGTCCCTAGTAGCTTAGTTTCCCCTAATTCAAACCATCTAATCAGTGATCTACACTTCCACTCATATAAAGCCTCATACAGGGCTATCTGGTTACTAGAATGATAACTATTGTTGTACACGAACTCCATAAGCGGCAAATGATCATCCCAGCTACCTCTGAAGTCCAGTACACATGCCCGTAGCATGTCTTAAAGGGTCTGAATGGTACACTCAGCCTGTTCGTCTGTTTGGGGGTAGAATGTTGTGCTAAGACTCACTCGAGTCCCCAAACCCTTCTGGAAGGACCTCCAGAAGTTAGTTGTATACTACGCACCCCTGTTTGAGATAATGGATACTGGAACACTATGGAGTCGTACTATTTACTTGATATAAAGCTTCGCATAATTCTCGGCTGAGTAAGTAGTCCTGATAGGTAGAAAATGAGCTAATTTTTTAGGTCTGTCAACAATCACCCATATGGAATCAAACTTATGCTGAGAACGGGGCAAGCCTGTAATGAATCCATATTAATTACTTCCCATTTCTATGTCAGAATCTCAATAGCTTGCAATAATCCACCAGGCTTCTGATGCTCAATCTTCACCTGCTGATAGTCAGGGCATTGAGCTACAAACTCTGCTTTGTCTTTCTTCATTCTGCCCCACCAGTAAACGTCCTTAATATCATGATACATCTTTGTCTTCCCTAGATGAATGGAGCAACGGGAATAATGAGCCTCTCCCAAAATTTGACGACATAATCCTGCAACATCAGGAACACATAATCTGCCCCGATATCTGAGAACTCCATCTGTAGAAATTTCGAATGGTGACTTTTTCTTCTGAGGAGCTGTATCTCTATAATGGACCAACATAGGATCCTCATACTGACACTCCTTAACCTCAACTACTAGAAAATAAAATAAAGAAAAATTCGGAGCGAATCAATTTACTTATAGAGGAGAATTCGGTGAACAAATTAACGTTTCGCATTCTGCCGTCTCTACAAACAAGCAGAAAAGTTTATTCAATTTTTAAGCACAGTATTTTTTGTATCTTAATTTGATTTTAACATATTGAAAATCATGTCTAATGATCTAATAAGACCATGCTCGTGTAAGAACCACAATACTTATATTCTGACAACTCTTTCAAAAGGAAACTCTCTTCAACTATGCCTCTTTAGAAGAGATACCTTTTCAACTATAAGGTTCATCAATTATAACTGAAAAGTAAATATGTTTCTAAGCATAAATAAGTCCATATTTATAACTTAATATAGGAGACCTCTACACATCAATATTAATATAGTATAATTAGCAAGTTCCTCGTATAAGATTTTGGCATGATATCTTTGTTGCAACAAAATAAATGCATACATATGTATTTGATGCAATATATTTGATGGATAGGATTTGGGCTTGTAATTGGGCTTTGACACAAGCTCAAGGTCTCTCTAGTTGGGCCGAATGAACGACAAAACCAATGTAAAGATTTGATTCTCTAGGTACAAGTACAAATTCTACAACCCATATAAATTATACTCCCTCCGTCCCAAAAAAATTATTTTCTTTTGACTTGACACAAAGTTTAAGAAATAAAGAAAGACTTTTGAAATATGTGATTCAAATCAAGCCTTAGATATTTGTGTGACAGTAAATCATCTCATAAAGTTAAGTTGTTTCTAAATATAAAAAGGTGACAATCTTTTTGGGACAAACTAAAAAGGAAAGGAGGACAATCTTTTTGGGACAGAGTGAGTACTTTATTAGATAACTAATATGGATTGATAGAATGTCAACATATAATTATTAAATATGTGAGTCCACTTAAATAGAAATTACTAACAAGTTAACATACAACCGATAATGAATGAAAATACATAATAATTAAACAGTTACACATTAAATAATTTAAGACAAAGTATCACAAAATTAGTAGAGAAGATTTGGCAAACATCAGCAGACTTTAATTTGCGTATCTCTAATTTTTACCGAATTTCTTAAACTAATATCTTGTAAATATGTATAAGAATATATTAACAAACTTTTACTCCGCAATTTTGTTTTGATTGTCATTATTCTTTCCCGAAGGAAACTAACAAGAATGGTGTTGTGAAACACGTCTCTGAATTTGTACTATGTGTAAAAAAAAGATTATTGTTAAAGCTGATTTCAATTAATTTAGTTAAAGGCTTAAAGTTTTTGGTTTAGGAAATTAAAGTGGGTTAGGACCATTTTGCTAAATCTATATGTGACCCATTTTTTTTTTTTTTTTATCCATATTTATATGGGATGGATTGCTAATCCATTTTACCTCAATCCATTTTCAATCCGCCAAACCCGATCCAATCCGCACATTTGCCACGACCAGTGTGTACTGTGGTCAAGTTGTGACCTGCTTAGGATCATAACCCAATATAGAAGTTGTCGTGGGTTGAAAAAAGGATAAACCATGTTTATAAGGAGCAAGAATGCAATACCCCTGCCAATAAGTCGAAGTCAATGTAAAATGATTCACATGAAGTGGTTGCAAATCTACAATCCGTTGCCTACCTAAAATGTCAATGATAGTGATATATGATGTGAGAATCGTGAGTTTTTCTGATATTTATGTATGAATATTGAAAAAGAATCATGATACATGTGATAAGGGGAGCTACGTACTGTGAATGGGCCAATTGAATTTTTCTGGGCAAGTTACATATTTGGCTGGTCATCAAAAAATAATACATTTGCTAGTCAAATATATAAAAATCCATACTACAATGTAAAAAGTGTAGATTTGAAATAAAATTTTCCCTTTCGACGAAAAACAAAGTATATATTTTAAGTATATTATGCTTTAATATACAAAATATATACATTTTGCAGGCTATTATTTTTGTTGGCGGCTATTTAAGTCAATCTCTCTTTCAATTAACCGAAAGAATTATGAAATGCGTATTAAAAAAAAAGTATTTAATGGTAAAGGGTTTCGGGAAGGGCCTCTAATTATTCCATTTTATAGTTATTCTCTGAATTATTTTTATGGCAACTAATCATTTTAAAGTTTCGAAAGGTAATAAGTTGCCTCGTCCATTATTGTCTACCAGTGAAATGGATGTAAGCCATGTGCTTGGCATGTTCTTCCCTCATGGGTAGCAACAGAGAAAAATGAATGATATACAAAATTAAAGAAGGAATGAAAAAGGACAGAAAGAAAGTAACAGCCAGAAAAGAAAATACAAAAAGAAACTAATAGATATTTAAGAGAAACAATAACAGTAAGGAAATAGGAGGAACAGAGAGAAAAGGCCTCGTCGCCTTTCTGCTAGAATTATTGCCATTCCCATTTTGGTCACCAACATAATTTATAACACAGGGAAAACTTTACAGGCCTTAATAGGTACAAACCGAATTGCTTAGTACATAGATAGTTTTTTTGTTTTTTTTTTTGCGTGGGTGGGGGGAGGGGGGGGGGGGGGGGGAATTGACATTTTAATACAAGTAATACATAGTATTGGCATATTTTTAACCCAAACATGTTAGCATGTTTTAGGCCTAAAATAATGGACATTCTATAGCCAATCAACTAAAGACGTGGCTTAATAATAGGGATGTGGAGCAAAATTAGGAATCTCATTAATTATTTCTCTTAATCCACGTTGAATATCAATAAAATCAGGGATTCCATTTCTCATTTATTCACTTACTAGATATCCCTAAAACTATGGATACAAATATCACCATATCTTCTATCATTTTCGTATAATTAAAATTGTATTTATTAAGTGGGTCTATAAAGGCAAAAGCATGATCTCCTTCAAACTCTCATATCTCTTAGTAAACATATTTTCCATATGTATAGCTATAATAATCCCAGTGAAATACAAGAAAAATTGAAAAATAATAAATTCAAACCACATATTTAGTATGTATACCAGTGCAAAGTTATACAGATACTAATGCAAACAAATGTATATCAATTTATGTATACATTAGGTGTATACAACACATTCAACAAACCAACAAATGTATACAATAGATGTATACAATTAACAATATATGTATACAAAAACCAAGTTGAAAAATATAAAAACATGTGTATACATCTCAATCAATATATGCATACTTTAGGTACAATTCGTTTAACAAACCAGCAAGTGTATACAATATATGTATACAAATAACAATAGATGTATAAAAACCAAATTGAAAATAAAAAAACATGTGTATACATTAAGTTGTATACATCTTAATCAACAAACCAACAAGTGAATACGATAGATGTATCCAAAATAAAGTTGCAATTAAAACCCAAATGAGATTTTCAAATATCTACACATATATAGTTAAGGGAGAGAAATTTCCGAATAATAGTATAATTTATTATTCAAAAACCAAAATACATATACCCAATTAAAAATTCAATTATTTTCTTAAAAACACCAAACCCAACTACAAATACCCCTCTAATGAAGAATTTAAAAAATATATATTAATCATTCTAGAGTTCTAATGGAGAGAATTTTAGGGAAGAAGTTAGAGAAATATGAGAAAGAGAACAAGTATACGTATACAAAAATTTAACCTTCTAGAAGAGAGAATGTACAAAATACCTATTTTTACTCAACACTTTATGGGTCATATATGCCAAATTTTTTAATCCAAAACGTGAAAATGGGTCATCTTGTGCCACATTCTTAAAACTTGGTTAATATATGTCAATTTCATGTACCAAAATGTACACGGTGCCAAATCCCCTTTTTTTTTGGGGGTGGATTGCCCTTCAAAGTCATTGGTCTTTAATTTTTGTCCCTCAAATCGTTGGTCTTTAATTTTTGTTCTTCGCCTAAAAATACATGGATTCTTGGTTCGAATTCCGCTCAGTAAAAAAATTAAAAAAAATTCGCAAGGTAGAGTTTTGCAAGAAAATTTTGTCATGCGAAATTCAAACTCTGTCTTGCGATTTTTTATTTTTTTTAAATTTTTGACTGAATGAGAGTTCGAACACGAAATTCATAGATTTTTAGGTGAAGAACAAAAATTAAGGATCAGAAATTTGAGGGCAAAAATTAAAGACCACCTCCGACTTTCATATTTACTTTTATCAGTTACAAAGGTTATCTTTCTTTGGATTGTAAGTATCTAGTTAAAATTAAGCCAAACAAATTGAGATAAGAAGTGTGCAAGAAAAACGCTGTCAAGATGGAGGTGAGTTAGTTGATGGAGCACGTGGAGAAGACCGATGTTGGGTGGTGAGAAGAATTATTGGGTGGTGCCCAAAAAGAAAAAATGGGAGGGAAAGTGGGAGTTCCTTGTAGGCCGTTTGGACAGGAATGTGGTGATATTTAGAGAAAAAAATAATAGTATTTGAAATTAAATTGAAAGGGCATTTAGAAATTAAAATTTACTTTAAAAAATGTTGAATTTTTGTGATGGAAACAAAGATTTTTTTAAAAAAAATGTTTAAAACCTTTTTTTTTTCTATACAGTATGGTGTTGTATTGTATTGTAAAAAATGTTTAAAACCTATCTCTTAAACTTGAGAAATTCAACTTCAAATTGGGATGAAAGATCAACTAAACATATAGTCAAATAATTTTTAGATTTTTTTTTATTATTCTTTTAGACTTGAGAATTTCTTTCTTTTTCTATTTCAACATAAATTTGAGAATTTCAAAGAAAGTTTTGACTTTGACTATTTCATTGGTATGCAGTGGAAGTTTTGAAAGATTACAATCAGAAGCCTCCAAGTAGTCCAATAGTATTTAACAAGAACAACAAACAAACAAAAAAGACATGCTTTGACAGTCGGATTGCGATACCAACGCATTAGCATCTCATTCTAGAAACCACAAGGCTTCTCAAAGGCACCAATAAAAGAAGACTGAAACAGTACCCTTTTTTTCTGTTCCTCAAACCCGCTTACCCCTCTTTACAATTAAAAATAATTTGATTCAATTTTTTATTCTATTTTTAATGAAATGATTTACGACAACACAAATATTTATGGTATCAAATTATAAAACTTTTTAAAATAATTACTTTTTACTTAAACTCCGTAATATGTGAAATTGCCTCATAAATTAAACCAAAGGAGTATTAGGCTTTTTCATTTTATTTCTCGTGATAGTATTGATTTAACACAAAATTTAAGATAGCTCATTGAGCTTATATAATATATTAGGTGATAAGAAAAATTGACGTTAAACTTTTGGCTAAAAAGAGGACAAATGCCACGTAAAAATTAAAGAGTACACAATTTAACATATTCAAATTCTTAAAAAGTGTGAAAGTTGTTTAAAGATATAATATTATCAAAATAAAAAAAATAAAAAAAGGGAATGTTCCCAAATGAAAAATAATTAAAAAATTAAAAAGAAAAGAATAGTAGTCCTGCTATTTAACTGGATTTTTTAGCTTCACGTTAATGCCCGTTCGAATTCTTATTTGAAGTTAGAAGCCGTATTGGTTCCAAACAAGACGCTCAAAAAGGATTCCACTTTTCAGAGGGATCGGATTCGGCATCTCAAATCCATGCATTCCTCCGCACTAAGATAATAATCCGAGGATAAAATGCGAGATTATTTTATCCAGCATGTTAGAATATGTAAATATTTAGTTACCATTTTTATTGATGTAAATATATTAGAAGAATATTTAGTTACCATTATAGTTAGGTGTATATTTAGTTACCTTCATTATAGCCTAGGATCTTTGTATATATACACAAGTTGACAAAGATTAATGCAGGCAGATTATTACCTTCTTACATGGTATCAGACTAGGGCATGATTCTGCTTCTCTCTCTCCCTCCATCTCTGCGTCAATCTCATCATCTTTCTCCTCCAATCAGCCACCATGACTGATTCCTCCTCATCTCACTCCACCAAGTCGTTCTTCCACCCAGCTTTGGCTGTCTCCAACATCAAAAATCACATCTCCATTACTCTTGAGATGGAAAACGTCCAATATGGGACATGGGTGGAACTCTTCAAAATCCACGCCAAATCCCACAGAGTCCTCCACCATATCATTCCACCGGAGTCCGGGAAAAAAAAAAGGTGCCCAAAACCGATGCTGAAAAAGAGTTATGGTCGGCTCTTGATGCCACGGTTCTTCAATGGATTTATCCTACCATCTCTACTAACCTATTGCATACTATCCTTGAACCCGACTCCACGGCCATGGAAGCTTGGAATAGGCTGCGTGACATATTCCAAGACAACAAAAATTCTCGAGCCGTCACTCTTGAGCATGAATTTTCTCACACTAATATGGAGGACTTCCCTAATGCTTCCGCGTATTGTCAAGGACTCAAGATTCTATCCGATCAACTCAAAAACGTCGGTGCTCTAGTCTCCAACAACCGCCTCGTCCTTCAAATGGTAGCCGGACTCACTGATGCCTATAAGGGGGTGGGTACACTTATCCGTCAAAGTAATCCCCTTCCTCTCTTATATCAAGCCCGTTCCATGCTCATTCTCGAAGAAACAGGCTCTACCAAACAGCTTGCCACGAGATCCGCTAATGCCATGATTGCTCGGGATTACGACGATAATCCCTCTTCTGGAAATAACCACCCAAACCGTCAGAATAACAGTGGTAAAAGGCATTAAAACCCAGCAACAATGGTGGAAAGAACCGTGGCAGATGCGGTGGCAATAGGGGCAGCAGCAACCGAAACAGTGGTGGTTTCGGTGGTGGACGCGGCAGCTGGCAGCAGCACCACGACCAGCAGCAACAGTGGCAGTAGCCTTGGATGGGGAATGCACAGCAATGGCAGTGGCCCTTCATGACTATCACGACCCAACCCCGTAGGCCGTGACTAGTGCCCGATCTGGGCACCCGAACCCATCTATTAAATATTATCTCAAATTCTATCAACTCATTCTAGTATATCGCGGAAGCCGACAAGGCTTTATTTCAAATTTAGGTAATTTCCAGAAAAATTTCGGCAGAGTTTCCTTTGTTTTACCGACTATCCAATATACCCTGCACGCAGAAAATACCAACAAAAGCCACACAGGGCTAACCAAGCAATACATAAACATATGCGGACCGGCCGCCTCGGCGTATAGGATCGCCCAAACAACATATGCGGACCGGCCGCCTCGGCGTATGGGATCGCCCAAACGACATGTACATACATCCATACAGAAAGACCCTAACCCACAAACATGTCCACAGACCTCTAAACAGACCGACAGAATCATATGACAGGACAGGGCCCCGCCGTACCCATGAACGAATATATACAAATGCACTAATAAAAATATATATACCAAAAGTATAAGCTCCGGAAAGAGAGGAGCACTCCAAATAGCAGAAAGGGTGTCTTAAACAGGTGGATCACCAGGCTGTGCGTCCGTACCTGCGGGCATGAAACGCAGCCCCCGGAGAAGGGGGTCAGTACGAAATATGTACTGAGTATGCAAAGCAGAAGGTACAGAAATAATTCTGAACAATAATCGAATCAGATATATAGAAAATAATACATATAAAAAAAATATCAAAATGTTTATTTCCAAAGTATAAATTATGCATAGGGCACAGGAAAATGTGGTCGCCCGCCTGTCGATGGCGCCACAACACAGCATAACACCAGAAAGTTTCAAATCTCCGAATCCCCGTCACACATCACAACACAGCATAACACCGAACACAGCATAACGCCAAACATAAGTGGAACCCGGCCCTCGAGCGAGGAGCACGGTGAACCATAATCACAGCATAACACCGGAATGTATCACAAAGCGCACGACAACAGAACCGGCCCAGGAACCGGCGAACGATATCATAGGGCACGAGCGGAGTAGTGAGGAATCATATGCATAAAATCATCATCATAAATCCAAAAGATAAGTAAAATAGTCATATTTGAAATCGGAACAATAATTACAACATTTTCTTCCCAAAGTTACCGAAATTACCTAAAGGGCGTCGCGGGACCCACGGACGAGTATAGGCCCGAACTGAGCCCGCCTATGAAAAACATACTCATTTTATATCATACAAACTCCTACGAAAATTTCAAAGCAATCCGAGCTTTTCTGAGGAAATTATGAGCGTTTGAAGTTTTGGAATCGCTAAAGAATGAACTTTAAAATAAAAATCAGCTTTCATATAATCTTTACAAATTATGGATTCCAAGAACATAAGGATCAATGTTTTGCCATGACAAGGCAAGGAAGCCAAAGAACAAATGCGATTCATAAACATGCTCGGATTGTGAGAATAGAGTTTCCTCGAGGCTTATATCATAGCCTATTTTAACTAAGGCATGCCGAAGAAGGAAGATTACTTTACATACCTCAAACGCTCTCCAATACGATCCAAACTCAAGCTAAATCCAACCTATGATTCGGGCTGCCCACGATCTATAAACAAGCCATAAAATGCCAAACATTAGCTAAAGACTTTTTGGGCATTAAATTCCAATTTCGCCTTTAATTCTACAGAAATTTGGGCAGCATTTCCCCTGTAAATAGGCTACCCCGAGAATTTAACTCGGCCGTATCAATCAACAACAACAACAGCAACCAACCTAACAACATTAATAATCAATCCGAAAGGTAATACAACAATAATAGCTCTCTTTTCCATCATTCATCAACTTTCATAAATTCAATTCGACGACTTACCTTCAAGCCAAAATCGACGCTTATACGCTCACATACTAACCCTAACCCATACCAAAAACATTTCAAGACATTCTAAGCAATTCATACAACATTTCCAACAACCCAAATGTTTTTCTCCAAGCTGGCCGAACACAGCCCCAACCGAGACAGCCCTTTAATTTATTGTTTTTTTTTTCATTTCCAAATCATGGTTTGTATCCTCAATTTACATTCTAACAATGCTATCTCATCAATATACCAATTACAATAAATATACAATAACCTCCAAAAACAGTCCGCACATTAACAACATCATTTTGAGTCAACAAACATTCATTTCCAACATAAGATTCATAGCGACGCCGATTAAAACATTAAGCGACGTTCATTCGTTCATCGTCATATAATGTGACCCATTTCAATCAACACTACACATACACATATATGGATGATTTCCAATTGTTCTTCACCTTACAATGATCATAATCAACTAACTAAACATTAATTCATAATTTTAATCACAACACAACAACACCCGTCACACGCCCAACCCTCATACATATGGCATCCACTTCACCATTCTTTATTTCATGATTTTCAACCATAATAAGATACTACAACATGAATAGAACCTTCATAACACAAATACAAGATCAAATCTTACCTTTTTCTCTTCAACTTCCAATAGGCTAGGGTTTCCAAAAGATGAAAAACAATGGGTTGATCTCTCCAACGATGCTTCCACGCTACTTAGGGACCTCAATATAATAGGTTTTCATCATCAAAATAATTTTAGAAGGACAAGAAATGGAGGTGGATTTTTTTTTTTTTTTTTTGGGTTGTGATCGTGAGCTCCTTAATGGAGGGAGCTTCACTTTTTTTTTTTTTTTTTTTAAGTGTGGATGAAGAGAAAAATGAAGTGGTCATCTTTATTTAAGTTAGCAAGACTTGGTCAAGGCCCCTTGGCCCACATAATGAGTTGTTCCACTTAGAAGATGACACAAAGTTGTGTGGGCACCACATGGAATTTGTGGATGACTTTCCACTTCAAATTTTATCACTTTTGGTCCCAAATTTTCCTAATTGTTCCATACCAATAAATTCATGCACAACTTATATCTCAAAATAAATTCGAAGGTCAAGAATCCCGACTTTGTATCCCAAAATAATTTTGTCCTTAGCTTATCATAAATAAATCCGGATTATTCCACTGTACAAAAATACGAGTTCTAACAATGACGTGGCCTGTGCCTCCTTGTCCGTATCCAACCACTCCACAGCCAAGGACCAACACTCAACAGAGGCAGGCTGGCATACTTGGGTCACGTCCACCACAAGCTTACTCTACCGACGTTCAGCCCACTCCAACCGACATCGACGCAACGATGCACACACTTGGGCTCACTCCTCCGGATGCAAATTAGTACATGGATACCGCATCCACTTCTCATATGACATCCGCGCAAGGTAACCTCTCGTCTTATTTTAATTTGAGCAATAATCGTGGTATAATTATCGGAAATGGTCATTCAATTCCAATTCATGGTTATGGTCATACCAACTTAGCTCCCCCCAACCCACCTTTAGCTTTAAAAAATGTTCTTCATGCTCCTCATCTTATCAAGAACCTAGTCTCAGTTCGAAAATTCATTATAGATAACTCAGTTTCTATTGAATTTGATCCTTTTGGTTTTTCTGTGAAGGATTACCGGATGGGGATGCATCTAATGAGATGTGATAGTCGGGGCGAGCTGTATTCCATCACCACCACACCACCATCGTCTTTTGCAGCTTTAACTTCATCTATGTGGCATGATCGCTTGGGTCATCCGGGAGCACCTGTTTTCGACTCCCTTAGGCTAAATAAATTTATTGAATGTAATGGACCGTTAAGTCTCATGTTTGTCATTCCTGCACTATTGGAAAACAGATTAAATTGCCATTTGTTGCATCTCATTCACAAACATGAATGCCGTTTGATATTATCCATAGTGATATTTGGACATCTCCCGTTTTGAGCTCTTCGGGCCACAAATATTATGTTCTGTTCTTGGATGATTACTATAATTTTTTTGTGAACATTTCCCTTATCAACTAAGTCTCAAACATTAGTCTTTCAAAATTTCATTCGCACTCAATTTGAACGGTAAATAAAGAACATTCAATGTGATAATGGTCGGGAATTTGATAACGGTCCATTCTGGGAGTTTTGTAAATCTAATGGCTTGTCTTTTCGCCTCTCCTGTCCTCATACCTCATCATAAAATGGAAAGGCCGAAAGAAAAATTCGAACAATAAACAACATGGTTCATATTTTACTCACTCATGCGTTTTTACCTCTTTCGTTTTGGCATCATGCATTACAAATGGCCACCTACCTCCTCAACATTCTTCCTCATAAAGGATTAGCCTATCAATCTCCTCTCAAAGTACTCTATCACAAAGACCCATCTTATTCCCATCTTCGAGTGTTCGCTTGCCTATGTTACCCCTATTCCCATCTAATACCATTAACAAGCTTCAAGCCCGTTCCACCCCATGTGTGTTCTTAGGATATCCATCCCATTATCGTGGTTACAAATGTTATGATTTAACATCCAAGAAAATCATCATAAGTCGTCATATCGTGTTCGATGAAACCCAATTTCCTTTTGCTAAGCTACATACTCTCTTAGAACGTTACCATTATGACTTTCTGGATGATGGACCCTTTCCTTATGTAATCCACCACTTAGCCTCGCAAACCAGCCAACCTTCCGGCGACCATACTCCGCTGCCCACTGGTCCTAGCAGCCCACCACCCACGGCCACATCTGCCTCACCCTCAGCTGCTACCGCCAGCCCTACAGTCCAGCCCACGTCCGCCACAGTCCACTGCCTTCTCCCAGTCCAAAAATCGATCACTAGGAGTCACCATGGTATTGTCAAGCCTAACCCAAAATACAGCTTCATCACTCATGCGTGCAAATATCCCCTTTCTCGTAACCCTGTGTCTACCTTACATGACCCGAATTGGAAAATGGCTATGAAAGATGAATATAAGGCTCTTATTAAAAATAAGACGTAGGAGTTAGTGCCTCACCCACCTAATGTGCATGTTATTCGGTCTATGTGGATTTTTAGACATAAAGAACACTCTGACGGTTCCTTTGAGAGGCATAAAGCCCGACTTATAGGTGATGACAAAACTTAACAGGTTGGCGTGGATTGTGGTGATACGTTTAGCCCGATGGTGAAACCGGCAACCATCCGCACTGTTCTCAGTCTAGCTCTCTCTAATGCTTGGCCTATTCATCAACTTGATTGAAAAATGTTTTCTTACATGGTGAACTCGAGGAAACTGTCTACATGCATCAACCCATGGGTTTCCGAGACCCCACGCATCGTGACTATGTCTGCTTACTAAAGAAGTCCTTATATGGCCTCAAGCAAGCTCCCCGAGCCTGGTACAAACGATTTGCTAACTATGTTTCTAGTATTGGTTTCACCCACCGCAAGTCTGATCATTCTCTGTTCATCTACCGAAAAGGTATTGATATGGCGTATCTTCTTTTGTATGTGGATGATATCATCTTAACTACCTCCTCTGATGATCTTCGCAAGTCTATCATGACACTTCTCAACTCTGAATTTGCTATGAAGGATTTGGGACTACTCAGTTATTTCTTGGGAATAGCGGTTACTCGTCATGCAAGTGGTTTATTTTTATCTCAAAAGAAGTACGGGGAAGAGAACATAGAATGAGCTAGCATGTCGTCTTGTAGGCCAAGTGCCACTCCAGTTGACATAAAACCGAAGTTAAGTTCCACGTCTACCTCACCGTTTAAGGATCCTTCACTTTATCGCAGCCTGGCAGGTGCACTGCAATATCTCACGTTCACGAGACTAGACATTTCGTATGCTGTGCAACAGATTTGTCTATTCATGCATAACCCGATGGAGGTCCACATGAATGATCTCAAACGTATTGTGCGCTATATTAAGGGCACCCTTGATCATGGCTTGCATCTTTATCCATCTAAACCCACCACTCTCATTTCGTATACGAATGCAGATTGGGGTGGTTGTCCGGATACTGGGCGTTCGACTTCTGGTTATTGTGTCTTTCTTAGTGATAATCTCATTTCTTGGTCCGCCAAGCGGCAGGCCACCATGTCTCGATCTAGTGCGGAGGCCGAATATCGAGGGGTAGCCAATGTTGTTGCTGAGTCTTGTTGGCTACGCAATCTGCTTCTAGAACTTCATTGTCCAATACAAAAGGCTACGTTGGCGTACTGTGATAATGTTAGTGCTATATATCTATCTAGCATATCCTGTTCAATATCAACGCACTAAGCATATCGAGATGGATATCCATTTCATCTGTGAACAAGTTGCTCGTGGTCATGTACGTGTCCTACACGTCCCATCGCGCTATCAGATCGCGGATATATTTACTAAAGGTCTTCCCTTGTTCTATTTGAAGATTTTCGCGACAGCCTAAGCGTCCGCAAACCTCTCGCTTCGACTGCGGGGGTGTGTTAGAATATGTAAATATTTAGTTACCATCTTTATTGATGTAAATATATTAGAAGAATATTTAGTTATCATTATGGTTAGGTGTATATTTAGTTACCTTTATTATAGCCTAGGATCTTTGTATATATATACACAAGTTGACGAAGATTAATGCAGGCAGATTATTACCTTCTTACACAGCGTTTAGTAAAGAAAATTAATTAGTTTGGAAATTATTTTATCCCATCATTTATGCTAAAATGGTGGGACAACTATCTCATATAAAAGGTGAGATAAAATAATCTCACGGGGTATTCTTGTGTGTTCCATCCCTCGTACGAAACAACCCCTAAGACCTTTGAGGTGAGATGCAGATAAATACTTTATAGTAGTGGTAATTGTTTACAAAATATCACGTCATTTTCTTCCTTTTTCTTTTTCTAATTACCTAAATCCTGCACCCACAATGTATAAAGCAGTATGGAGCCAGTATTTTAAACAGAATCTTGATGCTATTATATTGAACACAACATAAACAAAATTTAATGACACATTGTTGATAAGAATACGACATTACAACAACATGCACTATTAGGTCCATGATGGAAGGATGTCATGGTTAGGTTATTATTAACACTTTTCTTTCTTTCTTTTGTCCCTTTCTCTATTAATTAACCTTTGAACTTTTCAAGTTAATAAATAAGTACTATTCCATGATTTCCCAGCTTATTTGACAGCAGCTAGTTGATAGACGGTATAAATCTTAGTTACACATCCTTTTGTTAGGTCGAGCACATGCTTCATAAGGAATAAGCTGCAAGATTAAAGGTGTGCTTCGTACGAAGTACAATACTTATATGAAAAATGTTTTCCCCAAGAATAATGACTTTTTTACTTGATTTAGTAATTATGTAGCCATAAAATATTGCTCAAAGAAGAATTATATATAATCTTTTCAACAATATGGATGACAGTGCTTAGTATATATAAATAGGTTTATTATTTTTATTTTATTTTATCTTTTTACCCCTCCCCCAGAAGCTCCCTCTTTTTCCTCCACTAGTTTAGCGTACGTGCGTTGCACGTGTGTATCGCGCCAATCAATAAAAAAAATATAAAAGATTTTCGCATAAGAATTATATTGATCTTTTTCAAAAACACCTTTTTATTAGTTATGATTCATGAAGTATGATCATCATTCACAAAAGGACTTTAACTTTGGTTTATATTTCTTGTCCCTATCTATCAACTAAACTTTAAAGAATAGAATATATCCTTATATTCAAGTTCTGACATTTGATTACTTATCTTTCTGTAGCATATTTTTTCTTTTACTATTAAATTTTTCTTCCATTTTTTTAATAATTAATTTACTATTTTGTCCAATATAAAATATTTAAGGGTGAAAGTGAATAATATTTAGCTAACCCTCTGTTTGGATGGTTGTTTCCTGTGGTTTATTAGTGTACAGTATGGTATGGTACAATATGGTGTTGTATTGTATTGTACTGTATTAATGAACACAATGTTTGGATAGACTGTATCGTTTGTTGTGGTTTACTAAAATTTGTATTGTTTGGTTTGACTGTATGGTACTGTACAATAACTTGTTAGTTTACTAAAATACCCTTAACTCTTAATTAGAAATTAATTTATATATATTAATAAAACTTAGGTAAAAAATAAAATGGGAACTTTAAAAAATAAGTAGGTAGTGAGTGGTAGGGTCGGGGTGCGTGGGTGGTTGGGTGGGGGTGGGGTTGGGTGGTGGTGAGAGGTAGTGGGTGGGGGTGGTGGAGGGGTGGGTAGTGTGAGGTGAGTGGTTGTGGGATGAGGGTGGGGGTAGTGGGTGGTAGCGTGGGGGTAAGTGGTTGTGGAGTGGGCTTGGGCTTGGGGCGGTGCTTAGAGGTAGTGGGTGGTGGTTGGGGTGGTGGCGGTAGGTGGCAGAGGAGTGGGGTAGTTGGGGGTAGGGTGGGTGGTAGTGCGAGGGTGAGTGGCGGGGGTGGGTGGGGGTGAGTGGTAAGGTGAGCGTGAGGGGTGGGGTGGATGGTGGAGGGTGGGGCAGGGGTGGGGTTGAGTGGTAGGGTGGGGATGGGGTGGGGTGGAAGGTGGAGGGTGGGGTATAATGGAGAAATGAAATCCGTAACTACGGAAAAATCACCAAATCCGTGGTTACAAAAATTGAGACTTTTCCTGGTTATATAACCATGCGACGAACCACGGGTTTACAACATTATACCATATAATTTTAAGAATAATAAAAATAAACATGATTTTATAAAAAACTATACATTAATGAAACACGGGAAACCACCATCCCAACGGGGGGTAAGGAGTTCGTGGTTTTATATATAGATCTTTAGTTATGTGTGTTGCGTATGTACTCCTATAAGTGAGAATAAAATAATGTAATTGGGCCGTAAAATAAAAAAATGATTGAAAATATTTAACTCACTGAAAACGACAAAGGTTAATGATATTTAACTATAACTCAACAAATTAAGAAATTGTGCTTCGATAAATTATCCCTATTATTGAAATGACTAAAACGACATGACTCTCACATTTTCATTTAATTGACTTGCAATGGGTTAATAAGAAATTTTTCCTTTATTAACCTTCTAACTAAAGATTTAATATCGCCATTAGCTAAATTATTTTAACCTCTATGTTACTCAAATTATTATTTTTATATTCTGTAAAACAAAATTTATATATGACAAGAGAAATCATTGGAATTCGAATTGAATTTGGAAGTAGAAGTCTATATAAGTTCATTCAACCAATACTCATTAGGTAATTTTTGACAAGAGAGATTAGTATTTAATTAATAAATCTGCCCTTTATAAATTGATAGCTAGTTTATTTTAATTAAAAAATGCTTTCAACTTTTTCATAAGATCATTAAAAAGTGAAATTTGTGTATCCTGTAAGAAATTAATCAAAACTAAATAAATATCTTGTAACATTAATAACTATCTACTTATTTGATGCGTAATATTATTTTGTGTTAAAAGAAACTCTACTAAATCAAAAGAAAATAAAATCTATGCATTTTATAATTCCTTGATATACTAAAATAGAGTTAATTTTGAGAAAAGTTTCCAAGGTCGAGCTACTTAGTCGGAGAAGACAAGGTTGTCTAAAATTAAAAGAATACCAAGATATTAAGACTTCTTATCTAGTTCAAATAAGGAAGTATTTAGTACATATAATTTTAGTTGCTTTTGAAGTACTAAATTTTAGGGAATAATTAAAAGTCTATTCCTAAAGGAAGGTTCTTCGTATTTCTAGTGTGCACATCAGAAAATAAGAAGCCAAACATGCAATTACTATCGATATAAATTGTTTTTGCCCAAAGAAAGAAAACCTGGAAACAAAATCTAAAAACATACAAAGTTGGAGACTCAATTAATTTTTTATAGCTATGACTTTAGCGAACAAATTGAAAGTGGCAGATTTTGAGGGAAAAATCCGCGAGTCATGACAGGAAAAATAACAAAAGTCCTATGCCTAAAAGGAATTAAGAGTGATAGAAATCTTTAAGGGGCAAAAAGGATGAGTCCTACGCATTTTTAGGGGAACAGGGATGCATTCTCGGGCAACATGACGGGAATTAGGATCCCATGCAAATCAATACTCATTAATTGGGCAGTTTTATAATCTTACTCAACTTTAAATTCCTTAATATTAAGAGTTCTCACATAGTTCAAATAAGGTAAAACATTAATAGCCAAAATTTTAATTAATTTTAAAATTCTAAAAGTTAGAAAAATAATTGATTAAGTATTAAATAATAATTTGAGGAAAATAGTAGATGACAATTTTGTCTATTGCATGATCATTTTAATGAAGGGCAAAAAATTAGAAGAAATAGGATGTGAGAATAGATACAACTAGGGGTGTACAAAGCAAACCGACAAACCGCACCAAACCGATAATCCGAACCAAACCGAGAAAAAAACCCGACTAGTGGTTTGGTTTGATTTGGTTTGGTTTTAAAAAGAAAAACCCGAACACTATTGGTTTGGTTTGGTTTTAGCTAAAAAAAGTCAAACCGAATCAAACCAACCCGACATTACATTGATAAAATTTCAAACATATTTTATACATAGAAATATTTATTTATAATGTAATTTATAAATGTTTCTTTAACTTTTCATAGTTTTTTGTCTTTTAACATATTATTTCAAGCTTGGAATTAGAATTTTGAATGGTTTAATAAGTTTTATAGCTCAATAATATTAGTAACTCAAATAAAACTCAACAAAAATCAAATCAATACTAATGCTAACAAAAGAAATTCATATCTAACACTAGAATGATAATAATGTTGATATTTATTCTTTAGTTTTATATTAGTTTAGAAAGTGAAAATACATAACTTAATTTTATTTTTTTCTTTAATATCTAGTCATGTAATTAATACTTATTAGCCGTACTTATTTTAGCATGACTTAGTACTTTAAGATTATGATCATTTTCTACATGCCTTATAAATTAGTTGTATTTATTGTAGCATGACTTAGTACTTTTAGATTATGACAATTTTATTTTATGCAATTTCATTAATATTTTTCGTTGAATATTTTAGTACAATGTCATCTCTCATCACTTTTGTGTTATTTTCTTAATAAATATCTTAATTAGATAGTCGTATCTTACTAGGACTAAAGAAATATTTGAAGTACAAATTATATGTTTTGTATGAAGACTTTACCGGAAAAAACCCGAAAAACCCGAGCAACCCGAAAAAACCGAGAAAACCCGAGAAAACCCGAGGTTGAAAAACCCGACTTTTGTTGGTTTGGTTTGGTGTATAGATTAAAAAACCCGATGCAATTGGTTTGTTTTGGTCTTTAAAAAATCCGAACCAACCCGGTCCATGTACACCCCTAGATACAACACTTATTTAAATGACAAAATAATGTTTTACATTGACCCAAATATTTGTTTGATGCATCAAACCTAATATCTTTTTATAGTTCTAATAAATTATGTTTAAAGCAAAAAAATAACATTTAAAAAATTGAAATATAAATAAAATAAGGTTAAAAACATTCCTACCTTTTTGTTGATAAACAAGAAAGTTGCCGAAAAAGTAGTAACAAACTTTCGATAAATATCTCGATTATGAAAATAAAAAAAACTAACCTTTATTTGCCTTTAACTCTTTGATATACTGATAATCAAGGCCTTTGATAAGGTAGAAGCAAGCATAACGGGCAAGAAAAATTATCTCATTAATCAAACAGATCTCTAAGAAAATAAGAAACAACCAAATCATCAATTGCACATTTAATTACTACCATGCCCTTAATTAACCTATGTCAATTATAAAATAATTTTATTTTATAATTTAAAAGAATAAAATTAAAAAGAGAAAACTATTGAGTTGTGTAGCATGTGTATACTTTATGCTAGCCACCATAGTAATTCTTGGGTAACGCCATCAAAATAATGCTGTCACACCAAAGAGATAGCAGTAAAGAGTTACTCGAATGGTTATCACAGAACCTACAATTTCAAACAAAAACAAAAAAGATATATTGTGGAACTTACTTGCGGCATATCATCTTGTCCTGAGTCCGGATTGTATTTTCTAGCGCAAGCCATCAACGATGACTCAATAATTCCACCACGACGCCTCAACACCATATGTAATTATCTAGAATTGATATTGTATTTATTAGATGCAAAAATAAAATAAAATAACTTTCGCTTCAATTAGGAGGATGTAACTATGAAATTCAAAAACTACATAATAACCATAGAGAAAATTAACCTTTACTTAATAAGATTCCGTGATCTTTTCGTCTCAATCAATTTCTACAAATTTAATAAATATCTAATTTCTAAATAAATTAACAATAGGGGTATGGTAGGGTATAAGATGAAAACCTAAAATTTATTGTGGAAGAAAATTGAAATCGATAGTTTTGCCACTAAACTGATATTTTACGTAATCAATTAATCAACATCGCAATTATTTGATCGAGGCAACCTACATCAGTAGAAGGCGATTATTCTAGTATTCACCTAAAATAAAATTCCCAAAGAATTAAATCAATACTCATTATCCCGAATACTAACAAATTATACCTGATTAAAACAAAAACTAAAGTAGTGCTCAATCACTGTAAGAAAGAAACAAAAGTACAAAACCAATAGAATAAAAAATAATAGAATCAGATTTAAAGATGCTTATAGAATGTGAAAACCTAATGTTCTAGGAGACCTAATTTGTTTAACCGTCGGCAAATCTATATATAATATAAAGCTAGGCATAAACAATCCTATGTGACACCTCTCTATGGCCACCATTTCTATTTATCTTTTTCCTATTTTTTTGAATTTTTTTTACCTTATTTGATGTCCAAAAAATTTGGAAAAAATAGTTTAAATCCACCTTCTTTATGTCATTCATTATTTAACATTAAATTCCATACACACGTTCTATACCCTGGTAACTTTTTCCCATCATTCTTTCAATTCTCTTTGTCCTATTCATTCATTTATTACATGCTACATCAATTGCACATTACTCTTTCTTAATTATTCCTAAAGAAACTGAAAGCAGACAATTATGAAGTTTTTTGCTGATTTATTAACGTAACAATTGTTTCTTTTTGGCACCAAGATGTAGTAGGATCACTGCTGTTTACAAAGAATTTGTAGAGTCAAGAAATTCAAACGTCTAAAAGCACCGAAAAAAGAAAAGAATGCAGGTAAGCCTTTCCCCTATAATAAATGTAGATTAATGTATATAAACAATTTAATTACCTGAAATCAAAGCAAAAATAAGTTATCGGTTAAATTTGATCCTCAAGAATTTATGTTTTCACCATCTTCATATTCACCAATTACCAGCTCTATTCAACTTCCCCTCACTATTTTGACTAAAAATACATGCATTTGTGCGTTTGGTGTTGTGGATAATTGAGATGTTCTTTCTCTAATTTAGGATGCTTTAGAAGATTCTTACTACGTATGTTGGATGATTAAACGGTACGCCGGATTGGCAATTTTTGTAATTGAGAAATGGCACTATAGAGTTACGTTGAAAGCATTGGTGGGTCTTTTAAGATTGTCAGGATACTTTTTTTCCGAAAATATTTGATTACATATATTGTCTTCTTTATGGAGTAAGCCTTCTAAGTTTCTTCAAATATTTATTTTTCCTCTAGATTTAGCTATCTTTTTGTATATGTGTGAATATTTTCTTCAAGTTTCTTTTCCTATTCAGATATTTTGGAACTACCCCACACATCGTTCGAAATTTTCTTTTACAGGTATGTTTGTGATACGTTCAACCTTAAAAACTAAACCGTTGACATTTCAAACGCTTCAAGTCTTGCTAACCCAACAATAGCATAGATAGATGACTTTTTCTGTGCATACGATAGTATTTCTTAATTACCTTATTTCATTTAAATAACTTCATGTGAGTTTTGAAATTCTCATTTATTTGATTTAAACGTTTGAAAATAGCAACATTTACTACATAATTATATGATATTATGGGAGATTAAACCAAAGTTGATAAGCAAAGAAAGGTTTATATATTATATATTTTTCTGAGATTATATTAGATCAAAATTTATGTAGATGAAGTTATGCATTGCAAGATAAGGAAAGAAGAGTAATTCTAATGATAGATGTATAAAGTGTGAGTTAGTAAAATTAAATTGTCTTTCAGAATTTAATATTTCAATATTATGAAATTTTGTTGGATGAGTTATATAAAAGTTTGACATTCTTATATGAAGAGATATTG
This sequence comes from Lycium barbarum, assembly GCF_019175385.1. Lineage (NCBI taxonomy): Eukaryota > Viridiplantae > Streptophyta > Magnoliopsida > Solanales > Solanaceae > Lycium > Lycium barbarum. Next base: position 52,932,383 of record NC_083338.1, on the reverse strand, counting down.
TTTAGCTGGAAATGTCAAATTTCAATTTGTAGAAAAATATATTTTCATTCATTCATCTTAATATCACTGAGAATAAAACAAAAGAACACATCTACAAAACAAGGATAATGACAAAGAAAAAGAACATCAAAGTAGCTAGGAGATTCGAGCAACACAAGAACTCTTGACAAAAAGAATCACACGAATAGAGAATATAACATTGATCGAAGAATAAATATTGATTTTGGGTTAAGTTTTTTTAAAATTTTATTTAAAAACTGCGCAAAGCGCGGGCAAATTTTCTAGTATATATATAAGGAAGAGAAAACGTGGTACGTATATTTGTCCCAACCCATATCAATTTCAAGTTCCTAAATATTAGGACTTCCCACATAATTTAGTAAGAAATAATAATTTGAGGAAAATAGTAAATGACAATACTATCTATTGTAGAGACTTTTAATGAAGGGTAAAAAGTTGAATCAATATTTTTAAGGCCCTTCGTGCTTTTAATATAGGACATTTTACATAAATGACTATACTTTGGGGGTTTAAAATTTTCCATAGCTACAGTTTTAATATTTACATGGCATAGTTACTGTTTTTTCGCTGTATTCATAAAATGGCTCGCTGTATTCATAAAACGGTCTCGCTGTATTCATGAATACAGTAAGTAAAAATGTATTAAAAAATTCTCTTCGCTGTATTCAAGTCATATGTATTCAACTCAGTTGTATTCACGTCAAATGTATTCAACTCAATTGTATTCATTTGTAACTACTTTTACATTGTATTCACTTTATTGTATTTAAAAATCAGTGGTATTCAAACAACATAAATACAAAAAAAAAAAAAATGTATTCAACTTATACATTGTATGTATACACTCCGATTTGAAATACAAAAAAATAAAAAGCTCAAATCCGAGCAGCCACCGGAAAACGACGTAGATACCAAAAACGAAAAAAACAAAAAAACAAAAAAACCTCAGATCTAAGCGGTCATCAGAAAACGACCGGAGGTGGCGACGACGTTGGAGATCGGCCAGATCTGACATTGACGCCACCAATAGCAACAAAATCGCCGATCCCCAACAGCAACAACACCACCACACCACACCGCCTGTCACCAACAACAACAACACCACCGGTCACCAACAGCAACAACACCGCCACACCACACAGCAACACACCACACCGCTGTCACCAAACAGCAACACACCACATTCGTCACTAAACCACCGCGGTCACCACCACCAACAACACAACCGTCACTTGCCGGAGAAAATGGAGAGGAAGACGAACTAGACGTTAGAGAGAGAGAGAGAGAGAGAGAGAGAGAGAGAGAGAGAGAGAGAGTGGAGGAGAGTGTTGTATATGTTAGAGAGAGAGGAGGAGGAGAGAGTGGAGGAGAGTGTTGTATATGTTAGAGAGAGAGAGGAGGAGGAGAGAGTTATGTTTTTTATATTTAGTAGCTAATAAGTGTCATTAACATATAACTTTTTGCTATGGGAAGTAATTAATGTAAACTATAGCTATTAAATATAATTACCTACTACTAGTTTGCCACACCATGTAGATTTCTCTTTAATATAGTATAGATTAGTGACTCGAACCCACAACCTTTGGGTTGGAGGTGGAAGGTGTTTACCATTTGAGCAACCCCCTCTTGTAAAATCAGCTTATGTAGAATGTCACTTAGGAAGATAACATGTTTTTTATTACTCACACAATCATATTAAGTAAGTCATCATAATTTATAAAGAATTTCTTTTTCTAGAAAGAATATTTTTAACTAATCAACTATGAAAAATTAAAAAAATATTTTCTCCATACCAAATACACCTTAAAAGTAAAATTTAAGACATGTTACTCTTTTTAAAACTAAGAGCTGCATTTAATTAATACCCATGAATTGAATTGGCAGTTCTTTGTTATTGAAATTAACTTGTTGAGGGTCTTGAGACAAATGAAATTTGTGAGACAAAAGAAAAAGAAGAAATAAAAAAGGGAGAATAAGAAAAGGACATGCTATTTATTATGTAAAAGGAGGAGGAAAATTGGAATGGGAAATATATAGGGAAAAGGGTAAAAAATACCCCTCTACTTTGGAAAAAGAGTTAAAAATATCCTTCGAATTTATTTTGGGTTAAAAATATCCCTCTCATCCTTAAAGTTTTCAAATATACCCCTGTCTTGACGGAAATTATCCCCAAAATAACCAAAAATCAATTTTTAAACCCACTCCATCATTAAAACCCGACCCAACTAAATAATAACCCATAAAATCCCCTTATTCCCCCAATACGTAGGTTTGAAGTTTGAGGGAATTAGGGAAATAAGAGGATCTTATGGGTTATTATTCAGTTCGGTCGGGTTTAAATGATGGAGCGGGTTTAAAAAGATAATTTCGAATTATTTTGGGGAATAATTTCCGTCAAGACAGGGATATATTTGAAAACTTTAAGGATGAGAAGAATATTTTTTACCCAAAATAAATTCTGAAGATATTTTTAACCTTTTTTTTAAAGTAAAGGAATATTTTTGACCCTTTTCCCAAATACATACTTTGCGCCCTACTCTTGTTCGAAAAAATCTTTCACACGCTGAAGTTAATAAAACAACTCACCTTCTGCCCATCTTTCCCTTGTGCTTGACCCATAACCACTTGAAACCTTGACCCCTGAGCTCTCTTAGTTTTTTATTTCGCACTTCTATGGAAAGAGAATTTATAAAAGAACTCATTAACACCTTTTGGAATTTTTCATGTTATAAAGAAATATAATCCACAAAACCTTTTAATATTTGAAACAGAAAACTTTTCAGCTCACCACTTTTTTAAAGACGTCGGAAAAATCACATCACTGCCTTCTAAGGGCATCTCCAACCCTAAGCACTATTTGTTTTACACCAAAATAGTGAAAATTAACTTCAACCCATTATATTATTTTTTACACTAAAAAAGAATATCCCTTTTATATTCTTCTCTCTCTTCTATATTATATTATTTTATTTTATTTAAATTTTACTTTTTAATTTCATAAAACAAATCCTTTCTTTTTTTCTTTTCTATATATTCATCCCATATAATTCATATTCCTTTCTTATATAACCATTTAATATAAAAAACAATTATACCATAAATTTTTAAATAATATAAATTGTAATCAAATATTATACATTATACATATTAATTCATAATTCAAATAAAAGTTAAATCATTGATAAAATATAATTAAATAAATATTACATTGTGGTAAAATTTATTTTAATTTCTACATAAATATTAACTTCTAGGATTAGTATATTGCTCCCCTTAAATGCTCTATTAATGCATTACGAAGTGCAAAATGAGCATCTTTGTCCTTAATTTTTTTGTGTCGAGCTAAAAATTGTTCAAATAGGTAATTTTCATCTATGACCATCTCTATGTTGTAGTTGGACCTTCCCAAGCATCTTGGATTGGTGCATTAAGATCACGCTCATCCTCGATCACCATGTTGTAGTTAATATATCATGTAGCACTTCTTTTCTTGAAAAACGTGACGGCCCTGCAATAATTGCAAAACGACATTGCAATACTTCGAATGCACGTTCAACATCTTTTCTAAATTATTATGTTATTTAATGTATTTTCAATTTTAATCTATTGAACATTGTGTTATTTATTAACAACATATTATATTTCATATTTATAGTTTTCATTTTTGTGATGGTTATATTTTTTATTTAATTATAACTTCTAATAAAATTAACTTACAATTTTATATAAAAATAATATATACGAAAATTAATTTATAAGAATTATACTCCAAAATTAAGATGTAAAATTAATATTATAAATATATTACATAAAACATAACTAGATATATTAGGAACCTAAATGAAAAAATTAAAATTTATAATATGTTAAATTAAAAGTGTTATATAATAAAAAAAAAATAAAAAAATATTGGTGAATAGGAATGGTGTTACACCAAATTTGGTGTAACACTATTCACACACCAAAAAGAATTTGGTGTAACACTATTCACACACCAAAAAGGTCTAAGATATGGTGTTGGGTTGGAGCATTAAAAAATTATATATTACACCAAAATAGCATTTGGCATAAGGAATGGTGTTGGGTCGGAGGTGGTCTAAGATACGCTTGACGATTGATACTTTTATAATTCCATTATTCAAGATAAAATTCTCAACTATTACGATACTTTATATATTATTGAACTATTTTCTTCTCCTATTATCCACACTCAACCTGCTCTTTATCGTCTGCCTGATATTGACCATAAGAACCTACGCGCTTCTTTCATTAAGGTAAACAGAAATCCTCTCCGCCATTCGCTCTTTCAAACACTAAAAGCTCCCAGGCCAGATGGTTTAAATCTACTATTTTACCAAAAATATTGGTCCATAATTGGCACAAAGGTTGTCGCTTTCTGCAAAGAAATCTTTCGCACACAGACAATGCATGATCACATCAATAAAACCTACCTTTGCCACATTCCTAAAACTCAACGAGCTACTATTTTAGCCCAATACAGGCCTATAAGCTTATGTAACACCATCTACAAAATCTCACCATATTCAGTTTTTCGTATTAAGCCCATAGTTAATAAGTTGATTAGCCCCAATTAATCCAGCTTCCAACAAAATAAATGTGCCTCGAATTAATAATGCACTGATTGTTCAAGAAATGATCACTTATTTTCAAAAGAGGTGCAGTCACAATATCTCCATGCTCCTAAATGGATATTGAGAAAGCTTTCGATCGTTTGAGAAGGCCCTTTATACGCCATGCCTTTACTGCAAGTTCCCCGAGCCAGTGATCAATCTGATTATGTCTTGTATTACATCTACCATCTTATCTATCATGGTTAATGGGTTGCGTACTCCCGGTATATATTACACCATCTAGGGGCATCCGTCGAGATGACCCGCTTTCCCCATTCCTTTTCATCTCTGCATGGAATTACTTTTTAGCTACATCCACCAGAACGGTTGACTATAGCAAATGGACTCCTATATAACTCTCACTAAAAGTTATCACACCATCATCTACATCCTTAATGAATTTTCTAAGCATTCTGATCAAAATATTATCTTTGCTAAATCCAAAATATATATTTTTCTCGTAACTGCGTGCCTACCACTAAATCGTTCATTCAGGACTCCTTTAAAATGTAGGAGGTCACATCCTTTGGAAAACATCTGGTTTTTTTATTTTCATTAAAAAAATCGATCAAGCGAGACTTCCAATATATTATTGATAACTTCCACTCACGCTTGGAAGGATGGAAAAGAAACTTCTAGTCTATGACATGACGCACTATTCTTAACAACTCGCTCTTTAATGGTCTCCCAAACCACATTATGCAGTACATTCGGTTACCCTAATATAGCATTCCTCAGCTTGAGTGCTCAGAACATAATTTTCTTTGGCGTGCCACTCCAGAAAAAACGTAAGTTTCATCTACTTAATTGAAAGTGTGTAACTATTCCTAAGAAAATGGGAGGATTAGGAATCAAAAAGCTTTTCCTAAAAATAATGTGCTACTAGCTAGCCCAGCATGACGCCTATCAAGGCCAATTCACTTCTCAAAAGCCAAGTTAGCAGATAATTAATCTTAAGTAAACTTATGAGTCAACTGTTAGTGTACTTAGTCGACTCCCCTGCAATTCTCAAAAGCCAAGTTAGCAGATAATTAATCTTAAGTAAATGTAATGCAGAAAGTAAATGGACACAGAGAGTTTTATACTGTTTCGAATCACCGGTGTGGTGCCTAATCCAGTCCCTTTGGGTTACAAGGGTTTCCTTAAAGCTCTTCAAGTAACTTGATTACAAATCTGGTTCAGAGTGAACCGTGACTCTAATTTTGAATCTTGCCAATCTTTCTCTTAATGACAGCCTCGACCTGTATAGTAAACTATTCTCTCTTTTCTTTTCTTAACATTATAATGCTTTTTACAAAATGAAGAGTAGATAGCAATGTTGGTCAAGTTAAGTTGTGAGTTTCTTTGATTCGCGAGGGCTATATTTATATTGGTGTGCAGTCTTGTACTGTGATCTTCAGCAGATGATGAAGAATCAATCGTTCCATTTGATTGATTCTTATTTGTTTGCTGTAAGGTAACCCAAGGGAATTTGTATCAATCAGGGATCTTGAGGGTGCCCACTGATTGATCTTAATCCAGATTCTTGCTTCCTTGTGGATGATTCAGCGTATTATTTCCTTTCAGGAGACAGGTATAAGAATCTTCTGGGCTATGACTTCTTTCCTTGTGAAGGCTCCGATGAGTTGCCATGTATTGGTACTGAGATTGATTTGTATGCTTTCCTTATGTGGATTGCTTGATTTACTTCTTGATTGCTTGATTGATCTTTCTTCCTTGTAGACAAGATCCTGGTTGTCCTTCATTAAGATGTAAGGCTAGCGGTCAAATAGTTTCCTTGTATAGTTGGCTCGCCTCCTCTGATGTCGAGGATCTCTATTAACTCCCATCATCTTCCTTTTTGAATTTCCTACACATAACACGTAAAATTGTCAACATTAAAACACATAGAATAAATATTCTTAAAGCTAACAATCTCCCCTTTTTTGATGATGACAACCAAAAAGGAATGTAACATTTAACTTCCGTGCTAAACTTGAGAAGCTCCCCCTGAGCATGTGCTGGAGATCCTTAAACTAAGTCCTGTTGAGCTAAATATGCTCCCCCTGAACATGTGTTGGAGATTCTGCATTCAACTACATTCCTTTTTGTTCTTCTCCCCCTTTGACATCATCACAAAGACACAAAACAAACAGAGAAAAAAACAGGGCAAGTAACACATGGCAAATAACAGGTAGCAACATAATTTGTTAGTCTATCCTAACTAACGAGGATCACAAACAGTCCCCTAGAAACTAGAACAAGCATTATTAATGATGACAAACCAAGTCCTCAGCAAGAGAAAACAAAAAGTTGTCTTGCCAAAACATATAAATAGTCTTAAGAGGAGCGCTTCCAAAAGTACTTTAAGGTGTTGATGATGTGGTCAGAAAAGGAGTTGTAGAAGGTTTCAACATTCTCGGACAGAGTGGAGTAGGAGTTTTGGATAGCTACATCGAGATCATTGTTGGAAGTTATGGCATTTCTAATAAGAGAGTCGACTCGCTCAAGTAGCTTCTTCACAGTCCTGACGCCTTCCTTTTTCAACCCTTCCATTTCAAGCCGCAATTTGCTAACGTCACTACCTTTTTCTTTTATGTTGCTCACAATCATTGCAAGAGAGTCCTTAACCTGCTAGATACTCTCTTCGATAACACCTGAACGCTGCTTCACCTCAGCAATGTCCTATGTCATAGTAAAAGGAAGTGGAGCACAACCTAGTTTGACCTTGACTTTAAGAGCGTCCTTTTTTATGAACTTATTATTAGAAAATACAAACTTCATACTAGCAAAGGCATGGCTGTCATAGGTAGAATGTACCTCTTGCGCAGGATAATCAATGAGATCAACAAACTAATCCTTAAGAATGCGAGAGATAAGCAAACTATATGGGAGGATAGCAGAAGGAGAGAGGTCCTCAGCACTTTCAAACATATATTCTTTGAACTACACAACCTAGTTAATTTTGTATTTCTTGACCAGACAATAGACCATATACATATCCCTGTTTGTAATGTTTCTTAAGGAGCCAACTCGGGGTATAAGGGTTTTAGCAGTGACATGAGCAAGAATGCGATTAATGAAGCACGGGTTGGAAGGACCAAAATCCGATTGGTCTGACCCAGGTTCAGAGATAAAGGCATGGGCTTCTTCAAGGGAGACTTCAAAATTTTCAGGCCAACCATTTTTCATGTACTCAATCTTTCCAGAAAGCCTAACACCAAACACTTTTTCAAACATAAATTCATTTATCACCAACCGAGTACCTATAACAAGGGTTTCCAGTTTACCACTATCTTTGGACAGACAAAGATTTGCATAAACCATTCTAACAGGTTCTTCGAAAAACCTCATTCTTACAGAGCAAAAAGACAAGGGGTAACTTTTGGGTTTTGAAATATGCACTTACATTGCAATGCATGTCTCTCATTTGGTCAAGATTGACAATTCTACCAGTTGCAATACAACGCTTCTTGAACAAATTATAGCGGGCTTTCTCAGTAGACCCCCAAAAGAGTTGCATATCCTCAGGCCAAAAATTTTTGGAGTCCTCTATTTTGGTCTTCTTTGAGGTAGATTATTTTAAGCTTGCAGAGTTTCCTTTTTTTTTTTTCCAGAGTAATGGCTGATAAGATCATCATCGGAGGACTCAGTGAGATCAATGGGTTCCTCGGAGATGGATTGTAGAAGGCAACTCGACCTTCGACAGTTTGAGCTCTCAGCTTTGACTCTAACCCTTTCCGAGAGACGGGTGTTGAGAAAGAGACGATAGAAGGGTTTCTGAGATGGTTTGAGGAGAAGGAGAAGATAAAAGGGGGAAGTTAAAAAGAGGGTGAGAATAGGAAAGGTTTTTGAAAAAAAGTTGAAGGGACGTGACTTGAAGAGTTATGACTCTTCAGTCATAGGGACTAGGGATAATGATGGTGTGAGGGGAATGATATATGCGGAAGAGGCGAGTACAAGAGTATAAAGAAAAAATAAAAGCAGGTAAAGAAAATGTGTAAAACTAATTAAGGAAAAGAGAATAATAGAAAATCTTTTAGTTTATTTTACGAAGTTTTCCTAAAATATTATGTGAGTCTAAAAATCTTTAGGACAAACAATCATGCCAAGGTTGTTACGAAGTGTGCAAAAACATTCCTTTAGAAAAGGTTTTGTAAAAATGTCAGCCAATTAATTTTCAGAATCAACAAATTAAAGCACAAAGTAACCATTATCAATATAATCATGAATAAAATGATGTTTAATATCTATATGCTTTGCCCTAGAGCAATGCACAATATACTTTGACAAACTAATGGCACTAGTATTATCACACATAATAGGGACAGATTCATAAGCAAAGTTCATAATCAATTAACTAGTGCATAATCCATAGTAACTAAGTTCCACAACTGCCGAGAGCCAAATACTTAGCTTCAGTTATAGACAAGGTGACTGGAGTCTATTTTTTACTCTGCCATGAAATAAGCAAGTCACCCGTTATTTGACAGGTACCACTGGTACTTTTTCTGTCAGTTTTATCACTTGCAAAATATGTATCTGAAAAACCAATTAGATCAAAATTATCTGACTTTGGATACCATAACCCAATTTCTTGAGTTCCTATAAGATATTTGATGATCCTTTTGACCGCAGTTAAGTGAGATTCCTTGGGAGCCGATTGGAATCGTGCACATTTACACACGCTGAACATTATGTCTGGTCGACTGGCAGTGAGGTTTGACAGTGATCCAATCATTCCTCTGTAGATCTTTTCATCGACATCTTTGCCTGGCACATCTATTTCTAGGCATGTGGATGGACTCATCGGGGTTCCAAAAGCCTTTGCTTTTTCCAAGCCAAATTTCTTGATGAGCTCCTTGGTGTATTTTGTTTGACTTATGAATGTGTCCTTAGTTGATTGCTTTATTTGCAGTCCTAGAAAGAAAGTTAGCTCTCCCATCATGCTCATTTTGAATTCACCTTTCATCAATTCAGCAAAATTCTCACAGAAGAAGAGGGTCAGAACTTCCAAAAATAATATCATCAACATATATTTGAGCGATTATAATCCTTGATGAGGATTTCTTAATGAAAAGAGTTGTGTCAATTTGTCCTCTAAGAAAATTATATTCAAGGAGAAAAGAGCTTAGACGTTCATACCAGGCTTTTGGAGCCTGTTTTAGACTGTATAGGGCTTTACTCAATTTAAAAACATGATATGGGAATAAGGAATTTTCAAAACTTGGGGGATGTTTTACATAAACTTCTTCTTTTATGAAACTGTTTAGAAAAGCACTTTTTACATCCATTTGAAATAGTTAAAAGGGTTTGAAGGATGCGTATACTAGTAAAATACGAATGCATTCTAACCTTGCTACAAGAGCGAATGTTTCATCGTAATTAATACTTTCCTATTGGGAGTAGCCTTGGGCTACTAGTCTTGCTTTGTTTCTGATAACTTGCCCTGATTCATTCATTTGTTTTCAAAATACCTATTTCGTTTCGATTACAGAAGCATTTTTGGGTCTAGGAACTAGATTCCATACTTGATTTCTTTCAAATTAATCAAGTTCTTCCTGCATTGCCTTGGTCCAAGATTCGTCATTTAGAGCTTTATCAACCTTTTTGGGTTCAAGTTTTGACACAAGTACGAATGCTGATGTTTTCTTCGAAGACAATCTAGCCTGCATTTTTGGCCTCCGGTCTCCAATGATAAAATCATTTGGAGAGCTTGCTTCGCTTCACCAAGAACTGCAGCTTGAGGTTCTTGTCAAGACCCATCTAGAGGGCCGCGACGAGCGCCCGGTGCTAGCCCACCCGGGCGCCCCTTGGCTTACACTTATACTTACATCTAGGTGAGCCACATAATTTAACATACTTCTATTCATTCATCATGCTAGTCCCATTGGACAACAATGCCTTTATATCATAATTGGCATCTATGCCACATCAATGTACATGAACCGACAAGGCTAACAAAATGATATAAAAAATATAGGCCAACAAGGCCAGACATATCTAACCATATACACGTGACAACGAGCCTCTAAGGAGAGTATAACACATCACATAAGCGGGACAGGACCCCGCTATGCCCATAATTATGTACACAAAAGAATAAGTACCCAAAAGCTATGGCTCCAAATGAAATGGAGCTCTGCTAGGTGGTCTCTGAGAATACCGCTATGGATCGAGCCTGTGTCCCTGTGCACCTGCGGGCATGACGCAGCGTCCACAAATAAAAGGACGTCAGTACGAAGAATGTACTGAGTATGTAAAGCATGATCAATATCAATGTAGAAGCATAATGAACATCATAAGAAATAACACAAGATGGGAGATAGTAATATTATCGCCATAGGCACCTACTTGCCTTTCATAGGAACTTTCCATTCTAATGTGTATTTGTGCTCATACCTCCATATCCGTATCCATATTCGTATCTGTTCCATATTAGTACTCGTATTCGTATACATACCCTTATTCACATTCATATTGTATACATAATCATATCACATACATAATCATATCATATACATAGCATTTACATAACATACCCGACCCCGAAGGTTCGGTGTTTCACGTACCCGACCATAGCTAGGCTCGGTGGTCATACATACCTGGCTAACCAAGGCTCAGTTTTACACATACCTGGCCCTACTAAGGCTCAGTGTTACACACACCTGGCCCTACCAAGGCTCAGTGTTATCCGTACCCAACTGCAGTGGTGTGCGCGCGTTACGTAAGCATACATACATATACATCTATACACATACTACCCGGCCATATAGGCTCGGGGTTCATAGTAGCCATACATGGGCACACATACATACAACTCATAAGCATCTTTACTACTTTCATCACTATCATCATCGTCATCGTTATCGTCATCGCCATTACCATTATAGTCGTCATCAATATCATTATCACTATTATCATCATTCATCACACTTATCTTTATAGGATTACTCGTCATACGAGGAACTTAGTACAATCGTAGCATATCAAGAATCGTGAGTTTAATAGCTCGGAAGATCCAATCATTTATGAGACATCATAGACTTATGGAAGATTTAGATGTTTGGCCAAAGAACCATGCCTTATGAAAGAAGGGTTAGCCTTACATACCTTTCCGTTCAACTATTTACCACTTACACGTTCTCCTCTGAAGCTCACGTTTCTACCTTCATTAAAGTCATACTATCATTAGAATCGATAGCTAGCATACATGACTAAACTAGAGAAAATCGGGCAACGTCTCCTCTATTTATACGACATTCCTCTATAGTGTATTTCAACTCTCAAACGTCAACAATACATTCACAATACTATAACAATAGTCATTATTCATCCACATTATCCATATTCTAGACTCACTTTTCAATCATCCATATCCATGGCCATAACGCACGACTATGTCCATTCACGTACATTGCTCATCTCATGTTCTCAACATCATTTATAACACATTTACATTACAATACATCAAGACTCATAACTCAATTCAAACTATTTCTCAAAATGGCACTATTCCCCATTCATGACCCATTTTGCCATACCTCTCTACAATCCAAGTATTTCAACTCTTAAATACCTTAAACAACATAGAAATATCATAAATCTTACCTTAGATGTCGTAGGAACAATCCTTAGTTGATAATACTCCACTTGGGCAAAACCCTAGTTTATCTCCAATGAGATTTCTTGACTTGTATGATCCTTAATGGGTTTTCTTATACTTGATTTACTTAGTTTATGTTGTTGTTCACTAATAATCCTTGAATCCTTGTGGAATAAATGTAGAGAGAGGTTTTAGAGAGAAGGGGGTGTCATGTGGAAATGAAATAATGAACTTGGTCTCTTATTAATAACTCAAAATCTGATCTTAAATGAACAGTCGTTGAAAGTGCACAGTGGTCGTAAACACAGTTTACAGTCCGTATTTCAGTTTACGGACCGTATTTCGTGGTCGTATTTAAGGATGACAGAAACAGAAAGTCAGGCTGAGGACATGGTGGTTTACGACTCAGTTTACGGGCCGTATTTCAGTTTACGGTCTGTATTCCAAGTTTTCTTTAACCATTTCAGCATTTGACAGAAAGTTGAAGTTCTTGGAAGCTGAAATACGACATCGCAGTTTACGGACCGTATACCACTTTATGGTCCGTATTTCATTTTATGACCAACTGGCCAGAATGCAAACCTGCAACTTTTCACATTTCCAAAACCTATAATTAGTCATTGTGGAGCATAACCTACCTTTCATTGCAATTGCCTTTGAAATCTTACTTAGGGTCGTCAAACGTCGTTCCCTTCTTATTAAAACATCATATACTCGTATTCTTCGCTAGTCTATTCACTGTACGTTCACGGGGGAATTCCCGAGGTGTAACAGTTCTGAAGTCTCTACTTCCACTGGAGTCAATTGATTTGTGTCAGATTCTCTATTGATTTATTTTCTACTGACGTAGGTTCAACTTCAAGAGTAGTAGTCTATTAGCTCACCACAAGTTCTTCTCCTGCATTATCATTAGTAGAACTAGTGCCTTGATCACTAGGGTTAGTATTAATGGAAAAAAACATGAATAGATTTTCAATGGAAAGAGTTCGTTTATTGTAGACTCTAAAAGATCTGCTCATAGGTGCATAACCCATGAAAATACCTTCATCCTGCTTGGGTCAAATTTCCAGAGATTGTCCTTACCATTATTGTGAATAAAGCACTTGCATCCAAATGGATGAAAGTAGCTTATATTTGGACGTTTACCTTTCTATAGGTCATATGGTGTCTCCTTAACGCAGGTCTTATCATGCATCTGTTCAATGTATGACATGCAGTGCTGATTGCTTCTGCCCAAAAGCGATTTGGCAGTCCTTGTTCTAGAAGCATTGTTCTTGCAGTATCTTGAAGCGATCAATTTTTTCTTTTATGCAACTCCATTTTATTTTGGAGACCTTGGAGATGAGAATGTCTGAGTGTATCCTTGTTTTGCACAAAATTCTTCAAAAGATTTGTTCTCAAATTTCTTTCCATGATCGCTATGAATAGTAGCTATGAAGTACCCTTTTTCTCATTGAACTCTTTTGCAAAATGTCTCGAATTGTCCGAAAGCCTCATCTTTTTGAGTAAAAAACATGACCTATGAAAACCTGGAAAAATCATCTACAACAACATATCCATATTTTTTACCACCGATTCTAGTAGTTCTAGTAGGTCCAAACAAGTCCATGTGAAGAAGTTGAAGAGGATTGGTGGTACTAACAATGTTACTGATGTTGGTATTGTTGTTGTTTTTGTTGGTTGTTGGATTAAGAATTCGGGCTAGGCATATAAACAGGGGAGATGCTGCCCGATTTTCGGCAGAATATAAAATAGTTTAATTTGAAGACTTCGGATAAGTGTGTGATAATAAGACTAACATTAGTGTGAATCCTCTCGAATGTAGATTTACGAGCTTGGGCGGATAAGCGTAGCTAATAGGAGGTCGAGCAGGTATTTTAAGGCTCGTCCCTTTCTTTCAAAGGCATGATTCCTATGTTACGATTTCATAAATGCTTTCATAACTTCTTGTTTTCAAAAGTTAGAAGTTTATGATTCCAAGGCATGATTCCTTTTCCCGATAACCTGTAAATGTTTTCCAAAATTTCCGTACTTTTCTAAAACAGAGGTTTATGATTTTGTAAGCTCTTATGACAACAATGATGGACATGTTTTATCATGATGACAATGATGCCAAAGATAAGAATATTTTCTATGATGACTATGATGAGAACACTTTCATGTTTGAAGGTTCCAAGCTGATGATTTATATGCTATTATGATATCATTAAACTTGTTTTATGGTCTTATCGATTTTATTCATTGTCTTTGGTCTCACCTTATAATAATTGTTCCTTCACGATGAGATAGAGCGATGACGCTTACTTCATAAAATAATCGTAGATTACCGACCTTACGTCACTCCGATAGAGGCATAGTTTTCTTTAGGCTCTCATGCATTCTGCTTATATGATATATGAATATGATATATGTATATGTATATGTATATGGGGAATATGGTAAAAAGGGCGAGGCGCTATAGACGCATGGCCACCTGATCAGCTGGTATAATATGACATGATATCGTCCCGGACGCGGGATATCTGTGGTTAAATAGATCGGGCCGTTCGTTCCTCGGCACTATTATATGTATATTATATGTGTATATATGGATCGGGCTGCACGTTCCGCAACACTAAGCATGCATGGTATCCGCCTTAAAGGCACTCAGACGTACATGTTACTCTTTTATCTCACGATATGCTCTATATTTCCATCATGTTATTATTCATGATCTGTATCTCTTATTATGTTATTATTCATGACTTGCATACTCAGTACATTCCTCATACTGACGTCCCTTCTCATGGATGCTGCGTTCATACCCGCAGGTAAACAGGTAGACGCGTCTAATCCCTAGGAGCTCCACCAGCGACATATTGAGAGCGCTCCAGTTGTTCGGGAGCTTCAGTTTATTGGTACTACTCTTGTGTACATATTTGGGCAGGGTGAAATCCAGCCCCTCCTTGTGGATATATGTATCTTATTCAGAGGCTCATAGACAGACGTGTGTAGTTAGATGTGTTCATAATTTTGATCGTCCCTACTGTTATATAATATTTTGGTAAAGCTTATTGACATATGCTTACGCATATGCTATTGATGACTATATGGAGTAAAATATGACTGTATCGTCCATATGGCCCACTTAATAGTAAGAATGGGATGTGAGATAAGAGGTGCTGGTATAGTAATATCGGGTACCCGTCATGGCCTCTAGTGTGGTCGTGACAAAAGTAGTATCAGAGCAGTTCGTCCTAGGGTATGTCTACGAGCCGTGTCCGGTAGAATCCTGTTTATGGGTGTGAAGCGCGCCACATCTATAAACAGGAGGCTGCGGGGCATTTAGAAATATCTGACCTTCTTTTTTTCCTAGATCGTCCGATAGAGCCATGTTATCAGGTTCCCCTCCTTTCTTAATCATGTGTTATGATTTCAGCAATGCCTGTGAAGAGGAAAGCTACGGCGGCCCAAAAGGGCAAAACGGTGGCCGAAAGAAGAGTTGAACGGGAGCCACCGGTGGAGGTAGAAGAGGGCGAGACTCATAATGAAGTACCCTCTCGGACTTCTCATGCTCCACCAATATCAGCGGAGCAGAAAGGAGTTTCAGCTCCAGCCCCCGCACCTCCAGTTCTGTTACACCCCGTAGTTTTTGTACGTTGAGATTCATTAGGTATTAGCTATTCAATTATAGACAACGGAGTTATTGTCGAGAAGATGCAAGATCGTAGGTGCTCGTTTTACGATTATAAGAGTCCGAGTTCGCGTAACAGGTTATAGGAGGATTGGAAAACTAGTAAACTAAGGAGATTAAGTTTCCGAGGCTTTAAAGGAAAGTTGGGCAAGGTTTGGTACGAAAATTTTGGTCTAACTGGAAGAAAGAATATGTTTTAGTATATTAAGAGTTTTGAAGTGAAACAAAAGTCTAAAGTGAAGTTTGAGAAGTATAGTTTCTAACACAACAAACCGCTTCTCAATAGGACATCGGGGTAAGGAGATATGGACGTTACAAGTCGGGTTGGCAGGCCAAAAAATGGTCTGCGCGAACGCGCCAGGGAGTGGGGCGAACGCGCAGGAGGCCAAGGGTCAACACAGCGCGAACGCGCCACCACGAGGTGCGAACGCGCTGAACAATTTTGAGGCCCAGATTCGGGATGAAGGTTATATTATAAGAATGTAATAATAACCTATATATGACATTTGGAGACTATATGGGGTGAATTGGTTCATATGGCACTTGATGAAAAGCCCTCGTTGCTGCAAGCTAAGTGGGGCCCACATACCGGAGTTTATAAAGGACATATGAAGAGATATATGAGTAGTACATGGAAAGTTGAGCAAGTCCTAAGAAGGACCCTTAAGCCAAATATGGGCATAAGCCCTCCAAAAGGACGCTTTAAGGAAACATTTTCGGATGATCTGACTTGAAGGGGCGAAAACGCCATTATAGGTTTGGAATTTGGAAACACACCAAGAATGAAAGTTGTAGATAATTGAATGCGCTTTCCAACCATAGGTCGTGGGACCTCACATGATATCTGTATCAAGAGTTATGATCTTTTTACTGAACGAAGGTGCAGTCAGAAAAAACTAAGCCAGCGCGAACGCGCCCAAGGGGGGCGCGAACGCGCTGAAGGAAAATTAAGTTGGTCCAGGCAGAACCTGGACCGTTCTATAAAAGGGGGAGGCCAATATTTTCACACCAAACACACCCAAACCTCCCCAAAAAATCCAGAATATTCTCCAACTTACCAACATCAACTTTTTAGCCCAAAACAAGGTATAATTCCCAAATCCTAGTCCAGACGGCGTATAGTTGCAACTACAAAATTGTGTATGGATGCGTTGTGGATTAAGATCAAGGTGGAGGAGTTAATATATAGAAATATTACCAAGAGAAAGGTATGAATCTCTTCATATTTATGTTAATACCGGCTTATTTACGAAGAAAGCGTGTTTAAATAATCGTATACTGAGTCGATTGGTTATGAAAGTTTGGAAACATCGTGTGGGCTGTTTTATGGAATACTTTGGTGTTGGAAATGATGCTATTGATGTTGGTATTGTTATTGTTGTATTTGGTTGGTGAATTGATAATTCGGGCTAGACATATAAACAGGGGAAATGCTGCCCGATTTTCGGCAAAATATAGAATAGTAAAATTTGAAACTTGGTACAAGTGTGCGATGAAGAGGCTAACGTTAGTGTAAATCCTCTTAAATGTAGACTTGCGAGCTTGGACAAATAAGCGTAGCTAATAGGAGGTGGAACAGGTATGTTAAGGCTAGTCCCTTTCTTCTAAAGGCATGATTCCTTTCTTATGAATCCAATAGGTGTTTTCCAAATGTCCCATGATCCCTTTATGTGAATCCATAAATGTTTTCTAAGAATATTCTTATTCTCAAAAGCTATAAATTCATGATTCATAGGGTTCATGATTCAAAGGCATGACTTCTTTCTTGATAATCCATAAATATTTTCCAAAATGTCTCTATTTTCTGGGTCAAAGATTTATGATTCTATAAGATTTTATGACAACAACAACGGACATGTTTTTACAATATGAATGACAATGTTAAAGATGAGAATGTGTCTATGATGATTAGGATGATGATGATTTTAATTCTAGAAATTCGAAAGCTTATGATGTTAATACTATTATGAGATTATTGAGATTATTTCATGATTTTCTCGATTTTATTCATTTTTGTTGATCTCACCTTATAATAATTGTTCCTTTAAGGTGAGATATAGCGATGATGATAATTCCATAATGAAAATCGGAGGTTACCGACCTTACGTCACTCCGAAGTAGTTATAGCTTTTATTTAGCTCTCATGCATGCTTTATATATATATATATATATATATATATATATATATATATATATATATATATATATATATATATATATATATATATATATATGTGTGTGTTTTAATAACACCGCGCTGCCTTATAGACGGCCGGGCAGACACACCACTGTAGTGGGCAGTTTATGATTACCCCGGACGCGGGAGGCCTGGACGCAGGCTAATGATGATCACACAGTGCCTAAATGGTCGGGCAGCATTACACCGTACCTATATGGTCGGGAAGTTTACTTATAAATATTTATATGTTGTTCCAAAAGGTAAAGTTAGCATGCACGATATCCGCCTTAAGAGGCAAACAGAGGTATAGGTTATTTCCTTACTCTATGATGTGCTTTACGTCTCTTACTATGATCTTATGGTATTATTCATGCCTTGCATACTCTGTACATTAGTCGTACTGACGTCTCTTCTTGTGGACGCTGCGTTCATGCCCGCAGGATCATGTAGCCAGTCGGACGATTCACAACAGTAGGACCTCTCCTCAGCGGCAGTCGGTACGCTCCATTAATCCGGAGCTTCAGTCCGTTTGGTATGCCATCTTGTTACGTACATATATGGGTACGGCAGGGCCTTGTCCTATCCTTTCTACAGTTTGTATTCTATAGAGGTCTGTAGACAGTGATATGTAGTCGTGTTGTTATGCAGCCTCGTCGACACTTATTTTGTTGTATAGTATATATGAAACAGCCAATCGGCTTGCGTTGTTACTCTCGATATTTATGTTTATATGTATGTGTTGGACGTGAGCTCCCAGTTCAGTGTCTTTTATGTTGAGTGTTCGGGAGATAGTATAGCTCAGTTATAGATTGTATATGGGCCCAGGATAGTCAGTAAGAAGTGAATGCTGGCACAGGAGTGCTTGACCGGCAATGGTTGGGTACTTGTCACGACCCAAGAAGTGACAAGTTCCACCGCTAGAAGCTCCGTGCCAGCAGATAACCGAAGCTATACAGTCGCTGACCCAGTTGGTTGCCGCGCAGGCTCAACGGCAAGGTGCAGGCAAAGGGGATAGGGCGGTGAGTGAAAGAGCCCGCGATTTCATCAGCCTGAATACTCCAGAGTTCTACGGGTCGAAACTCGATAAAGACCCGCAAGGCTTCATAGATGAGATGCTGAGGACACTACGGATAATACATGCTTCGGATACGGAGTCAGTAGAATTGGCTTCGTATAGATTGCGGGATGTAGGTTTCCAGTGGTATAATGCTTGGGTATCTTTGAGAGGAGCAAATGCACCTCCCCCAATCTGGCAAGAATTCACCGGTGCTTTCCTGCGACATTACCTACCCCCGGAGGTCCGACGGGCCCGAGCTGACAAGTTTTTGAATCTCAAGCAGGGGAATATTAGCGCCCGGGAATACAGTCTCCATTTTAATTCTTTGGCCAGGTATGCCCCAGCCATGATAGCTGATATTGGAGATCGTGTGCATCGGTTCGTGAACGGGTTGGGGCCACATTTTGTTAAGGATTGCTTAACGGCCTCACTCCAGGATGGGATGGATATCGCTCGTATTCAGGCTCATGCCCAAAACCTGGAGGAATAGCAGCAGCCGCAGAGAGGTGAACGTGATTCTGATAGGGGGCGAAACAAAAGGGCCAGATCTTTTGGAGCTGGCAATGAGTATAGAAGGGGGGGGGGGGGGGGCAGACACAACAATATTCCAGGTATTCTGACCAATCAGTGGCCAGTGCACCTCCTCGATTCGCGAGTAAAAGATTTGATCGTCCTATCTACTCAGGACCAGGCCAGAGTTCTAGAGTTTCAGGGTCCTAGTATAGAGCCGATTCTAGCGGGACGAGACTACCCCTGCCATGGTGTACTCGGTGTGGCAGGCCACACTCTGGACAGTGTCGCTTAGATACGGGTGCTTGTTTTGCCTGTGGTCGAGTTGGCCATTTGATGCGTGATTGTCCACTGAGGAATGATGGAGACAAGGCTCAACCCGCCGGATTGGCAATTGGTTCATCATCGTCCATGCGCCCTCCTGGACAAACTTCCCAGACTTCGGCAGGCCGTGGCCGAGGCAGGAGAGGAACACCCAGTTCAAGCAGCCCTCAGAACTGTATATATGCACTGGCAGGACGGCAGGATCTTGAATCTTCTCGAGATGTGGTTACAGGTATATTATCGGTATTCTCTTATAATGTGTATGCGTTGATTGATCCAGGTTCTACTCTATCATATATTACTCCGTATGTTACTAACCGTATTGGGATGAAACCGGAGCCAATTACACCTTTTGAGGTGGCTACACCTGTAGGAGACCCAGTAGTAGCCAGGCGGGTATATAGGGATTGTGTGGTCGTAGTTTGCGATCATCGTACTACTGCTGATCTACATGAGCTAGAGATGCTAGATTTTGGCGTCATTATGGGAATGGACTGGCTAGCCTCCTATTACGCTAACGTTTATTGTAGAACAAAGGTGGTTCGATTCCAGTTCCCAAGAGAGTCAGCGTTAGAATGGAAAGGCAATACGGCGTCTCTGACGGGTCAATTTATCTCCTACCTCAAAGCGAGAAAGATGATTGCCAAAGGCTACATTTATCATTTGGTTAGGGTTCAAGAAATAGAAGCAAAACCACCAACTCTTCAATCTGTTCCTATAGTGAATGAGTTTCCGAATGTGTTCCCAGACGAGCTTCCAGGTCTACTACCAGAGCGGGAGATAGATTTTACTATCGATGTGTTGCCTGATACTAAGCCTATATCTATTCCCCCATATCGAATGGCCCTGTGAAATTAAAGTAGTTAAAGGCACAACTGAAGGATTTTCTCAAACAAGGCTTTATTAGACCAAGTTCATCGCCATAGGGAGCGCCTGTGTTGTTCGTAAGGAAGAAAGATGGTTCCTTAAGGATGTGTATCGATTTTAGGCAGTTAAATAAGGTGACTATAAAGAATAAGTACCCCCTTCCGAGGATCGATGATTTATTCGACCAACTGCAAGGTGCCAAATGGTTCTCGAAGATAGACCTAAGATCGGGGTATCATCAAGTGAGGGTAAAGAAAGAAGACATTCCAAAGACAGCTTTCAGGACAAGATACGACCATTATGAATTTCGGGTAATGTCATTTGGACTGACTAACGATTCGGCGGTATTCATGAACTTGATGAATAATGTATTCAGGCCTTTCTTAGATTTTTTCGTGACTGTGTTCATTGATGACATTTTGGTATATTCCCGATCAGAGGCGGAGCATGCAGACCATCTGCGTACTGTTTTTGGAATCCTTCGAGCTCGGAAGTTATATGCCAAATTCTCAAAATGTGAATTTTGGCTGAAATCTGTGACTTCTCTGGGTCATATTATTTCTGCTGATGGTATTCGGGTAGATACTCAGAAGATTGAAGCTGTGAAGGATTGGCCAAGGCCTACAACGCCTACAGAGGTTCGTAGTTTTTTAGGTGTGGCCGGTTACTATAGTAGATTTGTAGAAGGATTTTATTCTACCGATGCACCACTGACAAAGCTGACTCAGAAATTGGCTAAGTTTCAGTGGACAGCTGCGTGTAAGCGCAGCTTCCAGGAGCTAAAAAATAGGTTGACTTCAGCCCCAGTTCTGACACTCCCCAAAGGATCGGAGGGCTTTTTTATTTACTGTGATGCTTCAGGTGTCAGACTAGGTTGTGTGTTGATGTAGCATGGAAAAGTAATAGCTTATGACTCACAACAGTTGCGGAAACACAAGAAGAATTATCCAACCCATGACTTAGAATTGGCTGCGGTTATTCACGCATTTAAGACATGGAGGCATTATTTATATAGTGTTCATGTGGACATTTATACAGATCATAAGAGCCTACAATATATCTTCAAACAGTAGGAGCTGAATTTACGACAAAGACGGTGGTTAGAACTGCTAAAGGATTATGATATTGACATTTTATACCATCTAGGGAGAGAAAATGTTGTAGCAGATGCTATTAGCAGTAAATCTATGGGCAGCTTGACAAATGTGCAACCAGAAAACAGGGAGATGGTTCGTGAGGTTTACCAGCTAGCTAGCCTTGGAGTCCGTTTGGCTAGTTCTGGAGATAGTGAAGTTTCTCTTCGGGGAGTTGCTGAGTCCTCTATCATAGAAGAGATAAAGAGATGTCAGTACGAGGACCCTGTTCTGGCACAGTATAGAGATATAGCTCTTCAAAAGGAAAAGACCCTATTCGAGGTTGCACCTGACGGAGTACTACGATATAGAGGTAGAGTGTATGTACCTGATGTTGCCGGGCTACGACGACAGGTCATGGGTGAAGCACATTATGGCCGTTATTCTGTACATCCGGGGTCAACAAAGATGTATCATGACCTTAGATGCTTATATTGGTGGGATGACATGAAAAGGGACATAACCGAGTTTGTTGCCCAATGTCCAAATTGCCAATAAGTCAAAACAGAGCATCAAAAGCCGGGAGGATTACTGCAAGACATATAGATCCCCACTTTGAAATTGGAGGCGATTAATATGGACTTCATTACATGCTTACCTCATTCCCGGCGTAAATATGATTCTATAAGGGTGATAGTAGATAGATTCATAAAGTCTGCTCATTTTCTGCCAGTCAGAACAACGTATTCAGCAGAAGATTATGCAAAGTTCTATATCAAAGGGATAGTGCGACTTCACGGGGTTCCAGTGTCTATTATTACAGATAGAGGAGCACAATTTATGGCTAATTTTTGGAGATCCTTCCAAGAAGGTTTGGGAACATAGGTGAAACTCAGTACAACATTCCATCCGCAAACCGACGGACAGGCAGAACGTGCTATCCAAACCCTTGAAGATATGCTAAGAGCATGCGTGCTGGATTTTGGAGGCAATTGGGATGATCACTTGCCACTTATTGAATTTGTGTACAACAATAGCTATCACTCTAGTATTCAAATGGCCTCATATGAAGCTCTGTACGGGAGGAAGTGTAGATCTCCTATTCGATGGTTCGAAGTGGGAAAGACGAAGTTAGTAGGCCTAGATTTGATTCAGCAATTGGTAGAAAAAGTCAAGATTATTCAAGAACGACTACTAACAGCTCAGAGTCGTCAGAAATCCTATGCGGATAACCGTCGGCGAAATTTGGAATTCAAAGTCAATGATTGGGTGTTCTTGAAAGTATCACCGATGAAAGGGGTGATGAGATTTGGCAAGAAAGGGAAGCTTAGTCCTCGGTATGTTGGACCTTATGAGATTGTGCGCGAAGTAGGCCAAGTAGCATATAAGTTGGATTTACCTCAAGAATTAGAAACAGTCCACCCAGTGTTTCACGTATTCATGCTATGCAAGTGTGTCGGAGATCCCTCTAGGATTGTACCTGTGGACGATGTACGAGTCACGGAGAAGCTGTCTTATGAGGAATTACCGATTGCTATTCTGGATAGGCAAGTCCGAAGGCTTAGAACTAAGGATGTAGCTTCAGTCAAGGTCCTGTGAAGGAATAATAACAGAGAAGAAATGACTTGGGAAGCTGAGGAAAAAATGAAGTCTAGGTACCCGCATTTATTTTCGTCTCCAGAAGATGTGCAGACAGAGCCATCAGTACCCTCAGGTATGTAATGCTTCTTTAAAATGATTCCTTGACCGAATTCTGGATTGTAATAACAAGACGATAGTGGTACAGTTACAGGGGAACTCTAACATTTTTTTTTGAAATCCCTAAGAGTTTAACATTCGAGTACGAATGTTCCTAAGGGGGTAGGAATGTTATACCTCGCAGTCTGGCCCGTTGCGATTCGCTAGGTGACAGACGTACTATTGCGGGCGCGGGATGATAGTTGAGGATGAACAAGGTTATATATATGTTCATCCTATGATTATCAGGGTTAAGTTGTATAATAGGCCATGGAAAGGTTAAAGGAAAGGTTGGAGGACAAGGAAATCAGAGAGCTAAGGTGGGGCCCACATGCCGGGGTTTTATAAAGGACACATGAAAAGTATTATGAGTAGTACACGGGGAGTTGAGTAACTCTTAAGAAGGACCCCTAGATCAAAAATGGGTGTAAGCCCTCCAAAAGGGTAATATCCGACTTGAAGAGGCTAAAACGCCATTACAAGTTTGGAGTTTGGAAACACAACCAAAATGAAAGTTGTAAATAATTGAAAGAGATTTCCAACCATAAGTTGTGGGCCCTCATACGATATCGGGATCACACGTTATGTGTTATATCCCGTATTTTATACGTTCGGATATTTCAAGGTAGTCGTGGCAAAGCTAAGGGAATGACCATCTTCCAAAATTATTCTAATGTACAAGTTGGTTATGAATATTATTTATGAACATTGGTAGTATGGAAATGTTGAGAAAGGTTAAGGGTAAAAAGGAAAATTTACAAAATGGCCCATGGTAATATTGTGGAAGGCTAGGGGCAAAATGGGAATTTCACAAGGTGTTCAAGAAAGTTCTTGAAGGACCAAAGTGTTCAAGAAAATTCTTGAAGGCCCTATGTGGCCGTGTGGCATGTGCTATATATATACAAAAAAAAAAAAAAAAGAGAAAAGAGTGATGACTAACCAAGGTTATTCATCCTTTTAATTTAGGAAAAATAATAAATTAAGAAGCTTGCATAAGAAGACAACTAGTCTTCTTTGTTATTTTAGGAAAATTCAAGAAAAAAGAAGAAATCTCTAGAAAAGAAAAATGGAGGAGAGGGCCTGTGCCCCTCACATGCTCATAAGGACTATATATATATGAGAGGTGGTGAATTATTCATCATTCCAATTGAAGAAACAAGAAAGAGAGAAAGAAGAAAAAAAAAGTGTATTCGGCCATGGTGGCCAAACATGGCCATGAGGAAAAGTTGATCAAAAAAATTATTTCCTCCTAGTTTCCTACCAAATGGAAGGTCCTCTACAACATGGAGTGGTTGTTGGAACAAGCAAAGCTTTCATGGTGTAAGATGGAGCCCTAACCGAATAGGAGAAGTCAAAGGATGAAGGTAAGATTTAATCCCCTTTTTATATGATTGGAGATGATTGCAGATGTTGTAGTATGTGTAAATGAATGAAAAACATGAAAACATGTATGTTGAAGTTGTGGCCGTGTGCTTGTGTAGTTGGCCGTGTGTATGTGATGTTGTGTAGGGGAGAATGAATTAATTTTATGTAGTATGTTGGTTGTTGTTGTAATGTATAGAAATAGGTGAAAAGGTCATGAAAATATGTATGTTGTTGTGGTGGCCGAATAAGGGTTGTGATGGTAAGATAAGATAAATAAATTTTATTTAGTGTTTTGATTGTTATAGGATTGGATTCCATGATGAAAATGAGGATTTAATGATTCGAAATGAAGTTGTTAATGTAAAATGTTGGTGGAATTCATGAACTTGGAAGTGAGACATTTGTTTGGAAGATTGTAAGTTGGGTTCTGGCGATTGAATTTGAAATAAGGAATTAAGTTGTTATTATTCTTGTTGAATTTGGAAGATGTTGGATGAAGTAGTATGTTGATTAAATCGTTTTGAATATTATATGAATTGAATTGAATATAAATGAATGACATTGAATTGTATGACGAAGGTTGTTGATGTTGGAATGTGTCTTGAATTGATTGTTGATATTGTTGGCATAATTGTTGGTATTGTTGTTGTTAAATGGGCCGAGTTAGATTCTCGGGGATGGTGTATTTACAGGGGAGATGCTGCCGAAATTTCGATAGATTATAAGTGAATTTATTTGAAGGATTAAGATTAGCGATAACAAGCTTGGACAATTAAGCGTAGCTAATAGGACGTGGAGCAGGTATGTTAAGGCTCGTCCCTTTTCTTTCAAAGGCATGATCCTTAGGTTGTAATTTCATAAGTATTTCCATGTTTTCCCTGTTTTCAAAAGTTAGCAGTTTGTGATTCTATGGCATGATTTCCTTCCTAATAACCCGTAAGCGTTTTCCAAAATGTCTATACTTTCCTAAAACAAAGGCTCATGATTTTGTAAACTTTTATGGTTACAACGATGAATATGCTTTTGTAATGACAACGATGATTTCAAAAAGAGAACATGTCTAGGATGGCTATGACAAGAATGGTTTCATGTCTAAAAGTCTTAAATTAAGGAGCCAATATGAATATAAGAACAAAGAGCTAGTCTTGATTTTAATTCTATTCCTTATTATGACTTTATTTTCTAAAGACTCCAAAGTGTATAAATTGATGTTTTATGAGGCTTATGATCTTACTCTATGTGTTCTCTTAACGCTATTTCTCATGGATAGTCTCGCCTTATAATACTAGTCCATTCAAGGCGAGACATGATGGTCCTGATTATTCCATAATGTAATCGGAGGTTACCGACCTTACGTCACTCCGATAGTTATATGACTTTCTTTGGGCTCTCCTGCGTGCTGCTATATGATACATGTATACGTATATGTATATGGGGAAGATGGGAAAAAGGGCCAGAGCGCTATAGACGCTGATATATGTACATGTATATGAATATAGGGAAGATGGGAAAAAGGGCAGAGCGTTATATACGCGTAGCCACCTGATCAGTTGGTATGATATGATATCGTCCCGGACGCGGGATGCCCGGACGCGGGATATGTGGTTAAATGGATCGGCTGCCGACGCCTCGACAATATGATATATTCTATTTTCTATATATATGAAGAAGAAATGTTTTCAAAGCAAGTAAAGTATGATATGTATATATGGGGTTAAATGGATCGGAGCCGACGCCTCGGCAATATGGCATGTTCTATTTTCTATATATATGAATAAGAAATGTTTTTTTTAAAGAAAGCTAAGCATGCAGGGTACCCGCCTAAGCGACACTCATATGTACAGGTTACTCTTTTACCTCATGTCATGTTCTATATTTCCATCCTGTTATTATTCATGTTCATATTCCTTACTGTGTTACTAATCATACCTTACATACTCAGTACAATGCTCGTACTGACCCCTCTTTTTCGGGGGTTGCGTTTCATGCCGCGCAGGTACACCCAGATGAGCAACAGCTATTATAGAAGATGTTCCAGGGAAGTTGGCGAGCTCCATTTGGCCCTGGAGTGTAGCCGAGTCAGTGTACTATGCTATGGTGTCTTGTTAGAAGTTAGAGACTTTGCAGACAGAGTTGTAGTTATTGGTTGTCAGTTCAGCCGATGTGTCATTCGTGTTATAATATAAGTTTCCTATGATTACAGATATTGAGATTAACAGAAAGAAAGTTTTTGAAAGTTTCATTATGTATTTCATGATTATTTGGTTTAGAGTCTAGAGAGATTAAGTACGTAATAAGAGTCAGCGGGTTCGCTCGGCTCCGAATATGGGGTCAGGTGCCCATTACACCCTAGTAAAGTCGGGGTGTGACATTATGTGCATTATAAGATCCGCTGTCAGGGCAGGGAATTAACCCTGCACGAACGCGCCTGAAGGTGGCGCGAACGAGCAGGGCAAGACCTGTTCGCGCTGAGTAAATTTTAAGTCGGTCTAGGCAGAACCTGGACCGTTATAAAAAGGGGGTCACCCCCTATTTCTCAGCCAAACACACCCAAAAACCTCTCAAATTCTCTGGAAAATTCCCCAACCTTCCCACACCCACTTTTAAGCCAAAACCAGGTATAATTTCCAAGTTCCGATCCGGATAGCGTATAGTTATTGTTGTAGAATCATATAGCGGGAGTTATTGTTGTAGAATCATATAGCGGCGTGTTGTGGCCTAAACTTAAGGTGGAAAAGTGAAGATACAACAATATTAACGGGAGAAAGGTATGGATCTCTTCCTATTTATGTTAATACCGGCTTATTCACGAAGATAGAGTAGTTAAATGATTGTATAGTGAGTTGATTTGTTATGGAAGTTGGAAAACAGCATGTGGGCTGTTTTATGGAATACTTTGGTATGGGAAATGATGTTACTGATGTTGGTATTGTTGTTGTTATTGTTGGTTGTTGGATTAAGAATTAGGGCTAGGCATATAAACAGGGGAGATGCTGCCCGATTTTCGGCAGAATATAAAATAGTTTAATTTGAGGACTTCGGATAAGTGTGTGATAATGAGATTAACATTAGTGTGAATCCTCTCGAATGTAGATTTACGAGCTCGGGCGGATAAACGTAGCTAATAGGAGGTCGAGTAGGTATGTTAAGGCTCGTCCCTTTCTTCCAAAGGCATGATTCCTCTGTTACGATTTCATAAATGCTTCCATAACTTCTTGTTTTCAAAAGTTAGAAGTTTATGATTCCAAGGCATGATTCCTTTTCCTGATAACCCGTAAATGTTTTCCAAAATGTCCGTACTTTTCCAAAACAGAAGTTTATGATTTTGTAAGCTCTTATGACAGCAATGATAGACATGTTTTATCATGATGACAATGATGCCAAAGATAAGAATATTTTATATGATGACTATGATGAGAACACTTTCATGTTTGAAGGTTCCAAGCTTATAATTTTAATGCTATTATGATATCATTGAGCTTGTTTCATGATCTTATTGATTTTATTCATTGTCATTGGTCTCACCTTATAATAATTATTCCTTCAAGGTGAGATAGAGCGATGACGCTTACTCCATAAAATAATCGGAGTGACCTTACGTCACTCCGATAGAGGCATAGTTTTCTTTGGGCTCTCATGTATGCTGCTTATATGATATATGAATATGATATATGTATATGTATATAGGGAATATGGGAAAAGGGGCGAGGCGGTATAGACGCATGGCCACCTGATCAGCTGGTATAATATGACATGATATCGTCCCGGATGCGGGATGCCCGGACGCGGGATATATGTGGTTAAATGGATCGGGCCGTTCATTCCTCGACACTATTATATGTATATATATGTATATATGGATCGGGCTGCACGTTCCGTAGCACTAAGCATGCATGGTATCCGCCTTGAAGGCACTCAGACGTACATGTTACTCCTTTATCTCACGATATGCTCTATATTTCCATTATGTTATTATTCATGATCTGTATCTCTTACTATGTTATTATTCATGCCTTGCATACTCAGTACATTCCTCGTACTGACGTCCCTTCATGTGGATGCTGTGTTCATGCCCGCAGGTAAACAGGTAGACGCGTCTGATCCCTAGGAGCTCCACCAACGGCATATTGAGAGCGCTCCAGTTGTTTCGGAGCTTCAGTTTATTGGTACTACTCTTGTGTACATATTTAGGCACGGTGAAATCCGGCCCCTCCTTTTGGATATATGTATCTTATTTAGAGGCTCGTAGACAGATGTGTGTAGTTAGATGTTTTCATAATTTTGATCGTCCCTACTTTTATATAATATTTTGGTAACACTTATTGACATATGCTTACGCATATGCTATTGATGACTCTATGGAGTAAAATATGACTGTATCGTCCATATGGCCCACTTAATAGTAAGAATGGGATGTGAGATAAGAGGTACTCGGTATAGTAATATCGGGTACCCGTCATGGCCTCTAGTGGGGTCGTGACAAAAAGCAGAGAGGAAACGAAGAAGAACAAGGCATTGCTTTCATTGAACTGAATTGGTTCCAATGTACATGATCAATTGAGATATTTTTAGACTTCACATGCCAGCTATTCTACAGCTGGCAACTAACTAATCATTCCATAGAAAAATAACTAACTAACTGATCATGACAGCAGCAACTAATTCTAACAAACTATGACGCGCGATATACACTGATATACACAATATACAGTCGCATATACAATCTATTTTAAAACTCCCCTTCAAGCTGGGGGTGAAAAATGTTTATCACTCCCAGATTGGACAAAAGAATATGATGTTGTGATGCCCCTAATCCTTTTGTTAGCAGATCAGCTAGCTGCACCTTAGTGTTGACGTAAGTTGGAAAAAATTGTACCTTTCTTGAACTTCTTTCTCACAAAATGACAGTCAATTTCAATATGTTTAGTAAGTTTATGGAATATAGGATTCCTTACTATTTGAGTAGCAGCTTTGCTGTCACAATAGACCTTTATAGGAAGCTCAATCTCAACTTGAAGTCCTTTAAAAGTACCTGTTATCCATACAATTTCTGCAACTGCAAAATCCATGCTACGATATTTTTCTTCTGCTGAGCTTCGACTCACAATATGTTGCTTCTTATATTTCAATGAAATAAATGACCCTCCAAACTGTAGGACAAATCCAGTTACTGACCTCCTTGTATTGGGACATGAGGCTCACTCTAAATCACAAAAGACAGACAATTCTTTAATTGTGTTCCTTTTTAATAGTATTCCTAATCCTGGTGATCTCTTTACATATCTTAAAACTCTCATAGCTGCATCCCAATGTGACTTCTTGGGCATTTGTATAAATTGACTTAGCATTTGTACTGCAAAACATATGTTCAGCCTGGTAATTGTCAAGTAAATAAGCTTTCCTACCGATTTTTGGTGGCATCTAATGTCCTCCAGTATTGGATCACTTTGCCCTTTTTGTTGCTGCATCACCATCCAATGCAATTGTTGCATCATAGTCCACATAAATTAGTTTGACATTTGCTTCTAATGGTGTAGAAGCTGGTTTAGCACCACCGAGTCCAACATCTGAGATCAACTCAGGTGTGTACTTCCTTTAGTTAAGTAATATCTCATGCTTGGATCTCAAAACTTCTATTCCCAGGAAATATTTCAATATCCCAAAGTCTTTCACTCTGAACTGACTATGTAGATATCCATTTGTGTCATCAATAAGACTTGAATTGTTTTCTGTTATGAGAAGATCATCAACACAGATCAAAATAATAACCAGTTCTCTTTCACTTCTATTATGTAAACAAAGAATGATCATATGTACTTTGTGAATATCTTGCACTTATCAAGGGAGTAGTCAACTTGATGTTCCATTGTTTTGAAGCTTGCTTCAAGCCATATAGAGACTTTAGCAGTTTACAAACTCTAGTCTGCCTTGTCTATGAAAACCCTGTGAAGTGACATA
Source organism: Lycium barbarum (assembly GCF_019175385.1). Lineage (NCBI taxonomy): Eukaryota > Viridiplantae > Streptophyta > Magnoliopsida > Solanales > Solanaceae > Lycium > Lycium barbarum. Next base: position 52,901,403 of record NC_083338.1, on the reverse strand, counting down.
TATGCTTCTTCATCTAGATCTCCCAGAAGAAATGCATTGCTGACATACATTTGGACAAGTTCCCAATCATGTGATGTTGCTATACTGATTACAGTTCTTACAATAACCATTTTTGCTACTAGTGAAAAAGTTTCATAATAGTCCAAGCGTTCCCTCTGAGTGTATCCTTTTGCATCCAACCTAGCCTTGTACTTTTCTATCCCTCCATTTGCCTTTAATTTCACTTTATACACCTACTTTGAACCAATGGTTTTCTTTCCTGGTGGCAATTCCACCAGTTCCCAAGTCTGATTTTCTTCAAGGGCATCCACTTCTTTTTGCATTGCTTCTACCCATATCTTGTCTTTAGATGCTTCTTGAAAATTTATGGGCTCCTTCACAGTAGCTAGACTGTTCAGATATGTCTGATAAAATAGTGGTAAAAGAGTGTAGGATATGTGGTTAGTGATAGGATAAGCACAATTTCCAATAAGTTTGTGTGTCATGACATAGTCACTGTACCAAATGGGTGATTTCACATTTCTGTTAGTCCTTCTTTGCTCCTCCTGTATAATGGGAATTGGTGCAGCAACCTATTCATGTTGTTACATTAGTGGAACATGTTCATTCACCTTTAAAAGGTCTTCCTCATGCTTATCTGCATCTACAGGCTCTACTGCATCTTGCAAATGCTTTTCATTCTCCAAGTTGTTAGCATGTCCATTCTCAGCATGTGCAGAACTACTGAGCTCACCAGTGTCACCAGAATCAACTTAGTCCATATTCTCAGAGTTTTCATCATTTTTCATGATGAACAATGTGCTGAATTGGTATTGTGCTCTTATGAACAGGAATTGATAAAGTACTAACATCATCGTATGGCCCCCTTGCTCCATGAATGACTGAAGAGGGTTGCATATAGAGCATATATTCCTGAGAAGAGGAATTATCACCCAATAAAGCAAAGACGAGTTCCTTAAAAGTGACATCTCAGCTGACAAAGATCACTTTAGTATCAAGATTAAAGAGTCTATAACCCTTCTGTGTTTCTGAGTAACCAGCTAGAGCTGCTTTTCTAGCTCTTTCAGCAAACTTATCACCTTTAGGTAGTTGTCTTGCATAACATAAACAACCAAATCCTCTTAAATGGTCAATATTAGGTGTTTTACCAAACAGTTTCTCGTATGGACTTTTTCGATCTAGAACCATTATGGGAAGTTTGTTAATCAAATATACTTCAGTTCTAACACAATCTCCCCAAAAAACAATAGGAATGCCATTGGAATCTAAAAGCTCTAGCAACTTCAAGAATGTGCCTATGCTTCTGTTCTACTGTACCATTTTGTTGAGAATATAAGGGAAACTACTTTGATGGATAATACCATTATCTGCAAGTAAATCTACATATTTAGAGCTAAAAAATTCTATTTCATTATGAGTCCTGATCATTTTACAGCGCAGTTAAATTGATTTTTTATCAGACATAGAAATTCTGAGAGCACAGTAAACACTGCTCTCTTGGATCGTATAAGGCAAACCCAAGTGTATCTACCAAAATCATCCACTAATGCGACAAAATACTATTTATTTTCATATGTAGACTTCTTATAAGTTCCCCACAAATCAATATGTACAAGTTGAAAATTGGCTACTGTCTTATTTGTACTAACAGGAAACTCCAATATGTGATGCTTTGCTAGAGGTCGGACTTCACAATTATCTTGGATATCAGATTCTACCTTGATCTTGAGTGATGAAATGTACTTCATTGCTCCTACTGAAGGATGTCCAAACCTCATGTGCCAAAGTTGACCTTCCTTATTGGTATTGAGTGTTTTATTGCCTACTGCATGATCTATTATTTGTCTAGATTCTTGCAAAATGTATACTCCATCTCTTTCTCTACCAATCCCCATTACCTTGCCATTGAGAGAACCTTAAATACATAGAAATCAGTCATAAAAATTACTGCACAACACAGTTCCTTGGTAATCTTAGACACTGACAACAGACTAAACTTGAAGTCTAGTACATGCAACACATTTTGTATCCTATGATCACCGAAGATCTTTGCACTTCTTGCACTTGTTATTTGAGATATATCACCAGTTGGAATTTGAACCTTATTATTTTGCTGAACCTATAGTCTTCTAAGGGCAGTTAGAAGTTCTTCGCAAGGTGTTATGTGATGTGAAGCTCTTGAATCTACTATCCATTCATATGCAAAAGCATTGGACAATAGAGAAGTTATACCTCCCATGTTTGACATACATTGGTTGTACCAGTTTAATATATCTTGTTCAGCACCTCCTGATACTGTTGTGGAGTGAACAAACCACCAGTTTGAGACTGTGATCCAGTGGACTCTCCTCCTCCATTAGTTGTAGTAGAATTGGCATAAGGTTTGAATTTAGCAGGCTGACCACTCTTCTTCTTACTTTTGAAGTTGGTAGGATATCCAAAAAACCTGTAGCAATCCTCAGTTTTGTGCCCTTTGTAACCATATTCACCACAAGGTGGTCCTAAGGGTCCTGCTATCACTTGACCTGGCTTAATATATCTATTCCCTTGATTTCTTCCTGCTAGCATGGTGAAAACATCCCTATGTGCACGTACTACACCCAAATATCTTTGACTTTCTTCTTGTGTAGTGACTGCGTAAGCTTCATTGATTGTTACATCACATCCCTTAGCCAACAAGCTACTCCTTATATTGCTATAACTCTCATTCAGTCCCATCAGAAATTGTATTAACTTCTATGTTTGAAGGTGAAAAAAAGCTACAACAAGATGATAGAGGAACTACCACATCCAATTCATCCCAGAAGATCCTCATCTAGTCAAGTTAGATCCATCAAACATCTCCTTAAACTCATCCCAAATTTTCTTAGCATTTGCAGCATACATAATGCTAGGAACTAATTCACCAGAAACAGTAGCTCCTGTAACGGTTCGCATTTTATGCGTGCACATAAAGGCTACTACGAACTTGTTGGTACTTTTTCAGACTTTGTTTTAAAAGAGTTCGCCACCTAATTTTTAGGAAATTAGGAAAATTGAGGGCAAAGGATTTATTCAAATACTGTGAAATCCATAGTTCTAGGTAAGGGTTCTGATGATCCCCTGGGGAAGGTGTTAGGCACCCCAGTATTAAGGATCTATACTATATGGTTGACCTTCGAATTCCAATGTATGAGTATTTGCATGAACTTTCTATTTAGTGTTTATTCTCGCAGAAAATCTTTTCATTTTGAGAAAAGAATTTAAATACGTTCCCTCTATATATAGGGTTCATAGATTTGGATTTATAATATCCGGATAAAATAATCTCCCTTTTGCATACAAGGATGATGTCTTTCATTTGTAAAGTGAGTATAAAAATTGTCATCTTTTACACATGTTATTTAAAAATATGAACTTGTTATGTTTTGAGTGTATACTTAACTCATACTTTGTTTTGGATCGATCCGTTTAATACGTTTGTAACGCTTTATCCAAGAACCCGTGTATACGAATGTTTTTGTTTCAACACATATGTCATTTTGTTATAAGTTATGGAATTGGTCTCGGATTGGGGTTTGTAGCCAAATTTATAATTTTCCCATTTTTAAAGAGGTCTGTCCGTTTTCTGGGCTTGGCTCAACTGAACTTTGCACATACAAATTTGAAATGTCAATATCATTACCTTTTTTACCATGAGTGGACTTTGGCCCAAAAATCCCTTTTGTTTTCTACTGAACTTGGCCAGTTCTGGCCTTGTTTTCTAAAAGAATCAGTGGGGCTTTTGGCCCAATACTTTACCAGATTTTTTCATTTAATTTGATTCGAAACGTGTGCCCTTAGCCTTATTTTGATAAAAAATAATAATAAAAAAAAGAACTTGGTTTGATTCTTATAAAGAGTATGGGCTTCGGGTTTGAAAACTCAATCTGTTTAATAAAATTGTAACACCTGTGATTTTTGCAAATATCCTTTTGTTCTTGTTAATACTTAAATCGTGTCAAAATAGTTTAGCTAATTATCTATTTAAGTTAGTCAAAATCATTACGCTAAATCCAAATTTTTGAAAAAGGTTTTGGGGACTTAAAGTCAATCTAAAGGGCATAAGTACAGTTATCCTAAGACTACTAGTTCATACGATAAGGATTACACTATGACAAGAGTTATTTACAAGTTTTATACAAATACACACAAAGCTCAAGATGAGGAAAACGAAGAGGTAAATAAAGGAAGGGAAAGACTAGGGGCGTACCAAGCCCCTAGTTGGTCATTTTCACCCACGGCTGGGCCTTTTACACGCCAAGTTATTTAATTTTATCTTCGCGGGCGGGTAGAAGTCTTTGTATCACAATCTACATTCAAAAGAATGCAGCAAGGTAGTATCAGTACAAACACTATGTACCAGTAGATATCACAGATCGACTAAAATTAGTATCATGCATATCTCATAAAATCAATAGAATAAATAAGCCAGGTGATATTTGGCACAAATATCATATTTTGTGTCATTCTACATCCTATTCTTATGACTTTTATCGCTTAATTCATGAGGCAATCGTCGTATTTGAACTTATGTCATTATATTTCATATGTATAGGTACGATGATGACAAACAATGGAAAATTGTGCTTAAAGTGATTGATTTTGGAGCATATGACGATTAGACGAGGTGAAGGTCTCGCTTTTCATCCGCATCGCGTGATGAAAGCGGACAAGACCAGCCCAGGAATTACCATCAGGCGATCCTTCCGCATCGCAGAAGGAAAGCGGGAGGCCTCAGGACATGGCAATTTTCATCCGCATCGCGGAAGGAAAGCAGGGTTCTGCGCAGCTTTCCCGGTTCGACTAGGATTATGTTTACTTATTTTTTGTTTTTACCCTAGACTATATATAGACGTTTTATTTGCTGAAAACGGGGTGCTGGGATTACTCAAAAGCTTGTAAACCACCTTTCTATTTTCTCTCTCTAGGTTTATTTTATTTTTCATCTTTTTCAACCCTAGATTATTCATGAATTATTTTGTCTATGATCGAATCATGAGTAGCTAAACTTCTTAATTCCAGGGTTGTGTTGAAAGACTTGAAAGTTGGTTTGATGACAATTATTATCTATTGAGTTTCCATATTTGGGGTTGCTTATTTATTTTTGATCTTAATTGTTTGATTATCTGGCCAATAGTTAGACACTATCTGTGGTACGCGAATTGGACTTGAGAAAGGGAATTCACTTACGTAATAAGAATAAATAGAGTTTGTTCGATTTAATCGTTTCGCTACTGAGGATAGAGATATACCCTTTAGCCCTACTTAGTTGAATACGGAGAAATAAATGTGTTCTTGTTACCTCTGATGACCATAGAGATATAGGCGTTATAGTAACATCTTCAGGCTTGTGAGTAGTTCGAGAGAATATCATAAAGTATAGTTAACCCGTCAACTAGTAACCCAGGAAATAAAATAGGTGGAATTGTCCGAAGATCAACTGGATTGTCGAAAGCCATGACCCTAGATCTTTCTCTCATCTGATAATTCTTACAATCTTTGTCAAGATATTCCCAGTCACAAAAACACCCATCACAAATTGTTTACTTTTAAGTTTTAGTTTAGCACAACAAACATCTTGATTTTCACTTTCTTGAATAGTTTCATTCGAATTTGAATTAGCTTCTGTGGGATCGATATCTGGACTTAACAGTCTATATTACTTGTACGACCACGTATACTTGCGTGTGCGTTTGGGAGCAACAAGTTTTTAGCGCCACTGCCGGGGACTTAGCAGTATTACTGTTTTTCTAATTTGGATTTTTGAATTTCTATTCAAGTTTTTATTTATTTATTATTATTTTATTTTACTTTTTATTTAATATTTTGGTTAGCTTGCTTGACATGGCATTGTTATACCCCATTTTAACCGGGTTGAATCGGAGTACAACATATTGGAGATTCCTATGTTGCTTTGTTTTAAGGAGTCGCCACCTAATTAATTTTATGGTGAATTAGGACACCTAATTATTAACTAAGGTAAAGCTAACTAAACCTCCGTTAATAGCTTGCTTAATCAGTATGATTCTAGGTAAGGGTTCTATATTATCCTAAAGGGAAGGGGTTAGGCATCCTTTAGAATCCGTTAACTACGGTTGTCCGGCCAGACTTAGGTTAATTAGTTAAAGTTCAAAAATTTGAGAAAGTAGCTTTGAAGAAAAAAAAAAAGGATAACTTGTGACTAACAAAGTTTTAAAGTGTTATTATATGAATGATGCACTCTATAGGGTGAAAATAAGTACTTAATGTTCAGAGCGATGATCCTAAACGGTAAAATCTACCCCTTTCTAATCCTACTTGAATCATAGATTCTACACCTAATTCTAAACCGCACACAGTCCAAAACACAGACAAATTAGCAATCATAAAGATGGATGAGAGGAAATGAATGATAAGAAAAAAAGATAAAATGTTGCAGGAGATCTCTAACGAGTTTCGCCTGCTCGAGGTGATTTAAGAGTCGCGACACGAGATGACTACATGGAGGGATGTGCCGAGTCTCATCTTGAGACTTTGTTTTGATAAAGTCCCGAATTAAGACTCCGTTTGCTCCGATGTGTACATGTAGAAAAAAAATGAGAGAAATAACAATTAGCAAATGATCTTCACATAAAGTTGTGTTTTGCAAAGAATATATAATAATTTAAACATACATTCTTCATTTTGATTATTTTTTGGAATTCAAAACCTCTTCCACATAGCAACTAAGAGTACACACACTATTCTTTGATTACGAGAATTAACAGATATGGCTATGATGTAGGCATAAACAATTTTTTTTTTTTGGATCTTATTCATCATTTAAGATTCTAATTCTAGCACATTTGAGGTTAGACACAAAGGTTGAGGATAAGAACCACTCAAACCAAACTAAGAAGAACACAACTTTAAGGATTTCTACAAATCCGCCAATGAGTTCTACAAGTAATAACTTCTAAATTTAAGAGTTTATTCAAGATCACCCTAACGTTTATAAACTAATCCTCTTGGAATATTTGAACCAGTTTCTAGACTCAGTTAATACCCTACTGAATTTAAGGAGTAGATAAAATTAATTTACCAAGCAAAACACAATCAAACAATCTATCTATCTCTGAGCTTTCTAAAAACAGTTTCAGACTAAGTGTTTCAATAATCAAGATGAACAACAAGTTAAAAATAACCAGCAGCCCAGGTAGACTTTTAACTTAGAGGAACTAAAATACTGGGAAATAATGGCAATTTCACAGGAATGAGGAACCACCATAACACGACGGCTTGAATAACTTATATGCTAGTACAGCTTCGAACTTGAGGACAAGCGTTCAAAAGCTTCGAACTTGATTCAAATGGGACTAAAACAGAACCAAACAATTGTTTTTGAATGTTCATACTAATAAATTAAAAGGACAACTAATCTTTTCATTTCAAGCGTGGTGGGAAAGGAACTAGCATTTGAACCCGTAAAACTCAATCAAGCTAATTAATTTTTTTTGATAAGGTAACATAGGTCTGGAACTTGAACGATATGTGTAAACGAAAACTGAAATTAGTCTAACCTTTACCACATAGTGGCTGAACCAAACAACAACACAAAACGCACTTAATCATAAAAATATGCCGATACAGTACATCATTAACTTCATATAACTACAGAAACCGAGCAAAATGCAAACGATAAAAAGGGAGGGGAATTACCTTCTCCGGGCGCAGCGAAGTGAGGCTTCGAGTCTCCGATCTACCTCGAAGACTACCAAGTCCGGGCTGGCGATGCTCGGATTCAAAACGAATAACAAGGGCAAGACAGAAAAAAGGATTTAATGCTTGAGTCAATATCTAGAAAAAAACTAGTATTCAAAAGGGGAATTCGTGCGATTAGGGACTGATGTTTTCAGGAGTATTCCAAGCTGAAGAACTACTTTTTCAGGGAGGGTTTCTTTTTTGACTTCCCCAAAAAACCTCTTTTACCCCTTCAACTCACCACCATTTATAGGGTTTTTGATCTTTTGGCGTTGAAGAAAGAGGGAGGAGCGGGAGAGAGAGAAGAGCGGGGAACAAAGAGGGAATGTGGTGACAGACGCGTGGGGGGACAGCGGGAGTGGGGTGACAGACGAAAGTGGAGCGAAAGTGGAGTGGGGGACAGGCGAGGATGGGGGCGGGTGATGGAGAGAGAGAGAGAAAGGGAGATGAAAGGAAATGGGGAGGGGAGGTGCGGCGGAGAAAAAAATGGGAAGGGAAAGAACCCTAGGGGTTCTTTTCTTTTGTTGAAGAGGGGATTGGGCTGGATCAGTTTATTTTGGACTGGGTATTAAATGAATGGGCTAGTGTAATAAAACATGGACTGGTCTAAAAAATATTTATGAGTTGATTGGGCTACTATATTTAAATAAAAGACCAATTTAAATTACGTAATATAAAATGTGAAATTACTAATACTCGGATAATAAATTATATGCCGTCATAATAGCAGTGCAATAATATTTGAAATTTAACAGTAAGTAAATGCTGTTATCTAATTATGCGAAGATAAATGCGATGCGTGTGCGTAAGATGGTAAAAAATGCTGAAATGATAATTATGACAATACTAGTAATAATAATAAAAAAATAGTAACAAATAATAATAATAATGGTAGTAAATGACAGGATAATGAAATGCCGGTATTAATAAAAGCTAATTATAGTAAAAATGCAGATAATTATTTTTTAAAGTTGCCAAAATATTAGAAGCGAAAAATAGGTATTTTGGAGGAAAGGTGGGACAAAATTGGGTGTCAACAACTTGTCCCTCTTTGCCCGGTAATGATGAAAAGAGTTGTCGGGCAAAGACGTTGACTTAATAGCCTATTTTGTCCCGGCTAAGGGAAACTTGAAAGGATTATGACCGAACTCCGGTCTCTGAGTTGCCTACATATCTCGGGCTGCACGAGAATCAGGTCGAGTGTAGTTCTGGGATGTCTACGACACTTATGACTGGCAAATTACGATTGGTGCGCATCTTTGCAAAATATTGTCCTAGTGTCGAGTTATGATGACACTGGGTATTGTGATAGAACTCTGAAAATTGAGTGTGCTGGAATGCGGGCGGGATATTTGGAATTGGAACCGAGTGTTCGAGGTAGATCATTGACCCTTGTCGGAAGTTTGCTTATCCTTCCCGACGTATTGCCCCAGTTCGCTGCCGAAGAAATAGTTCCACGTTGCGCTAAAGCTCCTGCGAAACTTTAAATTAGATAAAAATAGTCAGTAACAAATAAATATTGAAGTAAAGTGATGCAAGTGCGGTGAAATGCGGCTGCGAGCACACGCAGGGCATTTGAAAATAATAATAAGACAGGGCAGGTGCGGTGCGATGTCTTATGCAGAAATTTTTCAAAGGGCGATGCGCATCCTTATGCAGAAACTACAAAGGGCGGTGCGCAGCCCATGCAACATGAAAGGCGGTGGTGCGCAACCTTATGCGAAAATTTTAAAGGGCGGTGCATGGCCCAAGCAATATATGAAAGCGATGCAAAGGGCGGTGCGCAGCCTATGCATCATATGAAAGGCGGTGCACAGCCTTATGCAGAAATTTAAAAGGGCGGTGCATGGCCCAGGAAATATATGAAAGCGATGCAAAGGGCAGTGCGCAGCCCATGCATCATATGAAAAGCGGTGCACAGCCTTATGCAGAAATTTAAAAGGGCGATTCATGGCCCATGCAATATATAAAGGCGATGCAAAGGGCGGTGCGCAGCCCATGCATCATATGAAAGGCGGTGCACAGCCTTACGCAGAAATTTAAAAGGGCGGTGCATGGCCCATGCAATATATAAAGGCGATGCAAAAGGCGGTGCGCAGCCCATGCATCATATGAAAGGAGGTGCACAGCTTTACGCAGAAATTTAAAAGGGCGGTGCATGACCCATGTAATATATGAAAGGCGGTGCACAGCCTTATGCAGAAATTTAAAAGGGCGGTGCATGGCCCAGGCAATATAAGAAAGCGATGCAAAGGGCGGTGCGCGGCCCATGCATCATATGAAAGGCGGTGCACAGCCTTATGCAGAAATTTAAAAGGGCGGTGCATGGCCCAGGCAATATATAAAAGGCGAATGAGCTTAAAATGCCCTATTAAAGGCGGACTAGCCTAAAACGTCCTATTGAAGGCGGACGAGCCTAAATGTCCTATTAAAGGCGGACGGGCCTAAAGTGTCCTATTGAAGGCGGACGAGCCTAAAGTGTCCTATTGAAGGCGGACGAGCCTAAATGTCCTATTAAAGGCGGACGGGCCTAAATGTCCTATTAAAGGCGGACGGGCCTAAAGTGTCCTATTGAAGGCGGATGAGCCTAAAGTGTCCTAGTGAAGGCGGACGAGCCTAAATGTCCTATTAAAGGCGGACGGGCCTAAATGTCCTATTAAAGGCGGACGGGCCTAAATGCGGTGCTTTTGCGAACAATGATGATGTGCCTTTGCAGGGCATTTGAAAGTAATAATGTAATGCAGGTGCGGTTGCTTTTGCAGTGCGGGGCATTTGAAAACAGTAGTGCAGTGCGGGGCATTTAAAGCAATAGTGCATGCGCATTGTATTTGAAAGCATTTATGCAAGGCATTTGAGAGCAATAGGAAATGTTTGTGCATCGCCACGTTTGAAAAATCATTTGCAAGACTCAGGCATTAATTCGTTGCGAATCTCGTAAATTATTGATACTCGAGAGGCATAATTGTTATAAGCAAGATCAAACCGTTCGACGTACAATCCTTGCAAGGTTGCGAACATTATATATTTTGGCTTCTGCAACTTGGAAACATGGTGATAAACAATTTCAGCCGAATTTGGAACTGTGATATATTGTGAAACAAAACGAGCGTCCTTTCTCCAAAGTATTCCTTTTGCCTGATGACTTTGTTGGCCATATACTCTTTCATGTTTCTCGATATCGCCCTTAAAATTTTGTCCCAGTTTCTGGCATAGGAGGACATTGAGTTTTACGATGACGCCCTTAAAATCTGCCCCAGTTTCTGGCATAGCGAAAGGTTGAGCTTTTACGAATGACGAAATCGAGCCTGAGCCTTTTGCGGAAATTACAAAGGGGCGGTGCACAGCCCATGCAACATATAAAAGGCGGTCAAGCCCAAAATGTCCTATTAAAGGCGGACGAGCCTAAAACGTCCTATTAAAGGTGGACAAGCCTAAAATGTCCTATTAAAGGCGGACGAGCCTAAAATGTCCTATTAAAGGCGGACTAGCCTAAATGCAGTGCTTGATTTATGATTACTAAAATTAGTGTGGAGCGAGGAGCTTTTGCGATGCTTTATTTGTATGCGGTGAGGCGAGTTTGACGCAGTGCGTAATTTGCAGCAGCAAATATTCATGATGTAATGCCGAAGATTTGGGGACCTTCTACCCTGCCAAAATTTGCATCTAAAAAAGTTCCTGCACTCAAAGAAATTTGTAAGTTTCAAATTTAATTAGTATTAAGTTTACTTTGCCCTTTGCTCTATCCGAATCTTGCAATTGCCGACTTGATACTGTGCGATATCCTTCAAAAATAGCTAAAATATGCCCCTGCGTTACTCAAAGAAGATTTGTTAGTGTAAAATAAAATGGTTGCCTTGCACTGAACACCAAAGCTTTGGCGTTGAATCTGCATTTCTTGAGGTGATTGCATTGCAACAATCTAGTGACGCTAATATATTGCTCGAGATTTCGATTCACATTTTTGTCGAATAATGATAGGCCATTTGCAAAGCTGCCCCAGTGTTGCTTTTCGATTCGTGCTTTTATCGAATAATGATAGGTCATTTGCAAAGCTGCCCCAGTGTTGCTTTGTGGGAAAAAAATGGAATTTTTCACTATATTAAGACCGTGTCCAAGAATGGACTGCCTACTTATCCCGAAGGAATCAGGTCAAAAGTAGTTCATAATACAAAGTTTTAGCAAAATTACAAGAAGGAAAGTTGATCATGAGGCAACTGGATGGAGAATGCTAGTGACAGTAGATCCTTTCAATTATCTTACTCAGTTCCGCGCTTCCTTTTCAAATGTCTCGGTGCCAATTTTGATGGATCACCGGTAACAATAATTGCATTTTCAACTGGAGGCCATCATTGTCGCACAATTTATTTTGTTGCACGCTAATCTTGTCCTTTTCGATCATGTTCTGGATCTTATGCCTAAGTGCCGGGCAATTTTCCGTGTCATGACCTGGAATATTAGAGTGGTAAGCACAACTCTTGGACCAATCAAAATCTGGCGGTAGGCTTTTAGGGATCCATCCTTTCTTTGGCTTCAGGAGTCCCTTGACCTTCATTCTCTCAAATATGCTGGTTAATGACTATTCAAGGGGAGTAAAAGTGCGGAATTTTACGTGCTCTGACTGTCGTAAGCTAGACTGTGCTTGATCGGGTTGATATTGGAAGCCTCGTTGGTGAAGAGATATATGATCACGCGAAACTTGATAGTTCTGTCGTGATTGCGGCTGATATGTAGACCTGGCAGCTGAGTCGGTTTCTCTCTTTTTGCCTTGCAAGTTGGTGAATGTCTCAGCTTGTACTGATGAAGTGTCAACAATTCTTTCTACTTGAATGCCCGCTTCTACTTGCTTTCCAATTTGAATTAGATCAGAGAAGTCATGTAACCGCGCACATAACAACTTTTCATAATATATGCCCTTTTGCATGTGGATGAAAGTTGAAATCAACTCATTCTCAGGTAATGGAGGGCGTATCTTTGAAGCTTCCAATCTCCATCGGATGGCATATTCCTGAAAAGACTCATGTGGCATTCTTTCTATCTCAAGCATATCATAAAGGTTCAGACTAACCCCGATGTTAAATTTGAAATGTTCTACAAAGTCGCGGGCCATGTACTCCCATGTGTACCATTTGCGAAAGTCTTGTTCTGTGTACCAATCTAATGCGAACCCTGATAGGCTCTGAATGAACAATTTCATTCGTATGGCTTCATCGTGTCCAATTCCCATTAATCTGCTACAATAGTCCTTCAAGTGCGTAATAGGATTTCCTCTGCTATTGAAGGTGTTGAATTTTGGCACTTTGAATCCTGGCGGCAACTCAACATTTGGAAGCATGCACAAGTTTTCATATCTTAAACTTTGGACATTTCTTGTCCGCATCTCTTCTTCGACAATTCTCCTTAAATTGTGAAGCTCTCTATCCGAGTCATCCCAATGGATTGCATTTGTTTCATTTCTCAATCTCTTGTATGGGCCTACCGCTAGCTGATTTTGCTGGTTTTCTGTGAATGGTGCTGCAAGTGCAGGCTTTTGAACATTAGGCATCAACGTGACTTGCAAAGCTTCTGGTTTAATAGAGTATCTTGGCGGTATATATGTAGGAGCTGGGTGAGGAGAAATAGTGAAGGAAATGTTTTGGGTTGAGCTGGAAGCTGAACTTGTGCTAGGAAGAAGGCTAAAGGTATTTTCCAAATTGACCAACACGCTTCTTTGTACCACATTCTTCTCGCTATCCTCATTTTGCGCTTGCACCAATCCCACACCGATGTTGAATGATTCAAATCTTTTTGCCATTGCATTTCGTCCTTAATGCAGATTCGCAGCCAAACCAATGTTCAATGCTAGGCAATCTCTAAAGAATTAAAACTAAATAAGTAGAGAATAAGTTCAAATAATTCTCTTAGCATCCAGTAATCGCAAGCAAATTCAAGAGCGAGCATAGCACAAATAAATTCCAGTAAATCACTTAGCAAGTAAGCCAGCAAATGACTTACAAAGTTTACAAGGCAAACATTAATAGTACGTCCTAATATGCAGGGACCTCTTTATGCCAGAGGTAAGCCTAACGCCAAATATTCGAGATTATGATAGAGTGATCCAAGCCATTTAATTAAGACACTTGAGTTTGAGAATAAAAGGCCAAGTTTCATTGAAATAGCAAAGCGAGTACATTGATGAAACAATAAGCCAAAACACATAATGTAAAGACAATCCTAAGACTTAGCTAAGAGCTTTCGCACTTGATCATGTTGGCGGCTGATCAGTAATCATTTCAGTTAAATAGATCTTACGTATGTTTCCAAATCCAAGATAAAGGATTGGAAGAATTGGAATACCTAGAATTAGTCGCTATCAAATGGCTAGCTCGATTATTCTTGCTTATTGGAGACGGGGCAATGGTCGAAATGCCTCAAACGATTTGGCGGGTTGATTCTTAGTGAATGACTTTCGAGAGGCTATTGATAACTAATAACTTTTCCAAGGCCGTCATACTATTGGTTTTTCCTGAAATGATCGTTGCACCTTTCCTTTTCTTCACGTCTGCATGGAGGTAGATTGGTTATAGTGATTTTCTAGCCTCCTTGTATGCGGCAAAAATTAATTGATGCTAGACAGATAGCGTTTGAGGAACTGTTAAACTTTGTCTGAACTCGATTTGTTTTGAAAAGTTGCTGAAAACAAGGAATATTTGTTTGCATGTGCTTGCTCATCTTTAATACCAAAGTCCTCTTTCGATTCTGTTTCCAGTTCTTTCTATTAGTATGCATGGAGTATTGTTGCCGATCTACTGTGACATGATAGCAAGCGTACGCACTAACATGTTTAAACATGACATAACTATAATTCATCTTCATGTGGCTACTGATATCTTAGTCCTTCAACTACTAAATTGTTCTGAGTATTTTATTTCACCATCGATAATATGGGCTATTATGTGACGTCAAATGAATATCCCAGACATGAATGAAGAATTTCTGAGCATATTTTGCAGCATAAAAACTGAAACTTTTGAGCACAGCAATTTCAAGAATCCCATGCCAATATCAATCTAAACCAATCAACACATAAAAACATTGAATCTTTTTTGGGACCCATTATACCAAACAAGATTTCAAACAACCCCACATTTATCTTCAACTTAAAACTTAACCAGAATAAACACCACCCCACCCCATTAAGTGTAGAAATCTGCTTTTTTAAAGAACATAGCAGCAGCAACTTCTTTGCTTTCATCAAGTGTAGCAATTTTTAGCAAAGAAACAATCATTAGTTGACCCAATGTGGCACCAGTATCTTAAAGCCATATGTTGCAGCAACCAGCAAAAAAGTAGCAGTACTAGTTTAACTAAAATAAAATACGCCTATGATGCAACATCATCTAAAAGTCCCAAAGTGCGGCATCTCAAAAGCAGCGACAACTTTGCCCTAATTATAGTAGACTCATTGCCAATACATCCACCAATAGCAGGGGAAATCCTTCTTAGTGCAGCAACCACTGGATCAAAATACAACAACAGCAAACCAATCTCAGGACCAACCTTAACTTCCCCAAATGTAGCCAACATGTAATAGCAAACAACCCTTAAAATAAAGTAATAACTTAAGCCAAGATGAGTGGTTCAGCAGCAATAAGACAGCTCAAAAGACAAAGTCCCATGCAACAGTAGGGATATCAAAACATGCAGTAGAATTTAACTCAAGAGTGCATCATCTGCCTGCCTGAAAATAGATCAGATGCAACACTTATTTACCTTGGCGATGATGCATCAGACTACAACATCTAGCTCAAATTCAGTAGCAAAATATATCTTAAAAAGAAACATCATCAGATTCTGAGAGAAAACAGCAACAAACAGCAGCCTCAACTCAAAGGTGTATTGGCATTTATATGCCTTACCTATTTCTCAGAGAACCATGGCAGCAGGAGTTGCCTCAAGGGATACAAGATTCATTTGAGTTTTGAGATATCCTCTCAAGTCATGCAAAGAAGAAGAAGGAGAGTATCAAGAGGTAAAAGGATTCTTTTTTTTTTTATGAGATAAATCAAATGAGAACTTCACTAATTGTCACAACCTTGTTTAAACTTGGGAAATAGTTATGGTGACCAAAGAATCAAGTTCAAAGTCATCAAAATAGTTCATAATACAGTCCAAAATTCTCCAGAAGTTGTGAACTAGGAGAGGGCAAGGATAAATTCTTTAGAGCATAGACATCTGGGAGTTTTATTGTTACAAGAACTTAATAGCCAATTTATGATGTGATTACCAGAAAGTAGGGATTTCCTCTAAAGTCTGAACATAAGGTGCACTAAAATGTATTTAGAGACTGGCCATCCAACATCAATATTAAGCAGTAAACTTGAAAGACAAGACAGCTGAGGGTGGGGGGTTACCACCATCCGTATTTTCGATGCCGCACAAGATCAAAAGTTCTCTAGAACCTTAGGCTTGGCAGGCTATCGGAGGAGGCTAAACCGCACCCAAACCTTGCTTTGACCTTACAGTTCTATTCACACAGTCAACCTATCTAATGACAAGTTAACACAGTGTACCAAACATACTGATCCTACTTAACTCAGGGTGAATCACTAAACCACAATCCTTTGAAACCATTCATGCCACCAAAAAAAGCCTTATATATCAAACTGCAGTTGTTTTGAAAAGTTGAATGCAGAACTTCCTTTGCACAACAATAGTGACTGGTTCTTTTCGAAAAATAAACAAGTGACTTCAATCATTGGCATAAAAAAAGGTTTGGGAAAGGTGGCAGCCTTACACAAGTGCCATTAGTCCTCCTACTTCTTAAGCTCATCAGGAAATGACTTAAAGACAGGTTGAATCATAAAAGAGGGACATAACCAATCTCTACAAATACTTTAAAAAATTGAATATTTTTAGATATGTCCTATTAGAAAGACTGCTTTTGACTCCCCTTTTAAAATCATTTAACCAAAACTCTGATGTAATTACCAACAAGGGGAAACACCACTTAGAACATTTGATAGGAAATCATACAAGACAAAAACCACTACTTCCCAAAACAGGATGGTGTTTAATAAACCTTGAAGCCTCTACTGTTTTCAGAGGTCAAATTTCAACTGTCCAACCAATACAATTAGCAATGATAATAAATCAAACCATTTACAGCCCATGGATAAATAAGCTTAATCACAGTAAAGTTTGAAAAAAATTCCTGGGAACTTGTTTAGACAAGAGAGGGATGCCTTCAATGGAATAACGACTAAACTTAACACTTCAGCTATTGACAGAAAACACACAACAAACACATATCTTGATGTATCTATTGTCACTTTCTAGGATAAACAAGGCAAGGAAGGTGAACTTATTCATCTAAAACTGAGGACCTCATTCTTTATCTCTTTAGAGTAATTGATTAAGCAATAGGAAGAAACTCGAATTGAACACCTGTACTGTATTAACACTTTGCACTTGGGAACTAACAGGAAGAGTTAGTCATGAAGAATACTGAACTAAGAAGATAGCCCCACTGTTTACAACATATTTAGTTTGGCCTATGTTCCGTTCAGAGGTTTAAAAGGAGACTGATTCCAATCGAGGGAAAAGAGTTTTATGCTCAACTGTAGTTGCTTGGAAAGAAGAGAACCTTCAACTTCAGGAAATAACTGCTTCATTAACTATCCGGGAAAATATTTTAATTAAGCAGAATCAAAATTATCTACTGAAAACCAACAATCCAACAGTAGGCTGTCAAACACAGTCAACATATATCTCTTCAGAACAACCACCTCTCAAAACAACAGAACAGAATTTCACTATGTGAGTTTAGAATCACACATATGCATATTAGGATGGCAAGATTTCCAGATACACTTCACAGAATATTTTAAACCTTTGAAGCCTAAAGCAGCACCTAATAGCACAGGAAAGAATACTTGTATACAAACAATATATGAAGAGGAACCAACTCATAATAGCAGACCTGCTAAAGCCATGTTCAAATAACTATTCCTGAGGTTAAAACATAGACAGATATGTAATTCAAGATTGACTCTACCTTAAACCATTATAGGACCGATCACAAGATAAAGAATCAAATACCAATCCTATCTAACCTGTTATATTTTAAATGGGAATCCTAACCAAAATTAAGTAACTAATTAGCCCCCTAGGTCCATACTTAGTTGTTATCTTTAGTTAGAAGAGAGTGAGACTGACTATAATTCTACGGCAGAATAGCAAGGGACAGGCTTTAAGGTCATGCAACTCAGCTCAAACAGAAGCAAACCAGGGTAACTTATTCTTTAAAACTTTCATTCCTTACTAACATATGAACTGCCTCATTTTCCTTAACAACACACAAGCAATCAAGTACAGGAAAAGAGATAAATATGACTCATTAAGTAGGAACATGATCATGCAAGGCTCAAATTCAAATCCCTTCTGTTTTTTCTCTAAGGAAGACTGAAATCACATTCACCTTCCTTTACCTTTTCCTTTATTAATGAATCAAAGAGGAAACTGTAATCACACTTATTCATAACACAGTGTTGGACTACCTTGAGATATTTGTCAATGCTATGTGTGCAAAGGCTAAGAATAAGGAAACTTAGGGGGTTACTACCTTCATATTTTCGATGCCGCGCAAGATCAAAAGGTTTCTAGAACCCCAAGCATGGCAGGCTATCGAAAAAGGCTTAACCAATCCCATAAGTGTTCCTCGACTTTCATTTATGCTCTCAGATATAACACAATAGCAATTCTGAATAGCAACAGAATTCTTAGCAGCAATTTTCATAATCAGCCAGTAGTTTATCAAACAGTGATCAAGGGTATTGGGATGGAACAGACTTTAAGAGCATTTGAGCATAACAACCACCATTTTCACTCAGATTCCAGTTAAGCAACAAGTTCATCAAGTATAGCAATAACTCAATTGTGCAGCAATGGTATTGTCCAGAAGGCAACAAAAATGCAACAGTAGAGCAAAACAATGATGGATTGATTTCACCAGTTTGTCTCAAGTTTAGCATTTCAAATCAGCAGGATGCATTCTGGGCAAAGGCACAAGCATTCATCAAACAAAATCCTATTCATTTTGACTTAATCATGTATACAAGCACACCTCAGACCAATCTGTCCTTTCTATCTTAAACTGATCCTGAGGTTTGTCTTTATTTTCTCCCCTCTTTATAATGTGTAAGCAGTTAGGCAGAGGAAAAACAAATTAAGACAGATCATACATGCCCAAGGTAGAAATAAGGAATCATGAGATTGTGCAAGAAAAGGGGCTACTTGACTGGTTTAGAAGCTAAAGCATAACTCTTGTTTATTTATACCAGCAGGACTTTAATCTCAGAATTCAAAATAGCCCCATAAATGTCGCAGAATGCTAGAGACTATTAAGGGATAGGGGTAGAAGGTATTGAATTCAAAATGGTCCCATAAATGTCACAGAATGCTAGCAACTAAACTAGGGTCATTTTAGTCAAGAAGTTAGTCCAAACAGAACATCCTTATTCTTTAGCATACACACTAAAGGGAAGAAGAAAGACAGAGGCTTAGATTAGGTGCACATGGGCATATTTCCAAGTTTTGAACTAACATATAGTGACTTTATGGCCTAAGGATCTATGCTTGCCCTCAAAATGGTTTGAGATCAATACTTCAACTATTTTGAAACAAGCTTAACAGATTAAGAAACCCGGATAACTTGTTAACAGATGGAGAAACTGAAGCGTAACCGAGCTTTCTCATGCCTAACTATGAAAGAGAGAAAGGGAAGTATATTCAAAGAGAATCAATGCAGGCAATTTAGGCAATTTATCACTGATTTAAACATATATGGGCAGTTAGGTATCTCAATTCTTAGGGGGATAGTCATGAAAACATTAATTAATTTCAACCTGCCAAGCTAGCTTCAAAATGCAGGTCTTTAGAATCTCACATCACAACTAGGTGTCCAGCATTTCATAAGACCTTAACATTCAACAAAGGATTTTGGCAAGAAAATTAAACACAGAAATACTCTCAGGTGGGGGAGCTTGAAACAAAACTATCAGTTAACCTACAGTGCATTTGACCAGGAATTATAATTGAACTACTTACCTACAAACCAATATTCAACAAAGTCACTTATAAGATCAAAGCATGAGTGAATCATAAATAACTTATGCTACTTATTGATAAATAAGATCAACATCATATGCCACTGCAAAGTATAGGATGCATAAACTAACAGATCTGGCAAAAATAAGTTCAACTTTGAAAGGGGTTGTGAAAAACCATCCTACAAAACGAAATGATTCCCAAACTCGACATGTCGTGGATAGGCTTGGATCTTTCTATCATTATCACGTTACACACGATATGCTTGTTCGGTCGTTGGGTTATGAAACCCGTCGACAATTTGGTAAGTTTCCTAATTGTGGAGTCGATACCAAGGACCGACCCACCTAAGGATTATGCATGCATGACTTAATAAAATTGGTGGCAAAGCTCTATCTTAAGGTTTTCTAAGATTTGGCTTTCTAGACACAGGGTTCCCGAGCGGACTACTCGAGTGAGAAGGCTACGCGGTCCCCGTTACTCGGGCACCCCGCGCATACGCCAACTCTCCTAAAATTTGGATTCTACGAAGAAAATTTGCGGGTGCGCAAAACACACCTCGCGTGTACGTGTGATAGTGTGACTTTTCCAGAAGTGGAGGAAATATGAACGGAATGCCAATTTAAGGAAAGCAGTAACATATTATTATATAGAAAATTTCACATAATAAAGCAATCATTTAAAAGAACATAAATGAGACAAACAAGGCAATAATAAAAGCAAACATAAAGAAAACAACCAAACATCCAACAAATTAATTATTAACCTAAGTTTGTTATGGTTAGAACCTAGAATTCCCCAGCGGAGTCGCCAAGCTGTTACACCCCATTTTAACCGGGTTAGAGCGGAGTACAACATATTGGAGATTCCTATGTTGCTTTGTTTTAAGGAGTCGCCACCTAATTAATTTTATGGTGAATTAGGACACCTAATTATTAACTAAGGTAAAGCTAACTAAACCTCCGTTAATAGCTTGCTTAATCAGTATGATTCTAGGTAAGGGTTCTATATTATCCTAAAGGGAAGGGGTTAGGCATCCTTTAGAATCCGTTAACTACGGTTGTCCGGCCAGACTTAGGTTAATTAGTTAAAGTTCAAAAATTTGAGAAAGTAGCTTTGAAGAAAAAAAAAAAGGATAACTTGTGACTAACAAAGTTTTAAAGTGTTATTATATGAATGATGCACTCTATAGGGTGAAAATAAGTACTTAATGTTCAGAGCGATGATCCTAAACGGTAAAATCTACCCCTTTCTAATCCTACTTGAATCATAGATTCTACACCTAATTCTAAACCGCACACAGTCCAAAACACAGACAAATTAGCAATCATAAAGATGGATGAGAGGAAATGAATGATAAGAAAAAAAGATAAAATGTTGCAGGAGATCTCTAACGAGTTTCGCCTGCTCGAGGTGATTTAAGAGTCGCGACACGAGATGACTACATGGAGGGATGTGCCGAGTCTCATCTTGAGACTTTGTTTTGATAAAGTCCCGAATTAAGACTCCGTTTGCTCCGATGTGTACATGTAGAAAAAAAATGAGAGAAATAACAATTAGCAAATGATCTTCACATAAAGTTGTGTTTTGCAAAGAATATATAATAATTTAAACATACATTCTTCATTTTGATTATTTTTTGGAATTCAAAACCTCTTCCACATAGCAACTAAGAGTACACACACTATTCTTTGATTACGAGAATTAACAGATATGGCTATGATGTAGGCATAAACAATTTTTTTTTTTTGGATCTTATTCATCATTTAAGATTCTAATTCTAGCACATTTGAGGTTAGACACAAAGGTTGAGGATAAGAACCACTCAAACCAAACTAAGAAGAACACAACTTTAAGGATTTCTACAAATCCGCCAATGAGTTCTACAAGTAATAACTTCTAAATTTAAGAGTTTATTCAAGATCACCCTAACGTTTATAAACTAATCCTCTTGGAATATTTGAACCAGTTTCTAGACTCAGTTAATACCCTACTGAATTTAAGGAGTAGATAAAATTAATTTACCAAGCAAAACACAATCAAACAATCTATCTATCTCTGAGCTTTCTAAAAACAGTTTCAGACTAAGTGTTTCAATAATCAAGATGAACAACAAGTTAAAAATAACCAGCAGCCCAGGTAGACTTTTAACTTAGAGGAACTAAAATACTGGGAAATAATGGCAATTTCACAGGAATGAGGAACCACCATAACACGACGGCTTGAATAACTTATATGCTAGTACAGCTTCGAACTTGAGGACAAGCGTTCAAAAGCTTCGAACTTGATTCAAATGGGACTAAAACAGAACCAAACAATTGTTTTTGAATGTTCATACTAATCAATTAAAAGGACAACTAATCTTTTCATTTCAAGCGTGGTGGGAAAGGAACTAGCATTTGAACCCGTAAAACTCAATCAAGCTAATTAATTTTTTTTGATAAGGTAACATAGGTCTGGAACTTGAACGATATGTGTAAACGAAAACTGAAATTAGTCTAACCTTTACCACATAGTGGCTGAACGAAACAACAACACAAAACGCACTTAATCATAAAAATATGCCGATACAGTACATCATTAACTTCATATAACTACAGAAACCGAGCAAAATGCAAACGATAAAAAGGGAAGGGAATTACCTTCTCCGGGCGCAGCGAAGTGAGGCTTCGAGTCTCCGATCTACCTCGAAGACTACCAAGTCCGGGCTGGCGATGCTCGGATTCAAAACGAATAACAAGGGCAAGACAGAAAAAAGGATTTAATGCTTGAGTCAATATCTAGAAAAAAACTAGTATTCAAAAGGGGAATTCGTGCGATTAGGGACTGATGTTTTCAGGAGTATTCCAAGCTGAAGAACTACTTTTTCAGGGAGGGTTTCTTTTTTGACTTCCCCAAAAAACCTCTTTTACCCCTTCAACTCACCACCATTTATAGGGTTTTTGATCTTTCGGCGTTGAAGAAAGAGGGAGGAGCGGGAGAGAGAGAAGAGCGGGGAACAAAGAGGGAATGGGGTGACAGACGCGTGGGGGGACAGCGGGAGTGGGGTGACAGACGAAAGTGGAGCGAAAGTGGAGTGGGGGACAGGCGAGGATGGGGGCGGGTGATGGAGAGAGAGAGAGAAAGGGAGATGAAAGGAAATGGGGAGGGGAGGTGCGGCGGAGAAACAAATGGGAAGGGAAAGAACCCTAGGGGTTCTTTTCTTTTGTTGAAGAGGGGATTGGGCTGGATCAGTTTATTTTGGACTGGGTATTAAATGAATGGGCTAGTGTAATAAAACATGGACTGGTCTAAAAAATATTTATGAGTTGATTGGGCTACTATATTTAAATAAAAGACCAATATAAATTACGTAATATAAAATGTGAAATTACTAATACTCGGATAATAAATTATATGCCGTCATAATAGCAGTGCAATAATATTTGAAATTCAACAGTAAGTAAATGCTGTTATCTAATTATGCGAAGATAAATGCGATGCGTGTGCGTAAGATGGTAAAAAATGCTGAAATGATAATTATGACAATACTAGTAATAATAATAAAAAAATAGTAACAAATAATAATAATAATGGTAGTAAATGACAGGATAATGAAATGCCGGTATTAATAAAAGCTAATTATAGTAAAAATGCAGATAATTATTTTTTAAAGTTGCCAAAATATTAGAAGCGAAAAATAGGTATTTTGGAGGAAAGGTGGGACAAAATTGGGTGTCAACAGGCATCTTGGAGAAAAAATTGGTCGAATATTGGTTGTTCCTATTTTGGTGATCCTTGTCTAATTTGTGGAGGACCCCACTTATGGCAACACTGTCAAAATATTTCCGGGAATGGGTTGTGTGCACCTTCCCAATCTTTTGAGTGGAATATCTGTAATATATGTGGTGGTCAAGACGGTCATTCGAATGGTTGTTCTAACTCTTACTCCCCATCCTCGAGCCTTTATTATGATTCTCCTGTTATTTGTGATGTTGACAGGAGTAACGAAGTGGAGGATGCGGAAAGTCTTGCTCGGGTTAGCGATATGATGAAACAAATAGGGGAGCAAATGATGGAGCATGATGCATTAATGAGAGAGCAAAATGCAGAAATGTGGAAAGCCATAGAGAGGATTCGTGCCAAACTCACAGAGATGTAGGCCGAGACCGAAACTTGTAATGATCTACAAGTTATAGGCTTAGCCAATACTCAAGACGAACCTCAAACAGAAGAAGATAGCGAGTTCCCACAAGTAGATAGCTTTGAAAAAGCAGAGATAGTGAGCCAATCTTGGCTAACAGAACAAGCTCAACAAATGAAATTTCATGGTTTTCTCCGTGATGGTCTTAAAAACATAGCTACACAACTGATAGAAGGTAGAACTGAGCTCGGACAAGAGATAGACCAATTTGGTTTAGATATCCATGGCTTACAGGCACAAATGAATAAAAAGGTTGAGGCATCTGATGCCCAACTACATATTACCTTGGATAGTGGCCCGCATGTGGAGCAGATAGAGGAACTCCAACCATTCGATCAGATCTTTGTTGATGATGTCATTGTTGAGGAGGTATACAAAAGTGAGGATGTCAGAAATAATGCAGTTTTAGAGTTAGGGCGTGTTGGCCCTCGTTCTAATCATTTTTCTACATTATGCGTGGTTGGTGACATGGAAATCAAGCCTTCCACGCTGATGAAGAAGTGTATAGATGAGGAATAAAAGTCTTACATCCTGAAATTTGCCACACCGAAAAGACAAATCGACATTCCTCACTTAAGGACCAAGAAGTTCAAGAAACGATATCTATTACTTTGTTCCTTTATTTTCACACCACCGCCACAGAAGCGGGATAGAAAATTGGATGCGAAATTAGGAGTGAAATTCATAAGTTCGAGGTGGAGGAAAAAGTAGATTCATGTCGTGCCATGACGATTAAGGGAAGTCTGAATACCCAAAGTTGAAAGTTGAGGAGCATGCCAGAGTTTTAAGTTTGGGGTCATTCGCCCCTTGATGATGAGAGCATGTTGCTAGCTAGGCCCTAGTGGGCCCCAGGGAGTATTTCTTACCTTGCTTGCGCTTTGTTTGTTTTCAAATATATATGCATTGAGGGCATTGCATAATTTTAAGTGTGGGGTGGGAAAATACGTCCTTGATTTGTAACAACATGTTTTGAGGTCGCGGATGATGATTAGTATGCCTTAGGATTTTTTTTAGTAGTTTTGCATCTTAGTGTCGAAAAAAAAAATAGAAAAAGTTGAAAAAAAAAATCAAAAAGATTTTATTTTCCTTAGTTTTATTTGATAACTTTTTAAGTCCCTCATTAGTAGGCATTCATCATCCACCCCTTTGGGTTTTCTTATGGCCTCGGTTCTTTCCCGGGGGGGGGGGGGGGGGGGGGCTTTGAACCGGGCGTAGGTAGATTTTTTTTTTCTTTAGTCATAGAAAGGGCTTTTCCTGATGACGGGTGGATGACAACCTACTTGAAGGAAAATTTTTCCTTAGGATAGGTGTATTCAAATGCTAGGTGCACGGGTTAGGTGAAGTATTGGCATATGAGTGATCTTGAAATTTTTTGTGAAAACATGCCGTGAAATTGTATCACTTTTCTTGAAAGCACTTGAAAATGGTTTTTGTTTGACTCGTATGACCCACTTGGCATTTTTGATTTTCATTGTTGTTTGATTCGAGGGTCAACCGAATCCCTCTTGCATTGATTGTGTGCCATGTGTGAGTAAGGTTTTGCATTTGAATCCATGTTTGGTATTGACGTCTAGAACTTGCCCTGTGTGTTCACAAAGCGAAATGAAGTTCGGTTGAGCCTAGAAAATGGTAGAGGCGTTTCTTTGATTAGTCACTAAAATGACTAAAACGTTATCCCACCAACTTGCAAATAGCACCCTAGTTAACCCTTTTAAGCCTTTAGCCTTTTCTTTGATAGCAGTTAATTAGCCTTTACCCTTTCGTTCTATAAAACTTGATTTTTGATCCAAATACTCTATGAGCACTTTAATCATTTACATGTATAATGGGAGTTGGGATGTGAAATAAAGAGGGGAAATGGTTGTTAACTGTAATCTAGGAAGACAATGGGAGCACCGAATGAACATAACTAATTCACTTGTTAGTTGGGAATTGAAAGAAAAAGAAAAAAAAAATCTGAAAAAGACAGAAAAAAATGTAGCAAAAAAGTTTCCCTTCTAACTTGTGTGACTTTTAAAAAGAGTGGTGCTTAAACAAAGAAAATGGGTGAATTGGGAGAAATTTAAAGGTTGGTTGGTGTTGAATAAGGGCTAATGAAGAAATTGTGCAAGAATGATAATAGTATATGTATTAAAGTGCTTAGGGAGGTTAGTCACTATTATCCAAATAATTCCTACCCGTCCCTTAGCCTACATTACAACCCTCGAAGTCCTACTTAATTCTAGGTTCGTCTTACTTGTATTAGTGGAGTGGTTACACTATGGGCAAGCCTATGGTATGTCGTATTTTACATGTGATATTATTTGTGGGAGTGAGCTCACTTATTGATTTTAGGTCCATTGATTTAAACATATGGGATTCTTGAGAGATATGGACTACTTTATTTTGGTGAGGGCACATAATTAGCATTAGAGTGGTGAAGTGTTGATTTCTTGATCATAAGGTTGCTTACATGCTTTAAAGTGGTGTCGTTGGGTCAATTGGTTTTAAAATTGAAGTGTTTTATTATTGGAAGGTGGTCCTTGGTGCTAAAAATGAGGGTTTTAAATCTTTGGCATGGCTTTCGCAACTCGGTTTATTGTTTTGGTTTTGAAAATTTTCTTTTGAGATAGTCATACTAGCTGAATCTCGTTGCAGACCTGTTTGAATGAGTTGAGATAGAAGTGCAGTTTGGTGTTGGTTTGTGTTTGCTCGAGGGTGAGCAAATTCTAAGTGGGGGGTGGTGATATTTGGCATCATGTTTTGTGTCATTTTACATCCTATTCTTATGACTTTTATCGCTTAATTCATGAGGGAATCGTCGTATTTGAACTTATGGCGTTATATATCATGTGTATAGGTACGATGATGGCAAACAATGGAAAACTGTGCTTAAAGTGAGTGATTTTTGAGCATATGACGATTAGACGAGTCGAAGACCACAAGTGATGAACTAAAACGAAAAATAACTGAACTGAAGGTCTCGCTTTTCATCCACATCGCGTGAAGAAAGCGGATAAGACCAGCCCAGGCATTACCATCAGGCGATCCTTCTGCGTCGCGAAAGGAAAGCGGGAGGCCTCAGGACATTGCTCTTTTCATCCGCATCGTGGAAGGAAAGCGGGGTTCTGCGCAGCTTTCCCGGTTCGACTAGGATTAGGTTTACTTATTTTTTGTTTTTACCCTAGACTATATATAGACGTTTTATTAGCTGAAAATGGGGTGCTGGGATTACTCAAAAGCTTGTAAACCACCGTTCTATTTTCTCTCTCTAGGTTTATTTTATTTTTCATCTTTTTCAACCCTAGATTATTCATGAATTCTTTTGTCTATGATCGAATCATGAGTAGCTAAACTTCTTAATTCTAGGGTTGTGGCGAAAGACTTGAAAGTTGGTTTGATGACAATTATTATCTATTGATTTTCCATATTTGGGGTTGCTTATTTATTCTTGATCTTAATTATTTGATTATTTGGCCAATAGTTAGACACTATCTGTGGTGCGCGAATTGGACTTGAGAAAGGGAATTCACTTACGTAATAAGAATAAATAGAGATTGTTCGATTTAATTGTTGCGCTATTGAGGATAGAGATATACCCTTTAGCCCTACTTAGTTGAATACGGAGAAATAAATGTGTTCTTGTTACCTATGATGACCATAGAGATATAGGCGTTATAGTAACATCTTCCGGCTTGTGAGTAGTTCGAGAGAATATCATAAAGTATAATTAACCCGTCAACTAGTAACCCAGGAAATAAAATAGGTGGAATTGTCCGAAGATCAACTGGATTGTCGAAAGCCATGACCCTAGATCTTTCTCTCATCTGATAATTCTTACAATCTTTGTCAAGATATTCGCAGTCACAAAAACACCCATCACAAATTGTTTACTTTTAAGTTTTAGTTTAGCACAACAAACATCTTGATTTTCACTTTCTTGAATAGTTTCATTCGAATTTGAATTAGCTTAACAGTAGAATCTAAGTCTCTGTGGGATCGATATCTGGACTTAACAGTCTATATTACTTGTACAACCACGTATACTTGCATGTGCGTTTGGGAGCAATACCAGCCAACAGACACGAATATCAATAACCTACAACAATCCAACTAAGGATAAATATAATCAAGTCACCAAGACATCAAGAATCATAATCAACGGAAGCCACAACGAAAATAAGTTTACCATAATAACCACATTACTGTACATACATACTAACTGATGTCATTGCTCCGTAGTCATGACCTGCAAGGGACCCATGGTGTCCATATACCACTCGTTCTAGATCCACTCCTCGGACCCGGGCATAAACCTCCGCTCCGGAACGAACCTCGAACACGGGCCATATCAATGCACCTCTTATTTTCGTAACTAACCTCTTAACATGACAGTGTTTCTTACCTTCTCATTATCAATGCTTAAGTCACAATTTCATATCACAATATCACCGAGAAGATTATATTAGCTTCTCATCACAAACACATCCACTGCACATTTAATGCATAGAAATAGTGGCACGAAGCCTACACAATCATAAAACATATAATCAACTAACCAAAGTGTAATCAACTAACCAAAATATATAATCAACTAACCAAAGTGTAACTCAAGTAGACCGTAACCTACCTCAAACATAGAGCTGGAACAGCGCAAGTCACTCTGCTATAGCTTTTCCCCTCCTTAAAGCCTCAAAGCGCACAAAGTCTAGAAATAGAAGGCTCAATGAGTCAAAATTACTCAAATCACAAGTACTAGTTCAAGAATACCCTTCCTTTTACCCCATTCCAATGGGGTAAACCAACCTATCAAAGGCCTTAGTAATAAATTAATCATCAAATTATGACAATATTATATCAACATTCCCACTACAAGCAGTTTTCATGGTCAAGATACCATTTTTATAGAACCCTAAGTCTCATTTCACTTAGTTTATGGCTCTAAGGATTCAATTCATGATTAAGAGAAGATCTAAGGATTCAATTCATGATTAAGAGAAGTTAACCCAAGCTTTTAGATGATAAATAAGTGATAATAACCCTAACCCATCAAGTTTAGAAGGTCTATTACAATTCCACCATTGAAGACCCACAAAAGTGATGATAATCATAAAGATGATACGGAACGGTTGGAAGGAATACATGATACTTACCTCTCAAGAGTTTCTTGCCATAGCTTGAATTTTCACCCTAGGTGCTTGTGGGGAACTGTGTTGGAGTATTATGAATAAATAATATGAGACAAAATCTTTAAAATACGGATTATGCGCCCTCCCCCCCTGTCGACCGCTGCGGCAGTCGCTTTACCGCTGCAGTGGTCCCGCTATAGCGACCAAGTGACCGCTATAGCGGACCCAAGGAAACTTTCTCGCCGCTATAGTGGTATCGCCATAGTGGGCCATAGCCCACCACAACGGCCACAAGAGAAATGGCTAGCCGCTAGGAGCGGTCAGCCCACCGCTATAGCGGTACCGCCACAGTGGTACTCCCACCACCGCAGCGGCGCCATTTGGGCAGTGAGTCGACTTTTGTCCAGTTTTCCCCCTTTCACCCCACATTTCATCTGAAGCCTTACAAACACAAAAAAATTATGCACGCAGACAAAAAAACATCATATGAATCCACTTATGGCCTCGGAATTCCCAACGGAGTTCTAATTCTCTATGTCATCGACGGACTCAATCAAAATTAAATAACATCACAAGCAAGTCAAGTTTCAGCTCTTAAACTTACAAAATCGAGTTCTACTGGCTCGTTCTACCCTTGGGAAGGTTCTATTTGGTGGGGTGATCCTACATTTTTCATAATGACCGGAAGGGTCGTTACATCAGATACCAATTAAAACACCATTCGTCCCTGAACGGACAAAGGTGAATAAACTAGGCGAAATTTCCTGTCTCGGCGAAAAGCTGAGGATATTTGCTACGCATATTAGATTCTGTTTCCCAAGTAGCTTCCTCTACCAGACGATTCTTCCACTGGACTTTCACAGAGGCTATTTTCTTGGACCTCAACTTGCGAGCATCCCTATCTAAGATGGCAACGGGCTCCTCCTCATATGACAAATTCTCATCTAATAATAGCGAATCCCAACGGTTTATTTATGAACAATCCCCGTGGTACCTCTTCAACATCGAAACATGAAACACCAGATGAACGACTGACAAACCCGAAGGCAAAGCCAACTTATAAGCTACCTCCCCCACATGCTTGAGGATCTCAAACGACCCAATATACCTCAGGCTAAGCTTGCTCTTCTTTCCAAACCTTATCACACCCTTCATGGGTGAGACCTTCAGCAACACTTGCTCTCTCTTTGTAAACTCAACATATCGGACCATGCGGTCCACATACTTTTTTTGCCTGCTCTGGGCTACTTGGAGCTTAGCTTGGATCACCTATACTTTCTCTAGGGACTCCTCAGAAGATCAATGCCCCAAGGCCTCACCTCAAACGCATCGAACCATCTAATAGGAGACCTACACCTCCTCCCATACAATGCCTCAAACGGAGCCATATCGATACTCGAGGGGTAGTTATTGTTATATGCAAATTCGGCCAAGGGTAAGAAATGGTCCCAATTCCCACCAAAGTCTATCATATACGCACGAAGCCTGTCTTCAAGGACCTGAATAGTCCACTCAGACTGCCCGTCAGACTGTAGGTGGAACGCTGTACTAAGATCCAACCTCGTACCCAATTTCTCATGCAAACACTCCCAAAATCTGGATGTGAGCGTTGTGCCCCTGTCGGACACAATGGATATAGGAACCTCATGAAGCCTAACTACCTCACACATGTAGGATTTAGCCAATTTCTCAGCATCATAAGTTATCTGTACCGGAATGAAGTGGGCATATCAATAACCCAAATGGAGTCAAACTTCCCCAACGTCTTCAAAAGACCCACCACGAAATCCATGGCTATTCTTTCCCACTTCCACTCGGGAATGGGCATTCTCTGAAGTGTACCTTCAGGTTTCTGATGCTCATACTTCACCTATTGGCAATTCAGGAACTGAGCAACAAACTCTACGATATCACGTTTCATCCGAGTCCACCAGTAATGTTGCCTCAAAATCCCGATACATCTTAGTAGCGCCAGGTTGAATAGAATACATCGAACTATGAGCCTCTTTCAGAATGGTCTTGATCAAATCGCCCACACATGGCACACATACTCTCTCTTTGATTCGCAGCACGCCTTCCTCATCTATCAAGACTTCTTTGGCCTCACCACGCAACACTTTATCACGTATTTTACATAACTTAGCATCTTCAAACTGTTTAGCCTTAATCTGCTCTAAAAATGATGACCGAGCCTCAACACAAGCCAACACCCTATCTGTGTTGGAAATATCCAGCCTCATAAAACTGTTAGCCAGATTCTGAACCTCTCTAGCCAACGGATACTCCGAAAAAATCAAATCAGCCAGACTCTCCATACTAGCCGACTACTTGCTCAGTGTGTCAGCCACTATAGTTGCCTTATCAGGATGATACAGAATAGTGATTTCATAGTCCTTCTGCAGTTCTATCCATCTCCGCTGCCTAAAGTTCGGATTCTTCTGAGTGAACACACGCTGCAAACTGCGATGGTCTATGTACACCTACCAATGGACACCATACAAGTAGTGTCTCCAGATTTTTAATGTCACGACCCAAACCGGAGGGCCGCGACTGGCACCCAAGATCCTACTCGGCTGAGTGCCATACTACTATTCCAACTAGGAGTCAGAACTTCTCCCTTATCGTTAATTCAAAGCAAACTTTTAGTCACAATGAAATCGTTAAAAAAATAAAAGTAAAGCATAAACACACATCGACCTATATGGTCGCTATACACAACTGTCGACTTCTCGATTCCCTATCCACATGACACTATCTGCAAAAATCTCTAACATACACGAGATGCCATAAAATAAGAACTCTGACTTGGCAACACTCCGAACTGGGATGGAGCTCACCAATCCAGCTGATAGCCTGGGAACACCCTATAGCCAACATCTCCTACTCATCTGTATACACCCGCGTAGCATGAAACGCAGCCCCCGAAGAAAGGAGGTCAGTACGAATAATGTACTGAGTATGCAAGGCATGAATACATCATAATAAGAAGTATAGAACATAAAAGGAGATAAAGATGACCTGTACATTTGATTGCCTCTTGAGGCGGATACCATACATGCAACTTTAACCTTTTTAATCAATATGTACATAAAATCATGGAAGACATCTGAAACATTTCAATGAATGTGCAAAGATAAATTAAAACATCACCACGTAGGCCATAGCGTCACCCCCTGTCAACTGTGTTGTATATATATATATACATCCCAACAAAGGCCACGGCGTCACCTCCTATCAACTGTGCCATATATACACACATCACAACAAAGGCCATAGCGTCACCCTCTGTCAACTGTCTCATATATATATATACATCCCAACCAAGGCCACAGCGTCACCCCCATTCAACTGTGCCATATATAAACACATCACAACAAAGGCCACAGCGTCACCTCCTGTCAATTGTGCCATATATATATACACATCACAACAAAGGTCACAGCGTCACCCCTATCAACTGTACCATATATATACACATCACAACAAAGGCCACAGCGTCACCCTCTGTCAACTATGCCATATATGTATACACAACAAAGGTCACAGCGTCACCCCCTATCAACTGTGCCTTGTATATACACAACAAAGGTCGCAACGTCATCCCCTGTCAACTGTGCCTTATATATACACAACAAAGGTCACAGCATCACCCCCTGTCAACTGTGCCTTATATATACATGAAGAATGAAAATGAGTGCAGTGCATATTCAAAATTATATTATAGAACTCTGTAATGTCACAAAATAGCCATATACGTATATTATACTCATGGCATGCCGAGGAGTTCAAATGGAAGCTATCACTCTATCTCACCTTGAAGGAACAATTTATAAGGTGAGATCAACAACAATGAAATAAGTCGAGAAAATCACGAAATAGCTTAACATTTTCATATCACCGTTGAAATCATACTTGAGACCTTTAAGCATAAAATCATCCTCGACATAATTCTCATAAAAACATTCTCATTTTTAGCATCATAAGAAGCTTTAAGAGTAGTAAACTTCTAGCTTTTGAAATCAAAGAGGTTATGGAATCACACCATAGGAATCATGCCTTTGAAAGAAAGGGACGAGCCTTAACATACCTGAAATTTCACGTTGCGACTTTTCCGCCTATTTCCAGTTTCGCAATCTACCTATAAGACCATTCACACTATGGTTAGGCTCTCTATTATATACGTATCCTAGACCTTCAAATTAAACCTCCTAAAAATCTGCCAAAATTCGCACAGCATCTCCCCTGTTTATATGCCTAACCCGAATTCATAATTCAACAACCAACAACAACAACAACAATACCAACATCAATCATAATATTCTCAATATCAAAATACTACATAAACATCTCATATGGGGTTCATCCCATATTTCCACCAATCAAAACCACTATACGGCTATTTAACAGTTCTATCTCCGTAAATAACCAAAATTAACATTAATAATAAGAGATTCATACCTTACTCCAAATAACCAAAATTAACATTAATAATAAGAGATTCATACATTAATAATAAGAGATTCATACCTTCCAAATTCCAAACTTATAATGTCGTTTTGGCCCCTCCAAGTGAGATCATCCAAAAATGTTTCCTTAAATCATCTTTTTGGAGGGGTTATGCCCATATTTAGCTTAAGGGTCCTTCTTGGACTTGCTCAACTTTCCATGTACTACTAATATATCTCTTCATATGTCCTTTATAAAACACCAGCATGTGGGCCCCACTTGGCTTATAGTAACGAGGGCTTTCATCAAGCAACGGACTACCTGATTTACACCATATGGTCTTCAAATGTCATATGTACCTTATAATATAACCTTCATCCCTAACCCGGGCCTCAAAATTGCTCAGTGCGTTCGCGCCTCATGGTGCGTTCGCATGGTGTTGGCCCTTGGCCTTCTGCGCGTTCGCGCCACTCCCTGGTGCGTTCACGCAGACCATTTTCCTGGCCTCCCAGCTCGACTTGTAACGTCCATATATCCTTACCCCGATGTCCTATTGAGGAGCGGTTTATTGTGTTGGAAACTAGAATTCCCGAGCTTTACTTTAGGATTTTATTTCACTTCAAAACTCTTAATATACTCAGAGATATTCTTTCTTCCAGTTAGACCAAAATTTTCGTACCAAACCTTGCCCAACTTTCCTTCAAAGCCTCGGAAGCTTAGTCTCCTTAGTTCACTTGTTTCCCAATCCTTCTATAACCTGTTACGTGAACTCAAACTCTTATAATTATAAAACGAGCACCTATGATCTTGCATCCTCTCGACAATACTCCGATGTCTGCAATTGAATAGCTGACACCTAACGAATCTCAACGTGCCAAAATACAGGGTGTAACATTCTTCCCCCCTTAAAAACATTCGTCCTCGAATGTTGTAGTTACAACTCCACGATGTTTTTATTGATATCTTGAAGTGACTACCCTTCTCTTATACTTCGGTCGCCTTATCTTTAACATAGGTTGGTCAATCTCTGCTCGTTCTCCCTTAGCTCTTTATTGAACTCTTTTATAATGTTATGGCCTTCTGTTCTTATATAATTGAACTAATGTTCAATTAACATTCTATTCCTGTCAAGGTGGCTTTGGTTCGCCATGGCTATGGCTACTCGCCGACTTGCAAGTACTCCCTCTTACTTGTTCTTCAGTCCTCTACTAGTGGAAAACTCCCTTTCTTTGCTATGGCACCTTCCTTGAGTCTCTTTTTTTTTCTTCGAAGTGCTCTTCGCCACTTGCCACTTTATAATATTAGCTCGGAAGTTCGTAGAATGTCCTCTCAGAAGTACAAATCTGTTCTATTTCTAGCAAACTTTTCCGTTTCCGAGGTGATCGTGTCAATGTGACTGCACATTTCCCTTCAATTCCCCTCAAGAACAAGAAATCCCTTGGCATTTTTGCAAAACCTGCTTATTTTCTCCCAATTCACATCTTTATTCGTTGTTACTGCCCTTCAGTTCCACTTATCAGAATCTGATTTCGAACCCTTTACCTTCGTCTTGTGTTCTATACTACATATTCCATTCTTTCTGTATACTCTAATGTTATTGCATCAGGCTTACACAATTCTAACTTTTAGAGAAAATAATGTCAATTTGCCCTATCGCACTTGCCACCTGAACTTCAATACCGTGTTCGGTAAATGCCTTTAACATATAACATCATTGATTATCTTTACTAGTTAACATAACCACACATAAGCCGTCGTATCTCTTTACCAACACCTTTCTTACCAAGTATCCCCAATACTAGTCAAACTCATCCTAATTCTGTAACTGTATACGTCTTCTCTCTCTCTATCAAGTCGGTCCCTCATCTTTCGCAATCATTGAGAATTTCCAACCGTGAGGTTCACACGCTTCTAATTTTCCTCAAGCTGTTCTAATTCCTCATCCTTCTCTTATGTCTAAACCTGTAGGACTTCTTAGCATACTTCCCGGGGGGTCACCTATCCTAGTACTACTCTGGCCTAAGCACGCTTAACCTCAAAGTTCTGATGGGTTCAGGTGCATTAGTACTGGTATGATCGCATCCATCCTACTGTGTGGCCTTTATCACATGTATCTCCCTCCGAATTGGAAAAATCCCTCACTTTACTGACCAAGCAAATGTTGTTTTAGCCTTTGGAACTCTTGATGAAAAGCCATTAATTAACATACAACTGCTTTCCATTCCTAAATTTTAAGATTCCTTGTAGCGGTAAAACTTCTTAGCCGCAGTTATCTATAAGTACCTTGGCTATCGGTCCCTGTAACACTTCCATTTGTCAACTATCAATGGTATCCTGAAATAATTGTATACACACAAGAAGTTCCAATAAAAGACTCATATAGCTGTAGCCGGCTTGTCCTCTTCTCGGTCTGGAGGGTTGTAAAGTGAAGTATCCTTCTCATCCTCCTTGCACCATTCTGTTAGCCATCTCATCATGGCGATTGTTTATATGGTTCTATGTCATATACTTTTACAATTGATATAACTAGCGGCTTGAAATTTCACGAGGGTTCATTGTCACCAGCTTGTTTCGACTAATCGCAATATCCTTGAATCCCTTTCTTGCGATCTTATCTCCGTCTACTTTTATGGCTTCTCCTTGCATTCCTTAGATCATCTTGCTTCATAACTCCCTATGACTTCTCGATTTTCAAATTGTCAGGTGTCATAATTCCTCCAATACCTTAGTCAGCCCTTGTGCTCGTACTCAAGCTTACTTGCTTCCCCCCTTAAAGGCTTTACTTCATGGTGTTGTATTCCATTTCCATCCTCGATCGAAATTTCATCCCATAATAATCCTTTTGTCATCACTTTTG
The DNA here is from genome assembly GCF_019175385.1 of Lycium barbarum. Classification (NCBI taxonomy): domain Eukaryota; kingdom Viridiplantae; phylum Streptophyta; class Magnoliopsida; order Solanales; family Solanaceae; genus Lycium; species Lycium barbarum. The sequence continues at coordinate 52,864,985 of NC_083338.1, read as the reverse complement.
TTCCTTCACTTACGAATCCTTCAAGTTCCCTGCCTGTCATTACCCAAAATGCTACTTTAAATCTCAAATCTTGCCTATAATAATATCTAGGGATACTCGAAATGATGTTGTACCCACTATCTGTCCATCCGGAATAGTACATTTTATTCCAATAATTAATGCCCAATGTCCACTTGTAGTGTCATCTTCATCTTATCATTCCATATCATCTCACCTCATACTTTCCCATTAATCGATCTGTAACCATCATAGACGTATAATCTTTGTGATCTCCTAAATCTTTGGACCTGGTAATTCTTCGGTCCTTGTCCTTCTTTGGAGAATTTTGGCAGAGTGCCCATTATTTACAACCTTCTTAGTTCTGGTTATAAGGATGTCTACGTTGGTTCCGGAGTCCTCACATTCTCCCTTTGCCACGTACAACCTTACTCTATTTCCTGTTGATTTATTTAAACTTGATCCTATCGTCTGCTTTCCTGCTTTCATCCTAACCTTTTCCTCAATTATGTATTATATGACTCTCAATGGGTATACGTTTTTCCTTGTCCAAGTTTCTCCCTCCTTCTTGATATCATAAACTTCTTTTTTTTTAATGCTCATTATTATATTGTTAGTCGAGTTACCGCTATCCTACTTTAATCCTCGAGAAAACCCAATCCTGATCCCCTCTGTAGTGTTTGCTACCTCAATTTTGACATACAACACAATCAATACTTTTGACATGTCGTAACATCAATCATAAGGGTATACATAATACTCGATGTAGCCACTTATGACTTATCTTTTTATCTCTTTTCAACACCTTTTCTTGCGAGATATCCCGTTGCCATTTGAATTTGTCCTGAATCTGTAGCTTTAATACATCTCCCCTCTTTTGACCAACTAGCCAGACTCATACCTCATAATCATTTCGAAACTCTAATTGCAAAGCTCATATGCTCTTAATTTTCCCTCGGGCTATTCTGGTTTCTCATATTCCCTTTTTCGTATGTCTAAATCTGTAGGTCTTCTTAGCATATCTTTCTACATCCTAACTGTGAATCCCGGCAATATAACTTTACTTAGAAATCTTTACTCGTACTCGTACCTTGTCTAAAAGAATCAGCCTCACATCCTTTACCTTCCTGCAGCAACTGAATCGATCCTTGAGATATTTTACCTTCACTTATACACCTACTCTCTTATCTCCTTACACATAAATCGACATCGCACCTAATTTCTCTATCGCCAAATAACCTTCACAATACCCATTTGAAAAAAATTCGAGGTAAAGTCCTCTTATAAGGGTTAGCTAGAAATATACCACATGTTCCTAAGGTTGGTACAATATCTACTTCTTTCATCAGCCAAACAACATCATATTTAGAAGTTGTATAAGCAATCCAGAAAATAATCGTAAATGCAAACCATCTTACCTCTTGCGTCACGACTCGGAATATACCTGAACCTTTATCGATCGTCCTTTTGTACTTTCCTAGTCACTTCGTCTTCCATTCATTAGCTATGCATTTCAATCATACTTGCGACATCCTTACCATATCTGACTCATAATCCTTTCTACCACTACTTACCTCTGTGTTGATTCCCTCAACTTCTATTGTCCTTGTAATCCCAATATCATCATTCACTTCCTTTGTAAATACCATTCCTCTGCTGAAATCAAGAGTTAGTGCAAGGAATTTCATTTCCTATGACTTGGCTCTCATCGCACGATTTTAGATGTGAAAGAAGGGTAACCATCCTAAATACCCTGTAGCCTCCTGTTTATAATTGTGGCGCGCAACACACCATAAACAAGACTCTACTGGACAGGACTTTGCAGACAACCCCTAGGACGCAACTGCTCTGATACCACATCTGTCACGACCCAAACCGAAGGGCCGCGACTGGCACCCAAGATCCTACTCAGCTGAATGCCATACTACTATTCCATCCAGGAGTCACAACTTCTTCCTTATCATTAATTCGAAGCAAACTTTTAGTCACAATGAAATCTTTAAAAAAAAATCATAAACACACATCGACCTATATGGTCCCTTTACACAACTGTCAACTTCTCGACACCCTATCCACAGGACACTGTCTGCAAAAGTCTCTAATATACACGAGATGCCATAACATAAGTACTCTGACTCGACAACACTCCGAACTGAGATGGAGCTCACCAATCCAGCTGATAGCCTGAGAACACCCTATAGCCAACGTCTCCTACTCATCTGTATACACCTGTGTGGCATGAAACGCAGCCCTCGAAGAAAGGGGGTCAGTACGAATAGTGTACTGAGTATGTAAGGCAGCATCACCACTTTCTCCGTCTTAGACTTTTTCAACTACTTCGGTATTCTTAGTTCCAACAAAGTTTCGGTTAATGGCAATGGGGGTGTGATTGGCCGGGGAGAGTCGACTCAAATGCTGATACCATTTTCTAAATAAGTTTTCGTTTTCTTTGTTTCCCCCTCTTTTGTTTTCGTTTTTCCAAAAACGATTTTGATTTCCCTTTTACTCTCCGCCCCTTTCCAACCAGTCAAGTGGATGAACGCCCCTTTCCCTAAATATTGTCGGGAAGCCAAGGGTATGTTAAAAACCGTCGTCTTTTCTTCTCTCTTTCTTTTTGAAACTTGGTTGGCGGGGTCCGGGCCTTTCTCACAGGGCGATAAAATCCGTATTATTCTCCGTAAATGTGACCTTAACGCGGGCAGGGGGGACGGCGGGGAGGCCGGCTCCATGACCCCGGTTGGTTGCCCAACATACCCTTTTTGCGATTTCTATGAAAGAATCCTACAGACGATGGATTCCCGCGTGAAACACTTTGGATCGAAAAAGTTTGATCAATTCCAAGAAATTTTGGAATTGGATTCTTTAGATTTCCATACCGAAGATATATTTACTCGAATCACTTTTTCGAGAAATACGAGACATCTAAGTCATATAAGTAAAGAGATCTATTCATTGATAAGAAAAATAAAAAACGAGGAATCATCTCATTAAAGACATAAGGGGGCGAACATCCAGCTCAAAAAAAGGATGGTTGAATACTACTTCACCGAGGAGAACTGAACTCTATTCTCGTAGTCACTAGACTCACTATAGTAGTCCGTCTAGCTACTCTTGCTGAAATCATTACTCTTAATTCTCCCGTGCTCTAGCAATTGCGCTCCCTAGACCACTACCATGTAGTTAGGTAGGGATAATAAGTCCGTCATGACGGGAATCTAGGAAAGAATGGGGATCCCTATCAATATAAAAAGAATATCTAATTAGAGTTTTCTCCCTTTCTCTGAACCACGGTGTCGGGGGTTCAAATCCCTCCTCACCCACAAACGGCCCAAAAGGGAAGTACCTTTCCCTCTAGGGGTAGGAAAATCATGATCGGGATAGCGAACCAAAAGCTATGTCGGGTTTATCGAGTTCGATACGGTGAAAGTGGGTTCTGGTCCAGATTCCTGGATAGGTTGTGTTTCACCCGGCGTAATTGATAATTCGATGTATCAATTTATGGAGGAAGCATACTAGAAAGAGAATGGAAAGGGCCTTCAAAAAAAAATGGGGGAGTGATAGGCGATCTCCACGTCGAAAACTCAATTTTTTGGGGGGTTGTCCCCACTGGTTTGCGAAAGCAATGGGAGACTTGACTTGCTCCATAGAACCCCCCCCCCCCCCCCAGAGGCACTCAGATGAGGCTTAGTGAAAAACTAAACAGAACAGATTCAAGTTAAGTTATCCCAACCCAATAAGGGTTAATCCAGCTACAAATGAAAGAGTAAAGCACATTATCTTCATTCTACTTCCAATTAGATGTGTTACGCACAGTGACATTTTCCAATCCTGTTAGAAATCAATTGAAAAAGAAAATCAAGAGTGCTTAGTGCTTAGTCCCAGAAAGCAGCTCCTGATGAACTGCCCAGCTAGGCACGATCGCAGACAGAAGAGAGATTTGTTGGAAATGTGCTTAGTTGTTGACCAAGCAAGAAAGAAATGGGAGTCTTTGGGCATTGCTTGGGCTAAGTCAAACTTGGGACGAGTGTTGTATGGCTACCTAGTGATTTACAAGTACCCCACATGAAGGTCCTTATATGGAATGTCAAAAAGATCGGTAAAGTCGAGAAATAGAGAGAGGCCAGGAAACGAAGACCTTCGAGAACAAATATTGGACCGGGAAGAAAAAGGGGAAAAAGTAAAGCGAATAACATCATAATAAGAAGTATAGAACATAGCAGGGGATAAAGATGACCCGTACATTTGATTGCCTCTTAAGGCAGATACCATACATGCAACTTTAACCTTTTAAAATCAATATGTACATAAAATCATGCAAGACATCTGAAATATTTTAATAAATGTGCAAAGATAAATTAAAACATCACCACATAGGCCACAACGTCACCGTCGGTCAACTGTGCCGTATATATATATATATATATATATATATATACATACATACATACATCCCAACAAACGCCACAGCGTCACCCCCTTCCAACTGTGCCACATATACACACATCACACAGCGTCACACCCTGTCAACTGTGCCATATATATAGACATCACAACAAAGGCCACAGCGTCACCCCCTGTCAACTGTGCCACATATATACACATCAAAACAAAGGCCACAGCGTCACCCCCTGTCAACTGTTCCATATATATATACACACAACAAAGGTCACAGCGTCACCCCCTGTCAACTGTGCCTTATATATAGACAACAAAGGTCACAGTGTCACCCCCTGTCAACTGTGCCTTATATATGCATGAAGAATGAAAATGAGTGCAGTGTATATTCAAAATGAAATTATAGAACTCTGTAATGTCACAAAATAGCCATATACATATATTATACTCATGGCATACATAGAAGTTCAACTGGAAGTTATCGCTCTATCTCACCTTGAAGGAACAATTTATAAGGTGAGATCAACAACAATGAAATAAGTCGAGAAAATCACGAAATAGCTTAACATTTTCATATCATCGTTGAAATCATACTTGAGACCTTTAAGCATAAAATCATCCTCGACATAATTCTCATAAAAACATTCTCATTTTTAACATCATAAGAAGCTTCAAGAGTCATAAACTTCTAGCTTTTGAAATCAAGTAGGTTATGGAAACACTTATGGAATCACGCCATAGGAATCATGCCTTTGAAAGAAAGGGACGAGCCTTAACATACCTGAAATTTCACATTGCGGCTTTTTCGCCTATTTCCAGTTTCGAAATCTACCTATAAGACCATTCACACTATGGTTAGGCTCACTGTTATATACGTATCCTAGACCTTCAAATTAAACCTCCTTAAAATCTGCCGAAATTCGGGCAGCATCTCCCCTGTTTATATGTCTAACCCGAATTCATAATTCAACAACTAACAACAACAACAACAATACCAACATCAATCATAATATTCTCAATATCAAAATACTCCATAAACATCTCATATGGGGTTCATCCCATATTTCCACCAATCAAAACCACTATACGGCTATTTAATAGTTTTATCTCCATAAATAACCAAAATTAACATTAATAATAAGAGATTCATACCTTACTCAAAATATTATGGCTATATCTTATCTTCTCCACCTTGATCTTAAGCCACAACGCTTCACTACACAATTTTGTAGTTGCAACTATACGCCGTCTGGACCGGAATTTGGGAATTATACTTGGTTTGGGCTAAATTTTGGCTTGTGGAGTTGGGGAGAACTCTCCAGAATTTAGGAGAGTATTTGGGGTGTTGGGTGAAGAAAATAAGGGGTAAGCCCCTTTAAATAGCGGCGCGATCGCGCTGGCTTAATTTTTCTGCCTGCGCGTTTGTTCAGTAAAAAGGTCATAACTGTTTATCCCAATATCGTGTGAGGGCCCACGACCTATGGTTGGTTTCAATTATCTACAACTTTCATTCTTGATTTTTTTCCAAATTCCAAACTTATAATGTCGTTTTGGCCTCTCAAGTGAGATCATCCCAAAATGTTTCCTTAAATCGTCCTTTTGGAGGGCTTATGCCCATATTTGGCTTAAGGGTCCTTCTTAGGACTTGCTCAACTATCCATGTACTACTAATATATCTCTTCATATGTCCTTTATAAAACACCAGCATGTGGGCCCCACTTGGCTTACAGTAACGAGGGCTTTCATCAAGCAACGTACTACCTGATTTACACCATATGGTCTTCAAATGTCATATGTGTACTATTATTACACTCTTATAATATAACCTTCATCCCTAACCCGGCCCTCAAAATTGCTCAGTGCGTTCGCGCCTCGTGGTGGCGCGTTCACGCAGTGTTAGCCCTTGGCCTTCTGCGTGCCACTCCCTGGCGCGTTCGCGCAAACCATTTTCCTGGCCTGCCAACTCAACTTGTAACGTCCATATCTCCTTAACCTGATGTCCTATTGAGGATCGGTTGGTTGCGTTGGAGACTAGACTTCCCGAACTTTACTTTAGGCTTTTGTTTCACTTCGAAACTCTTAATATACTCAGAGATATTCTATCATCCATTTAGACCAAAATTTTCTGTACCAAACCTTGCCCAGCTTTCCTTCAAAGCCTCGGAAGCTTAGTCTCCTTAGTTCACTTGTTTCCCAATTCTTCTATAACCTGTTACATGAACTCGAACTCTTATAATTATAAAACGAGCACCTATGATCTTACATATTCTCGACAATAACTCTGATTTCTGTAATTGAATAGCTGACACCTAACGAATCTCAATCTGCAGAACTACGGGGTGTAACATTTAATGCGAACACTACCACTGGCAACTATAAGTCATGAGTAGGATAGTTCTTCTCATGTACTTTCAACTGCCGAGAAGCATTGGTAATCACCTTCTTTTCCTGCATCAAAACAGCACCAAAAACAGAACGTGAAGCATCACGATAAACAACAAAATCCTTGCCCTCCATAGGCAATGCTACTATAGGCGTTGTAGTTAACAAAGTCTTGAGCTTTTGAAAGCTCTCCTGAAATGGTACCTCCTTTTGAGTCAAGCAGGTCAAATGAGAAGCAATAGAGGCAAACCCTTCCACAAATCGACGATAGTAGCTAACCAGGCCCACGAAGCTACGGATCTCTGTCACTAATGTGGGCCTAGCCCACGCCCTGACTGTTGAATTTTTTAAGGATCTACCATAATACCCTCCTTCGAAATAACATGCCCCAAGAAGGACACAAAAGATAACCAGAACTCACACTTGGAGAATTTAGCATACAGCTCCTTCTCCCGCAGTACCCCAAGAGCAATTCTCAAATATTTCTCATGCTCTTCCTTACTTCTAGAGTACACCAGGATATCATCAATGAACACTATTACGAAAGAGTCCAAATAGGGCTTAAACACACTGTTCACCAAATCCATGAACGCAGCTGGGGCATTAGTAAGCCCAAAAGACATAGCCAAGAACTCGTAGTGTCCATACCTGGTCTGAAAGGCTATCTTAAGAATATCATCCGCCCGAATCTTCAAGTGGTGATACCCAGAACTCAAGTCAATCTTAGAGAACACAGAAGCTCCCTTTAACTGATCAAACAATTCGTTAATACGGGGAATGGGATACTTATTCCGGATAGTTACCTTATTCAGCTGACGGTAATCAATACACATACGCATAGACCCGTCCTTCTTCTTAACAAACAACACAGGAGCACCCCACGGAGAGGCACTCGGGCGAATAAACCCCTTACTTAGAAGATCTTGCGACCGCTCTTTCAATTACCTGAGTTCTGCTGACGCCATCCTATAAGGTGGAATAGAGATAGGACGAGTCTCTGGGTCTAAATCAATCCTGAAATCAATATCACAATTCGGTGGCATACTAGGCAAGTCCGCGGGGAACACATCCGCAAACTCGTGTACCACTGGAACCGAATCAATAGATGGAGTATCTGCATTGGTATCACTAATATATGCCAAGTAAGCTAAAAAAAAAACCTTATCCATTAGCTTCCTAGCATGAACAAAGGATATAGCTTTCTTAGCGAGGAGACTAAGGTTACCCTTCCACTCAAGTCTAGGTGCCCCAAGCATGGCTAAGGTAATAATCTTAGAACGGCAATCTAGTATAGCATAATGCGGGGATAACCAACTCATGCGCAAAATGACATCGAAATATACCATGTCTAAGATCATCAAAACTGCCCAAGTACTATACCCCATAGAAGTAATCCCACAAGATGGGTAGACGCTATCTATTACCACTGAATCCCCAACCGGAGTAGATACATAAATAGTAACATCAAGAGTATCACACACCACATCCAAACCCAGAGCAAAATATGTAGACAGATAAGAAAAAGTAGAGTTGGGATCAAACAAAATAGAAGCCATCCGATCATAACCTGAGATAGTACGTGTGATAACTGCATCGGAGGCCTCAGCCTCGGGTCTACCTGGGAAAGCGTACAAATGACCGCACCCTCCTACCGGGGTGCTATCCGCCTCTACCTGCTTGAGGAGCGCCTCGGTTAGGCTGGGCACCGCCCCTACCCACAGTGTGGCCGCCCATCTCTTCCAGTGCGTGATCTTTACCCGAGCTCGGGGAGCCTGATACTAAGTCCCCTGCCCACTCTGTCTAAGTCTGAGGCAATACCTCCTGATGAGCCCTATCTCACCATACTCATAACATGCACGGTCCATCGTAGGTCACTGAACAGAAGCTGATGAAGCAGTATAGCCTCCATGCTGACCAAGAAGCATGATAATCTGCCCCTGATGGGCCCCAGCTGACACCTGCATCGCAGACTAAACCGGATGCCCTGAATATACCTGCAAACTCTGACCCCTCGAGAAGGAGTTGCTGAAAATTCCACCCCTTTGGGCCTTCTTCCCTACCTGCTTCGCATGACTTTCCTGCTTAATTCCCTCAACAACACGGACATGCTCCACTACCTTCTGAAATGAAGCTCAAGTGGCTACAAGATGAAAAGCCGATAGCTGAAATCTAGTGTTCAATCCCTTCACGAATCGCCGGATCCTCTCCCCCTCATTGGGCAACAACGGAAGAGCATACTGGGACAGGGAGTGGAAACGGGACTCGTACACAATGACAGATGAGTTTCCCTGATCAATATTAGCGAACTCATCCTTCCTTCAATCCCTTAGAGTACGCGGGATGTACTTATCTAAAAACAAAGAATAGAATTGAACCCAAGTCAACGGAGGAGACCCAGCTGGCCTACACTCCACATAGGCCCTCTACCATGGCTTAGCATCACCCAAGAACTGGAAGGTCAAAAACTCTACCCCATACTTGTCCACAGCCCCCATCTTATGGAGCCTCTCGTGACAGTCGATGATGAACTCATATGCATCCTCTGACTCAGTACCATAGAACACAAGAGGCTTCATTTTAGTGAACCTCCAAAACAGATCATGCTTTTGCCAGTCATCACGGGCCCTGCAACTGGCCTCGGATAGGCCTCAAATCACGGAACATCCACCAAGCGAGGTGCCACTGCTGCGGCATGCTGAACTCCGGAGCCTATACGCTATCCAAACCTGGGGCTGCTACTCCTGCGTCCCTACCTGCTGGAGCAGCTGGTATGGCTCCAGCCTCTGCTAACCCATGCAACTAATGTAGCACCTGTGCTATAGCATCTAGTATGCCCTGAGCAGCTGCAGCTCCTAGCGGAACTAGTGCTGCCGCTAGCTGGGCTTGTGCGGTTGCATCTCCCACTGCCTCGTTAAGAACCACTGGAGGCACGGGATCAACAACTGGGATGTCGCACCCTACTGGGGCCACCCCTCTATCAGCTCCTCTGCCTCCACCTCTTCCTCTAGCCGCTACTGCTCGTGTTCTCGCCATCTGCAAGAGATTAAAAGAAAGTTAGATACCAATTTGAATCAGTAGATACCAATTGGAATCAAGTAGCATGAAAGAAAAAAGGAAAAAGAGTTTTCCTAGTGTCCAGTAGCCTCTTGACGATGAGTACAGACGTCTTCGTACCGATCCACAAGACTCTACTAGACATGTCCTGGTATGACAAGATCGACGAACCTAAACCTCTGATACCAACTCTGTCACGACTCAACTGCCATGACTAGCACCCACACTAACTCCTAGTGGGTGAACCAACACACAATCATCTATTCATTCAAGTCTGATTTTATACTAACCAACTTAGTCAGTTATTACCCATTCAAGCATCAAATAACCAAAATAAGTCATGCCATAAAATACTGAAATAAGTGCGAAAGTTCTAACTATTACAAAATCCCAAAAATTTGAAAGTCATCGTTCCGGGATTCAAATCTAAAACATGTCTAAAGAGAGAAATGTGTCTAATAAATATCCATAATGTCCAAAATAGGAAAAGACATCATAACAGGAAGATCTTCGGATGGCCTGCCATGGATAGAAGCTCACCCTAAATCTGTCAGCAAACATTCTCAACGCTACATGTGAGGGCGGGTAGCAATCTCTGTATCATAATCGGCACTCAAAAGAATGCAACAAGGTAGTATCAGTACAAACACTATGTACCGGTAGATATCATAGGCCGACTAAGATTAGTATCATGCATATCTCATAAAATCAATAGAATAAACAACCCAGCCAACAGGCACGAATATCAATAACCTGCAACAAGTCAACCAAGGATAAACACAATCAAGTCACCAAGACATCAAGAATCACAATCAACGGAAGCCACAACGGAAATAAGTTTACCACAATAACCACATCATTGTACATACATACTAACTGATGTCATTGCTTAGTAGTCATGACCTGCAGAGGACCCATGGTGTCAATGTACCACTCGTTTTGGATCCACTCCTCGGACTCGAGCATAAAACTCCGCTCCGGAACGAACCTCGGACACGGGCCATATCAATATACCTCTCGTTTCCGGAACTAACCTCGGACCACGAGCCCATAATCTAGGTCACATTTGTGCCCTTCCATACCTCTTAACAGGATAGTATTTCTTACCTTCTCATTATCAATTATTAAGTCACCATTTCATATCACAATATCACCGAGAAGATTATATTAGATTCTCATCACAAACACATCCACTGCAGATTTAACACACAGGAATAGTGGCACGAAGCTTACATAATCACTCAATCGCATTCACATAGGAATTCAACCACACACTATCATGCATGAAAACTATAAATGCTTTCTCCTAAAGAATTCACAAAACATACAATCAACTAACTAAAGTCTAACTCAAGTAGACAGTAACCTACCTCAAACGTAGTGCTGGAACAACGCAAGCCACTCCGCTACAGCTTTTCCCTTCCTTAAAGCCTCAGAATGCTCAAAGTCAAGAAATAGAAGGCTCAATGAGTCACAATCACTCAAATCACAAGTACCAATTCAAGAATACCCTTTCCTTTACCCTATTCCAATGGGTGGATGGTTTTCTAGGTGTAAAGAGACCTATCAAGGGCCTTAGTAATCATTAATTAGTAAATTATAACAATATTATATCAACATTCCCACTACAAGCAGTTTTTATGGTCAAGATACCATTTTTATAGAACCCTAGGTCTCAATTCACTTAGTTTATGGCTCTAATGATTCAATTCATGATTAAGGGAAGTTAACCCAAGCCTTTAGATGATAAATAAGTGATAATAACCCTAACCCATCAAGTTTAGAAGGTTTATTAATTTCTACGGTTTCTATTACAATTCTACTATTGAAGACCTACAAAAGTGATGATAATCATAAAGATGATACGGAATGGTTAGAAGGAATAAATAAAACTTACCTCGTGTTTCTTGCCCTAGCTTGATTTTTCATCCTAGGTGCTTGTGGGAAACTGTGTTGGGGTATTATGAATAAAGAATATAAGACAGTCTTTAAAACACGGATTCTGCCCCCCCCCCCCTCCCCCAACCCCCGTCGACCGTTGCGACAGTCGTTTAGAGGTCCCGCTATAGCGGCCAAGTGACCGCTATAGTGGACCCAAGGAAACTTCGCTCACCGCTATAGCGGTCCATCCCCCGCTATAGCGGTATCGCCGTAGCGGGCCATAGCCTGCCACAGCCGCCACAAGAGAAATGGATGGCCGCTGGGAGCGTTTAGCCCACCACTACAGCGGTACCGCCGCAGCAGTGCCATTTGGGAAGTGAGCTCGACCTTTGTCCTGTTTTCCCCCCTTTCACTCCACATTTCATCTGAGGCCTCACAAACACAAACAAAACATGCACACAAACATAAAAACATCATACGAATCCACCCATGGCCTCGAAATTCCCAACGGAGTTCTAATATCCTACGTCACCCCTCGACGGACTCAATCAAAATTAAACAACATCACAAGCAAGTCAAGTTTCAACTCTTAATCTTACAAAATCGAGTTCTACTGGCTCGTTCTACCCTTGGGAAGGTTCTATTTGGTGGAGTGACCCTATATTTTTCATAACGACCGGAAGGGTCGTTACAAAAAAAGAAAAAAAGAACCTGATTAGTTTAAGGACACTGAACTTATCATGATTATATTTATACAAAAAACAACACATGTATCACATATGCATATATGTATTGAAACCAAATTATAAGTCAATAGAATAAGGCAACTATGCAGGTGTATATATGTGTATACTACAAGGCCCACTGATAGGAATTTGGTAACAAAGACGAAAGAAGAGTCGTTGCCCCCGTATTCCCGATGCCGCACAAGTTCCAAGGGGTTTCATGAACCCCAGGCATGGCTGGACACCGGGGAAGGCTAAGACAAGGCCCCTACACCCAAATTACCTTATCCCATGCCAATGTAGCCACAACATAGGTAGATACCAATACCACACCATAACATAATTGGCCAGGTTTATAAACATAATACAAATCAAGTAATAGAGACAACCACGTAATATTTCTGGACATGGGCTTGAAGTGGCAAAAGTAGAACCAAACATACACTCATAAAAGGAACTCAAGGCAAGCTAAGATGAACAAAGAGGCAAGGACCAAAATATACAGTCATGGGGGATAACACAACTGCAGCACACTAGAGTAACATAAATGGAACAAGGAACAAAGCAACATGATCATAAAGAGACAACATGGGATGTAGTATACAGATATAGGATGGTCAAGGATAGGAAATCAAAATATATAACCATAGTAAGACACACACAAACTGTAACACACAAGGGAGGCTAGCCAGTACTAAAACACACCACCATGAAATAAACTAAAGCAGTTTACATCTTGCCAATGAGAAAGCATACAGAGCAAATCAAGTTGTGTGGACATGGCAGGGAGAGAAGCACAACTAAGGCCCTTCCATATCTGAGTTTTCATATGCAAAACCTGGTGTCATCTAAAGGTAGTTTGTACACTCTAGGAACAAGTAAACAGGACATGGTCAAGGCAACATCTTCACACTTCTACTAATTCCTTCCCCTTGTGTCTAGCTTAAATACATATGCCCACTTATTCTCCATTTGGTTAGGTTATTAATTGCTCTTAATAGTACACTGAACTCTAATCTGGGGCCTCATTTAGTCTAGGAGCAGAATCCGTATAATCCCAAGGTTCCTTGTAATGAACATGCAGCCCCCACAGGCCATAGAAGTGCCATGAGGCCCTCTATTTGAGGGAGAAGGTGATATACACCAGGATGTACCTGGTTTTCCCTTTCTCTTTTCTCTAAGGCACCTTTAAAAAGACTCATCCTAGGCCATGTGACCTTAGTTCACTTTCAACCCCCCTATTACACCTCAAAAAAAATTCATGTCGTTGCACAGTGAATAGACTAACGCAGGGTAAGGTAAGAAGTATATGATTTTTCTACAAGTAAGAAGTAGTACTTAACGGTTATAATTGAGATTCCAAAGACGTTTGAATCAAAAGAAGAAAGTTCGTTAAGAAGGACGAAGTATATGTTGTGTTTTGGAAAAGGGTTTGCGCAGTACCAAGTTAATGACGATTTAATAATGTCGTGAAGAAGAGTTATGATGCCCCCTTAAATTGATAATGAAGTGTTAAACAAGTGATAAGAAGGATCCATAAGAATTGGGAGTCAAACGGAACGACGAGAGTAAGTTCGAAAAACTGGGAGTTATACGGCCAACTTATATGGCCCGTATAATCTATACGGTCCCTATAAGGGACCGTATAACCTGTCCAGAGAAGGGTCCTCCACTGGAAGAATTATACGGTCACATATACAGACTATATAAGCTATACGGACAGTATGTGTGTCCGTATAATACCGTCGGGGCAGATTTTAAATTTTATAAAAGGAGGCCCCACGTTCATTTCTTTCATTTCCCATTTTCTCTCCAACACTCTCCACACCTCTAGAACTTTCCACACCCTTTATTTACAAGAATACAAGATAAATCAAAGATCAACATCATTAATCCAAGGAAATCAAGTGTAAGGAAGTCTCTAGGGTTGCTTGGAGTCAAGAAATCTCTTTGGATTGAAGCTAGGGTTTTTTCTTCAAGTGAAGCATTTCCATCCAAAACTTATTTCTACACAATCAAAGGTGAGATTTATGATCATTTCATGTTATTTACAATATTGAGAGGTTGAAAGACTTGGATTATGGAAGGAAGTCGAAGATGGGTTACAAATATGAGAATAGTAGTATTTTTTAGTAGTAGCTTCATATGAATCATGATTCTTGACACGTTATGAGTATAATTATGTTACAAATGATATTGAGAATATGGGAGAAATATTATATGAGGATGAATGTGATGTTATATTATAGCTATGGTTATGAATGACTTTGAGAGGGAATTGTGGGAATTGGATAATGTCGAACTTGTCAAGTTATTGATTATGATACTATGAATGTTTATTGATGTTTGGGAGTTGTTATATCATATGGAGGAAGTTTTAAAAACAAAGGAGATGCTGCCCAATATTTGTTAGCTTTAGTCTAAGCTTAAGTATGTTTCCGATTATCTAATCTTAGCACGAATTCTCTTGAATGTAGAGTTGCAAACTTGGAAGAAGCATTTAATCGGAAAGTTAGAAAGGCGTAAAGGTATGTAAGGCTATTCCCTTCTTTTTCTAAGGCATGATTCCCATGACATGACTTTCTTTATCTTCCATGACCTTCTTACATTCCGGAAGCTATGAGTCTATGTTTATGAAGAGATTCACACGAGATAAAGATAAGAGATATGCTATGAAAAATGGTAATGATGATGATGAGTCTAAGTTTAAAGATTCTAAAGCTCATGATATGATGTTTCTACGAAGCTAATGATTCTTATGCGATCCTTTGATGTGACTCAATGTTGTTACACTCACCTTACAATGCTAGTTCCTTTAAGGTGAGGCAGGATGCCCACGACTACACCATAATGGAAATCAGGGGTTCTCGACCTTACGTCACCCTGATAGAGTCATAGTTGTATTTGAGTCCTTATACATGCTTTATGATAAGTATATGATGATGAGATTACACCGCGCCTATATAGACGGGCAGACACCGCTAAAGCGGGCGGCAGATACACCATGTCTAGAGGGCATGGGCAGACACCACTAATGGGCGGCATGAGATGTTTACCCCGGATGGGGAAGGCCTGGACGCGGGCTAATGATGATCACACCGTACCTATATGGTCGGGCAGCTTATATACATATGTATACTTGACATTATGTTGATTATGATGTAACTTAGCATGCATTCTCCTGTCTTAAGTGACTTTCAGTTACCGGTTGTTTCCTTACTTGATGTTTCCTTATCTCCTTGATATGTTATTATTGTTCATGCCTTACATACTCAATACAATGTTCGTACTAACGTCCTTTCTTTTTGGACGTTGTGTTCATGCCCACAGGTAGACAGGGAGGTGGCCCAGATTCCTAGAAGCTACTCAGCAGATTTACAGGAGCACTCCATTATTCCGGAGGTGCCATTTTGATGCATTATTTTGTGTATATACATATGGGCATGACGGGGTCTTGTCCCGTCCTTACATCTTAGTACTCTAGTAGAGGCCCGTAGATACGTATGTGTGGATAGTATATGTTCCATGAGGACTACATTGTACATTTGTATATCGTTTTTGCAGCCGTGAGGACTTATATATATATATATATATATGCATGTGTTCCCTTCGATGATTAGCATGGGTGGTGCTCGGTAGTCGGCTCCGGGTACCCGTCATGGCCCCTAGTCGGGTCGTGACCCTCCCCCCCCCCCCCCCTTATGATCATATGGGGACTGGTTTCTTAAAGTTATTTACAGCCCCGAATTCAATCTAAAGGTTTCAAGGATACATGTTCACCTAAGCAGACCTATCCATTAACACTAAGGTAATGACCATTTCTCAAACTCCTCAAGGCATCACTAAACTAATTTCAAGGCATAGCATGGATCAGGTTCACCACTACAAGTTATTCAGGTCTCCTTGGCCTCACAGTCTCACCACAGATAGGTCTAGACTCCGTATAGGTCAGTCCAGGCCAGAAGCCCCATTCAAACCAACCCCAAGGACATACACAATCAAAATAGCAAGCAAATGGTAGTTCATCATACAAACAAAGCATTCCCATATAAGCCTAATGCCAAACAATCAAGTAATGACACTAACCATGTAAGCAAACCATCAGAATCCCCAAATCGGAGGTACATAAGGGCTTAGAGAGGACACATCAGGTAGGTTGAGGCCTTGGACATTACATTAACTTATTTCAGACAACAACTTTGGAAGAGCCTGTGACTTAGAGTACACATTTAGACTTAGTGGTTTTAACTCACCTCCCTTTTTACAAGTCCAGGCATACAACAAACATATTAGCTAATTAGGACTAGTGTTAATTAACACATAGATGTACACTCAGGACATTCAGTAAGAAAAAGGGATTTCAAGAGCATTTTGTGTAAGCAATCAGTCAAGATAATCTTTAAACAATTTTAGTTCCTAGTAATGGCTCTTCAACTATTTAATCTAAGCAAATCCTTTCAAAGAAACAAGAAGAAAGAGAAGTAGGTTTATAGCGTGGTCAAGTTCTGGTAATTTAAACACTTAATCATCATAATAAAGGAAACAGATTACAACAACAACAAAGGGAACAAGTTTCCAGGTGCAAATCATAGGTGCACAAGTTAAGGAAAATTAGAAGGCACATGATCATAAGTAGAAGCAAATGGCAAACAACCAAGTTGGTACTCAATCTCCTATGATAAGGGCTTGGGTCACCACTAATAAACTTCCCAGTCCTACTTCCTTACCAAATACCTAACTCAGACAACCACCTACCTTAGTTTAAAATCTTTTTGGAAGACATAGTGAGAATTCATGATTTAGACCTTACAAGTACTAACAAAACACTCCAACTCTAGGTGTACCCCTTCCTCAGTTATGGTTAAGCCTTCCTAATCCATCTGAGGTCTTTTATGTGTCCCAGGACCATGAGGAGAAGTTTAAAAGGTTGGAAAAAAGCCTCAGGGTCCTGAAAGGGAAGCATAACAGGGTGGGGTTGTCACGACCTGACTAGGGGCCGTGACAGGTACCCGGGGCTAACCACCGAGCACCACTCATTTCCTTACTCGTCATAATCATCATACAATTCTTTACCATTCATATACTCATCATCATAAGACAACCAATTTTCATTTGAAAACATAATTAAATTTATATACATAAGCCCTTCGGCTATCAAAATAATAATATATACACAATCTTAGCATTGTGAGACCATACTACCCACACATGAGTATCTACGAGCCTCTACTAGAGTACTAGACATATAGACGGGACAAGACCCCGTCGTGCCCAAAATATACATATGTACACAAAAGAATAATCAAAGGCACCTCCGGAAAAATGGAGTGCTCTCTAGTCAGCTAACAGCTCCTACGAATCTGGATCAAGCTCACCTCCCTGTCTACCGGTGGGCATGAACACAGCGTCCAAAGAAAACGGACGTTAGTACGAACATTGTACTGAGTATGTGAGACAAGAACGAAATAAACATAATAGAGGAATCATGAGCCATAAGGGGAAGGTATAACCTGCATGAGTTTCATAGGTGAATACATTTCATACATATGTCGTGCATTTATATAATCATAGTACATATGTAATCACAGCGCATATAACATCACATCGTAATCCTCATCGTTAACCCGCGTCCGGGTAACCATCATATGCCGCCCACTAGTGGTGATCATGTCCGGCCTTCTAGGCACGGTGGAATCATAAGCAGCCCGCCTTAGCGGTGACATGTCCAGCCTCCGAGGTACGGTGGAATCATAAGCAACTCACCTTAGCGGTGACATGTCCGGCCTCCTAGGCGCGGTGGAATCATATTGTCATATAACCATCGTAACCCAACATTTTCATACATAGCATATGTATATTATAAACTTACATTATTGATCATCTCATAGACATGTCATGACTTAGTATCATTAGACATTTATCATTAAGAACATACACTAGAATTTGAAGGCAACTATGGCTATGTCGGGGTGACATAAGGTCGTGAACCCCCGATTATATTATGGAGTAATCATCAACATCATATCTCACCTTGAAGGAACTAATAATTTAAGGGAAGTGCACCCAAAGAGAAGCATCGATGAAACCATACTTAGAATTATTAGCTTCTAGGACATCTTATATTACACTAGGATTCCTCATACTTCTATTCATCATCATCATTGTCATGCTCGTATCGTATTTCCTTTCTTAATCATGTGCGTATGTAGCTTTGTATATTCATTGACTCATAGTCTCCATCGTATAGGATGATCATGGAAAATTAGGAAGATTCATGCCTTAGGAGGAAAGGGTTTGTCTTACATGCCTTTTTCGTTTAACTAATTTATCTCTTGCTTGTTCTCCTTTGATGCCCACGTTTCTACCTTCAAGAGAAGTTGCATGAACATTAGCTAATCGATTACTTAAACGTCCTTACTAAAGCTAAAGAAAATTGGGCAGCATTTCCTTTGTTTATAAAACTTTTCCCATATTCTATATCAACTCCCAAACAGTCATAACAACATTCACAACATACTTAAAACCACAACATACCAATATTCATAATTCAATCCAAACTACTACTCAACAATGACACTATTCACTCATTCATGACCCATTTCCTATATCTTCTACAATCCATGTGTTCCAACCTTTCAATACCTTAAACAACATGGAAATATCATAAATCTTACCTTAGATGGTGTAGGAATAAGCTTTGGGTGTAAATACTTCACTTGAGCAAAACCCTAGTTTCACTTCCCATGGAATTTCTTGACTTGGATAAACTTTGATGTGTTTCTCACACTTAGTTTTGTTGATTTGATGAAGTTGATCATCAATTTTTCATGAGTTCTTGTATATAGAGTGTGTGGAAGGTTCTAGAGAATTCTTCATTTGTGTAGAAGAAAAATGAAATGAAATGAAGGTGTTGAAGTCCTTATATCAACTTTTAAAATCTGTCCCGACGAAATTATACGGACACTTATACGGTCCGTATAAATTTATACGGTCCGTATAAGTGACAGTGAAACTGCTCCAGTAACCATCCCATTCAGTGTCAATTTGACGGCACATTATACGGTTTGCATAAATTTATACGGTCCGTATAAGTGACCGTGAAATCACCCCCTTCAACAACTTCATTCTGTGACAATCCTACGGTCCATTATACGGACTGTATAACATTATACAGACCGTATAATCAACCGTATAACTCATCCTTTCACTAATCGTTTTCTTGTCACTTCGTTTGATCTCCAATCCAAAGGGAACCTTCTTAGCGGTGACATGTCTGACCTCCTAGGCGCGGTGGAATCATAAGCAGCCCGCCTTAGAGGTGAAATGTCCGGCCTCCTAGGCGCGGTGGAATCATATCGTCATATACCCATCGTAACCCAACATTTTCATACATAGCATAGGTATGTTATAAACTTACATTATTGATCATCTCATAGACATGTCATGACTTAGTATCATTATACATTTATCATTAAGAACATACACTAGAATTTGAAGGCAACTATGGCTATGTCGGGGTGACATAAGGTCGTAAACCCTCGATTATATTATGGAGTAATCATCAACATCTTATCTCACCTTGAAGGAACTAATAATTTAAGGTGAGTGCACGCAAATAGAAGCATCGATGAAACCATACTTAGAATTATTAGCTTCTACGACATCTTATATTACACTAGGATTCCTCATACTTCTATTCATCATCATCATTGTCATGCTCGTATCGTATTTCCTTTCTTAATCATGTGCGTATGTAGCTTTGTATATTCATTGACTCATAGTCTCCATCGTATAGGATGATCATGGAAAATTAGGAAGATTCATGCCTTAGGAGGAAAGGGTTTGTCTTACATGCCTTTTTCGTTTAACTAATTTATCTCTTGCTTGTTCTCCTTTGATGCCCACGTTTCTACCTTCAAGAGAAGTTGCATGAACATTAGCTAATCGATTACTTAAACGTCCTTACTAAAGCTAAAGAAAATTGGGCAGCATTTCCTTTGTTTATAAAACTTTTCCCATATTCTATATCAACTCCCAAACAGTCATAACAACATTCACAACATACTTAAAACCACAACATACCAATATTCATAATTCAATCCAAACTACTACTCAACAATGACACTATTCACTCATTCATGACCCATTTCCTATATCTTCTACAATCCATGTGTTCCAACCTTTCAATACCTTAAACAACATGGAAATATCATAAATCTTACCTTAGATGGTGTAGGAATAAGCTTTGGGTGTAAATACTTCACTTGAGCAAAACCCTAGTTTCACTTCCCATGGAATTTCTTGACTTGGATAAACTTTGATGTGTTTCTCACACTTAGTTTTGTTGATTTGATGAAGTTGATCATCAATTTTTCATGAGTTCTTGTATATAGAGTGTGTGGAAGGTTCTAGAGAATTCTTGAGTTGTGTAGAAGAAAAATGAAATGAAATGAATGTGTTGAAGTCCTTATATCAACTTTTAAAATCTGTCCCGACGAAATTAAACGGACACTTATACGGTCCGTATAAGTGACCGTGAAACTGCTCCAGTAACCATCCCATTCAGTGTCAATTTGACGGCACATTATACGGTCCGTATAAGTGACAATGAAATCACCCCCTTCAACAACTTCATTCTGTGAAAATCCTGCGGTCCATTATACGGACCGTATAACATTATACGGACCGTATAACTCATCCTTTCACTGATCTTTTTCTTGTCACTTCGTTTGATCTCCAATCCTTAGGGAACCTTCTTATCACTTGTTTATCACCTCATTAACAATCTAAGGGACGTTATAACTCTTTTACAAAGCACCATTTAGTTATCATTAACTCGTTACTCGTAATTTGTTTCCGATACACATCGTATGCCTTGCCTTCTCTCGGCAAACTTTCTTCTCTTATCTCAAATGCCTTTGAAATCTTAATTAGGGTCATCAAACGTCATTCCTTTCTTATTAAAATATCGTATACTCATATTCTTCGTTATTCTATTTATTGTACGTTAACAGAAAATTTTCCAAGATGTAACATTTTTCCCCCCTTTCGGAACATTCGTCCTCGAATGTTAAACACTTAGGAATTCTACAAACATTTCGCCAGAGTTTCCCCTGTAATATGGCACTACCATCCTGTCACAACAATCCATAATAATATTGCCTCACAGGGCCACAACACAATAGAACTATAAACCGACCAAAAGCATGAAAAGAGGGCATACATACCTCATATTGTTAGTGTTTCATCTTGAATCTCTCCTGGGGGTTGGAATAAGTGCGGATATGTGGATTTCAATTTCTCTTCCGCTTCCCACGTCATTTCTTCTCGGTTGTTGTTTCGCCAGAAAACTTTGACTGAAGCTGCTTCGTTATTTCGAAGTCTCCGTACTTGCCTGTCTAAAATGGCGATGGGTACTTCTTCATATGCTAGCTTTTCTGTCACTTGAACATCATCTATGGGGACAATCCTCGTAGGATCCCCAACACACTTGCGGAGCATCGAGACATGAAAAATTGGGTGGACTGATTCAAGTTCTGAAGGTAAGTCCAATTCGTAGGCTACATGACCCACCTTGCGGATAATTTTATAAGGTCCAATGTATCGAGGACTTAATTTCCCTTTCTTGCCAAATCTCATCACTCCTTTCATTGGCGACACCTTCAAAAATACCCAATCATCAACCTGAAATTCCAAGTCTCGCCGGCGGTTGTCCGCATAAGATTTTTGACGACTTTGGGCAATCAACAATCGATATCGGATCACCTTGACTTTTTCTACCGCTTGCTGAACCAATTCAGGGCCTACTAGTTGTGCTTCTCCTATTTCAAACCATCCAATTAGGGACCTACACTTCCTTCCATATAAAGCTTCATACGGAGCCATTTGGATACTGGAATGGTAGCTATTGTTATATGCGAACTCAATCAGAGGTAGGTGATCATCCCAACTACCACCAAAATCTAGTACACATGCCCGTAGCATATCTTCCAAAGTCTGAATAGTACGCTCGGCTTGTCCATCAGTCTGCAGATGAAATACCGTGCTAAGCTTCACTTGGGTACCTAGGCCTTCTTGGAAGGACTTCCAGAACTTGGTTGTAAACTGTGCTCCTCTATCTGTGATAATGGATATCGGTATACCATGAAGTCGCACAATTTCTTTGAGGTACAACCTTGCATAGTCTTCTGCTGAGTATGTGGTTCTGACTGGAAGAAAATGGGCTGCTTTCGTTAATCTGTCCACAATCACCCATATGGAATCATACTTGCCTTGGGAACGAGGTAACCCCACAATAAAATTCATGTTGATCGCTTCCCATTTCAAGTAGGGATTTCCATTACCTGCAATAATCCTCCTTGCTTTTGATGTTCGATTTTCACTTGTTGGCAATTTGGACATTGAGCTATAAATTCTGCTATGTCTCTTTTCATGTCATCCCACCAATATATCAACTTGAGATCATGATAAATATTGGGTGCACCTGGGTGAATAGAATACCGAGAGTAATGGGCTTCTTCTAGAATTCTATGACGTAGTTCTGCAATATTCGGAACACATAGCCTGCCTCGGTATCTAAGAATTCCATCCATGAAAACATCAAATGGGGACTTCTCTTTTCCATGAGATGTGTCTCTGTAATGGCACAAGTGAGGATCTTCATACTGACGCTCTTTCACTTCCATATTCAGGGATGAAACTGTGGGATCATTAATACCAATCCCTGCACTACCCGAATCAATTACACGCACTCCAAGATTAGCTAATTGGTGGAGCTCATGAACAATCCCTTTCTTTTCCGGAGGAACTTCACATAGGCTGTCCATTGATCGGCGGCTAAGCGCATCAGCTACTACATTTTCTTTTCCGGGGTGGTATAAAATATTCACATCGTAATCTTTCAATAACTCTAACCACTGCCTCTGCTGCAGATTTAACTCCTTTTGTTTGAAAATGTACTGAAAACTCTTGTGATCTGTATAGATATCAACATGCACACCATACAAGTAATGCCTCCACATCTTTAATGCATGAATAACTGCAGCTAATTTGAGGTTATGAGTTGGATAATTCCTTTCATGTTTCCGCAGCTGTCTCGAAGCATAAGCAATGACTCTACCGTGCTGCATTAACATGCATCGTAACCCAGCGCCGGAAGCATCACAGTACACCACATAACATCTAACCCTTCTGGAAGTGTTAAGACTGGAGCTGAAGTTAATCTGTCCTTCAACTCTTGGAAGTTGCGTTCACAAGCATCATTCCACTGAAATTTAACTGACTTCTAGGTTAGCTTCGTCAATGGAGCTGAAATAGAGGAAAATCCCTCTATGAACCTTCTATAGTAGCCTGCCAATCCCAGAAAACTGCGGACCTCTGTAGGCGTCGTAGGCCTTGGCCAAGTCTTCACAGCTTTAATATTCTGAGTGTCGACTCGAATGCCATCATCTGAAATAACATGGCCCAGAAATGTTACAGAATTCAGCCAAAACTCGCACTTTGAAAATTTTTCATACAATTCTCGGGTTCGAAGAATCCCAAGAACAATACGTAAATGATCTGCATGTTCTGATTTTGTGCGAGAGTATACCAGAATATCATCAATGAATACTATCATGAATAAATCTAAGAGTGGCCTGAATATATTATTCATCAAATTCATGAACACTGCCGGAGCATTAGTCAACCCAAACGACATCACCCGAAATTCATAATGGCCATATCTCGTTCTGAAAGCTGTTTTGGGAATGTCTTCTTCTCTAACTCTCACTTGATGATAACCCGACCTCAAGTCTATTTTAGAAAACCACTTGGCACCCTGTAGTTGATCAAACAAATCATCAATCCTTGGGAGAGGATATTTGTTCTTTATTGTCACCTTGTTCAATTGCCTATAATCGATGCACATTCGTAGGGAACCGTCTTTGTTTCTCACGAACAAGACTGGTTCTCCCCACGGTGATGAACTGGGTCTAATAAACCCCTTCTCAAGCAAGTCTTTCAACTGTGCCTTTAGCTCTTTCACTTCTGCTTGAGCCATTCGATAAGGAGGAATATAAATAGGCTTAGTGTCTGGCAACACATCAATAGCGAAGTCAATCTCTCTTTCTGGAGGAAGGCCTGGAAATTCTTCTGGAAATTCATCTGAAAACACATTCACTACCGGGACGATCAGAAAGTTGGAGACTTTGCTTCGGTGTCATGAACTCGGACTAGATGATAAATATAGCCTTTAGCTATCATCTTTCTTGCCTTAAGGTAGGAAATAAACTTACCTTTTGGAGAGGCTGTATTTCCCTTCCATTCAAGCACAGGCTCTCCCGGAAATTGAAATCGAACCACTTTCATTCGGCAATCAACATTAGAATAACATGAATCCAATGAATCTATACCCATAATCACATCAAAATCTAACATTTCCAGCTCGATTAAATCAGCTTTGGTCTGGCGATTGCATATCACAAGTACACAATTTTTATACACTTGTCTAGCTATCACGGGATCACCAACCGGAGTAGATACCTCAAAAGGTTTAATTGGCTCACGTTTCACCCCAATACAACCGGCAACATACGGAGTAATATAAGAAAGTGTAGAACCCGGATCTATCAATGCATACACATTATGGGAAAATACAGATAAGGTACCTGTAACCACATCTGGGGAGGACTCCAGATCCTGTCGTCCGGCTAAAGCATACATACGGGGCTGAGTGGCACCTGAAGTAGATGCTCCCCCTCTGTCTCTACCTCGACCCGCTGAAATCTGGGGAGTCTGCCCTACCGGGCGCACTGAAGAGGAACCAGTTGCTGATCCTGTGGGCTGAACCCCACCTCTACCATACCTCGAGGGACAATCTCGTATCAATGCCCAGTCTATCCACAAACATAGCAAGCATCTGTGCCCTGGCGACATGGCCCCAAGTGTAATTTTCTGCACTGCTACATCGTGGAACTGGTGGTCTTCTCTGACTATAATCACCCCCAAACTGGGAACCCGAAGCCCTCGAGATCTGACCCTGTCCTGAAGGAAAGGAGCGATCAAATCTCCTATCTGCAAATCGTGGAGGCGCACTAGTCACCTACTGGCCTGAATGTCGGGAATAAGTCTGCCTCGATCCCCCTCTATAATCGCTACCTGCCCCCATAGATCTTTCCCTCTTGCTTTGCCTTCTATCAATGTCATGATCACCCCTTTGCGGATGTCGTTGTCCTTCTAAATTCTGGGCATGGGCTTGTATTCGAGAAATATCCATCCCTTCTTGTAACGAAGCCGTCAAACAATCCTTGAACAAATGTGGCCCCATGCTACTCACAAAACGATGCACTCTATCTCCCATGTCATCCACCATAGTCGGGGCATATCTAGCCAACAAATTAAATTGAAGGATATATTCCCGAGCACTCATATTTCTTTGCTTAAGATTTAAGAACTTGTTCGCTCTATCTCGGCGGACCTCGGGTGGCAAATAGCGGCGTATGAAAGCATCTACAAATTCCTGCCACACGGGAGGAGGCGCATTTTCGTTTCCTGATGCTAGCCAATTATTGTACCACAATACCTCCACATCTCGGAGTCTATAAGATGCCAACTCCACAGATTCAGTTTCGGAGGCACGAAAAACTCTAGAGGATTCAAACTCATAAAATTACGGGCTCTGGTACTAGCTTCCCGATCACTTGAACTCACATTCTGCCGTTGTTCCTGGGCGGCAACCAATTGTGTCAATAGATGAATGGCCTCGGTCACTTGTTGACCCGAAGCAACCGGTGGAGGAATTAGAGCTGAAGCACCTCCTTGTTCTTCTACATTGGGCGGGGTGGATGAAGTATTAGATAGAGCCTCATTGTGTGACTCGCCCTCTTCTACATTCATGGGCGGCTCTCTTTCTATCCACCTTTTCATCGTAGTCTTGCCCTTCAGGGCGGCTGTAGCTTTTCCCGTTGGTGGCATTTCTGAAATCATAGCACACTATTAGGGAGGAGAAATTCTTATACCACCGCTCTATCGCATGATCTCTTAAGATGAAAGACGATCATTTTTCCTAGATGCCCCATAGCCACTTGTTTACTAGTGTGGCGCGCAACACACCATAAACAAGACTCTACTAGACACGGCTCGTAGACACTTCCTAGGACAGAACTGCTCTGATACCACTTTTGTCACGACCCAACTAGGGGTCGTGACGGGTACCCGGGGCTAACCACCGAGCACTACTCATTTCCTTACTCGTCAGAATCATCATACAATTCTTTACCATTCATATACTCATAATCATAAGGCAACCATTTTTCATTTGAAAACATAATTAATTTTATATACATAAGCCATTCGGCTATCAAAATAATAATATATACACAATCGTAGCATCGTGAGACCATACTACCCACACATGCGTATCTACGAGCCTCTACTAGAGTACTAGGCATATTCCTAAAATATACATATGTACAGAAAAGAATAATCAAAGGCACCTCCAAAACAATGGAGTGCTCTCAAGTCAGCTAACAGCTCCTACGAATCTGGATCAAGCTCACCTCCCTGTCTACCTGTGGACATGAACACAGCGTCCAAAGAAAGCAGACGTCAGTACGAACATTGTACTGAGTATGTAAGACAAGAATGAAATAAACATAATAGAGGAATCATGAGCCATAAGGGGAAGGTATAACCTGCATGAGTTTCATAGGTGAATACATTTCATACATATGTCGTGCATTTATATAATCATAGTACATATGTCATCACAGTGCATATAACATCACATCGTAAACCTCATCGTTAACCCGCATCCGGGTAACCATCATATGCCGCCCACTAGTGGTGATCATGTCCGGCCTTCTAGGCACGGTGGAATCATAAGCAGCCCGCCTTAGCGGTGACATGTCTGACCTCCTAGGCGCGGTGGAATCATAAGCAGCCCGCCTTAGAGGTGAAATGTCCGGCCTCCTAGGCGCGGTGGAATCATATCGTCATATACCCATCGTAACCCAACATTTTCATACATAGCATAGGTATGTTATAAACTTACATTATTGATCATCTCATAGACATGTCATGACTTAGTATCATTATACATTTATCATTAAGAACATACACTAGAATTTGAAGGCAACTATGGCTATGTCGGGGTGACATAAGGTCGTAAACCCTCGATTATATTATGGAGTAATCATCAACATCTTATCTCACCTTGAAGGAACTAATAATTTAAGGTGAGTGCACGCAAAGAGAAGTATCGATGAAACCATACTTAGAATTATTAGCTTCTACGACATCTTATATTACACTAGGATTCCTCATACTTCTATTCATCATCATCATTGTCATGCTCGTATCATATTTCCTTTCTTAATCATGTGCGTATGTAGCTTTGTATATTCATGGACTAATAGTCTCCATTGTATAGGATGATCATGGAAAATTAGGAAGATTCATGCCTTAGAAGAAAAGGGTTAGTCTTACATACCTTTTTCGTTTAACTAATCTATCGCTTGCTTGTTCTCCTTCGATGCCCACGTTTCTACCTTCAAGAGAAGTCGCATGAACATTAGCTAATCGATTACTTAAACGTGCTTACTAAAGCTAAAGAAAATTGGGCAGCATTTCCTTTGTTTATACAACTTTTCCCATATTCTATATCAACTCCGAAACATTCATAACAACATTCACAACATACCAATATTCATAATTCAATCCAAACTACTACTCAACAATGACATTATTCACTCATTCATGACCCATTTCCTATATCTTCTACAATCCATGTGTTCCAACCTTTCAATACCTTAAACAACATGGAAATATCATAAATCTTACCTTAGATGTTGTAGGAATAAGCTTTGGGTGGAAATACTTCACTTGAGCAAAACCCTAGTTTCACTTCCCATGGAATTTCTTGACTTGGATAAACTTTGATGTGTTTCTCACACTTAGTTTTGTTGATTTGATGAAGTTGATCATCAATTTTTCATGAGTTCTTGTATATAGAGTGTGTGGAAGGTTCTAGAGAATTCTTGAGTTGTGTAGAAGAAAAATGAAATGAAATGAATGTGTTGAAGTTCTTATATCAACTTTTAAAATCTGTCCCGACGAAATTAAACGGACACTTATACGGTCCGTATAAGTGACCGTGAAACTGCTCCAGTAACCATCCCATTCAGTGTCAATTTGACGGCACATTATACGGTCCGCATAAATTTATACGGTCCGTATAAGTGACCGTGAAATCACCCCCTTCAACAACTTCATTCTGTGATAATCCTACGGTCCATTATACGGACTTTATAACATTATACGGACCGTATAATCGACCGTATAACTCATCCTTTCACTAATCTTTTTCTTGTCACTTCGTTTGATCTCCAATCCAAAGGGAACCTTCTTAGCACTTGTTTATCACCTCATTAACAATCTAAGGGATGTTATAACTCCTTTCCAAAGCACCATTTTGTTATCATTAACTCGTTACTCGTAATTTCTTTCCGATACACATCGTATGCCTTGCCTTCTCTCGGCAAACTTTCTTCTCTTATCTCAAATGCCTTTGAAATCTTAATTAAGGTCATCAAACGTCATTCCTCTCTAATTAGGGTCATCAAACGTCATCAAAATATCATATACTCGTATTCTTCGTTAGTCTATTCATTGTACGTTAATGGGAAATTTTTCAAGGTGTAGCAGGGGTCATCACTTCCCCATCTCCTTTCAGTAAAAGGACTGGGTTCCACTGGTCACTACCTCCAGTTCATGCCTAGGCTCACCTTTTACTCTCTCAAGACCTTTCCCTTCTTATAACCTTACCCTCATACCCAGTGACAACCACAAAACAAAACTTTGGGGTGGTTTAGAACAGCTTAACATTATCACAAAGCTACTACAGTTGGTTCATTAAGCCTTGTTCAAGATTTAAAAGTCTTATGGCCAAGTTACAAGCATGATCACCAAAGCAGACCCAACACAAAAATTTAGATGACAATGAAATAGACTAAATATTCAAAGGCCATCTCAACCCCAAGTCTAATTATGAACTGATTTTGTTCTTTTATACCACACAATAATCTCAAAGCATATATGTCCTTATTTAGGACTAACTCACACATGATGAAGCAAGACAGACTCAAATACAAAAACCATTTTAACTTCATAGACCCTGAACATCACCATCAGTCCTCTTCTTGGCCCAGTACTACTTATTCATCCTTTACATTTAATCCACAACATCCAAAAGCAATATCAAACAAATTCATAAAGGGGCCTAGACAGACTTGCACCAAGGCCTTACCATTATTCCCTTTCCTTCTTTTATCTTCTTAGTTCTCAAGTGTTAGGTGATCAGTCTTGAAAAAGGATCAGTTTCTTACACATAACACACACATAGACACTTCCACACAAAGAAAAACAAGACAAAACTCACACATTATCAATCTTTAGTACACACATGTTTATGTTAGCCTGTCAACCCCCTAAAACTCCTTCCTAATGCCATTTTTTAAGATCCGACATCTCCTTACTAAGTTAAAACCAAGTATTACTATTGTCACCTCCTAACAAGCATAATTTACTAGTTACTGGACCATGTTAGACAAGATAAAGACCACCTTGAGACTGTCCTGAATCCACCTTTTATTAACAGTGTTAAAGACCCTTCAAACAACCAATGCCCTCTTATTCAAACAACATGTCACAGCCCACCCTAGGTAAGGCGTGATTGGCACCCGGCACCTTGTGGAAACCGAGCGAACCAACTTATAACTCACATCCTCTATGTCTCGAATGGCAACAATAAGATCAACAGGCCAAATATGAACATAATATCATGCATAAGTAAATGTAAAATAGACCCATGATGCCGACATTACTTCTGTCACACTATGACTAAGTTGTACACAGGAACTGTCTGCAAAGCCTCTATGAACATGACTGAGGTATACAGGTCGGGACAGAGCGCCCGACAGCCACCACTCGAGAGTAGTACCTTATGGCAGCCCACGATGAAAGATCCTCGTCTCGTCTATCTACACCTGCGGGCATGAACGCAACGTCCACAAGAAGGGACGTCAATACGAGCAATGTACTGAGTATGTAAGGCATGAATAGTAACATAGTAAGAGATACCGAACATGGAAATTAATATAATGAACGTATGAAGATAAAGTAATATAAAAGAGATCAATCTATGCCTCTGAATGCTCTTTTAAGGCGAATGTCGTGCATGCTTAGCTTTAAACAAAAACCTTTTCTATACATATCCATATATAATATCTTGTCCGGCCGTTAAGGTGCGGTAATATATATAGTATCTTACCCGGCCATTAAGGCACGGTAACATATATAGCATCTTGCCCAGCCATTAAGGCACGGTAATATATATAGCATCTTGCCCGACCATTAAGGCACGGTAATATATATAGAATCTTGCCCGGCCATTAAGGCACGGTGTTATATTGCCCGGCAATATAGGCGCGGTGTTATCTTACCCGGCCATGTAGGCTCGGTGTTATCTTACCCGGCCATGTAGGCTCGGTATTATCTTACCCAGCCATGTAGGCTCGGTGTCACTCCCAACTGATCAGTGGGATGCAATTCATACATACATACATACACATAAAAATACAGAAACTAAATCAACATCATCATTAGCATTACCATTGTCACTATGTCATTCCTTGAAGGGTCAACCATCGTAAGATGAAATCGATAATGTCACGGGAGTCTCGAGAATCATGAACTTTGGTAGCACTGAAAATAGAACCATTATTTTCGCTATATCTCACCTCGAAAGAACGAATGACATGAGGTGAGACCATTAACAATAAGTACGATCAAGGGATTCATGGAATGGCTCAATAATCTCATAATGCTCTCAAATCATAGCCTCGGAGTTTCTAGAAGAGAATCATTATCATCGTCACAATCATCATAGAACATTTTTCATTTAACATCATAAGAAGCTTTAAGAGTCATGAACTTCTAGCTTTTGAAAACAAGGAGGTTATGGAAACATTTATGGGATCATAACTTAGGAATCATGCCTTTGAAATAAAGGGACGAGCCTTAACGTACCTTTTTGATCGCTACTCAACGCTTGTCCTCCCAGGCTCGTAAATCTATATTCAAGAAAATTTATACTATTGTTAGACTCACCTTTATACACTTGTCTTAGTCCTTCAAATAAATCTTTCTAGAATCTGTCGAAATTTCGGCAGCATCTCCCCTGTTTATATGCCTAGCCCAAAATCTCAATACAGCAACCAACAACAACAACAACAATACCAACATCAAGAACAATATTATCAACACCAAAATATTCCATAAACATCCCACACGATGTTTTATCCAATCTCTCGACCCATAAATTCCTTATACGCTCATTTAGTAACTTTTCCTCCGTAGATAAGCTTAAATCAATACTAATAAGGAAATATCCATACCTTTCACCCGCTAGAATTGCAATATTTTCGATTATCACCTTGAATCCAAGCTAGGTTTCACCGCAATATGATATTATAATCACAGTTATGTGTTGTCCAAACTTAAATTCAGGGATTTCACTTAATTTGCATTAAAATCTAGTGGACGGAAGTTGGAAGAGTTTTCTAGAGAATTTGGAAAATATTTGGTGTGTTCTTGGCTGGAAAATGAGGTTTAGGATCAGATTTGATCCTTAAATAGTGGGTCAAATTCGGGTCGGGTCACTGTAGTAGTACTGTAGCAAGTCGGTGTTGTAGCAGTTACTGTAGCACGCGTTTCTGCTCTGTCAGCTGAAATTGTAACGTCCATAATTCTCTACTCCGATGTCGTATC
This sequence comes from Lycium barbarum, assembly GCF_019175385.1. Classification (NCBI taxonomy): domain Eukaryota; kingdom Viridiplantae; phylum Streptophyta; class Magnoliopsida; order Solanales; family Solanaceae; genus Lycium; species Lycium barbarum. Next base: position 52,832,745 of record NC_083338.1, on the reverse strand, counting down.
GACGAGTGCTTTGTTGCGATGGAAACTAGACACGACGTACTTTATTTTAGGCTTTTACTTTGCTTCAAAACTCCTCATCTGCTAAAAGATATTATTTCTCCAAGTTGGGCCAAAATTACCCCTCATATTCTCTTCCAATTTCCAACAAATTTAATTTTCTTAATTCACTTGCCCTTCAATCCTTCTGTAGCTTACTATATGCACTTAAACCCTTATAACCATAAGTTAAACACATATAAGCTCACATACCTCCTAAAAGGTAGCCCAAATCTCATCATACGAAACTACGGGGTGTAACACAACAACAATCAGGGATCAGTTCAAACAAGTAATAGTCAGCCTTTAAGACAAATTGTCATGATCAAGAGCTATCAAACAAGCATAGGATTTGGCAAATCTTCAATCATAACTCAGGTCAAAATATCATTGCTTAAACCTCAAACCAATCTTATTACTGAAATGAAAACCTTTAAACTAACCTTTAGGCCAAGCATATTAATAAATGGAACAAATAGAATCAAACCAAGCATATTACCTAATAAACCTTTAATCCTAATTCAAACACAGAAATCATTGTTCAAACATCAAATAAGCATACCACCAGTACTAAACTACATTTTAACTGCACATATAACACTTAATCATATCAAACTATCATTAATATGGACAGAAACTTAAATAAAAGCAATAAAATAATAAATTGTTACCTTTTTTTAAGCGCAACCGGAGCAAGAATGGACTTGGATGCCTCCTTTTGCTCCCAAAATCAAACTCGGCCACACCAAATACAAGACACGAAAGAAAATAAATTTTTAGAACTAGAAAAAGACTCGAGCTCTTTGGTTAAAATCTAACAACTCTACTGAAGCCTAGGTCTCGAGTAAACTCAAATTTCAGGCCTTTTCAAGGTATCCCCACTTGTTTTTTTAGTGAAGGATGGGTTTCTATTTATGAAACCCCCAAAGCTTGCCTCAGATCTTTGTAAACGATGTGGGACTTGTGGGTTTTCCATAAGTCTTCACTTGACTTCAAACATACACGGTCCAGATTGAAAGAAAACAAAAATCAACGGTTCATTTTCATTCTATACCACTATAAATCGACGGAAAATAAAAGAAATGCCAAAGTTTGTACCTTAAGGGAGTGTTTGGCTTGATTTCATAGAGAAAATGACAAAGCCATTAATGCTTCGTCCTCTCCTTTAATTTCCCCACGTTGTACGCTCGAAATATGATGGGACGCAATGAGGACAGGTGGGGGGGGGGGGGGGGGCTGTCACGACCCACTAGGGGCCATGACGGGTACCTGGGGCTAACCGCCAAGCACCACTCATTCTACTACTCATCATACTCATCCTACGTTCATTCATTAATCTCATGCTTATAATCATAGGAAAACCATTTTCATTTGAAACATAATTACCTTTATATACATAAGCCCTTCAGCTATCAAAATGATATACATACAATAAGGACCTCGTGAGACCATATTACCTACACATACATATCTACGAGCCTCTACTAGAGTACTAGACATATGGACGGGACAGGACCCCGTCGTGCCCAAAAATATATGTACACAAAAAAAGCAGTGGCACCTCCGGAATAATGGAGTGCTCTCAAATCGGCTGATAGCTCCTATGAATCTGGATCACCTCCCTGTCTACCTGTGGGCATGAACACAGCGTCCAAAGAGAAGGACGTCAGTACGAATATTGTACTGAATTTGTAAGGCATAAGCAATAACAATAAATCAATGAGACAGAGGGATATCAAATGAAGAACAATCTGTAACTGACTGTCAATTTTAATAGAAGTAATGCATGCTGACTTACTTCATAAACATCATCATCATATCATGTATGCATATACATATATGTATAAGTTTCCCGACCATATAAGTACGGTGTAATCATCATTAGCCCGCGTCCAGGCCTCCCGTGTCCGGGGTAACTATCTCATGCCGCCCACTAGTGGTGTCTGCCCATGCCATCTAGACATGGTGTATCCGATGCCCGCCTTAGCGGTGTCTGCCCGGCCATATAGGCGCGGTGTAATATCATCATCATGTACTCATCATAATGCATGCATAGTAACTCAAATACAACTATACTTTATCGGGGTGACATAAGGTCGTGGACCCCCGATTCCATTATGGAGTATTCATAAGTATTCTGCCTCACCTTGAAGGAATTAGCATATAAGGTGAGTGTATACAATAAACAACATCAATGGATCATAGTTAGAATCATTAGCTTTAGGATCTTTAGACTTAACTCATCACCATCTCTATCATGCTCATGACATATCTCGTTTCTATATCTCATGTTAAGCTCCTTACAATCATAGGTTCATAATTGCCGGAATGTAAGAAAGTCATGGGAAAATAGGAAAATTCATGCCATGGGAGTCATGCCTTAGAAGGAAAGGACTAGCCTTACATACCTTTTCATTTAGCTATTGTATCGCTTGATCGTTCTCCTTCAACGCTCACGTTTCTAACTTCAAAAGAGTTCGTATTATCGTTAGCTAATCGATTACATGAACATGCTCAATCAAAGCTAGAGAAAATTGGGCAGCATTTCCTTTGTTGATACAACTTTCCCCATATTACATATCAACTCCCAAATATCTATAATTACCTTCACAACATCATAAGCAACAATCTTCATATACCTACTTTATCCACATTTCACAATTTCACTTCAATTCGTCCATAATCATGGTCATAGTACACTAGTACATTTTATCATATATAATGCTTATCCCATGTCTTTAATGTCATTTATAACTTACTTATAATCACAACATATCAAGAATCATGACTCATTTCAAACTACTACAAAAAATCTCATTACTCTCATCTTTGTAACCCATTTTCTATCTCCTTTCATAATCTAAGTCTTTCAATCTCCCAATACTTTAAACAACATGGAATGATCATAAAACTTACCTTAGATAATGTGGGAATGAGCCTTCAATGGAAATACTTCTCTTGATCCAAAACCCTAGTTCACTTCCAATGGGATTTTGTTTGACTTAGATGAACCCTAATGAGTTTCTTGCACTAGATTCTCTTGGTTTGATGAAGTTGATCACGAATTTCTCTTGGGTTCTTGTAGACGAAGAGCGTGGAAGATTCTAGAGAGTTCTTGAGTTGTGGAGAAGAAATAAGAAGACGGGAAATGAAAATAATGAACTTGGGTCCTTTTATTTAAAACTTTAAAATCTATCCTAACATAATTATACGGACACTTGTACGGTCCGTATAAACTTATACGGTCCGTATAAGTGACCATGAAATCGCTTCAGCAACCACTCCTTTCTGTGACGATTATATGGCACATTATATGGTCCGTATAATTTTATACGGTCCATATAAGTGACCGTATAATCCCATCAGTGATGGACCTTCTCTGTGACGGTTGTACGGACTATTATACGGACCGTATAATTGGTCGCATATCCATCTTTTCTCCGATCTTGTTCTCGTGACTTCGTTTGATCTCCAATCATTATGGAACCTTCTTAACACTTGTTTAACACCTCATTAACAATCCCACGGACGTTATAACTCTTCTCCAATACACCATTAAGTCATCATTAACTTATTACTCAAAAATCTTTTTCGATACATAACGCATGCCTAGCCTTTAATGGAAAACTTCTTTCTCTTACCTCGAATGCCTTTGAAATCTCAATTAGACCTATTAAATGCTATTTCTTACTTATTGAAACATTGTATACTTCGTGCCCTTCGTTAGTCTATTCACTATGTATCAACGAAAAAATTTCCGAGTTGTAACAGGGGCAGTGGTGGAGGCGGCACTAGGGTTTTGCCCTAGCTGCCTCCTTTTTCTTTTCTTTGCAAATGAGACCCCTAGGGTATGTGTATAAACTGAGGGAGGGGGATATACGTATTCCCCCTTTAAAATATTTCATGGACTCGGTCGAGTCCATTATGGACTGAGCTCGATCTCCTTTTTAAAAAAAAATGCATAGGCCTCTTTGATGTGTGTATATATATACACACACACAATGCATATTTTCATATATATATATATATCATGGACTCGGTCGAGTCCATTATGGACTGGGCTCGATCTCCTTTTATATAGAGGGTCAAAGATAAATGGCCCAAACTGAAAAATGCCAATTATTAACCAATTAGGACTCAACTAATTTAAAACACGACTTGTTAAAACCATTTTGTAGATATGGCCCCAATAATTAATCAAATTAATTACCAAGGCAATTTATTAATTAAACAACTATGCAAACACACAAAATTAGAGTTTGAGGGGTAAAATGGTCAATTATTTTTTAATTACTCAAATAACGTTGGACAATAATTATTTTTTAATTTGACTTTTCCTTAATTCAACAATTAAGTAAATAAAAGGCAGCCCGGTGCACTAAGCTCCCGCAATGCACGGGGTCCGGGAAGGGCCGGACCACAAGGGTCTATTGTACGCAGCCTTACCTTGCATTTCTGCAAGAGGCTATTTCCACGGCTCGAACCCGTGACCTCCTGGTCACATGGCAGCAACTTTACTAGTTACGCCAAGGCTCCCCTTCTCAACAATTAAGTAAATAAAATATTCAAATTTGTTTTGCTTTTGGTTAATTCCAATAAAATACTCCATAAATGCCATGAAACATCAATTACTTTTCACATAATTTGTAATGTCCTGAAAATCTCTTTTCTCAATTTAAAGGTGTGAAATATTGTCTTGGAAATTTTACAAAAAATTATTTAGACCATTTAGGGTGCACAACTTATCTTATTTATTATTCGAGGACTCCGAGTACTTAAAATAAATTATGGGAAGTCAAAAATTAGGTGTCAACAGCTCCTATCTATGACAACACAACTGCATTTCATTTTTCCCACAGTTCTTCTAATTCACCTTTATATCTAATCTTCACACACGTTCTATCTATGAAGCCAAATTTTCCTTTTCCTCATAGTGTAACTTCATGGATCTACTCCATAAAATATAGTTTTTTGGTCTTGTAAGTTTTGTAGGAATCAAACCTAAACCAGGAACATCTGAAGCCTGTAAAAACAATGGAAAATTGTGATCAATTGTCACTGTTGTAGTTGATTCTCCCATTTTCTTCTTTTAACCTTCGACTTCTCCTCTAATGGAGTTTTTGTTGTTTGCAGTTATGATCATAGGATAACTGCTCAGACACCATGTGAATTTATCAAAAAAAATCCATGGTCGAAGCTTCAAGCTCGATCATGGAGATCAAAAGCAGAGAGGAAATGAAGAAGAACAAGACATTGCCTTCATTGAATTGAATTGGTTCCAATGTACATAATCAATTGAGATATTTCTAGACTTCACGTGCCAGTTATTCTACAGCTGGCAACTAACCAATCGTTACATGGAAAACTAACTAACTAACTGACAATGACAGCAACAACTAATTCTACAAACTATGACGCACGATACACACTGATATACACAATATACAGTCGTGTATACAATATGTTTTAACACTGGGTAATGGGTTTCACATCCAATACTTCATCTGATGTCATACACAAGGAATTACTAGCTGTCCTCCATGAATTACAACCAACCTATCACCAAGGGCTCTTGAAATGAACATGGATGTCGAAATACTTGTATCCATACATGATAACCACATAATTTATGTCAACATTATTCATGATTGTAGGATTATTCATGATCGTAAGTACCGTCTTCATCTTTTGAGTGAGCTCAAGATCCGGCACATGTATAGGGAGCAGAACCAAGTAAGGGACAAGCTTGCAGTTTTTTATCGCACTATGAAACACTCATCAAATTCGACTTCTTGGCATCACCGACTCCTTTCATGCTTAGTATGCTAGTGTCACGACCCAACCCCGTAGGCCGCGACTAGTTCCCGAGATGGACACTCGTACATACCTACTAACCAAATTTCACTTGCGTTTCCTATTAAGAACTTCGTGCATACAAAACCATAGACATATCATTTAAGTCGTTACTTATATTATAACACATAAATTGATCAAGTTATGGTAGTGTATAGGAAAGCCGGACACAAACCATATAAACGTCACTGATCAAATGCGACCCAAGACCCACATACATGTCTACAGGCCTCTAACAAAGACAACAGAATCATATGACAGGACAGGGCCCCGCCGTACCCCTAAATAGTCATAAACACATAAATATGTACAACGGAAAGATCTGTACCAAAAGTGTGAGCTCTGGATCAAAGGAGCACTCCAAGTAGCAGAATGGGTACCCTAAGCTGGCGGATCACCCCAATAAGCGTCTGTACCTGCGGGCATGAAACGCAGCCCCCGAAGAAAGGGGGTCAGTACGGAATATGTACTGAGTATGTAAGGCATGAAATACAGAAAACAGAATCATAGCCAGAATAACAGTACAGAACTAGGTACACCGTCCAGAATACCGAGATGTTTACCTTTCAGACACAAATAATGTATGATGTCGTATGTAAGAAAAAGTACAGAAAACAAGTGAATCTTCCAGAGTGCCAAAAGTGCTCACTTTCCAGACACGGATCATGCATGACAAAATCATATATCATATATGCATATATCGTGCCCCGGCCCTCCCATGAGGGACGCAGTAATCATATATCATGTAAGCATATATCGTGCCCCGGCCCTCCCGTGAGGGACGCGGTAAATCATATATCATGTATGTCAATATCATGTATCATATGTGCATGTAACGTGCCCCGGCCCTCAGTGAGGGGCGCGGTGAATCATGTATCATGTATGCATGTAACGTGCCCCGGCCCTCTTTTGCGGAACGCGGTGAATAGAGTCATCATATGTCATCCTGGCCACCACCCCGTCATCATATCATCATGTCAACATACCATATATAACGTGTCTTGGTCCGCAAGTGAGAGGGACGCGGTGAACAATGCAGAGGAGTACGCACGAGAACATATCCTGGCCCGGGCTCAGTGAAATCCAAACTAAGGCTTGCACAAACAGAATAATGCGAAACCATATGCACACAAATCCAGACTCGATAGACAAGTATACTTATCGACATCGGAAGGCTCTGAAACAAGTTTCGGATCAATCGGAATTAGTATACGAAAGTTACGAGCTTTTGAAGTACAGAACGTTCTATAAGTGTTTCAGGAGCCATTTTTGGAAAATCGAAGCAATAATCATATCAAGTATCTCTCGGTTATCATATAGATCAAATCAAATATGGCTTTCGGAATCATATGTACATATCAAAATATATCAAGGACTCGATGGAATAGTCGAACGTGCTTAGTGTTTGAAAACCAAAACTTTAGTCATATAAATTATCTTTCGAATATCGCTATGGATCACATCAATGTGCCGACATCATATATCATATATACATATAACAGATTCATGCATGCATACTCATGGAACATCATACAGTGTGTTGCTGCGGAACGTGCAGCCCGATCCATGAATATAATATTTTACTACCGAGGAACGTTCGGCCCGATCCAAGACTATATGCAGAAGTTAAAAACATTAATACATACATAATCATTTTTTAAGAACATGAACTCTTATACTTGGCTCATTATCCAATTATGCAATAGTCTCAACCATGCTAAGTATACTCATATCAATAGGTCAATAAGAATCATAGACGAACTCGGAGGCTTATCAAATAGAGCTTCGAAATCATGGATACGTATCAAAACCATATGAAGTGACTTATGGAGATCAAAAATATTAGCCATCCTAGTGGCTCTAAGAATAGGAATCTTTTGGAACCATACATATACGTCATTTACTTGTTTCATAAAGATCATGCCAGAAGAAAGAAAGGGGAAGCCTTACATACCTTGCCCGCTTCCTACGCTAATCCGAACTTAAGTCTTTGGCTTCGCGAGATCTACAACAATATTAACATCTACCAAACATGAGCCATAACCACTTAAGAGTCAAATTCCCAAACCAACACTCTTTCTACAGAAATTTCGGCAGCATTTCCCCTGTAAATACAACAACCCCGAGAATTCAACTCGGCAAAAAATACAACAACAAATCCGAGAATTTAACTTGGCCAAAATATCAACAACAATACCAACAATTATTCTAACAATATCCACGATCGATCCGAAACTCATACTAACATTAGCAACTTCTTTCTACCAACTTCAACGACATTCCACTTATGTTTAGTTCATATTTGCTCACATACTCAAGTACTAATCCGGAACCATTCAAACAATATTCAAGAACGTTTCAACAATCTGTTCGACATTTCAAACGGCCCGACCAACATACTACCCGAAACCTTCCAAATTCAACAAGAACAATAACAACGCATTTCCTTCTTCCAATTTCATGAACTACACCAACAATTCACACACTAACAACATTATTTTTCATAATTACAAGAAGACTACATTCAAATCACATTAACTTCTAAAAAAACTCTCCAACACTTACAACTTCAACTTGAATCATTAAACCCTCATTATAAATATAGAATCCACAACAACAACAACCAAAACATTAGATAAAATAATTGGATCATTATTCCTACACACACACATATACACGGCCATGACACCACACACATGGCCACCACCTAGCTTCCATATTTTCATGATTTTCATTCATTTCTACATACTACAACATATACAAACCTTCCCTAACACATAAGAGAAGACTAATTCTTACCTTTTTCCCTTGATTTTCTCCTTGTCTTGAATTATGAACTTGCAACAAAGAGTAGTTTTCTTGCTCTAACAATTATACCACGTTGAAGAGGACCTTTGAATTGGTGGAACTACTAGGAGAAATAAATTTTTGGATCAAAGTTGAAAGCTTCAAAATTTTCTTCTTCTTTTCTTCACTTGGCCGAATGACCTTTTCTTTGGTTCTCAAGGTTTCTTTCTTGAAGGTTCTTGGAGGAAAATGACAATTTATGGGGGATTTATCCCTTTTATTCATTTAATTTTTAGCCTTCACATGGGCCTTAGCCCATGTCCCATTGGCCGGCCACCTTGGCCTTTTTTTTCAAGCCCAAAATTTTTTTTTTCCAAGCCCACTTTTATTTCATGACAATTTACAATTTATGAAACTATTTTCCAAATTTTCAATTTTTCCCTTAGCCTTCCTCAATATTTCTGCATCAATATTTTCATGAACAACTTATATATTAAACAAGATAGAATTATAGCCTTGTCCTTAACTTGCCTTGATTATCCCAATTTATCCGAACGTGCAAAATACGGGATATAACAGCTAGTGGATGACATCTCAGGACCCCCTATTAGTATACTAGTAACTCAATCGAGCTCCCTCTTAGGTACATCTTTTTGTGTAGGCAGGACCGACTCAACTCCCAAGCAAGTGAAGCACTTGCTTTAAGCCTACAAAAATTTTAAGCCTCAAAAGTTATTATTATATATAAGTTTTATATTTTATTTAAATATTATTAGTTAATAAATTTCTTTCTCTCTCATCCATTATGTTAGCTTTGAGAGACCTAAATGTCTGTCCCAATGTGTATCTACTTATCGCCTGTGGACAAAACACGTTATCTAATCTTTTCTATAAACATGTTTGCGGAATAAAAACAAACATGAAGGTAAAGGACACAGTATTTTTACGTGGAAACCACTCGGCTCAAAGGTGATAAAAACCACGACCTACAGACCTGTAGGATTTACCTCAAACTCTACTACAACTGAGCCAACTGCAAATTAAGTTACAAACTCTGCAACCTAATTCCTACAACAGCGTTGTAACCCAAACTCTGACTAGCAAGCTATCTTCAAGTAGTAAACTTTTACTTGAAGTTACAATATTCTGTATCTACTTTTATGCTTTTTAATAAGCTGATAAAGATACAACTCAATAGAGAAAACCAAATACAAGATATCTAGACTTGTGAACTAGAGAGCATTATACAGTAAAACAGTTCCTTCAATCCTTCTTCTTGTACTAGGGATGCAACCCCCAATTTTTGAATATGATGTATAAATCCTCTGCTCACTCAATATTCTAAATTCTCTCTTTGTGGGTGCGCGAAACTTATTCTTGGAAAGACTTTGGTATTTATAACATTATGCTCCGTAGGTCGGTTGAACACAAAACCCTTTCCTAGTCGGTCAATGACACACACGTAGGTTTTGTGTTGTACTTGAATTCTTTCCTCGTTGAGTTGGCTTCTTTTCCCTGTAGAAGGATAATAATCACTACAAATATGGCAAGGAATCTTTCAAACTTGATCGCTAAGTTCTTTCCATAATTCTGCAAATCCTAGTTGTTGTAAGACTTGCCCTAAAACATGTTCAGAACCTGTTTCATCCACCTGGTTCGTCTGTCTCTGAATCTCTGCACTGTCTGAGATAGAATATGTTCTTGTACCCATTCCACTAATATCTTTCATTCTTTATTTATCGTTGAACTGCTTCTGATATCTTAGCTTTAACATGGTGACAGACCTGTTTCATATAACTGTAAGCTCAGTGTCTGCAACTGGTCAACTCACATCTGATCACTTTAAGTTATTCCTCATAGAATGTCTTCGTTTCTAGGTCATTTATCCACTACACCTGATGACCTGTGATCATTACTCCTTCTGCATATGTTGACTCTTTGGTATAGAACTTGTTTTGCATATTTGTTCTATTTCTTCAATTCACTGCTTCTTTCGCCGAGTCATCTCTCCTTTTGCTGCCTTGTTCAGTTGTCTTATTCATATATCATTATTTTTGTTTGGATGGGTCATGTTTGTAAATCTGGTTCAATGATAATGCCTTGACATCTTGTTTAGTCACTCATCAACACTTCACAATGTCAACAAGTTCCCCCTTTTTGATGATGACAAACTCCATGTTGAGCATTCTACTTTATAGCCTCCACAATTATCTGATTCAACTAGGTTAATAATTATTATTAACAATTTTACTTCTTTCTTTCTTTTCATTCCTTCCCCCATTTGGCATCATAAAAAAAAGAGACCAGTAATAATGATCTCTTAAATGTTATATAAATTTAAAGGTTGGCAACATTCAAAAGTAAGTCCATTAACTGACAGTAAGCAACAACACAAAGATATTAAACAAATACACAGACTAACAAAAAACAAAAAGAAAAACAGGAGTTGAACATATGACACATGTGATTTCCTATGTAAGATTAAGTAGATGGTGTTGAGGTTGAGTAACTGTCTTTGGTTAGTGCTACAACTAATTTCTGCATAGTTTTTGTATTTTCTTTCCTTTCCTTATCCAGTGCAATCTGACGACTCAAAAGTTGGACATTTAGTGCTTCATTCTCTTGTTCATACTTAGCTTGTAGCATCCCCAGTTCATAGAGCTGTTTTTCTATTAAGACAATAATTTCTGCCTCCTTGTCTGGAAGATGATTCCTTAACATTTGCAGCTCTTCATCTGCATTTTTTTACTGGAACAGGTTGATCAATTTGTTTCACAGTTCCAATGACATCTTTTGTTGTCTAATATTGTCATACCTTGACAGGTACTACAAAGGGGTCAAAGATGTCACCCAACAAAACCCATATGCTAGTCTATGTTGTTGTTTTGCCTGGAGAGATATCATGTGCATGTGTTGAATCATGAGATTGGCCAGGTTTATCTGGACCCTGGTGTCAAGAAGCTCCATAAGTATCATATTAAAGAAACTTGCCTCAGCCCTTCTGTCACGACCCAGCTCCGGGGGCCGCGACTGGTGCCCTATTTGGCCACCCCAAACAAACTCACATGCTAACTCGTCATATTCTAATTTAACTCAGATCTCGTGTCGATTACTTTAAAGAGATTTGAAGTCAAATATTATCTTAAGCGGTCGCGCGTGCAAAGATATCATATCAAAGCCAAAAGAGGCGGTGGAATACACATCGCCGAACATATGCATATATACAAACATATGGGCCACCATGGCCGCCATAACATGTAGGACCGCATTAAGACACAAATCATAAACAGAACAAACACACGTAGGACCCTCGACCCACATATATGACTACAGGCCTCTACAAACCAAAACGGAAACATATGGCGGGACAGGGCCCCACCGTACCCCAAATAGTCCAAATATATACAGAAACAGATACATGACAAAAGATATGTACCAAGATGTAGGCTCCGGATCAAGAGGAGCGCTCTGTAATAGCAGAAGGTATGGCCTACACTGGCAGGTCACGAACCTCGGCACCAGCGGGCATGAAACGCAGCCCCCGAAGAAAGGGGGTCAGTACGAAAGATGTACTGAGTATGTAAAGCATAGAGTACAGAAATCCAAACCATAACTGTAGTAAAGGTACAAAAAGAGAATACCGAATCAGTATATCAAACCGGTACGGAAATCATATGTACATAATGCAAATAAAAGAAATCATGCATAAGGCTCAGGAACGTGGTCGCCACTCCGACGCTGGCGCCACAACACAGCATACTCCGGAAAGTTTCAAATCTCCGTACAACCCCGAACATAACATATCATCACACATATCACATCATCAAAGCATATCATAAGCCATATCACATCATAACTCCATAAACGATACCCGGCCCTATGGCGAGGTCTCGGGAACCGTAACACATCATACTGCCGAATATGTCATAATGCGCACGATCACAAAACCGGTCCGGGAACCGGCGAACGATATCATAGTAATAGGCACGAGTAGAGTAGTGCGGAAAATAATGCAATTTACATATCAAACCATTTATGAAATTGGATATAATCATATGACAACCCGTTAGGCAAACTAGTCCAGACAACTGACCAATACGGAGTTTATCTCACAAAAGTACTTCTGAAATCGTATTCATAGTTCAAAATGTAAATTAGAATATCATGGAGTAATCAAAACATTATTCTTTAATAGCTAGAGTCATAAGTAAAAGTCTCCTTCCGATATCGTACAAAGTTAAGTCAATTAGGGCAACGAAGGAGACTCGGGGCTAGTGGGCCCACCTCGATTCAAGTCAAGGCGGCGTACGAATTTTAAAGACATTTGACCCTATGGAATCATCCATGAAAGCTTAGGGGTAATTCGATCATGTTTACGAACGTTACGAAAGTTTGAACATTTCTTTTCAACAAAGCATAAGTTTCTAATTCAATTTCGCTGAATGGAATAGTACTAAAAGTAAACTCGAATTTCTATGAATAGAATAATCCCCGAGGCTCAAACTCAAACCTAGTACATCTAGGACATGCCAAGAGAAGAAAAGGGATGGCTTTACATACCTTTTCCGCCTCCTATACGTCTTCAAAATCACGTCTCAAGTTCGCCAAAATATACAATTTGGTCACATTTACCAATTGTGAGTTATAGCTTCTAAGAATTCAACTTAAATTCATATTTGTCTACCGAAATTTCGGCAGCACCTCCCCTATAAATTCAACATCCCCGAGAATTTGCTCGGCCAAAAATATCAACAACAACAACACCAAAATACCAAGAGCATCAATAATCATCACAGAATATATTATAACACAACTATTCTTCCTTTCTACATAGTTCAACAACTTCTATCCCAACTTCACAATTTCGAGCTAATATCAACATTTCCATATTCATTTACTAATTCAAGATCATTCAAACATAATTCAATAACATTTCAAGCAATGCTCACGGATTCAAGCATTCCCGCCAATTCCATATTCTATCCAAAACCTCCACAATTGTAACAAAACTACCAAATCACATTGTCCTCTTCCAAAATTAATAATAATAATAATAATAATAATAATAATTCACATTCTAACATCTTACTTTTGTAATTACATATAACTATATAAAAATCACATTAAAATGACATAATCTTCTACAATCAATTTCCATGCCAATTTAACTCATTTAACCTTCATTTACATCATAAGGGTCACAACTAACATATTAAACAAAATTAATTCATTTTCGTTCCCCCACTATATACCACACGGCCAACACCTTTTTTTTTCTTCACTTCAACCAATTTCATTCAACTTTCATCTTCAATACAAAACCTACAACAACTACAACTAGGATACGACAAAAATTTAATTCATCTTTACCTACCCAACACACACATATACGGCCACATACATACACACACACCCACCAAGCAAACTTCCATTTTTCCATAAATTCTACCCATTTCTACATACTACAACATAAGTAAGCCTTCATAACATAACTTAAAGGGATCAATTCTTACCTTTTCTTCAAACTTCAACTTGCCGCAAACGTTGTTCTCTCGCTAAACCAAGTATATCACGTCGGAGAGCATCTTGAACTTATTAAGAATTCAAGAAGAAGAAAACTTTAGGATCAAATCTAAAGGAACTAGAAATTTTTTTATTATTATTGGTAAGGGGTTCAGCAGAATGGCCATGGAACTCTTCAACTTTTTCTTTTGTGTTTCTTGAATCTTCTACTAGAAGATGACTAAGGACCCCTTTATTTTAATTGTCACATGCTAATCACATGACCATTCTTGTGGGCTTGGGGCCAAGCCCATGGCCGGCCACCCCACATACAATTGGGCCTCATTTTTCTTTTATATTTTGAGCCCAATTAACTTATGGATCTTATTTTTGTAATTCCCAAACTAATTTTTCAAAATTCCAATTTTTGCCCCTAGCCTTCCTCAACACTTCCTCACTAATATTTTTCTTTCATGAACAACTCATATGTTGAATAAAATTAATTATGACCTAATTTCTTACAAGTCAACATTATTTCAAATTTTTCAAGCACGCAAAAACACGGGATATAACATTCTCCCCCCCTTTAGAACATTCGCCCTCGAATGTTAAATCAGTCTTACAGGATCTTATGAACATGGCGGGGGAGTCTCTATTTATAAATAACACACATAAGTTATTTGTCAATCACAATAACAAACTCAAAAGTTTAGATTACCTGTGGGCATAGGAAACAAGTGGGGATACTTCTTCTTCATCTCATCCTCCGCCTCCCAGGTCATTTCTTCCCGGTTGTTGTTCCGCCACAGGACTTTAACAGAAGTCACTTCTTTGGTGCGCAGTCTCCTCACCTGACGATCCAGAACAGCTACAGGTTGCTCTTCATAAGACAAGTCCTCCGTTACCTGAATATCATTTACTGGAAATATTCTGTCAGGATTACCAATACATTTTCGGAGCATGGATACATGGAATACCGGGTGTACAGCCTCTAGATCTGATGGTAAGTCCAGCTCATAAGCGACATTCCCAATCTTCCGGATAATCTGGTAAGGCCCAATGTATCGCGGACTGAGCTTTCCCTTTCTGCCGAATCTCATCACGCCCTTCATGTGCGACACCTTTAGAAATACCCAGTCGCCAATCTGAAACTCTAACGGTCGACGTCGTTTATTAGCATAAGATTTTTGTCGACTCTGGGCCGCTAATAGTCGCTCTCGAATCAGTTTCACTTTATCGACTGCCTGCTGGACCAATTAATTTAGTTTCACCCACGTCGAACCAACCGATCGGAGATCTGCATTTCCTACCATATAGGGCTTCGTACGGCGCCATCTGTATGCTGGAATGATAACTATTATTATAAGCAAATTCAACAAGCGGCAAATGATCGTCCCAGCTGCCTCTGAAATCAATAACACAGGCCCGCAACATATCTTCCAATGTCTGAATGGTGCGCTCGGCCTGCCCATCGGACTGAGGATGAAATGTTGTACTAAGACTCACCTGAGTCCCCAATCCCTCCTGGAATGATCTCCAGAAATTCGTTGTGAACTGGGCTCCTCTGTCAGTGATAATAGATACAGGAACCCCGTGAAGTCTTACTATTTCTTGAAGATACAATCTGGCATAGTCCTCAGCCGAATAAGTAGTCCTGACCGGAAGGAAATGGGCTGATTCCGTCAATCTGCCAACAATAACCCAAATAGAATCATACCTGCGTGGAGTGCGCGGCAAACCCACAATGAAATCCATGTTAATCATTTCCCATTTCCAAGATGGAATTTCCATTTCCTGTAATAACCCACCGGGCTTCTGATGCTCGATCTTGATTTGCTGACAATTTGGGCGCTGGCCAACGAACTCTGCGACATCTCTTTTCATACTGTCCCACCAGTATAAACATTTGAGATCATGATACATCTTTGTGGAACCAGGATGAACAGAATACCGAGCATTATGTACTTCACCCATAATTTGTCGTCGCAACCCCGCAACATCAGGCACGCATAATCTGCCTCCATATAATAACACTCCTCAGACGAAATTTCGAACTGAGTCTTTTCTTTACTAAGAGCCACATCTCTGTACTGTACCAAAACAGGATCTTCGAACTGACACTGCTTTACCTCTTCTATAATGGACGATTCGGCAACTTCTCGAACAGAAACCCCAGTATCTCCAGAATCTACCAAACGGACTCCGAGGCTGGCTAACTGATGAATTTCACGAACCAATTCTTTCTTATCAGGTTGTACATCAGTCAAACTGCCCATGGACTTGCGGCTAAGTGCATCAGCTACCACATTGGCCTTCCCAGGATGATACAAAATATCGACGACATAATCTTTCAATAATTCAAGCCATCTTCTCTGCCGCAAATTCAGTTCTTTCTGTTTAAAGATATACTGGAGACTCTTATGGTCTGTATAAATATCAACGTGGACCCCATATAAGTAGTGCTGCCAAATCTTCAAAGCATGAATCACCGCGGCCAATTCTAAATCATGAGTGGGATAATTTCTTTCGTGCGGTCTGAGCTGCCGGGAAGCATAGGCCATGACTCGACCGTGCTGCATCAACACACAACCTATCCCAATACCGGAGGCATCACAATAAACGACATACCCGTCGGGCCCTTCTGGAAGAGCTAAAACTGGAGTTGTAATCAATTTTTCCTTCAGCATCTGGAAGCTGCGCTCACAGGCGTCGGTCCACTGAAATTTTGCTGCTTTCTGAGTGAGCTTCGTTAATAGTGCCGCAATAGAAGCAAAATTTTCCACAAACCTTCTGTAATAACCGGCCAACCCCAGAAAACTACGTACCTCTGTCGGTGTAGTAGGCCTGGGGCAATTCTGTACAGCTTCAATCTTCTGTGTATCGACTCGAATGCCATCTGCTCCGGTAATATGCCCCAAGAAAGCCACAGAGGTTAACCAGAATTCACATTTGGAAAATTTAGCATATAATTTCTATTGCCGCAGTGTGCCAAGTACTGTCCTCAAATGATCTGAATGCTCCTCTGCTGATCGTGAATAAACCAAGATATCATCAATAAACACAATCACGAACATATCAAGAAACGGTCGGAATACCCGATTCATCAAATCCATGAATACCGCTGGAGCATTAGTCAGCCCAAAAGACATCACTCTGAATTCATAATGCCCGTACCGGGTCCTGAAAGCAGTCTTCGGAATATCATTCTCTCGTACCCGTACCTGGTGGTAGCCTGAACGCAAATCTATCTTCGAGAAATATTTGGCACCCTGCAACTGATCAAATAAATCATCAATCCGGGGGAGGGGATATTTATTCTTTATAGTCACCTTATTCAGCTGTCGATAATCAATACACATTCGCAGTGACCCATCTTTCTTTCTAACAAATAATACCGGCGCTCCCCAGGGCGATGTACTGGGTCTGATGAAGCCTTTATCCAATAGATCTTTCAGCTGCTCCTTTAATTCCTTCAATTCTGCAGGTGTCATTCTGTACGGAGGAATAGATATGGGTTGCGTATCTGGCAACAAATCTATAGTGAAGTCTATCTCCCGCTCAGGCGGGAGGCCTTGAAGCTCATCTGGGAATACATCTGAGAATTCATTAACAACCGGAACTGACTGAAGAGTAGGTGTATCGGCCTTAGTATCGTGCACCCGGACCAAATGATAGATATAACCTTTCTGAATCATTTTCTTAGCCTTGAGGTATGAAATAAACTTACCCCTCGGCGACGCTGTACTCCCTGACCACTCTATGACTGGTTCCCCTGGAAACTGGAAGCGAACTACCTTTTTCTAGCAGTCAACATTAGCATAACAGGAAGCTAACCAGTCCATACTCATAATAACATCAAATTCCAGCATATCTAACTCTACCAAATCAGCTTTAGTGCAACGATCATATATAATCACAGAACAATCTTTATATACCTGCCTCGCTACAATATAATCCCCAACCGGTGTAGCTACTTCGAATGGCTCTATAGGTTCGGGTATTATTCTAATTTTTCCAGCAACAAGAGGGGAGATATACGACAAAGTAGAACCAGTATCAATCAATGCATATAACGATCGGGAGAAAACCAGTAATGTACCTGTAACAACATTTGGCGAAGCCTCCTGATCCTGGCGGCTAGCCAATGCATATATGCGGTTCGAAGGACCGCTAGAATCTGAAACACCGCCACGGCCTCGACCGCGGCCCGCCGGTGCCGGCAAACCCCGCCCTGCAGGGCGCATAGCTGAGGGAGTAGAAGATGAACCAGCGGCTGATCCCGTCGGCTGAACCGTACTACCACAACCACTCGCCATCGGACAATCTCGCATAACATGGCTCTGACGGCCGCAGGAACAACAAGCTCTTGTGGCTCGGTAGCACTCCCCTGGGTGCGATCTCCCACAATAAGAACAACGGGGCCTGGGTAGTCTGGACTGGCTGGAACCCCTGGTCGTCTGCGAACCTGATGCTCTGGAACTCTGGCCGGCCCCAGATGGTCCTGCACTATCAAATCGTCTACCGGCGGACTGTGTACCCCGGCCTGACGGAGAAGGATATCTGCCTGACTGCTGTGACTGAGGCTGTCCGCCTCGGAAATCTCCAGAATACCCTGCTGATCTAGCCCGCTTGGGCGGCCTCCTATCCCGATCTCTGCCCGACCGGTCCTCCCTGTGCCGGTCCTCCATACCCTGGGCATAAGCCTGTAATCGGGTGATGTCCATATCAGTCTGTGATGCCATCGCCATACAGCTGTCAACTAAGTAACGGTCCAGCCCTATCACGTACCGGTGTATCCGGTCAGCCATATCCGCTACTATAGCAGGTGCATATCGAGCCAAGGAATCAAACTCCAAATTATACTCACGAACACTCCGACCTCTCTGCCGCAGCTGCAAAAATCTGTCAACCCTCGCCCTCCGCAACTCCGGAGGCAAAAAGTGGCGGAGAAAAGCGGCCACAAACTCGTCCCATGTAGCTAGGGGAGCACCCTCACCTCTGGACAGCTGCCATGACTCATACCAATTAGCCACAACATCTCGTAATCTGTGCGAGGCTAACTCAACGGACTCGGTCTCTGAAGCCCTGACCAGTCCCAATGAGCGCCTCATCCCCCGAATGAAGTCGTGGGGGTCCTCCTCGGGCTTAGACCCGAAAAACTCTGGGGGACTACATGTCAGAAAATCACGAACCCTCAGGCTATCATGCCTGTCATCATCATCATCACCTCTCAGCCCACGTCTGCGAGCCTGTCCCGCTACCAAAGTCATCAGTAACTGTACGCCTCCCTCAACGTCCTATCCTCCGCCCGGGGCTGAGGAGCTGGAGGCTCGGGCGCTGGAGCGTCTGGAGCTAATGATGGACCTGCTCCAGGCTCCTCCGGTGGTGTAGCAGAACCCTCCGACTGGGGCACAACATCGGGAAAATCCTGAGCACGAGCCCGGTAACTCTCTGCACCTGACTAGTCTCTCCCACCACCGCCTTGCCCTTCTGGGCAGCCGTTGCCTTCTTCGAAGGCATCACTGAAAAACACAACAATCGATCAGAAAAGAGTCATCCTAATAGCACAGCTCTATCGCACGATCTAAGATTCAAAGAAAGGTAACACCCTAAATGTCCTGTAGCCTCCTGTTTATAGATGTGGTGCACGACACACCGATAAACAAGACTCTACGAGACACGACTTGTAGACATTCCGAGGACAAACCGCTCTGATACCACTTTTGTCACAACCCAGCTCCGGGGGCCGCGACTGGTGCCCTATTTGGGCACCCCAAACAAACTCACATGCTAACTCGTCATATTCTAATTTAACTCAGATCTCGTGTCGATTATTTTAAACAGATTTGAAGTCAAATATTATCTTAAGCGGTCGCGCGTGCAAAGATATCATATCAAAGCCAAAAGAGGCGGCGGAATACACATCGCCGAACATATGCATATATACAAACATATGGGCCACCATGGCCGCCATAACAGGTAGGACCGCATTAAGACACAAATCATAAACAGAACAAACACACGTAGGACCCTCGACCCACATATATGACTACAGGCCTCTACAAACCAAAACGGAGACATATGGCGGGACAGGGCCCCGCCGTACCCCAAATAGTCCAAATATATACAGAAACAGATACATGACAAAAGATATGTACCAAGATGTAGGCTCCGGATCAAGAGGAGCGCTCTGTAATAGCAGAAGGTATGGCCTACACTGGCGGGTCACGAACCTCAGCACCTGCGGGCATGAAACGCAGCCCCCGAAGAAAGGGGGTCAGTACGAAAGATGTACTGAGTATCTAAAGCATAGAGTACAGAAATCCAAACCATAACTGTAGTAAAGGTACAGAAAGAGAATACTGAATCAGTATATCAAACCGGTACGGAAATCATATGTACATAATGCAAATAAAAGAAATCATGCATAAGGCTCAGGAACTTGGTCGCCACTCCGACGCTGGCGCCACAACACAGCATACTCCGGAAAGTTTCAAATCTCCGTACAACCCCGAACATAACATATCATCACACATATCACATCATCAAAGCATATCATAAGCCATATCACATCATAACTCCATAAACGATACCCGGCCCTATGGCGAGGTCTCGGGAACCGTAACACATCATACTGCCGAATATGACATAATGCGCACGATCACAAAACCGGCCCGGGAACCGGCGAACGATATCATAGTAATAGGCACGAGTAGAGTAGTGCGGAAAATAATGCAATTTACATATCAAACCATTTATGAAATTGGATATAATCATATGACAACCCGTTAGGCAAACTAGTCCAGACAACTGACCAATACGGAGTTTATCTCACAAAAGTACTTCTGAAATCGTATTCATAGTTCAAAATGTAAATTAGAATATCATGGAGTAATCAAAACATTATTCTTTAATAGCTAGAGTCATAAGTAAAAGTCTCCTTCCGATATCGTACAAAGTTAAGTCAATTAGGGCAACGAAGGAGACTCGGGGCTAGTGGGCCCACCTCGGTTCAAGTCGAGGCGGCGTACGAATTTTAAAGACATTTGACCCTATGGAATCATCCATGAAAGCTTAGGGGTAATTCGATCATGTTTACGAACGTTACGAAAGTTTGAACATTTCTTTTCAACAAAGCATAAGTTTCTAATTCAATTTCGCTGAATGGAATAGTACTAAAAGTAAACTCGAATTTCTATGAATAGAATAATCCCCGAGGCTCAAACTCAAACCTAGTACATCTAGGACATGCCAAGAGAAGAAAATGGATGGCTTTACATACCTTTTCCGCCTCCTATACGTCTCCAAAATCACGTCTCAAGTTCGCCAAAATCTACAATTTGGTCACATTTACCAATTGTGAGTTATAGCTTCTAAGAATTCAACTTAAATTCATATTTGTCTACCGAAATTTCGGCAGCACCTCCCCTATAAATTCAACATCCCCGAGAATTTGCTCGGCCAAAAATATCAACAACAACAACACCAAAATACCAAGAGCATCAATAATCATCACAGAATATATTATAACACAACTATTCTTCCTTTCTACATAGTTCAACAACTTCCATCCCAACTTCACAATTTCGAGCTAATATCAACATTTCCATATTCATTTACTAATTCAAGATCATTCAAACATAATTCAATAACATTTCAAGCAATGCTCATGGATTCAAGCATTCCCGCCAATTCCATATTCTATCCAAAACCTCCACAATTGTAACAAAACTACCAAATCACATTGTCCTCTTCCAAAATTAATAATAATAACAATAATTCACATTCTAACATCTTACTTTCGTAATTACATATAACTATATAAAAATCACATTAAAATGACATAATCTTCTACAATCAATTTCCATGCCAATTTAACTCATTTAACCTTCATTTACATCATAAGGGTCACAACTAACATATTAAACAAAATTAATTCATTTTTATTCCCCCCCCCCCCCTATATACCACACGGCCAACACCTTTTTTTTTTCTTCACTTCAACCAATTTCATTCAACTTTCATCTCCAATACAAAACCCCCAACAACTACAACTAGGATACGACAAAAATTTAATTCATCTTTACCTACCCAACACACACATATACGGCCACATACATACACCCACCAAGCAAACTTCCATTTTTCCATAAATTCTACCCATTTCTACATACTACAACATAAGTAAGCCTTCATAACATAACTTAAAGGGATCAATTCTTACCCTTTCTTCAAACTTCAACTTGCCGCAAACGTTGTTCTCTCGCTAAACCAAGTATATCACGTCGGAGAGCGTCTTGAACTTACTAAGAATTCAAGAAGAAGAAAACTTTAGGATCAAAGCTAAAGAAACTAGAATTTTTTATTTTTTTTTATTGGAAAGGGGTTCGGCCGAATGGCCATGGAACTCTTCAACTTTTTCTTTTGTGTTTCTTGAATCTTCTACTAGAAGATGACTAAGGACCCCTTTATTTTAATTGTCACATGCTAATCACATGACCATTCTTGTGGGCTTGGGGCCAAGCCCATGGCCGGCCACCCCACATACAATTGGGCCTCATTTTTCTTTTATATTTTGAGCCCAATTAACTTATCGATCTTATTTTTGTAATTCCCGAACTAATTTTCCAAAATTCCAATTTTTGCCCCTAGCCTTCCTCAACACTATGAACAACTTATATGTTGAATAAAATTAATTATGACCTCATTTCTTACAAGTCAACATTATTTCAAATTTTCCAAGCACGCAAAAACACGGGATATAACACCTTCCTTCATTTCTTGGTACTATCATGGGATGCACAAGTTCAAACTACAGTTGATAGAGCTTGGGCATCTCATTCTTTTGTACTTTTTTGTCACAACCCAACCGGAGGGCCATAACGGGCACCCGGAGCTAACCTGCCAAGCATCACAGGATATACATGCATCATATAATCATACCTGAGTGGGTCATAATGCTAACTGATAGATATCATAAACTTTAAAGGAAACAAGCCCAAGAGATATATGCACTATATATACGTCATCAAATTATGCCCATGAATACAAGCCGATAAGGCTGTCAAACTGATGTAACAAATATGGACCGAGAAAGTCATAGAACATCTAACTGTGTATATCTGTCTATGAGCCTCTACTGGAGTGCATAACTTAATAAGGACGGGACAGGACCCTGCCATGCCTATATGAACACAAAAGAATCATACCAAGCTGAACTGCAACTCCGGAACAAGTAAAGTGCTCATGTACAATCGCTGAGAAAGCAACCCAAGGGTCTAATCCGTCTCCCCGTCTACCTGCGGGCATGAACGCAGCGTCCACAAACAAAAGGATATCAGTACGAATAATGTACCGAGTATGTAAAGCATGGAAAACAACATAACTTAAGGCGGATGACATGCATGCTTTCCTTTTTAAAAAAATATTTTCATATATATATATAATACCGTACCCGTCCATAATAGGCTCGGTGCCATCCATACCTAGCCAATATAGGCTCAGTGTTATCCGTACTCGGCCATAATAGGCTCGGTGTTATCCGTACCCAATTGCAGTGGTGTGCACAATAGGTGACATACCCGGCCGACTATAGCGCGGCTCGGTGTCAGAAAACAACTATATATATATATATATATATATATATATATATATATATATATATATATATATATATATATATATATAGCATGCATGAGAGCTCAAAGAAACATTATGATTTTATTAGAGTGACGTAAGGTCGGTATACCTCCGATTACCATTATGGAACTATCATTATCTACATAACTCACCTTCAAGGAACAATAACCATAAGATGATATCAACAATAGTAAACAAGGCCAATAATCATAGGAAAAAATCATTAACATCATAAGACAAAAATCCATAATATCATGACAAAATCAAGAACCTTATCTTTCAATATTTCTAGGAATGAAGTCATTATAAAGGACATTCGTATATGTTCGTATCACTAAGATCATGCCATAATAAGGAAAGGGACAGCCTTACATACCTCGTCCTCTACTTAACCACTCAATGTCTATCCACCCGAGCTTGCAAATCTACATTCAAGATGGTTACACTAAGGTTACGTCTTCGAAACGCTTATAAGGTCGAATTAAACTAATAGGTGAGCTAACGAAATTTGGGCGGCATTTCCGTTGTATCACCTACTTCCACCAAACTCCAAAACAACTCCCAAACATCAATAACAACATCAACAATATCATAGCCAAAAGATTACATTCAAATTACACTCAAATGAATCCAAAACTTTTTTTCAAAATCAATCCATAGCCATCAACTTAATACCTTATGACTTCTCTTCACTTTAAGACTTGTTAAACCTTCAAGTCAACTTAACATAAGAAATAAGATGAAGAACATACCTTATAGCTTGAAGAACTTTACCTCACACAACTTACTCCAAAGATTATTCACCACCACTCCAACTAGAAGTAAGAACACACATTTCTATGAATTAATTGAGGATTTTAGAGCTTGATCTTCACTTGAAATGATTTGGGATGTTTATGGATGATGGAGAGAGCTTAGAGGGTCATTACAGTTATGTTTTGGTGAACAAATAAGCCCCAAGTCGTGGGAAATCTATTTATAGGACAAGAAAAAATTTCCACCGACTTAAAGTACGGCTTCCATGTACGGGCCCGTACATTTTTGTACGTCCCATACTTTTAGCCCGTACTTGGAAGGTCAATTTTCCAACTTTTTGGAAAATTACGGAAAACGAGGTACGGGACGTACAAATTTTGTACAAGCCATACTTTATCCCGTGCTTCTTAGATTTGTGATCTATCAATTGCAATTGAAAGAAGACTAGCTGAACTTGAATTTACATAGGTTATGCATTCCATAACTCCTCATATGCTAGGAGATATACCTCCCTCAAGTTGAACCAAAAATTCCTATCCAAAATTCTGCCAAGTTTTCCCAAAATTTCGACAAACTTAATTCCTTCGATTCACTTGATCCCGAAACCTTTAGACACTTGCTTAGAACTTGTTAAAAGTCTTCCTTAACCTTATAATTTAAGGTTTCATGACCTCTCCGGGCTTACATTAGTTTACTTACGACACAAACGACATGAAAATTTTCGAGGTGTAACATCCTCCCCCTCCCCCCCCCCCCCCCCCCCGGAACATTCATCCTCGAATGTTAAACTTTTAGGGGTCTTACAAAAATTTCGGCAGAGTCTCCCCTGTAACTGCGTACCACTATCCTGTGACACAACAACCCAAAATATGCAACGCCACACAAGGGGCTATCCTGAGTTCTCTCTCACTCCATGTATGATTCCTGGAAACTGCCGAGGGAGCTGCTCTAGCAACCTTTATGAAGAGAGGTAATAGTCCTGCGTGGTCTATACACAGTTATATCTTCTTTTATTCTTTCTTTCGGAAGCATATATAGTCTCTTTAATCAGTCATAAAATTAAATTTTATTAAAAGCTCCTCACTTTCCATGTCTACATTACAGAGAGTATTTTGTTCCTGGCTTGCAAATTGCGAGCACTCATAACGAATGAATGGGGTCCCATGTTTCTCACAACATCTAGTCCTCTCAACATGGTTATAGTAGCTGTGATGAGTTTATTCATCCTCCGAAAAGAAATAAACTTGGATATGTAATTCTTGTATATAGTCCTAAAACTCTTATAAGATAGTTAACCACCAAGACTAATTGATGTAACACTTTTTGCATGCTATTAGATGCAGCTGTGATAATTTTAGGGCTTTGTACGAGGGAAAATGAGAATGACTGCGAGGAGGATTACCAAACGACCAACCACAAAAGCATTATTAATTGCCATGGGATGCAAGTGGATGATACACAAGAATGCACATGTGACACACGAGATGCGCGTACGACGCACACATAAGCTGATTTTATAGTATATACTCGAGATTTTTTATTAAGGTTTCGCTTTAAACCACCAATTTCATTGAGCCACCCTTGAATATAGGGCCCCCTATTCCTTCTGCCTTTTGTAATGACTCGCTATTAAGTCACCCTTTATCACTACTACTTTTGGTAACAAGTGTAATGATGTTGGTTCCTTCAAACACTCGGATTCTTATACGGCTAATATGTTTACTTAATATGATATAATCTCCTGTTGTACCGTAAAAAAAAAATTACTAGAACAAGACAAAAGAAAAAGTAAGATCTTAGCACAACTCAAAATCTTTTAAGCCGTGATGGAATCTACACTCAAATTGGTAGGCAAATCATTCTCATATTTTAATCTTCCAGTATTAATATGCATAAAGTAAGCATAATTAGTTATAAATTGTAAAGGTGTCTCAAAATTACACAAGTGCGGAACATACAAATCAAAAGCACTTAACTGAAAGAATAATACAAGAGTTTTGACATCACACTGTCTAGAAATAGAAAGATAGCTGAAGAAAGAAATAGAGTTAGAGTCTCGTGTTGTGGATCGGCCAACAGCTCATCCCGAACTCCAAATGACAGAACTCTCGACATCTCATTGAACTCAGCTAGTACCCACATAACGTCCTACATATAAAAGTACAACAAGTGTAATATGAGTACGGAAAGCACGTGTACTCAGTAAGAATCATGACTGTCTCTGTGAAGTAGTGGCAAGGACTGGTCTTGAAATCACTTGTTTAAACAAATATAATTCTCAACAGTTAAATAATCAACAAAGAGGGAAAATAACTCTACAAATTTAACCAACTAAAGCAGATAAGCTAGGTTCTTCCCAAGAATTCAAAGATAAATTAAGACCACATCAAATAAATTCAGATAACATGAGATGCAATGCAATGATCATATGCAATCAATGTACACATGCTTCTTTTACTGGGAAGACGTGACTTATGGGGTACTCGCAAGGTACATATACCTACACGGAACCACATCCAACTGACCACTTCGGACAACTAATCAATATAGGCCATACTACCATCACTCCACTCGAAACTAGGTTCAGCTAGATCATATCGGATAACTAGCCAATATATGCTATAGTATCATCACTCCAACCGAAACCAGATCCAACCAGATCACATCAGGCCAAACTCATGCAAGTGATCACAATGAATATGTGTAAATGATCATATAAGAGCATAAATACAAATCAATCATATCAACTGGCCCGTCAAACCATAATATTGCGACTCATCACAGAATGTAAGTCCGAATATTTATATAAAAATATGTAAATGATTTTTTGGAACAAGTTTAATGGGTAAAGCAAGGGCGGAGCCAGAAATAGTCAAGGGGGTTTGCTGCAAAAATTACACTGTTTATATATGGTAAAATTATTGTTTATATATATTTTGTATATATTAAATTCTTTTGACTTTTTCGTGTATTTATTTTTATATATTTTAAAATTTCTTGATGAAAATTCTAATTTCGTCGATAGATAAAGCATATACTCCATTTTCCGATTAAATTCCATGTGTCTCAAGCATATGGTCCCTCCAAATATAACATGCAAACTTAACAACAGAGGGAAAAGAAAAAAGGAAAATTTCAACATCATTTCAGGTCTGCAGGATCTTCTGTTTCTTTTACATTCTTCAAAGTAACCTTTTGTTACTCCAGATTTTGACAACGCAATCTTTCGTGACCTTTCTATTATATACTAGCCGGCCTATGCCCCTGCGCACGAGCCCAACGATTTAGATTATAGTGTATTTATGTGTATGTAGTTATTTTTGAATAGTGATAATATATATATATATATATATATATATATTATGTTCAAAACACGATTAATATAACATTGTAGTTTATGTTCCGTATCTAAAAATTTATTATATTAATGTTTGCTATGAACACAAAATTGGCAAATTTATTAATATTTTTTAAAAGAGAAGACTTGTTTAAAAGGAAACTATTTTCTTCTCTTTGAGATAAAACAATAGCAATATTTAAGCATCAGTTGATACTTTCAATTTAAATTCGATTAATTTAAATGTGTAAAATACTTATTATTTTTTATCAAATTTTGATTTGGACAATTCTAATTCAAATTATTAAATTAATTTTACATGTTTAAAAAGAAACAAAGTAGAAATTGATTTTTTATTTAAACGAAGAAATACTATTTTTTAATTTTTAGTAAATATTCTCGGTTTAGCTCATTTTACTTGTCATGTTGTCTTTTGCATGATTTTTTAAAGAAAACGTCGATTAGAATTATAATTTGACTAATTTACCTTATTCATTATTTGATCTGCATTTGATATATATATATATATATATATATATATATATATATATTTTACGATATTAATTTATTTTCACATTTATTAGAGTAAGAATAAAAATAAAAAAGTAATTAAATTCTATCTTATTTTAAAATATAAATATTTTAAGTATATTTATTTTAGTAAACATAAAAAATAAATGACATGGCGGAATAACAAATACAACAGTTTAATATCTAGATTAGATCTCAGGCTAATATAAAAAATAAAAAAAATTGTATGGTTTGACTACTTAACCTTTTGAAGAAAAGCAATTCCATGGATTGACACGCCCGTGGTAATGAATTCATCATTATTGACTTAATGAGATACATTGAAAATTATATGAATATTGTTTGATTTTTTAATAGGGGGTGCACTTTTGTTTTTGACATTATTAATTTGCACTATTTTTATGCATATATATATATATATATATATATATATATATATATATATATATATATATATATATATATATATATATATAACATTGTAGTTTGTACTCCGTATCTAAAACTTTATTATATTAGTGTTTACTACGAATACAAAGTCTGCACTTTTTTTTTTACATTATTTTTTTTTAATATGGGGTTCTTTTTTTTTTTTTTATATTACTTGATTTTGTTAATATGGGGTCCACATTTTTTTACCGTGAGTTTGGAGATGGTGGGATCCACCTTTTTTTTGTTATATTGCTTGATGTCGTTTAGTATGGGGTCCACCCTTTATGGGGTGCACTTTTTTTTTTTTTTGACATTATTAGTTTGTACTATTTTTATGCATATAATATATATACATATACTATGTTCAAAACACGATTAATATAACATTGTAGTTTGTGCTCCGTATCTAAAACTTTATTATATTAGTGTTTGCTACGAATATAAAGTCTGCACTTTTTTTTTAACATTATATATTTTTTAATATGGGGTTCACTTTTTTTTTTTTGATATTGCTTGATTTTGATAATATGGGATCCACTTTTTTTTTCCCCATGAGTTTGGAGATGGTGAGTTCTATTTTTTTTCTTCCTTTTTTTTTATTGCTCGGTGTTATTTAGTATGGGGCCCACCCCCCCCCCCCCCCCTTTTTTTTTTAAGGGACAACGGACGACGAAGCATGGGTCTAAACCCATGCTTTATATAGTTTTTTTTTATATTGTTTGGTGTTATTTAGTATGGGGCCCACCCTTTTGGACATTATTAGTTTGCACTATTTTTATGCATATAATATATATATATATACTATGTTCAAAACACGATTAATATAACATTATAGTTCGTGCTCCGTATCTAAAACTTTATTATATTAGTGTTTGCCATGAATACAAAGTCTGCACTTTTTTTTTTGACATTGTTTGTTTTTTTAATATGGGATTTACTTTTTTTATATATATTGCTTGATTTTGTCAATATAGGATACTATGTTCAAAACACGATTAATATAACATTATAATTTGTGCTTCGTATCTAAAATTTTATTATATTAGTATTTGCTACGAATACAAAGTCTGCACTCTTTTTTTTGACATTGTTTGTATTTTTAATATGGGATTCACTTTTTTTTTATATTGTTTGATTTTGTTAATATGGAGTCCACCTTTTTTTTTCCCGTGAGTTTGGAGATGGTGGGTTCCATTTTATTTACTTTTTTTTTTTAAAATATTGGTTGGTGTTATTTTTATTTTTTAATATTGGTTGGTGTTTAATATGGGGACCCCACTTTTTTTTTAAATGCTTAATTGGTTGGTGTTTTTTTGAATTTTTTAATATTGGTTGGTGTTTAATATGGGGACCACACTTTTTTTTTTAATTATTTTAAGTATGTTGTTGCACGATAATTTCATTTGCTCCCACTAATGGGTTGATACGCATGTGGCAATAAATCTATCATTATTGATTTAATTGTTTGATTTTCTAAGAACTTTTGTATTTTAAGTATGTTGTTGAACAATAATTCCATTTGCTCCCTCTAATGGGTTGATACGTATGTGGCAATGAATCCATTAGGCTATATAAGCCCACAATTTTCTTTTTCAAAAATTGGAAAACGGATATATATAAGTATTTTAAGTATGTTGCTGTACAATAATTTCATTTGTTCGCACTAATGGGTTGATACACATGTGGCAATAAATCCATCATTACTGATTTAATTGTTTGATTTTCTAAGCATTTTTGTATTTTAAGTATGTTGTTGTACAATAATTTCATTTGCTCCCTCTAATGGGTTGATACGCCTGTGGCCATGAATCCATCATTATTGATTTAATTGTTTGATTTTCTAAGCACTTTTTTTTTTAACATTGTTTATTTTTTTAATATGGGATTCACTTTTTTTTAATATTGCTTGATTTTGTTAATATGGGATCCACTTTTTTTTTCCCGTGAGTTTGGATGTGGTGGGTTCCAGTTTTTTTTCTTCTCTTTTTTTTTTATTACTGGTTGGTGTTTAATATGGGGCCCACAATTTTTTTAAAATATTAGTAGTTGTTTAAAATATGTGGGCCCACAATTTGTTTAAAAAAATATTAGTAGTTGTTTAAAATATGTGGGCCCACAATTTTTCTTTGGGCCCACAAACAGACGACGAAAAAGTGCCTCTAACTGGCTCTCTAAAGGGTAGAAATAAGTGCGGTGGAAGGACTAACACAGCATCATCAGTCTGTATCAAATGTTTTACAAATTATACACGCAATGAATGGTTGTATTATAAGCTATATAACTTATACACTTTATTCAACTATTTTTTATTTCATGTAGACATATGTCATAGTACTTAATATTGATTCCCTTCTCATATATAAGCGTATACACTTTAATTTTAATTCTCTGACACATTTATTTCCTCCGTGCACTTTTACTTGTTCACTTTTGAATTTTCACGTTCTTTAAGAATTAATAAATCCCACGTGGATATGTCATAGTACTAAATATTTATTCTCTTACCAAGTATACATGTATGCACTTCAATTTTAATTCTTCGACACATATTTATTTTCTCCGTGCACTTTTACTTGTTCACTTTTGACTTTTCACGTTATTGCTGAATATTTATTCTCTTCTCATGTATACATGTATGCACTTCAATTTTAATTCTCCGACACATATTTATTTCCTCCGTAAATTTTTACTTGTTCAGTTTTGACTTTTCATGTTATTTAAAAATTAATAAATGAAGTACTTACTTCGTCCCATATTACTTGGCCACATTACTTGACTTTTCACGTTCTTTAAGAATTAATAAATGAAGTACTCCTTTCGTCTCATATTAATTGGTCACATTACTATACTTGACTTTTCACATTCTTTAACAATTAATACTCCCTCCGTTCATTTTTACTTGTCCACTTTTGACTTTTTACGCTATTTAAGAAATAATAAATAAAGTGTATATTTTACTGTGATGCCACAAATCAATTGTTAGAGTAATTGTATTGGATTTGAAAAATGATTTGGAATGAGTAATTAATGCTAAGGGTAAAACAGGAAAAAAATATTTATCTTATCTTAATATGTGAAAAATGACAAGTAAAATTGAAAATCTATTTTAGGAATAGTGGATAAGTAAAAGTGAACGGAGGGAGTAAAAATGAAGTACTTCCTTCATCCCATATTACTTGGCCACATTACTAAAAATATATGTCCATTTTTCTATTTTATATTTTCCTTCTTCTTATATCTTATATATAAACGCCCAAGGTGGATAAACACAATAACAATAAGTTGTACAAAAAGCAACTGAAATTGTGTTCTAAGCAGGAACTAAACATGTGTACATTTCAGAAGTTGAACATTAATTCTACCTCTTGTATATTTACTTTTTAAGTCTCCATAAGTCCGCAATGTCTTAATTGTCCTTTCATTTCCTTCATTTGGCATGTACTCCCTCAGTCTCAATTTAAGTGTTTACATTTGATTAGACATGAAGTTTAAGAAATAAAGATAGACTTTCAAATCTTGTGGTTCTAAATTAAAAATGTGTATAATATAATAAAATATCCTTTGAATCTTGTGATTATAAACTTGACATGAAGGATATTTGAATTGTAAACGTACTAAATATAAAAAGAGGCGGACATAACCAAAATAAGACACTTTTTTTTTTTAACAACAAACGCCCAAGTGGATGAACACAGCAATAATAAGTTGTACAAAAAGCAACTGAAATTGTACTTTAAGCCAGGACTAACATATGTACATTTCAGAAGTTTAACATTAATACTATCTATTGTGTGTTTACTTTTTAAGTCCCTACGTATCCGCAGTGTCTCAATTATCCCTTCATTTTCTTCATTTGGCATATACTCCCTCTGTCTCAATTTAAGTGTCTACGTTTGACTAAACACGGAGTTTAAGAAATAAAGATAGATTATCTTGTGGTTCTAAATTAAAAATGTGTATAATATAATAAAATATCCTTTGAATCTTGTGATTATAAACTTGACATGTAGGATATTTAAATTGTCAACTTACTAAATATAAAAAGAGGCGGTCATAACCAAAATAAGATAAATTTTAACAACAATTGTGAAATTAAGGAGAAAAATAAGACGAAAAAAAAATATGGAGCTCATTAAGGAGAATCGCGATATCCTTTGTAAAATATACAAATCATAAAGACTAATTAAATTGAATAATCAAATTAATTATGTTGAGTCCCGTGCATCGCACCGACTTAGTTTGCTGGTATTAGGAATAGTACAACATAGAACTTGGTAGAAGTTACCTTTTTTTCTCAATCTTCGTGTAAAAAGTGATTCTATTTAGCTATTAAAAAATCCAAAGTCGTGTCGGTTTGACAAATTCCTTTTTTGGAGTTTAATTTCAGAAGCTTCCATCTGATAATTTATACTCTTTCCGTCTAAAAATAATTATCATATTTTTTATTTATTCACCGGCCTCTTAAAAAATATCTTAATAAAGGTAATTCTTCGAGCATTTTACCCTTTTAACGTATCATGTTTTTTTCTCGATAAATATTTATTTTATTAATATGTCAACTCCATTAATGATGTATTCCCGCTCATTAATAGAAAGAGTAAAATGAAAAAGCTACTCCCTTCGGTCCATATTAAGTGTTCTTCTTTTTAAAAAAAAAAAAATTGATCCAAAATATGTGTACATTTATATAATCAAGAAGACATTACAATTACTTTCTTTCAAATTTATCGTTATTTAATTTAGATAAGCGAGTTTATATGTCATCAAGAAATTTTATTGAGTAAGTATTACTCCCTCCGTCCTAAAAAGATTGTCCTCTTTTGACTTGACACAAAATTTAAAAAACTAAGGAAGATTTTTGAAATGTGTGGTCCAAAACAAGTCTTAGATAGTTGTGTGACTGTAAATCATCTCATAAAGTTAAATTGCTTTTAAATATAGAATGAAATAATCTTTTTGGGACAAACTAAAAAGGAAAAAAGGACAATCTTTTTGGGATAGAGAGAGTATTTAATTGAGTTAATAATTTCTTAAGAAATGTGTTAAAGGTCAAAATGACATTATGGACCGGCAAGAGTAATTAATTTTATCTTAAATTTAAAATATGAAGCACTCCTCCCGTCTCATAATAAGTGTTACTTTAGCGAAAAACTTCACATATTAAGAAATAAATAATTCAATGTGAAGTTTACTAAATTACCTCTATATAATAAAAATAAATTAGTTTTTCTTCTTGATTAGATTATGTACAAGTAGTAATCATGTTAACATTAGGAGTCCAATAATATCAAGTTATTTATGTTATTTTTTTAATTATCATTTAGATGATATTTTAACTTGTCAGTTTTTGTTTAGGATAGAGTTAAAAAAATTAATTAATTTATGTTTTGATTTCTCAAAATGATACTTATTATGGAATAATTTTTTTTTTTGATTAAGATGATGCTTATTATGGGACGGGGGAGTATTTGACATGAATATTTTTAATAAAAACAACACGGATGGAGTAAAAGTAAAGAGAAGAGTTTGACAATGCATGTCATGTTGGTCAAAATTCGAGACAAATGCTTTCATTCTAGATAGTAGAGCCTAGGCCTAGTGTTCAAATGATGGCACCTAATTGCATGACATGTCACGTTCATGATTTGGGACTTGGGAGGCTGAAAGATTTGACTCTTCTTCATGCCATAAATTTCTCTCTTGGAATTAGCAGCTACCTGCTGATTTCTTGCAAAACAATTTGCCCAAGAATGGTGTGCTGCTTGCCACCTCCTCTAAATCCCCTTCCACTCATTTCCCAACCTAGCTTTTGTAGTCTGTCACTTTGGCGGTGGTTTGCTTTGCCCACAAATATAATTTGGCAAATATTATAATGCAAAAACAATTGAAATATATAAATTAGTAAGTAATGAATTATTTTATGCATATATTCTTTATATATTGACTTATTGCATTAAAACGAAATATATAGTGTATAATTATTTTGATTTGAGGTGTTTTATTCTTGTAAAGTTAATTCCAGTCTAAGTTATCTCATGTCAGATCATATATAAATTATCTTGGAACTACAAATATTAGAATTATATCGATATTACTTTAACCAACACATTACCAATATTATGCAGTATATAATAATATCAGATTTTATAGCAGGATTAATTTCTTAAAATCCCTAACTCGCTATGGGGATTAGGACTTCTCAAGAATATAAATATTCTAAAACGCTATATAAATATTACATTATGTCATTTTCTTCTTACATCATCCATTTATACTAATTTTTTTTTTATTTCATTGCCTATATCAGCCATGCCTTAAAAGCATAGTGGAGTTAGGTGTTTAAAGCATAACCATAACACTACTATCTAAAAACAAGTTAAACTAAGTTTAATAACTTAATATATTAATAAGAGTATGAAAGCATAACAGCATGTACTATGCAATCAAAAGAGGATCCTTAAATTCTTTAATATATATATATAGGTCATGGTTTGTTAAATATTTGACGGAGAACAAAGTGCCCAATTCCAGCAAATTATAAAGGATCAAAATTATTCAAGAATATATTGAAGGGAGCATTTTGAACCTATTCTAAATATAATAAGGGAAAATTTTGTTAGTTTCTCTGCTATAACTCGTGAAAAACTAATAAACCACCACAAATTGAAATAGCATGTTAAGTCTTCAATCTTGACTCTTAAAGTTAAATTAAGCAAGTTAATTCATGAATATTTGGTACATATTAGTCATTTTCCGGTCTATATCTTTACTAAAGTAAACGTCAACCCATATCGCTCGTTCTAAAACCAAGAGTCGGTTAATTGAAAATAAAATGTTATTTAAGACACATGAAAATTGAAGAACAAAAGTAGTAGACATATAAGTAAATATACTTTTCTCTAAAGAGGACAACTTAGTAAACAAGTGGTCAAGCTTGTACAATTTTTTTTTCATTCGGTATCCGTTACCGCATTGAAGCTCAATTTATTCGAATTCGCATCGTATAGGGCTATTCGAAAAGCCCTCCCTATTAAGAATTATACTCAAAACTCGAACCTTAAGTTTAAGCCTTTTTTACTCCTTATTAATTTAATTATATTTAAAAAACAAAGAAACGTTGTCTTAAAAACAAAGAAACGTTGTCTTAAGATTAACAGTTTAGCCGCTGAATTGGCATTAAAAAATACAAGACGCTAAAAAAGGTGGGCTGCCTGCCACAGTGTCACCTCGTGTAACGCCTTGGCAACCCCGTTTCACACATTCCCTCACCTCACTTTTTATTTCTTTGTTATCTAGAACTATGAGCCAAATAGACTAATTAAATTTACCCATTTGTGTCATTATAGTCAAAATAGTGTGACAAAAAGACCTTATTCATTAAAACCATTGACATGTCTACAATATGTAAATATATTAAACGTGTTACTTCTTTTCTCTTAATTAATAAGTAGGTGTTTGGCCATAGAAACCAAAAAAAAAAAAAAAATCACTTTTTTTGAAGTTGGAGTTGTGTTTGACCATAATTTTTGCAAATAATTTTTGGTTATTGAAATGTACTTTTCCTAAAAAAAATATGAAATATGATTTATACCCTCAATTCCTAAAAGCTAGCAAAACTACCTAAAGCAATTAATAAACATAACCAATGTGAGAAATTTAGCAATTGCACTTGAGATCAGCTTCTGAAGTGCTCAAAATTGATGGTTTTCTTCCATCAAAAGGCTGCAATTGAAAGGCTTACGGGTGTATACAAAAATATAACATCTCTAAATATGTTTTTTCTGCAAAATTCTTACCTGCTTCTTTTCTTTTAGAGGCTTTTTTGGCACATGATGTTATTAGAGTGGAGAGCAACTAAGCAATATAAGTTGCCTCTGACCAGTGAAAAAAGTTGTATGAACTTTTAGGTAAAAATTGAGCAACATAAAATTTTTTGGGGTTAAAATTTTAAATAAAAAAACAAAAGTAAAGGTCTAAAACTGAAAATGGAAAAAGTGAAAAACAGTTTTTGGTTATTTTCCAAATTCTAAATACAATTTCAAGTTGTATTTAGAATTTTTATAACCAAACACCACAGAGTGAAAAAAGTGAAAAAATATTTTCAAAAAAAGTGAATAATTCTCCTCACCAAACGGGTCCTAAATATCAGGGCATGACCTATGGATCAATGAGACATAAATCATAGAAGATCAGTGTACTAATTGCAACAAAGATAATTAATGTTAGGTGATTTCATTTCATACATCTTAAGTTTTAATGGACAACTTTAATTAATACTTATATATAATAAGAGATAATAAATACTTCTCATATATAAAATACTCCCTCCGTCCCAAATTACTTATAACATTTTCTTTTTTAGGGTCAAACTATATAAATTTTAATCAACTTTTTAAGATGTATTTTTTCACCATATTTATATGGAAAGAATTGCATCTTATAATACTTATACATATAGTTTTTGCATACCGAAATTTTAATTTTAAACTATTAAATTAATTTAATCCAAGTCGGCTCTGAAAGTTAGTCAAATTAATTCTCGAAAGCTGAAATATAACAAGTATTTTGGGAGAGAAAAAGTAATAACTAGGGTACTAACAAATTGACTTCATTGTATCAAAAAGACTAACTTATGGATAAGAAGATGCGACAATACACCCACATGCACTATTCGGTCAAGTAAACATAGAATTAGAATCGAATCAATTCTATAATTTGGTTATAACGAACAAATGCAGGTTAAAAGAAGTAAACAAAGCCACACACACCACTTTCTTGTTCTTATTTGCCCTTCGCGATAAGTGCTCTTTATTGCGAAGCAGGCTGAAAGTATTAACCTAATTCAACGACATATTCTTTTGTTAGGTCGACAATATGCTTTAGCAATAATGGATAAAAAAATTATTTGGATCCGAGATTACTTTAAATCTGTTTCCGTTAAAGAGAAACTACGAGTCTCCTGACTAGTATTTACAAGCTTAAGTGTGATGACCTTCCAAGTCATCTTGCCACATAAGCACATATTTTAGACATGTGGATGCTTACATGGCAAAGATGCTAGCATTTATGGAAAGATTCTAGAGCCATGGAGAGTTTTCTTGGAGAGACTCTAGATTCTTATAAAATATTTAGGAAGACTTTCTCGAGAAGCCTTAGAATATTCGAGGCATGTAGAGAATTCTAGAGAGGGGACATACTTGTAAATATAGAGGGACTTGTGTAACAATTATTATTTATCCATTAACCCCTAGGTGAGTAGTATAAATAGAGGGGCATACATTTGTAAAAACCATCAAGCAAAAATCAATCAACTCTTCTATAATAAAAAGCTTCCTTCTAGCAAATTTCTCTTGTCTTACTCACCTACTATTCCCTTAGTGATCTTAAGTGTAGTAATCTAGGCTGACTTGGCATAGCAAGATCATGAGCAAGTTGTGCAAGAACGTGAGCGAGTTGTCAAGTGCCGCACGTGCGCTTAGTTGAAGACTAAGGACGTGACAACGTGGTATCAGAGCGAAAGTTACGACTGAGGGAATGGTAAACGACGGAGAAATCAACGCTGCTAAAACCCAAGCCAACGTCACCCAGGATGCTGCTGGCAAGAAGGGCCATAACAAAAAAAAAGGAATGACGCCAACAAGAGCCAGGAGGTGCCGCCAGAGGTTGTGCCAAATGAAGGGCTTACATCCCAAGAACCATCTACCACTGAGGCGAGCGAGGATGACGTGGAGGTCCTGTCCGAGGACGTCTCGCTCGGTAAAGAGTGGGTTATGAAGGTTAACGTGGGGATGGACGCCATCGACATATTTGGCCAACGTTTGGGCAAGGTGGAGGGCACTCTTAGCGTTCTTGAGGGGCATACTCTTGAAGAGATTGAAAGCATCCTAAATGACTTGGAAGGGCACATGCAGGCTGAGATTGAGGTAAAGCAAACCATCACTGCCTTAGAATGCAGACTCATGGAGGCGTTGAGTACTATCGATGCCATGAAGGCGAAGATAGTGGCACTCGAAGAGCAGGTCAATGTTGGCGTGACCGAGGCAACCAACAATGTTGTTGTGACGAGGCAAGCTAAGATTGAGGCTCCCAAGCCACCAGTGTTTAAAGGGGTTCGTGATGCACAAGAGGTGGAGAACTTTCTTTGGCACTTGGAGAACTATTTCAGACATGGCAAAGTGAGGGATGATTGTTGACACCCAATTTTGTCCCGCCTCTCCTCCGAAATACCTATTTACGCTTCTAATATTTTGGAAAATTAAAAAAAATATATGTTTATGTTTTACTATAATTATTAGCTTTATTTATACCAACATTTCATTATCCTGTCATTATCTTTACTGCCGTCACTACTACCGTTATTATCATTATCATTATTATTATTAATTTATTATTATTATTATTATTATTATTAATTTATTATTATTATTATAATTATTATTATTAGCATTATTGTCACCGCTATTCGTTACTTTCATTTTATTATTAGTATTATTATAAATTTTACGTTTCAGCATTTTTACCAAGTTCTGCACACATATCGCATTTTTATTTCGCACAATTAAATGACAGCGTTTATTTATTGTTAAAATGATATTGCACGGCTATTATAGCATCATATAATTTTATTACCCGAGTCCTAATAATTACACATTTTGTATTAGGTAATATTTTGTCATACTCAGTATATTACTAATTAAAATGGGTCTTTT
Organism: Lycium barbarum; assembly: GCF_019175385.1. Taxonomy (NCBI): domain Eukaryota; kingdom Viridiplantae; phylum Streptophyta; class Magnoliopsida; order Solanales; family Solanaceae; genus Lycium; species Lycium barbarum. Next base: position 52,793,163 of record NC_083338.1, on the reverse strand, counting down.
ATTCAAATTTAGAAGCCAAACTATTTCTTGCACTCAGTCCGTATTTTGACTTACCGGACCCCAAATCAAAGTCCGATTAACTCCTAATATTTTTGGACTAGCCCATATCTTTTATCTCAATTTTTAGACCAGTCTATGTTTTTAATTCTAGCCCATTCTTTCAATACTCAGTCCAAAATTTGACCCAGTCCACAAATGGACTGGGTCCGGCCCATTTCCGCTAAAAAATGAGGGAAACCCTAAAAGGGTTTCCCCTTCATCCTTTTCCTTTTCTTTCCCTCCTCTCCGCCGCTCTTCCTCTCTCCCTTCCCTTCTCCCTCTTCCTCTCCCGCGACAAACCCTAGCCGCCTCCCCCACTACGCCCTGTTCCCCGCTTGTCCCCCACACCTGTTCCCTCGTTCCCCTCTCTCTCCCGCTCCTCCTTCCCTCTTTCCTCAACACAAAAAAGAAACAAAAAACCTATAAAAAGAGAAAACGGAAGGGACAGAAGAATGATCAGGGAGAAATTATTGAAAGCCTGGGAAAGCCCTAAAAACATACCAGATCTTGAACCAAAATCCCTGAATTTTTTTTTTCAGCAGTAGTGATCTCATCTTGATATCGAATCCAAGCTCAAATCACCTTTTTTTCGTTTTATTTTACTCTTGGTATGTGCGCGGATCCGAGAACATACAAATCAAGAATTTGAGTCTGTTTCAACGTAGATCCGAAGTGTACGAAGGTAGATTTGAGACTTCGCACCCACTTCGCTGCATCCGAAAAAGGTCCGTACCCCCCCCCCCCCCCTTTCTATTCATTTCGCATTTTTCTTTTTTAGTTATCTATATACATATGTGTTTATGTGCCAGTTCGGTTACCAGAAATATGCTTTCCGGTGTCAGCTCAGTTTAATAATTAAGCCTGTTTTATATGTTAGTTTTAGCCTGGTTTATTGAATCCTGTATATTAGCTTAGCTTCGTTTCATACAGTCCAATGTGTCTTATGTGTTATTATAGCCTAATATATTAAGCATGATTTAGTTGTTTTTTTTAGCTGGTTCAGTTAAATACGCCTTAGGTATTATGTTGGCCCTAGTCTGCTTATATTAGGCATCTATTGTTTTGATTTTGCTTAATTCATCATGATTTATATGGTGTTCTTGTTAGGATTAAGTAGTTAGTTATTGTGTAGTAAGATTTAGATATTGCTGTTTTTTTTTTAATTGGCAGCAAGGCACATATTAGTCTAGTTCCTGCCTATTATTTGCTTAAAATGTGTTTTTTTTGTTATTGGTTGCTGGTTTGTTATTAAGATAGATGTGGTACTATGGTCTGATCAAAAGAGCTACTAATACCATAAAAGGTTTAAATGCGTTAGTATTAAGTATTCAGTCTGTTTCAGTCAATTGTGGGTAACAAATGACTTTGATTTCCTGAAAATTTACTTCAACATGGAAAAAATATGGTTTTACTGTCAGTAAGTGTTCAAAGTGTTTGCTATTCTCCTTATCTTACAAAATGGCATCGAGAATCTGTTTTTGAGACTATCGGATGGACAAAAACATGATTGAACTATAACTAGTTAACCAGATTAAAAGGGCATAAAGCTTACATCAGATGAGTACCTCTGATAATAAAACATTGCTTGATTGTTTGTTGTAGAGCTGATTTGCTTATCCATATAGGGGTGCTGATTGTTTATGATAAAAGTTTGGTTAAAATGGTTCGTGGCTGGGTATTGACCTGTTTGTCTGAGGGGGATGTCATTGTTCTTAACAGATTAGGAGTTTTGAAAGTTTAAGTGTTTTCTTAGCCTTAGTAAGCATAAAAGGGAAAGCTATGTGTGTTTGGCTGTAAAAAAGGAACTTGGAAAGTTTAAATGCAAGGCTAATAAAATCTGGACCAAAGTAGTAAAATGTGAGGAAGCCTCCTAAAGAATCACTTTTTTTTAGTTTGCAATATATTAAAAGATATCTTCTTATTTTTTCCTTCCGGGTTTTCAAGTGCGCATAATGCTCATTTTAGCTCACGTCAAGAATATTTCACATTATAAGTCAACTTGTCTGTCAATATCCATTCACGAGGAGTAATGTTTGTTGTGGTATTTGTTCAATCAATTCTGCTAAGAATATTCAGTGATCTAATATGTAGACCTTCTCAGACAAAAAACATTCGGTGATCTATACTATTCTTTACTGATTTTTCAATTGGAAAATAAACCCATTTGTTGAAGCCTGGCCAAGAGTAATTCATATTTTGAAGATAGATCATGGTCGTAAGAAGCTAAATTAGTTGTTCGGCAAGATTACCTGAAGGAAATTCAATATGCTTTTTTTGGTCATCACTTTATCTGGCTTTGATTGTTCTGGTTTGTGGTCAGCAAAGTTTTGTTAATCTGTTTTGATGCTAGTAAATGTGGTGCTGCAAGTTTGCCTATTTTCTAATGTTGAATTGTATTCCTCTGATTTGAATACGTATGGTCTGGTTTGGCCTGCTCTATGCAAGCATTTGAGGTCTTTGCTCTATATTCATATATTCTGCCCTTTTTTTTTAATTGTTAGAATGGGTAGTAGGAGTAAGAATGCAAGCAGCATGTGGCGTTATAAGCAGTAGATGTTTTACATAAGATATACCTAAAACATACATAGTATATGCACAACCTATTGAACTGCTTAAATTTATATTTTGTATGTCTAACCTTATTCCTGGATTATATACTAATCCTTTTCTTTCCATTTTTATGCATGACCATCGCATACGAGTCCCTCGGACTCGTCTTCTTCCGTATTCGATGTTGGGATAAAGCCCAACGAAATCCTCTCGAGTCACTATTATTGGGCCTGAGCCCACACAGCAGCAGCAGCCTAGTAACAAAAAATTTGCTGGGCCGAAGCCCAGCAGCAGCCAACAGCGAACAGCAATCTCAAAATGGGCCGAGCCCATTTAAATTATATATCCCTCTATTTATTTTGTGCATTTAATTCGTATTGTATGAATCTTTTTTTGTGTTATTTTCTTAATTTAGATGAACTTTTAGATGAATTAGTGGACTAGTCTTAGTTATGGGTAGTTAACTTAAGAGAGAACTAACAATCAATTTCACAAATTATTCCCTTCTCTTCACGCTTTTATTTGGAAATAATCAATTTGCAAAAAAATGACACGACCGTATATATTCTAAATTAAAGGATTCACATATTATTATCTTGAGAATTTTGAAACATCACTAACATGCAAAAATAGGAATTAAAGAATATTTTGAACTTCTAAAACGCAAAGTCGATCAATGCATCATCGTTTAGTTTGTTTCAAATATTTGTTAAGGCATTATGCAAACCCGCGTCTTCTTTTGCTTATACATTTCATGCGAGTTTTTATTTTAATTAGCATCATTATTTAAAATCTTTGTAACATTTATAAGTTTATTTTATATGGCATTTGCAGTTTCTTTTTTATGCGAATTATTATATTTTCTACAAATTTCATTTTAAATAGCACTTTTTTAATTTAAACCTTAACAATATTTTCTAAATTTTATGGCATTTGAAGTCTCCTTTTATACAAATTATTATCTTCTTTTCCATAAGTTTTATTAGTATTTTATTTTAAATCTTAGCAACATTTATAAACTTCTATTTCAAATAGTATTCTAAAATCCCCTCTTATGCGAATTATTAGTCCCATTTTTTAACAGTATTATTATTTGAAGTCTTCTTTCTTTTATAAAAAAATGACATTTTAAAATCCTCTTTTGCATAAATTGTTATATTTTTACAAGTCTTATTTGCACAAGCTTTCTTTTAAAATTTAAATACTATATCCAACATTGATTAATTAACTTAAGTTTGGTCGGATAACCGTAAGTTAACGGATTCTAAAGGATGCCTAACCCATTCCCTTTAGGATAATATAGAACCCTTACCTAGAATCACACTGGTTAAGTAGACCATTAACAGAGGTTTAGTTTTAACTTTACCTTAGTTAATAATCAGGTGTCCTAATTCACCATAAAATCAATTAGGTGGCGACTCCTTAAAACGAGCAATATAGGAATTTCCAATATGTTGTACTCCGCTTCAACCCGGTTAAAATGGGGTATAACAATGATGAGGCCAAGATCAATATCGTTGTGTTGTACCTAACAGAGACTGCCATGTTATGGTGGAGAAGAAAGGTCGCCGATGCTGAGAGAGGTCTATGCACAATTAGCACATGGGATCAGTTCAAGAACAACTTCAAGCGACAGTTCTTACCAAGTAATGTTTTGTACGAGGCAAGGCACAAACTTAGGGAGTTGAAGCAAATAGGGAGAATACGATACTATGTTAAGGAGTTCACCACCCTTACACTTCAAATTCCTAACCTCACTAATGATGACTTATTGTTTCACTTTATTGACGGGTTGCAAAATTGGGCTAAGCATGAGTTGCAACGCCGTCGAGTCGCAGACATAGACCAGACCATAGTGGAGGCCGAGTCTTTGATGGACTTCAAGCATAACAAGCATGACAAAGGCCAAGGCAATGAGTCAAGGGGTAGCGATGCCAAAGGTGGGGGAGACGATGGCGAGAGAAAGGAGTCGCATCAACAATACTCTAAGACTCAAAATGAGAACAGGTTCGACGGCAAAAAGTCAAGTGGTCGTCAGGGCTATGCCGAAAAGAAGGCACAGAACGAGAAGAAGGGATGCTACTTATGCGGAGGGCCGCACAACTTCAAAAATTGCCCTGACCTGAAGAGCCTTAGCGCTATGGTGCATGAAAGAAATGAGCAAACGCAAACGCAGAGTACGGGAATCGCACAGTTGGGGACGATTAGACTATGTGGCGCTGTCGCGAAGCAAGATAGTAAAACCAATGATAATAAAAACCAGTACGTGGATCTCACTATCAATAACAAGCCCGCTCGTGCACTGGTAGACACTGGGGCGACTCACAATTTTGTGACCGAGGCTGCAGCGAAGAGACTAGAGTTGAAGCTTGCTCCAATTAACGCCCTCGTCAAGACCGTGAATGCTAAGCCAGAAAATGCTCGTGGTGTAGCTAATGGCGTTAGTGTCAAATGGGGCAATTGGAAAGGTATTACAAATTTTACCGCCACTACTATGGATATTTTTTACATTGTTTTGGGGCAAGAATTCTTTAGACATTGCCACGCGATGATCGATCCCTACCTCCAACGTCTCTTGCTCATGGAGCGAGAAGGCGCTTGTATGGTGCCTACTGTGACTATGTCGCATGAACAGGGCCATGCACAACTTTCAACTATGCAGCTTGTCGAGGGGCTCAAGAAAGAGGAGCCAACATTCATGGCAATCATTACAAGTTTGAAGGAAGATAATGGTACCCAAGAGACACCGCCGCCTTGGATAGATAATTTGCTCGAAGAAAACAAAGATGGTATTTCTGAAGAGCTACCTATAAGCTTGCCTCTTAAGCGTGAGCAGGATCACAATATTGAGTTGGAGCATGAACCGGAAAAGGGTCAGTCGAGTCGGGCGCCGATTACCATCACCGTCTCTCATGATCGGGAAATTGAGGCTATCATTGATTACCAGGCCAGGCGAAAACAAGGGCAGAAAGACACCGCCATGTTCCTCGTCCACTGGAAGGGGCAACCGCCGGAAGAGGCCACATGGGAGCGTTATGAAGACTTGTGGCAATTTAAAGACAAGATTCGAGAGTTTATGTTGCAGCAATGCGCCGCGGTCGTCGCAACATCAGGTGGGGGAGAATGTGATGACCTTCCAAGTCATCTTTGTCACGACCCAGCTAGGGGCCGTGACGGGTACCCGGGACTAGCCACCGAGCACCACTCGTTCTAATACTCATCTTACTCATTTAATGCCTTTTTACCAATTTTATACACGAATTGTAGGAAAATCATATTTTATATAAAAACATAAATACTTATATACATTTGCCTCTCGGCCATCAAAATAACATATACATAATAATAACATCTTGCGAGACCATCTGACCCACACTGCGGATCTACGAGCCTCTACTGACATACTAAACATATAGACGGAACAAGACTCCGTCATGCCCAAAATATGCATATATACCAAAAGAAGAACCATAAGCACCTCCGGACAATGGAGTGCTCTCGATCAGTTGACAGCTACTAAGGGTCTGGACCAAGCTCACCTTCCTGTCTACCTGTGGGCATGAACACAACGTCCAAAGAAAACGGACGTCAGTACGAACATTGTACTGAGTATGAGAGGCATAAACAATGAAGAAAGACAGTGATAATATAATGTGAACATCAATATGAAACATCTGAATCTGAATGACAATCATAAAATAAGTAATGCATGTTGTCTTACTCATACTCATCATAATCTCATATATGCATAATATGCAAGTTGCCCGTCCATATCGGAACGGTGTAATAATCAATAACATTAGCCCGCGTCCGGGGTACTATCTCATGCCGCCCACTAGTGGTGTCTGCCCATGCCAAAAGGTCATGGTGTATCCGTATAGCTGCCCGCCTTGGCGGTGACTACCCGGCCAACTAGGCGCGGTGTAATATGATCATGACATGCTCATAAATAATACTTGTAATAATATGCTTATCATAGTACATGCATAAGACTCAAGATCAATTATACTCTATCGGGGTGACGTAAGGTCGTGATCCCCCGATTTCATTATGGAGCAATTATTGATATTTTGCCTCACCTTGAAGGAATTAGTACATAAGGTGAGTGTAAGCAATAAATAGCATCATTATCAATATGGCATCATCATATCATATCTCTTATCTTATATAGACATTTATGGACTTCGACTTCTAGCTTTCCGGAAAATAGGAACTCATGAAGAGGAAAAAAACTTATGCTATAGGATTCATGCCATTTGAAAGAAAGGACTAGCCTCACATACCTTTGTCGTTTAGCTATGTTATCGTTCACTTGCTCTCCTCCAATGTCACGTCGTTACCTTCACGGGAGAATTCATATTAACATTAGTTAATAGATTATAAGGACGCGTCGTAAATTCTAGAGAAAATTGGGCAGCATTTCCCCTGTAAACTTAACAATCCTCGAAATTCCAACTTAGCCAAACATCAATCAAAATACCAACAACAACAATACCAACAATTTCATATCAAACTAGACTTAAATTCATTCTTAAATTACTCCCAAAACAGCCCAATATACATTCGGATGCCAATGCTTGTATACACTTCTTTATTTCCGTATATCCATAATATAACAACAACAACTACAGCCAATCCCCCGATATTCCAGCCTACAAAACAGTCCATAACAACCATAAAACAGTCCCCAAAATATCATCGCAAAACAGCCACAAATATTATACCAAACAGCTCCAAAATATAGTCACAAAACAGCCACAAAAATTACATAAAATAGCCCCAAAATTTTGTCATAAAACAGCCACGAAAATTATATAAAACAGCCCCAAAATATTGTCAATAAACAGTCACGAAAATTACATTAAACAACCCCAAATATCGGCACAAAACAGCCCGGTATACGCTTTGTATACAATATCTTTATACGCTTTATTCTCCCAAATTCAAGAACAACAACTTATCAACAACTTCAACAACAATGTCAACAATTATTATACATCATAACTCAGCTAATTCCATCCATTTAATCCACCTAAAACAGCCCCTTAATCCATAAATCCCAACAAAACAACAAACGAGTTTATAATGCTATTTTCTCCGTTCTAATCCGTTAAAACTCTAAATAAACTTGTTAACAATGAAAAATGGACCTTAATCTTACCTTAATTATGCAGCAACCACTTCCACCCTCTCTTTCTTGGCTGATTTTTAGCTCAAATTGAAGGCAACGCGACGTACAACACTTTTCTCTTTAGGAGCTTCGCGATTCGGGGCTTAGATTGTGGTCAAAATTTGGTTTCTTTCTCTATCTCTCCTCTCTCTCTCTACCTTTGAAATTTCTGGGTTTTTTGAGGTCTGAAAATGAAAGAGAAGGCCGAATTTTTTCATTAAATGGCAAAGAAAATGGGCTGACCCGACTTGGAATCGGGTTGGGCCGAATTCATTGCCCAACTTGACCTTTCTGCCTTAAAATGTTCATATCTCCTTATCCCGATGTCACATGAAGACCCACGACCTATGGTTGGAAAGCTATTTCAATTATCTACAACTTTCATTCTGGGAGTTTTCCCAAATTCCCAAAGGACGATAAGGTTATGACCTCCCGAAATCAAATCACCCGAAAACGTATCTTAAAAATATTATTTTGGAGGGTTTTCACTTTGATTTGGCTCAAGGGTCCTTCTTGGGTTGTGTTTAACTTCGCATATATTATTCATATAACTTGTCATATGTTCTAAAAAAAAAATCTCGACATGTGGACCCCACCTCAGCTTATGAATAATTCATCGTACGAAAATACGGGATATAACAATCTTGCCACATAAGCACATATTTTAGACATGTGGATGCTTACATGGCAAAGATGCTAGCATTTATGGAAAGATTCTAGAGCCATGGAGAGTTTTCTTGGAGAGACTCTAGATTCTTATAAAATATTTAGGAAGACTTTCTTGAGAAGCCTTAGAATATTCTAGGCATGTAGAGAATTCTAGAGAGGGGACATACTTGTAAATATAGAGGGACTTGTGTAACAATTATTATTTATCCATTAACCCCTAGGTGAGTAGTATAAATAGAGGGGCATACATTTGTAAAAACCATCAAGCAAAAATCAATCAACTCTTCTATAATAAAAAGCTTCCTTCTAGCAAATTTCTCTTGTCTTACTCACCTACTATTCCCTTAGTGATCTTAAGTGTAGTAATCTAAGCTGACTTGGCATAGCAAGATCATGAGCAAGTTGTGCAAGAACGTGAGCGAGTTGTCAAGTGCCGCACGTGCGCTTAGTTGAAGACTAAGGACGTGACATTAAGAATGCTAAAATTTTATTTGTAGTAAAACTCTGGTTTACACCCACAAATATTCTAAGTTTTCCAAAAAATAAAAATAAAAAATCCAAGAGAAGTTTTGTGGCGAAACACTTCTTTTTCCCGAACTTTTCCTCAATTTTAATTTCAAATGGAGTATCTGTTTTCAACTTCAACTGATATAATGTTAAGCAAACGAATACTTAAAAGCAATAAAATAAATGTTACTCTTTCCAAAATCTAAAGACTTATTTATTAAATACTTTTTTTTTCCTTTTTATGATAGAGTTTGAAATAGGTGAGTTAAATTATTTAATTTTTGGTATGAATATGAAAATGAATTCTTCAAATTTGAAAAAACAAAATTACTACATAAAACATTGCAATAAGTAATAAATTCAAAATATTTAAAAATTTATGATAAAATTTATTCCTAATCTCTCAAGTAATAATAAGATCATATAAAATGGGAGAGACATAATAGTCCTCGTGAATTTTATTGACCAACTCCCTCTATTTTATTTTGTGTCTTAATTTGATAGAGCATAAAAACTTAAGAATGTAAATTTATTTTTGCATTATGATATTAAATGTGTCTCTAACATACCTAAATTATTCTTTTAATTTTGTAGCCCTAAAATGTCATTCAATCCTATTAGAGAATGTCAATTCAATCTTAAGGAATAATTCATGAAGTTAAAAAATTGTTGAAGTTTCAAATCATGGAACGATTTATGGGTTCAAAAATTTACTAGAGTTCCAAAATCAAGGGAGGGTTCAAACCTTTAAAAGTTCAAAATCATGAAACGATTCATGAAATTTGCCGGAGTTTAAAATTAAAAAAAAAGATTCACGTGTTTCAAACCTTTACAAGTTAAAAATCAAGAAACAACAAATAAGGTTTAAATATTTGTTGGAGTTTCAAAATCATGAAAGAATTAATGAGATTCAAACCTTTATAAGTACAAAGCTAAGGAACGGTTCATGAGGTTCAAAAATTTACTAGAGTTCTAAAACAAAAGAAGGATTCATGTGATTCAAACCTTTACAAGTTCAAAACTAAGAAATGATCATGGAGTTAAAGTTTGTTAGAGTTTCAATACCAAGAAAGGATTCGTTGGGATTCAAATCTTTAGTTTAAAACCAAGGAACGATTCCTGAAGTTCAAAAAATTGCTGGAGTTTTAAAAACAAGAAAAGGGTTAAAGAAATTGTTGGAGTTTCAAAACTAAGGAAGGGTTTTTTGGATTCAAATCTTTATAAGTTCAACACCAAGGAACGATCATGGGGTTCAAAAATTTGTTGGAGTTTCAAAACCAAGCTAGGATTTGCGGGATTCAAACCTTTATAAGTTCAAGATCAAGCGACGATCATGGGGTTCAAAATTTTGTTGGAGTATCAAAACCAAGGAAGGGTTCATGGGATTCAAACCTTTATAAATTCAAAATTAAAGAATGATCTACGGGGTTCAAAAATTTGCTGGAATTTCGAAACTAAGGAAGGGTTAATGCGATTCAAACCTTTATAAGTTCAAAACCAATGAATGATTTATGTAGTTCATAAATTTGCTGGACTTCAAAATCAGGGATAGGTTCATGGGGTTTAGACCTTTATAATTCAAAATCAAGGAACGATTTATGGGGTTCAAAACTGTATAAGTTCTTTGAAATTTGAAGTACGGTATTTTTGTCCGAATTTTATTTTCGCATTAAAGTGTATCTATTTTTTTTAGTTTTCAAATAGTGGCTAAAAACTCCTAGCAAACTCATCCCACCTGTTTTTTACTTTATTAAATTCATGTATGGATTAAATAATAAATGCACATTAACTTATAATATTTATTTGAACTAATATATTTTTTATTTAAGATATAATCTCTCCATCCCAAAATAAATGTCGTATTAGCAAAATAATTGTCATTTTAGGAGTGCAAGCCAATAATTAGTAATTGTTTGCAAATATACCTTATATTAAAGAACTACTTCTCCTTAATATTTTGTCCGTCCCAAAATAAGTAACGCTTTAGCAACAATTCCCCCCCCCCCCCCCCCCCCCCCCAATTAATTGCCATTTTAGGAATTCAAGACAATAATTAATAATTTATTTTCAACTATTATTAAAGAAATAATTCTTCTTAATAGTGCCCAATTATTAAGAAACATATAATAAATAGGGGCAACTTAATAAATGATACCTTGTATTTATTACTTTTTTTAGTGGGCGTGAAATAAGTTAAAATGAGACTTATTTTGGAACGGATGAAGTAATTCAAATTTCTCAGAAACTCAAACCCAATAAATTTTTAATGTCTAAAAAAACTAAAAATTAAAATGGAACAAGAACTTCTAGGGCCTGTTTGGAAGGACACATGAGAATTGGATTTGAGTGTAATTGAGATGTAATTACGCAGTTTGACTTGTTTGTTAGACCAAGTAATTACTTGGTTAGGTGAAAATTAGGTGTAATTGATATGGTGTAATTACCCTTTCCAATTCTCAAGGAGAGGTTAAGAATTGAGTGTAATTGCATCATGTAATTTTTATTAATTAAAATTTGTTTTAAAATAAATTAACAGTGTAACTACACTTATAATTATACTGTAATTACACTATAACTAATAAAAAAATTATTTTAATTATAATATTATGTAATTACTGCATAATTGCACCAATTTCTATTATCAGGTGGCTTTCCAAGCAGACTCTTTTAGTGAAACTAACTTGCTTTTCAAGGCAAATGAAATCGAAAACCGAGCCACAAATAGAAAGAAGAGAAAAAGGAAAAAGTAGAATAAAAAAGACACATGCTCCAAAATCCCAATGTTAAAAGTTGGGAAAAACAAGAAATACCTTGTGTCCCAAGAATATGGCGGTCCCTACAAACACTAGTATTACCAAAACCAAAATCAAAATATAAATAGAGAGAGAGAGCCCAAAGCAAAGAAAATTTCAACATCACGTCAAGTCCGCACGCCGTACGTTTCCTTCTTCTTTATTATTCTCCCTTCTTTTGCTTTGACAACGCAACACTCTTAGACCCGGGGTGTTAAATTTGACCCAAAAGGTGATGGCCGCTCAATTCGCTTAAAAATTTATGAGTTGAGCTCAAAATAATTTTATATTGGGCTGATTTTAACCCAATTCAACATAGTCTATTTTAAAGTGATCTTCAACTTAATCCAATGTTAGCCCAATTCTAGCCCATTTTTAAGATTTACTTAAATTTGAATTTATTACTTGAGATTTTTTTTTTTATGTATACACTTTTCTTGTATCATGTATCTTATAAGTTTGTGGTATGTTTAATATGAAGGGAAATATTTTTCACGAAAATATGTTTAATATGAAGTGAAATATTTTTCACGAAAAATGTGTTTTTCTTGAAAATATTTATCACGGAAAATATTTTCCTCAAAAATATTTTTCACAAAAAATCCGCGAAAATAATTTTCAAGAAAAATATTTTTCGCGAAAAATGTTTTTCTAGAAAATAGACCATTCAAAAAAACTGGATCAAGTTAGGCGGGTCATGACCCAACTCATTTTTAGCCCATTTCAGCCCAAGTAACTTTTGGGCCAATATTAGCCAACTCATTTATTACCTCAACTCATTTTAATTGGGCCAATTTCAGTCCAACCCGCCCATTTAACACCCTACTTAGACCTATTCCTTCTCCCCCACTATCACCCCTTTTCAATTCTTTTATTCAACAAAAAAATAAACAAATCTGAAAGTCACTCTACAAAGGTCTCCTCACTTTTTCCTTTCTCAAAAACTAAATTCTCTCCTCTATGGCGATTGAGAACAACAATAACGGAGTTGCTGTGTGTACGGTGAAGAGGCCTAAAACAAAGATAGTATGCACATTAGGGCCTGCATCGAGATCAGTGCCTATGGTTGAGAAGCTTCTAAGGGCGGGTATGAATGTTGCCAGATTCAACTTTTCACATGGATCTCATGAGTATCATCAAGAAACTATTGATAATCTCAGACAGGCTATGGAGAATACTGGTATTCTCTGTGCCGTTATGCTTGATACCAAGGTATAATTCGTTTGCATGTATGGATAGTAATTGCTGTAAAATTGCGATAATAACTAATCAAAACCGTGCTACTAATCTGTTGTTCTCTAAATTGGTTAGTCTAGTTACAGATCGGTTATTTGGACTGATCTGGGTTAGAAACAAAAGTGGGTTAGAAACAAAAGTGGATCATTAGTATTTAATGAGTGCATGTATATGGTTTGTCGATAGTTTGATTTTTTGTCTCTTTTCTACTTGCAGATCCTGTTCTTCCAATTTAAGTGATTCCAAAAAACAGTGTCTTTCTATATTTAGTAATTTGACAATTCTAATATTCTACCTGACAAAGTTTAAGACCACAAGACTACACATATCTTTAATTTAAGATCATAAAATTTATATGAACAAACTCTGTGTCCTTAGGCCCCACTTGTAGGATCACACCGGGTACATTGTTGTTGTAAACTCTGTGTCCGGTCAAACTTGTAAACTCCGTGTCCATTCAAACTAAGACACTCAAATTGGGATGTAGGGAGTCCATTTGTTTTTTGTACTTTATGTACCTTTGTTGTCTGAAACACTGGTTTTTGTCCCCTTCTTGTGTCGGAGGCGGATTTTAGGATTTAAAGTTTTTGAGTTCAATCTATAGAGGTTTTTAGTATTGAAATCATTGTATTTTTAAAACTATGGGGTCAGACCTACTACCTGCAATTTAATGATTTTTTTTATATATAAATTAATGCTTTGCAATGAACCCAGTACCTGCATGTTGCATCCACCAATATTTGGTGTTGTGTAGATTCTTAGTGTTGGAATGAAACGGGTCTAGATTCTTAGTGTTGGAATGAAACGGGTCCTAAGGGAGTGGGATAAATATATTCATATAGTTAATTCTAGCTAGTTGAGATTGAGGGGTAGTAGTTGTAATTAGAGGAAATAGAGAGGCTAGGCTGTTCAAATTTGGTGTATTAATGATGCTCTGGACTATTCGAGGTGTATTGGAAAAACTGGATTTTCTGGCTTCGTTAAAATCAATGCTTCTAGAATTGTGTACACACAGCTGGTGAGATGTCTATGCTTCTAGAATTGTGTATACAAGATGTCTTTTTCTAGGGGAAGTTAATTATGGTGTTGTCTACAGGTTCAATTTATTGATCTTCAAGTTTGACGTTGAATCATGCTTTGGGGTGAGGAGGAGTTTCATCCATTTAAAATGGATGGAACATTATATTCTGAATTAGGAGTATTTATGGGGTTTGGCACAGCTTTAAAATGGTAGCTTAGATGCCAGGCTTAGCCCATCTATTTCATTTAATGGGTAGCTCAGACAATTAATCTCCGAGTTGGGCTTGTATATTGCCATTCTGTTGTATTTTCTGATAGAGAATGTTAGTCTTCCCCTGTCCAGATAAAAACTTTGATGCTCCTTTTGCTTAATTGCAAAAGGCATTCCTACTAGCATTTTGTTAGTGACCTTGGAAACTTATGTTTGTGATAGACATATATGTTGTTACAAGTTAGTAATATAATAAGCCTGAAATGTACTAACAGCCGTAGGATTGAGAGCCTGTTTGGATGGGCTTATAACTTATGGTTTTTGGCATATTTTTGTTATTTTGGCTTAAAAACAAGTGCTTAAAAACACTTTTATATCTTACCCAGACACTAAAAAAGTGCTTAAAACCTATTTTGGCTTAAAGCACCTAAAATAAGCCAATCCAAACAGGCTCTGAGTTGCCTTCTTGGGTTTCCATCTCGTTTATATTAAATTTAGAATATTAATGTTTCCTTAAGATCACGTGTAGATGTGACAGCATGTGTGGTGTTCTTTTTCTTTGTTAATTGCCCAATGTGGATAGACACTATTAAAACATTATGATATATTCTGTGTAGTAGCAGAGGAGAAAGTATAAAGCCCTGTTAAAAACTTAGAATATCATACCGGTTTAGAATGTTTATTAGGTGTGCTGTGAAGTATTTGCAATACAAGATCTCGTTTAATCTTGATGGAAATTAACATTGATTGGAAATTAGATATTATAGCCAATCAAAAAAGAAAATTTGGATATTAGATAATAAGAAAATTTGGATATATTACATGGTACTGTTGCTTACCTACTGTTTTGTGTGCCGAAGTAATAATTTTCTTTTTTATTTTGTATTCTCTTTTTTGTTCTAATCTCGGCTCAACTGGACCATATAGACTTGATTATAGATGTCATTTGGCACTTCACTTTCATTCTTATCCTGGTCTATTTTTGGAGAAAGTCATTCTGAATCA
The DNA here is from genome assembly GCF_019175385.1 of Lycium barbarum. Classification (NCBI taxonomy): domain Eukaryota; kingdom Viridiplantae; phylum Streptophyta; class Magnoliopsida; order Solanales; family Solanaceae; genus Lycium; species Lycium barbarum. The sequence goes on along the minus strand of NC_083338.1, from coordinate 52,777,964 downwards.
CTTATATTTTAATTAGAGTTCTATTCTATCTTAATTAAGAGAGATGGTCTCCAAATTGTTTTTCATAGTTCCCTGTACATAATTCTGTGCTCATCTTTTGCCCGGTTGTGTTTGAGATTAACATGTTCTATTATCATGTAACAAAGATTTTTGAGTGATGTTTAGTGGCAATTTGAGATGTCCATTTAGACTTTCAACTCTATACTTGCTAAAAAGCACAATATATGATTGCTTAGCCCTGTGTAGCATTATCCTTTTTATGTGAAAGTTCTCACACTTCATTTTCATCTTGTAGGGTCCTGAAATTCGAACAGGGTTTTTAAAAGATGGTAAGCCCGTTCAACTTAAACAGGGTCAGGAGATCACAATCTCAACTGATTACAGCCTTAAAGGCGATGAGAGTACGATATGCATGAGCTACAAAAAGTTAGCGGAGGATGTAAAGCCACAGAGTGTGATCCTCTGTGCAGATGGCACAATCACCTTTACCGTATTGTCTTGTGACAAAGAGAAGGGCTTGGTACGAGCCCGCTGTGAGAACACTGCTGTTGTTGGTGAAAGAAAGAATGTCAATCTCCCTGGAGTAATTGTGGATCTGCCAACATTGACAGATAAAGACAAGGATGACATCTTAAACTGGGGAGTTCCAAATCATATTGACATGATTGCGTTATCTTTTGTCCGTAAGGGTTCAGATCTTGTGGAGGTTCGGAAGCTGCTAGGTGAACATGCAAAGAACGTCCTTCTAATGTCTAAGGTCTGCTTCTGACCGGATAACTATGTAGTCTGATCTTTTCTTCATGAAGTTTTCTATTCAGTTTATTGCATCGTTATTATGTATTTTTAGATGTCCCTGTGGTACTTGACAGTCATACATTGCACACTAATTTGCAGAAATAAAATAAATGAGAGATTTAATTTGACTCCTTATCCCCAAAATTGAAGAAATAACATCGTGAGTTGAACTACACTAGTACTAATCTATCCTTCTCTGTCTGATCTGGATCTAGGCATTACTAGAATATTCCAATTTTCAGGGATGTTAGTGTTAATTGGATTTTTAAATGGACACTTAGGGCTCTTTTGGTACCAGGGATATGGATAAATAATCCCGGGATTATATTTGAGATGAATTTATCCCTCGTTTGGTTGGGGTAAAATGGTGGTATAACTAATCCCGGGTTTAGTTATCCCGGGATTGTAGTGTTATTTTATCCCTGTGTGAGGGTGGAATAATTAATCCTGGGATAACCAACCCCTGGATAACTTATCCTAGGATAACTTGTTTCCAACCAACGACCCCTTAGTGATATAGACTGTGAATTGAGTGAGCAGCAACTTAATTCCTTTGCCCTTGACATTACTGAATTAGAGTCAAAAACTTATGGAAACAATCAAAATACTATTTAACTTTTTTTTTTTCCTTGTTAGGTTGAAAACCAAGAAGGTGTAGCAAATTTTGATGAAATTCTTGCCAACTCTGATGCATTTATGGTAGCAAGAGGTGACCTGGGAATGGAAATTCCAATTGAAAAGATATTCTTGGCTCAAAAAGTAATGATTTACAAGTGCAACATCCAAGGGAAGCCTGTTGTGACAGCAACACAGATGTTGGAGTCCATGATCAAATCTCCAAGACCAACTCGTGCAGAAGCAACAGATGTTGCCAATGCTGTTCTTGATGGCACAGATTGTGTCATGCTTAGTGGTGAAACAGCTGCTGGAGCTTATCCTGATCTTGCTGTAGGAACCATGGCCAAAATTTGTATTGAAGCAGAGAGCACAATTGATTATCCAGATGTCTTCAAAAGAATTATGGCAAATGCACCAGTTCCCATGAGCCCCTTGGAGAGCCTTGCGTCTTCTGCTGTTCGGACCGCTAACTCTGCAAAAGCTGCTCTTATCCTTGTGTTAACCAGGGGAGGAAGTACAGCAAAATTGGTGGCCAAGTACAGGCCTGGAATGCCTATATTGTCGGTGGTTGTCCCTGAGATCAAGACTGATTCTTTTGATTGGACTTGCAGTGATGAGTCTCCAGCAAGGCATAGTCTTATCTTCAGGGGATTGGTTCCAGTTCTCCATGCAGGCTCTGCTAGGGCTTCCCATGAAGAGTCTACAGAAGAAGCTCTCTATTTTGCTCTTGAACATGCCAAAACAAAAGGGTTATGCAAGGAAGGAGATTCCGTTGTAGCCCTACACCGTGTTGGAACTGCTTCTGTGATCAAGATTGTTACAGTCAAGTAATGACTTTTGGCTCGTGCTATTTTGGGTTTTGGCTGTTACTAAAGGGTAACTGATAAATGTTTTTGCTTGTTTCGCTGAATCATTTTCTGTCCTTCCAGAGAAGGAACATATGACTATACCTTCTTATATTTTGTCTTTATAACGCATCACTTGCTGTTCAGCACAATTTTCCAACTTGACTGGCTGGAGTTTCACTGCCCTCGTATCTACTTTTGCTATTGTTTGCTACAGCCTACAGACACAGAGTGGTGTGATGCGAAATAAATTCCTTATATATATTTGCCTTGAATTTATCTGTCTAAAGTGGAGTCTCATGCAAACTAACTACTGCATGTTTCATTATAGTATTAATGTTTGGTCGTCCATGAGCTCATCAGCTGTCAAGTTATACTAAAATGAGACTTGAGATTTCGGAAATGCCCAACGCATGTCATTTCTGAGCTTGCATTTCATGCTTATGACATGAATATTTGATTGTGCGTTTATGTATTTGGTCAATTCCAAAGGTTCCAAACCTGTCGACAGCCTTTCATCATCGCACAGGCTGTACTATAATCCATACATTACTTGCCTTCGAATTAAACGACCCCTTAAAGATGCCAACACTGTATTAGCAAAATCTTTCAAATCCATCACAAAAGTAGATGAATGCAAATGCTGTCACAACAGCAATATTTGGAGATGTTTCCAAAATAAGTAATCCTTGTTATAGGTTATTAGGTTTCTTGATATGAATTCGGAAATTTTAAGATTTCCTTATAGTTAAATTGACCATTATTAAAGAAGCAACAAGTAGCGTTAGATGAACTGAAATAGAGGTGGTGGTTACTTTCGTACAGCAAAGTTACAAACTAAATATAATTTCGGCAATAAAATGCCATTATAAGTGTTGCTAACAAGTTCTTACTAAAAGCTTGTTAAGATAACCTTGTAAATGTCCACTAGCAATACCAAGTGTTGCTATTGATAAGTGGTATTACCAGTGACCCATAATACCAGTAGGCATAGTTCCACTTTACTCTAATTTCCTTCATCCGCTTCAGTTCCTTCCTTCTTTTTACTCTAATTTCCTTCAGTAACCTGTTTTCCTGTATCACTGATTCTGCACTTCATTTTCCTCCCTTAATTCATCAAACTATTTTGAGTTATATTGAGAATTTGTCCATCTCCTGGTCTTGATCACCTTGCTGTTGCTCTTTGTGGGGTGATTTGAATCTCCTCCTATTTTTTCTTCCTTTAGCTTCTTGCCAAAGTCTTTCTGATGTATCTTCATGAATGTCAGAGGGGTCTTTGTCACTGTTGATAGTTTTTGTTCCTTTGTTGATAATCCCTTTTGGTTCACTGTTGATCATTTGATCTTCAATCTATTCAGTGTTTGCGTCATTCTTATGAGTGCTGATTTATATCATTAGCATCCTTGTCCTGTTTGTGTTGTGTAATGACCTCAGACTGCCGGACATTTGCTCTTTGATCAATCCAATTGTTATCCCCAGTACCGGTGTTTTAAAAGGCAGTTTCAAGACTCGTCCCGAGGCTCGGCGCTGGCAAAACGTCCCGAAGCTCACGTTCGGGGCTTAGTTCCTAGGAGGCTTACGCTCTAAGCGCCCGACTGTATGCCCTAAACCCGCCTAACGCTCAACGCTCGGGGCTCGCCTAACAGTTCTTACACAAATTATATGTTAAATTCCTTAATTAAAATCGTTGACCCTCATAATTCTTTAACAAATGAATGATACTTTATAGTTTTTCATCTATACAAATAAGAAGATTGGGTGTAACTCAAACAATAAGTCGTAGTATTACATATTTACTATTTGAAAACATTGTGAGGGTGAATATCACTTAATATTTCTTTTAAAAATACCATAGCTGATTTGTACATTTTCACTTGTCATTGGTCTTTTGTCCTACGTATCAAATTTATCATCTTTTATTATTTCGCTATTTGAAAGTAATTTTAATTTTATTCATGAAGGAGTTACGTTTTAATTATAATACTGATAAAGTTTATTGAAATAAAATGAACAGTATGATAGTAATATTGTTTTAAGAAATTATAATTTTCTCATTTTTTGAAAGTTAAGATGTTAGAGTTGACAGGTAATCCATAATAGCTTTTATTTCATTGAATTGTTTATATTTGTAAAATTATATTATATATAATTACAAGTTATAAGCAGGGGTGGCTAGAGGGTGAGACTAGTAAAGCTTTTGCTTTAGGCCCCAAAAGATTTTACCGATGAATTTTATGATTTAAATTTCTCTTAGATAATGTTGAAGACTGTAAAAAGAAGCATAAAATATATATAACAAAAGAAAGAAAAAACACTATCTATGTATTAAGAGCAATATTCTAAAACTTTGAACTAAACTACTCAAATCTTCATATTATTAAATAAAGTTTTTACAATAACATCCTAGGTAATGTCTTTAAAACACATGGCTAATATTTTATTGACTTGAATTGATCCTCACTAATATAAATACTAATGTTACTATATGAAGTAAAAGACAACAAGTATGAAAAATAAAAAAAGGCAACACTAATTTTTTTAATGTGATTTTACCTATTTAAAATTATTTATTTTAATTATATTATTTTACGAAATACAAAAAATTAAATACCCATGGGGCTTACACCCCGCCGAGGCAAATGTAAAACGCTCCGCCTTATGCCCTCGCCTTTTGAGACACTGCCTAGTACCTTTTGTTCTTAGTAGCCTCCATCACAGTTATAGGCAATTGTTTCATGGTGGGATGAGGCTTGTTCACTCCAAATATGACACCACTTGGTTTAAAGACAGTTTTGGATGGTTCACTTTGGTCCTCTTTCTTAGGTCTATGATCCTCCTTGTTGATGTATGTTTTCCTGCCTCTTTCATTCTATTCTGATTTATCTCATCCTCTTTGTGATTAGGAATGTCTTTCTGAACCCTGCCTACTTCTTCTTTAGCCTCTTTTGCCTTTTTCCTTCAAGCTTCATTCTTTCTAAAACTCTACAATTAGCCAAATTATGCCCCAATCTTCTGCAGTGTCTACAATATTTAGGGATGTTCTCATATTCTATTTTCTGGACATTTTCTGTTAAAGGAGCGTCTTGAGAAGATTTAACTAAAGGTACCAAACAAGACTCAAAATTAAAAATGGTGACAACTTTGACCAGCCAAGGTTAAAACTCACTTAAAAATTTGATTAAGTTAATTGGGTCTGAAATGTAATACTTAAAATTTGTTAAACTTTTACAAAATACAAAAAACCCAACTTAACCCCAACCCCCCAAACCCATTTATATCAAAATCAAAACCCATTTATTAAAAAAAAATAAAAATTGAAGCAATCAGAAAAATCGCTTAAAACCAAAACCGTCCTTCTTCTTCTTCTTCTTCTTCACTGCAATCTGTTCCTCTTCACCGGCGATCTTGGCAAACTTGTTCTTCCTGTCCACCGGCGAACCGTCCGACACTACAGTCCATCGTTTCTCTCCCTTCTACGTTGGGTAGATTCAAGTAGAGTTTTTTTTTTCTTCTCTTTCACTTGGTTCAAAAGTTAGGGTTTTGAAATCAAGCATGGAAAATGATGATTTGGTTAAAGAAGAAGAAGAAGAAGAACATGGTTTTCTCTTCAAAGTTGTTTATTTTGTTGTTCCATACTTAAAAACCCTTATTTGGGGTATTTGTTTCAATTGTTGAGGTTGTGTGTGTGTAAATAGTGTATCTAGAAGTGAAATTTAGGTTTTTGCTGTTGTCCTTGTTCTTATTCTCCTTTTAGGATTAAGGAAAAAGGGGCTTGCACTTCTTTTGAGTTTTTCCAACAGCTGATGAAGCCGTTGCAGCAACTTCAGCACTTGTTTGGCAAAAGCAAACAACTGCTGAGGTTGCATGCTTAAAAAGTCCTTCTTTGGTGTATTTTCTTAACTTGTCATGGTTATGTGTTGGTAAATAGCGTATACTAATAGTGAAATAGATATTTTTGCTGTTGTTGTTCTCGTATGGTTTAGGGAAAAGGGCCTTGCAATTGTTTGGATTTTTTCTAATAGTTGTGGAAGCTGTTGCAATAGATTCCTCAGTTGTATGATAAAATCCAAACAGTTGTTGTGGTTGTTTCAAAAAATTCTCCAGCTGTTGGAAAAAATCAAAACAGTTGCTGACATTGATTCTCGTTTGTGTTATTTCTCATTTTCATATTGCTTTGATATGCTTGTCCTTATCTGACCTTTTTGTCTTGTTCTCTCTTTAGCCGAGAGTCTTTCGGAAACAACCTCCCTACCTTTTAAGGTGGGGATAAGGTCTGCGTACACTCTACCTTCCCCAGACCCTACATTGTGGGATTCTACTGGGTATGTTATTATTGTTGTTGTTATTGTAGTTGCTGCCACTGTTTTATTCTTTCCAACAGCTGAGGAATCCACTGCAACAACTTCCTCAGCTGTTGCAACTTCTTCAATTGTTGCAACAACTTCCTAAGTTGTTGGGAAAAGCTATTAGTTGTTGTATTTGTTTGATCAACTGCTTCCCATTTCCCACTCAGTTTACTTTGAATGATGCACAAATCAATTGAAACTATTTTTGTTTATCTCATGTATGTAGATAAAATGGCTCCAAGAAAAAGAAAAGGAGAGAAATTAACCGACGTGTCTAGAAATAGTAAAAGATCCAAGAGGAAAACACCATTAGAAGAACTTGCTGAACAAGAAAATCCTATTTCTGAATTAGCAAATGTAGATCTTAGTGATAGTCAAACTGATAAACAATCTTCAAATAGAGAGGACAGAGTCCAAGAAAACTTTTCAAGTAGAAGTTTCTGGAGATGGCCATGATGAACAACCTGAAGATAGCCAAGAAGCAGAAGATAAAAATCAAGAAAGTGCAGAAGATCAAGAAGATGATGATGGAAATGAAGTAGATGAAGAAGACGAAGAAGATGAAAAGGATAATGAAATAGAAAAAGAAAATGAAAAGGATAATGTAACGAACCGTTTGGTCGTTATTGCACTTTTGACCCCTTTTCCCCTGTTGAACCTTTCCCAGGCCCTGTTGCCTGTTGGTATGATTTTGACCCGCGGGGAAGGGCGACACGGTTCTTGAGGTCATCGGGTGAGTTTTAGAATAATTTGAGGAAGTTAGAGCTTTTAAGTGAAAATGGTTTGACCAATAGTTGACTTTTGGATAAACGGACCTTTTTCGATATTCTGTCGATTCCATGAGGTCCGAAGGGTCAATTGTGACTTGGTGGGGGTATTCGGTTCGGTTTCCGAGGTATTCAGGAGTGTTTTGTATAATTGGTTGGAAAGTTGGTTTTGGCCGTTTGGGCGTTGACCTGTTCAAATAGACCTCCATTGGGAATTTTGAGGCCACGAGTAAGTTTGTAGCGTGTTCTTACATATATTTGCATGTTTGGTTTGTATCCGGGAGGACTCGGATGGATGTCTGGATTTGGGGTGAAACTTGTTAAAAATTAGATTTTGCTGGTTTCTGGTGTCTCACCCAGTTGCACCTCTGCCCGCCTCAGCGGGGCCTAGCCCGCGGACACGAGATATAGGCGAGATCGCTGGAGCGGATATGGTGTCGCGGGAGTGAATGTCGCCGAATCAGAAAGTGTTAAATATCCCATTTCTAACCACTCTTTTCCCATTCCCAAAATTAAATCTCTAAGTGACTTAAGGGAGATTTGAATAGCTTTCAGAGTGGTTTCATCTTGGGGTAAGTTTCTTTCACCTTGTATTATGTTTATCTACCTTCCTAAGCTAGAATCTATAGTGGAAACTAGTGAGACTAGTTGGAGAAGATGAGTTTTCAACCTTAACTTTGATATTTGAATCCTAGGCTATGAATATGAGTTTAATTGATGAATTTGGCTAGTCTAAACATGGAATTTCGTAAATTAGTAGATAATAAGCTTGAATCTCTAACTTGGATTGAGGAATTGATTATGGATAGTTAGGGTTTATTCCTAACTTGGGGGTTTTCTTTAAAATGATGAAATTGATCACTAATTGAGTTTAATTAGCAATTGGAGAGTAGAATTGAACTTCTAGAACATTGGATTACAATCTCAAAATTCCCGTTTTACCCCCGTGGGTCTGATTTCCCTCTTTTCTATAGTTGATTTTCGATTTAAACGAATGTATAGCAATATGGGTATTGTTAATCTCCATTTCTAACTTAGATGTCAATAATAACTAGACTTTGAGTATTCGGAGGCTCTTTGGAATATCAAGGCTCGCGTTTGACGGTTCGTGGCACCAACTTAGCGTCGAGGTAGGTTACGGCTTACCTTTCGGTTAGACTCTAATTAGTGAAGCATATGTAGGAGTTACGTATTGACGGGAAAAACATGTTAAGCTTTCAGGTATGAAGTTGGGATGGATACTCTTAGGTTGGTATTGTCGTGGACTATGTGGGCTTGTCGCCTTGTCATCGTTATTTGTTTTGTCTCATGTGTGATGTGTTGGGCTCATCGCTCGGGTAACATCCCGCACTTCTACATTAAATGCGTCGTAAGTTAGTTGACTTAATCTTGAAGGGGTTAAAGTCATTTATGAGGTTATAGACGGTTTATGACAATGTTATGGTAAGACTTCATAAGTTTGACCACCGTAATGTCGTTAGATATTATTTTTACATGATGTATATTTTCTTTTAAGTTAATTTTTTTTATAAGAATTTGATAAATATGATTTAGCTAGTTTTTGTTATTACTACTTTTTGAATACGCCGTAAATTATTTATATGACATGAGAAAGTTTATAAATGGGATTTTCTATATCATAGAGATAGAAATTATGTTTGCATAAGAAAAGAAAGTTATCTTTTTCCGTTTTGAGAACGTATAGTACAAAAATTTGTACTCTTGATATTCGGTTGGAAAAATTAGAATTTGGTAAGATATTTTTATCCATGTCTTAATCTTTATAAAATATTAGTATATGTTTTAATTTATAAAACCTTATGATTTAACTTTGATGGAATTTTATGAGTTGGTTTTTAAAGAAATTAGTTAAACAATTATTTGGATAAGTGTTTATGGATAATGATATAGTATTATATTTATTAAGGTATAGGTGTCTAATGGGTAGAAATTCCACCATATACAAGGTGTCACTCCCACGTCTAGGTGTCAAAAGGGCGAGGGGTTTTGGGGGGGGGGGGAGGGATAGTGTATTTAAGTTCTTTTTTTACTTCATTTGGAAAGGATAATTATGTAGTATACATATATATTAGATGAGAAACTTTAAGGAACGGGCTGCACCTTCCTTTCTAATTATAGATCTTTTCCATTTTAGATCTTAACCAAATATTTCAGCAACCATTTGTAGTTTGAGGAATAGTTCCTTTGAGGGGAAAAACGTTGGCAGCAACTATGGTTCTCACTTTGAGGATAATGCTTTTGAAGGCGATCCAAGTTTAATTCCTCGTCTACACCTTATTCGAGCTCGTATGAGCACTAAGGTATGCACTTGTTAAGAACTCACGGGACGGTGATCGGAAGCTTTGAGTTCAAGTCATAGTAATTTTATAAATAGATTATGGGTTGCAGTCTTTTGGTAGGGAGATGGGTGGGGATTTGGTAGATCGTGTAGAGCTTGTTTGTTGTTAAAAGGAGGTCGGGTGTGGAGTGCACCATTGTATATAGCCTCGGAAGCTCGTCTCTCTTTGATTGCTTGACGACAGTGTTAGTATAGATGTAGTATTTGGCTGAGCTGTCGTTGTGTTAATATTAGCCTGTTTAAATAGGTTGAGTGTATATTGGAAGGATTGACTCGTCGTAATCATTCGAAGATTGAATCAAGGTATGTAAGGCTATTTCTTGACTCGCCGCTATGGCACGACGTGTGTTTTTTATTTCTTATATAAATCATGAGTGTCTAGGGCTGATGAATTTGTTGCTTTAATATTATAAGTCTTGTGAGCCTCTTTAGAAATGATATATGTCCATCGGTGCACTCAAGCATTTACTCAGAGAGCCGATTTCCAATTTGTTATGATGGAATTAGAGTTTTCGTTAGGGGTGGACGTTCGGTTCTTCGGTTCGGTTTTATCAAACTTCAGTTCGGCTATTTTGGTTTTGGTTTTTTGAAGGTGGACACCGAACATCGAACTAAACTAGTTTGGTTCGGTTTCAGTTTTTTCAATTCGTTTTTTTAATATGATATTAGAAGCGATTCCATTTACACTAATTCATATTCTCAAAAGCAACAAAATATAAAACTGATAAACTGAAATCAAAATCCAATAAACAGGATACACAAGAACAGAAAACCATAACCATGATATACGATTACTAAGTGTTATATATATACCTTAAGAATAATTAAGAAAAAACATAAAGGACATACATTAATCCTAAAGACACATCCTAGTCACCTTCCTTTGTTAAGAATATTTGATTTTCTTAAATGAAAAGGAAAACTAGGGATACAAAAGCAAAAGAGAGCTTGTTACAATTGCGTTTTTTTTTTTGGGTTTAAACTTAATGGGCATGGCCTATTTTAACTTTTTCGGGTAATGTATTAAATTTTGGTGGGGGTTCGGTTCTTCGGTTTTATCAAACTTCGATTCGGCTATTTCGATTTCAATTTTTTGAAGGTGGACACTGAACATCGAACCAAACTAGTTCGGTTCGGTTCCCTTTTTTGAAGTTCGGTCCGATTTTTTGATTTACGGTATTTATGCCCAGCCCTAGTTTCCGTTAAGATCGAATATGTGGATGGTATACGAAGTATATTGAAAGGATTCATAGAGCATCCTATAGTGTAAAATAGGTATCACAGAGAGACACTTCCTTTTTCTTCTTTTGGCATGACTCCAGCGATGGAACGATACTAAAAATTATACTATTCTTAGTAAATATAGAAAGCTTATGTTCATTGTACCTTATAATGTAAATTCTGATTAATGGCATTGGTTCTTGATTCTTATTGAACATATGTTGATGATGTTAGTCATAATGTAATCGGAGGGGGAACGACTATAGGTCATTCCGAAAGATGTTCTAATGATCCTAAAAGACTCTTTAGATATTGTATGTATATATGTAACAAGTGATGATGTTGTATACGTAGATACAATACCTATAAGGGCATGGCTATGGTATTCCTAGTTTACCACCGAGCTATGCCCGGTTGGGCAGTTACGCATTTACCACCGTGCTACGCCCGGTCGGGCAGTTACCACTGATCAGTTGGGCAGATAGCACCAGGATGATAAGTAGGCTAGAAAACACAGTATTGTACATAGCACATGAGAGTATAGATAGACATCCATGCATTCATATTTGGATCCGGTTGCACGTTCCTCAACACATGCGTTTATATATGGATCATGTTACACGTTTCGCAACACATGCGTTCATATTTGGATCGAGTTGCGCGTTCCGCAACACATGCATTCATATTTGGATCAGGTTGCACGTTCGGCAACACATGCATTCATATCTGGATCGGGTTGCACGTTCCACAACACATGCATTCATATTTAGATCGGGTTGAACGTTTCGCAACACATGCATTCATATTTGGATCCAGTTGCACGTTCTGTAACACATCCATTCATATTTGGATCGAGTTGTATGCCGCAACATATGTTCGGATAACGTTATGATAATAAGTTAACCAGGGCCATAGTAGGGTATATAGACATAGTGGAGATTGCAGGAATTAGAAGTGGTGTGTGTGTGTGCGCGCGCATATATATGCTAGATTTACATCAGTAGCTTAGAAATGCCAGGTTAATTTTTATCTCTTTCATTGATAATGTCTTATTGTTATATTTCATGTTTGCCTTACGTACTCGGTACAATCTTTCTGTACTGACGTCCCTTAGCTGGGGGCGCTGCATTTTTTTATGTTCACACTGCAGGTTCAGGTATACCGAGTAGCAGACATGCATTCTAGATGGTATAGGTGTTCAGCGGGATGGTGTATGCTCCACTTCTTCCTGGAGTTGAGTCAGGTCTTATACCTATATGTATAGAAGTTATGGGTAGGTCGGGGCCCTGTCTTGACTATGTTATGTCTGTCAGATATTCGTAGAGGCTTCATAGACGTATATGGTCAAGTTCAGTCATGTATGGGTTTTATGTTCAGTAATACAGACAGAGCATCTTATAGATCATGTTTATAGATTTTAAGGCTTTAATACGTCATGTTCCTCCAGTACAGGTTCATAGTAGATGTATGTAGAACGTAGTCCGTCCCAGTCGAGACTGGGGCGTGACAAAGTGGTATCAGAGCTATTCAATCCTAGGGAGTCTATGAAGCCGTGTCTAGTAGAGTCTCACTTATGGGTGTGTTGCGCGCCACACTTATAATTAGGAGGGCTACAGGACATTTAGGAAAGTTACTCTTCTTTCTTAATCCAGATCGTGCAAGTAGAACGATGTCCCAAGAAGTTATTCCATTTTGTATGATCATGACTAAGCTGATACGTAATCGTACAAGTCCTTCACAAGTTTGACGAGCTTCCTAATTGATAAGATGTGTCTCAGCTACATGAGTAGTATGTTAGAGCCTTCAGTTTCACTCCAACGTTCTTGTTATCACTAGTTTTTGTTATTACTACTTTTCGGATACGCCGTAAATTATTTATATGACATAAGAAAGTTTATAAATGGGATTTTCTATATCATAGAGATAGAAATTATGTTTTCATAAGAAAAGAAAGTTATCTTTTTCCGCTTTGAGAACATATAGTACAAAAATTTGTACTCTTGATATTCGGTTGGAAAAATTAGAATTTGGGAAGATATGATTTTTATCCATGTCTTAATCTTTATAAAATATTAGTAAATGTTTTAATTTATAAAACCTTATGATTTAACTTTGACGGAATTTTATGAGTTGTTTTTAAAGAAATTAGTTAAATAATTATTTGGATAAGTGTTTATGGATAATGATATCGTATTATATTTTATTAAGATATATGCGTCTAATGGGTGGAACTTCCACCATATACAAAGTGTCACTCTCACGTCTAGGTGTCAAAAGAGAAGGAGGGGGGGGGGGGGGATAAGGTATTTAAGTTCTGTTTTCACTTCATTTGGTAAGGATAATTATGTAGTATACATATATATTAGATGACCAACTTTAAGGAACGGGATGCACCTTCCTTTCTAATTATAGATCTTTCCCATTTTAGATCTTAACCAAATATTTCAGCAACCATTTTCTTGTAGTTTGAAGAATAGTTCCTTTGAGGGGAAAAACGTTGGCAGCAACTATGGTTCTAACTTTGAGGATAATTCTTATGAAGGCGATCCAAGTTTTATTCCTCGTCTACGACCTTCTTCGAGCTCGTATGAGCACTAAGGTATGCACTTGTTAAGAACTCACGGGACGGTGATCGGAAGCTTTGAGTTCAAGTCATAGTAATTTTATAAATAGATTATGGGTTGCTGTCTTATGGTAGGGAGATGGGTGGGGGTTTGGTAGCTGGTGTAGCTCGTGTAGATCTTGTTTGTTGTTAAAAGGAGGTTTTTTGTTGTTAAGAGGAGGTCGGATGTGGAGTGCACCATTGTATATAGCCTCGGGAGCTCGTCGCTCTTTGATTTCTTGACGACAATATTAGTATAGATGTAGTATTTGGTTGAGCTGTCGTTGTGTTAATATTAGCCCGTTTAAACAGGTTGAGTGTATATTGGAAGGATTGACTCATCCCAGTCATTTGAAGATTGAATCAAGGTACGTAAGGCTATTTCTTGACTCGCCGCTATGGCACGACATGTGTTTTTTATGTCTTATATAAATAATGAGTCTCTAGGGCTGATGAATGTGTTGCTTTAATATTATAAGTCTTGTGAGCCTCTTTAAAAATGATATATGTCCATCAGTGCACTCAAGCGCTTACTCATAGAGTCGATTTCCAATTTGTTATGATGGAATTAGAGTTTCCGTTAAGTGCGAAGATGTGGATCGTATACGAAGTATAATGAAAGGAGTCGTAGAGCGTCCTATAGTGTAAAATAGGTATCACAGAGAGACACTTCCTTTTTCTTCTTTTTGCATGACTCCAGTGACGGAACGATACTAAATGATACTATTCTTAGTAAATATAGAAAGCTTATGTTCACTGTACCTTATAATGTAAATTCTAATTAATGGCATTGGTTCTCTATTCTTATTGAACGTATGTTGATGATGTTAGTCATAACGTAATTGGAGGGTGAACGACTATAGGTCACTCTGAAAGATGTTCTAATTATCCTAAAAACTCTTTAGATGTTGTATGTATATATGTAACGAGTGATGATGTTGTATAAATAGATACAGTACCTATAAGGGCATGGCTAAGGTATTCCTAGTTTACCACCGAGCTACGGCCGGTCGGGCAGTTAAAACTGATCACTTGGGCAGATAGCACCAGGATGATAACTAGGTCTCAAACTGTTACACCTTGAGGAATGTAGTGTCGTTTGCCTTATGAGTAAACCAACGTAAGCCTAAAGCGGACATGAATCCCTTAGAAGGTTAAGAATGTTATCCAACAATTCCAACTATGTGCCTTAAGGTTTCAGGGTCATATGAAGCAGTGGAAGTAAGTTTTTGAAAGATTAGAATTTGAGTCATGGTTTGAGAAGATTTTGTATTGTTTGAGTTATGCATTGCATTTTACTGCTTGAGGGGAATCTATAGGTACCCTTAGATGTTTAATGAAGTTTTATACAAGTGCCAAGAAGGTCTCATAAGGATTGGAGGTCAAACGAATCGAAAAGAACGCGATTTCGCGAAAACGGAGAATTTGGGGCAGTGTGCGGTCTCACATTGAGCGTGCTGAGCCACATACTGACCGCCAACTCCCCATTTTGGGTGTACTCACTGGAAAACACCACTCCTAAGTGGTGGAGAGAGTGTGCGGCCGCACACTTATTGTGCTAGGTCGCATACTCTCTGCCAATTGCGTCGGGGAGCGATTTTTGCCACCTTTTTAAATCCTCAAGGATCTTATTTTCATTACAACTTCCCAAACTTATTTACCTACACTTTTAGAGGCTTATCATGAGTTCTTTAAGGTTCCATATCACTCCACACCTTTCCATATTATCAAGACAGAAAATCAACATCAAAACTCAAAGAGAATCCATGGAAGGTGATTGTTCTTACTTCCCTCCAAAGTTGTGGTAAACTTGGTCTTGAAAGGAGTTAGGGAAGGTGAAGTTATTGTATAGAAAGGTATGGTATTCCTATTATTTACATGATTGAGTTGATATAAAGGTTTAGTGACCCTTGGAAATAAAAAGAATCAAAGTGGAGAAGTCATAAATGTTGGAGTGAAGAAGATGACTTTGAGAAGAACTTAAAAAGGGTATTTTAGATAAATTTGAGATTGTATTGAATTTAACTTCTTGAATATGATATTGTGGATATTTTTGTTGTTGTTTGGGAGTTGATTTGTAATTTGGTGGAAGTTGATAATGTTACACCTTTCGTTTTCATAGTGGTAGAACCTATAGTTTTCTAGCCGGGTATGCCTTTGGAACAGAGACCCGAGCCTGAGTTTAGAGATAGAAAGTGTCCTACCCCGTTTACAAGGGTACCAGCAGGTATTCCTAGAAATTTACAGGATTAGAAGTTGAGCGAATCGAATCTACGTGATCTGAGCTGGATCTGAGAAAATCTGCAGACACCAGTCATCATCGACGGGTCGTCGACATGGTCAACGAACTGTCGATGTGCGGCGTCGACAGGGTTCCACAACCTTGCATCTGCAAGCGAGTAAGAGAGCTTCCATATTACTCTACTCTTAGAAGCATCAGGAGTACTTCAGTCTTTGATGGTTATATACCCCGTTTATGATGATTCCTTCTATTCATGGGTCTAGCTTTATGTATCCAGTTCTGTGTATACAATTTATTCATGCATTACATTCATTATATATCCATGTACATTGACCCGTGATCTAAAGGTGTTATATACGCGAATATTATATATATATATATGTGGGGTATAAGAAGAGAGATAGGCGTTATATACGCATTACCACCTGATCAGCTGGTGCACATTGATGATGATATTGATGATATCAATTATGGCCGCAAAGGAGCCGATATGATATGATGAGATGCCATAGAGGCTTTACAGGTGTTATACACACACATATATCAGGCGTTATACACACACATATACCTAGATGTATGACCTTCATTGATAGGCATGAGCATGCATATTATGCACCCACAGTGGCTTCATCAGTTATATAGATTCATACAGGTACATACAGATACTATTTCATAAAAGTACATGCAGATAGTTATTTCAGCTTATGCGTTCAGATCTTATTCATGATTCTTATATATATATATATATATATATATATATATATATATATATATATATATATATATATATATATATATATATTGTTCTTATGCCTTACATACTCAGTACATTATCCGTACTGACTCCCCGTTGCTCGGGGGCCTGCGTTCATGCCCGCAAGTACAGGTAGACAGATAGGTGGTCCAGCTTAGTAGGACCTATAGATCTAGCAGTGGTCAGTACGCTCCATTTGATCCGGAGCTGCAGTCAGTTTTGGTATGCCACCCTTTAGAGATGTGTATGCATATGGGTATGATGGGGCCCTGTCTCGTCCTCTCTACAGCTTTTATTCCAGTAGAGGTCTGTAGACAGTTGTATGTACTAGTCAGATGATGTAGCCTTGTCAGCTTCTATTCTTGTGTACAGTATATGTAGCAGCCTAGTTGGATTGCACTGTTCTCCCAACATGTTTTTGTATATACATATTGTTCAGAGTTCACGATGTCGCCTAATTATGAGATCAGTTTAAGTCATTTTATGGGCCCTTGATGTTCAGTAAGATTCAGCTATGAGTATAGGGGTGTTTGGTCGCTAGAGGTCAGACGCTCGTCACGACTCACCGGTTTGGGTCGTGACAGATAAAATAGGGGAAATGCTGCCCAAATCTCATTAGTTCCTTAACAACACTAGTTTGAACTTGGAAGTGTTTTCAAGACTTAACCTTAGTACGAATTCTGTTGAATGTAGAGTTTGCGAGCTTTGGGGGAAGAACGTTAAGTATTTAAGAAGGTGAAAAGGCATGTAAGGCTAACCCTTCTTTCTAAAGTCATATTTTCCTCATTTTGAATCTATATGTGATATCCATGACATTCCTATTCCTATAAATGCCATATGCTCATAATCCCCGAGATTCTCTCAATATTGTTGACAATGCACCTGGTGATGATAATGATAGCGATTATGATGATGAATTCAATTCTAGAGATGCCATCAAGATATTCAAAATGTCCTAATCCTAGAGATGCTAGAAGTTCATAACTTACAATATTCTTGAAATACTTTGGTAAATGCTCCTCATAATGATGATGATAATGATAATAGTGATGATCATAACGATGATGATGATAATAGTGATGATGATAATAATGATGATGATAATAGTGTTGATGATAATAATTCAATAATAGAAATTGGGGGTTTACCGACTTTATATCACCGCGATAGTGTTGTAATGTTTCTCTTGGATACTTATGTATGTCATAAATGTATAAAGCTATGTTGTGACACCGAGCCTATATTTCCAGGTATGATATCTATTGCACGCACACCACTGCAGTTGGGTACGTACAACACCGAGCCTTGTTTTGACCGGGTATGGATGACACCGAACTTATATGGTCGGGTATGGTATTATTATATGTTGATGTATGAAATGTTTTCTTCAAGGCAAAGGTAAGTAAGCATTATGAGCATTTTAAGAGGTATTAAAGATCCATTTATCATATGTCATTCTTCATACTTGTATCATGTTATTATTCATGCCTTACATACTCAGTATATTATTCGTACTGACATCCTTTTGTTTGTGGACGTTGTGTTAATACCCGCATGTAGACAGAGAGACAGATAAGACCAGTAGGCTGCCTCTTCAGTGATTGCATAGAGGTGCTCCATTCGATCCCGAGCCGAGATAGTTGGTATTATTCTTTTGGTGTACATATATAGGCATGGCTGGATCTTTTCCCGTCTTTATGATATTATGGACTCTTCTTAGAGGCCCGTAGACAGTTGTGTACAGTTAGGTATATCTCAGCCTTGTCGGCTCATAATGTGTATATTATTTTGATAGCCTTTCCAGCTTGTGTGTATATGGGCATGGTTGATGATGTTTGTATAAAATGATGCCTTAGCCCGATGGCAATTGTGTTATTAGTGTATGCTAATTCATGAGATAGCCATATGTCTCACCTAGATATGATTAAGGTGCTCGGCTGGTTAATTCCGGATGCCCATCATGGCCCTCTGGTTGGGCTGTGACAAAAGTGGTATCAGAGCAATTCATCTTAGAGTATGTCTACGAGCCGTGTTTAATAGAGTCTTGTTTATGGGTGTGTTGTGCGCTACACTTATAAACAGCAGGCTGAGGGCATTTAGGAATGAATGACCTTCTTTTCATCGTAGATTGTGCGATAGAGCCATGATATAAGAGTTTCTCTTTCCTTAACAGTGTGTTATGTTTTCAGCGATGCCCGTAAGAGAAAAACTACAACAGCCCAAAAGGGCAAGATAGTGGCAGGGAGGCGGACTGAGAGAGTACCTCCAATGGATAAAAATGAGGGTGAGTCCTATAATGAGGTTGCATCTCGGTCCTCTCAATCATCGCCTGCTTCAGAGGAGCATGAGGGAGCTTCAGCTTCAGCTTCAACACCCCCAGTTTCTCCACTAGATGCCTCCGGCCAAGAAGCGAAAGAGGCTATTCATTTGCTGACTCAGTTAGTCGCCACTCAGGCTCAGCGACAAAGTACCGGTCTGTTATATCCCGTACTTTCGCGCGTTCGGGAAAATTTGAAATGACTTTGATTTGTAAGGAATAAGGTCATATGTTGATTGGAATTCACATATGTGTGTGTTGATCATGAAAAGTATTGGTGTGGAAATACGGAGGAAGGCCAAGGGCAAAAATTGAAATTTTGGAAATTAGTTTCGGGAATTACAAAATACGGACTACATCAATTGGGATAAAAAAAAAATATAGGAAAAGAGGCCCAAATGGCATGGGGTGGCCGGCCATATGCTTTGCCCAAGCCCCAAATATTAAGTCATGTGTTTAAATTAATAAAAATGGGCCAATTATTTATTAAAATCCCCTAGAACTTTCAAGAGATAATGAGAGAAGTAAAGAAACAAAGAAGAAGAGAAACAAAGGGGAGCATTTCGGCCAACCCATGGGAATTTGACCATGAGAAATCTTGTTCTAAAAATCATTTTCTTGTGGTATTCCTACTAATTCAAGGGTCCTCTACAACATGGTATAATTATTTCGGAAGATAAGTCATCCGTTTCGTCGTTTCCGCGTTCTAGTCAAGTGAAGAAGTTGAAGAGCAAAGGTAAGAATTCATACCCTTTTATGTATTATGAAGGCTTATTCTATGTTGTAGTATGTGGAAATAAGTGAAATTCATTAAATATGTATGGGTGAAGGGTGGCCGAAAATGGTGGTGTGGTATAGAATGTGATGAATAAATTTTTAGTTAGTATTTTGATTGTTGTTGATGTTATGGGTGATTTGTATATGTTGTAGGATGAAGAAATGGATGGAATATATGGAATCATAATGTAGTGATATGGCCGTGAGTTACTATGTGGTATAGAAGTGAATGAATCAATTTTTATCTAAGTATTTTGGTTGTTGTGTTGCGGTTTCTATGATGTTAAATGAAGAATAAATGACTTGAAATGAAGTTGTAATTTGTTGGTGGATTATAAAAGAAGTTAATGCGATATTAGCATGGTTTTTTGCGATTATAAGAATGAAGGATATTGTTGAAGTATAGATTATTAATGTCCTTGTGGAATTTGGAAGGTCTTGGGTGAAGAAGTAGGTCGTTTGGGTTGTTTGGTATACTATGTGAATTGTTTGAAATATTCTTGAAATGATTGATGATGTTGTTTCCATAATTGTTGGTGTTATTGTTGATAATGTGGCCGAGTTCCATTCTCGGGCTTGTTGTTGTTGAATTAGCCGAGTTGTACCCTCGGGGATGGTGTATTTACAGGGGAAATGCTGCCGGAATTTCGGTAGACAAATATGAATCTAAGTTGAATTCTTAAGAGTTTACAACTCATATTTGGCACTTATGACCAATTGCAGATTTTGGGCGAAACGGGGTTTGATTTTGCGCGAGCATAAGCCGCGAGAAAGGTATGTAAGGCTACCCTATTCCTTCTTTTGGCATGTCCTAGGTATACTAGGTCGATACTTGAGCCTCGGGGGCAATTCTGTTCATAGAAATCCGAAATTGAATTTGAGCACTATTCATTCAATCTAATTGAACTATAAATCTCATGTTTTGGTCGAAAGGAAATCAAACGTCCGAAACTTTTGTAAATGTAATCAAGTCGACTCGAAACTTCCTTGGATGACTCTATAGACCCTAATGTCCATGATTCATGTCCGTTGCCTCGACTTGATCCGAGGTGGACCCACTACTCCCGAAATCTTCCCCTATTGTTCTATCTGGCTTAATTCCGTACAATAATTAAAGGAAACTCTTGGTTGTTTTACTATCCCATTGAGTCCTTAATCTATATCTTGATATGTGCACGCGATCTTATAAGTTATATTTGGTCCGATCCGTAAGATATCCGGAAGGAATTCGCTTCTAAGGTGCTATCTAATATGTTTCGAGTCTGCCTATGATTCTGACCTATATGAGTAGAAGTATGTTTGACATGACCCATTTTACGACATGATCGAGTAACGAAATAAGTATAAAGAATTTGTGCCGGAAAGAATATTATGAGTACATTGATTCGACTATTCTGATATAAATATTCCGGTACAAGTAATCCGATATGAGTGCTTCCAATTCTGATATAAGTGTTCAGATATGAACATTCCGATTTGAGCGTTTTGATATAAGTATTTGGGTATAAGTATGTTGACATGAATATTTCGACATAAGTATTCCGATATAAGCACTCTGATGTGAAAATTCTGATGTGAGTATGTAATTTGATATAAGAAATCTGTTATGAATCATCTGATATAAGTGTGTTGATAAAAGTACTCTTCTATAAGTATTATGATATATGTACTTTGACATGAGTATTCTGATAAAAGTATCCGATAAGAGTATTCTGATCTCGGTATGTAATCTGATATGAGAATTATAATATGAGTAATCTGTTATGGATAATTCGCTACGAACATTTTCATAGGAATATCTTCTGTAAACTCTGATGTTTTGGTTGTCAGACGACAGCACGTACGATTATTCTATTGAATCTCCGGATTGTCGGTAAGTGTGTATATATACTGAGTCCTGATTTGTATGCATATGGTTTCGTACTACTCTGTTCGTGCAAGTTTTGGATATGTCTATTCACTGAGCCCGGGCCAGGACATGTTCTCGTGTGTACTCCACTGCATTGTTCACCGAGACCCACCAGTAGAGGGCCGGGACACGTATATGATGATGGCGCCAGATCCGGACCGGATCCCCTCTACCGAGTCCCTTAATGAAGGGCCGGGACATGTT
The DNA here is from genome assembly GCF_019175385.1 of Lycium barbarum. Lineage (NCBI taxonomy): Eukaryota > Viridiplantae > Streptophyta > Magnoliopsida > Solanales > Solanaceae > Lycium > Lycium barbarum. The sequence continues at coordinate 52,756,208 of NC_083338.1, read as the reverse complement.
ATCCACCGAGTCCCTCACTGGCGGGCCGGGACACGTTACATGCATACATGACATTTGATGTGACATATACAATTCTATTCACCGAGTCCCTCATTCGAGGGCCGGGACACGTTATGTATATATGGTATATGATTTTGCTATACATGATCCTATCCACCGAGTCCCTTAATAAAGGGCCGGGACACGTTATATGCATATGCTATACATGATATTGATATACGTAATTCCATTTACCGAGTCCCTCACAAGAGGGCCGGGACACGTCATAGGTATATATGGTATGTGATACTGATATGTCTGACCTTATTCACCGAGTCCCTCACTAAAGGGCCGGGACACGTTATGTGCATAAGTATGTATATGTATATGTATCTGAATTATGATTTGAGATCTACTACTTTATTATACAAAGAAAACGTATTGATGACTCTTCACAGTTTTACTGGCTCTGTAGAGTTTCCATTTTTGGCTATGATTCTCTGTTCTGTATTTCATGCCTTACATACTCGGTACATTTTTCGTACTGACCCCCTTTCTTCGGGGGCTGCGTTTCATGCCACGCAGGTACTCCCAGATGAGTTGAAGACATTATAGAAGATGTTCCAGTGAAGATGGCAAACTCCATTTGCTCCTGGGGGACTGCTGAGTTAGAAGTATAGGTGATATGGTTTCTGGTTAATGTTAGAGACTTTGCAGACAGAGTCGTGGGTATGGTATGTCGGTTCAGTAAGCGGCTCCATCAGCCGATGTGTTAGTTTGTATTATAATGTGAATTCTATATAATTACAGATTTTGTTGAATTTGATAAGCAAAAGAAAAAAAAATTCTGGGAGCCTTAATATGTATGTCATGCTTATTTGACTTAACAAATCCGGAAAGATCATGCATGAAATAAGAGTCTGTGGGTTCGCTCGGCTCCGGATATGGGGTCGGGTGCCCATCACACCCTAGGGGAATCAGGGTGTGACACGGTCATTTGTGATAGGGCTGTGAGTGCCAGGGCTCGTGATTTTATTAGTTTGAACCCTCCGAAATGCAGCGTCTTCGAGAGGTAGGTTTATTTCCTATCTCAAGGCAAGAAAAATGATTACAAAAGGTTACATTTATCATATATTCCGGGTTCATGATATAGAGTCAAAGTCGCCAACTTTTAAATCTGTCCCCGTGGTGAATGAGTTTCCAGATGTGTTTCCAGATGAGCTTCCAGACCTTCCACCCAAGCGAGAGATTGATTTCGCTATTGATGTGCTACCAGATACTAAGCCCATATCTATTCCTCCCTATAGAATGGTTCCTGCAGATTTGAAAGAGTTGAAGGAGCAATTGAAGGATTTGCTTGAGAAAGGCTTTATTAGACCTAGTTTGTCGCCTTAGGGAGCACCTGTATTGTTTGTAACAAAGAAAGATGGCTCTTTGCAAATGTGTATTGATTACAGACAGCTGAATAAAGTGACGATCAAGAATAAATATCCGCTTCAAAGGATTGATGATTTATTTGATCAGTTGCAGGATGCCCAATGGTTCTCTAAAATAGATCTAAGATCCGGGTACCACCAAGTAAGAGTTAGAGAGAAAGATATTCCAAAGATAGCCTTCAGAACCAGATATGGTCATTTCGAGTTTTGGGTAATGTCATTTGGACTGACTAATGCACCGACAGTATTCATGGATTTGATGAACATTGTGTTTAGGCCTTTCCTAGACTTGTTTGTGATTGTGTTTATCGATGATATCTTAGTATACTTACGATTCAAGGCCGAACATGCAGATCATTTACATACTGTCCTTAGAGCACTTCAGGCTCGAGAGCTATATGCGAAATTTTCAAAATGTGAATTTTGGTTGAATTCTGTGACCTTTCTGGGCATATTATTTTAGCCGATGGTATTCGGGTGGATACCTAGAAGATTGAAGCTGTGAAGACTTGGCCAAGGCCTATAACACCTACGGAGATTCGTAGTTTTCTGGGTTTAGCAGGTTATTACAGAAGATTTATAGAATGATTTTCTTCTACTTCTATACCATTGACGAAGCTGACTCAGAAATCAGCTAAATTTCAATGGACGGATGCTTGTGAGGGCAGTTTTCAGGAGCTGAAAGATAAATTGACTTTAGCCCCGTTTTTCACACTTCTAGAAGGGTTAGAGGACTATGTGGTGTATTGTGATGCTTCAGGAGTAGGGTTGGGTTGTGTGTTAATACAACACGACAAAGTTATTACTTATGCTTCAAGGCAGTTGCGAAAACACGAGAAGAACTATCTAACCCATGATGTTGAGCTAGCGGCGGTGATTCATGCATTAAAGATGTAAAGAAATTATTTGTATGGTGTTCACATTGATATTTATATAGATCACAAGAGTCTCCAACATATTTTCAAGCAGAAAGAGTTGATGTTACGGCAAAGGCGATGGTTAGAGTTGTTGAAAGATTATGATGTTAGCATTCTATATCATTCCGGGAAGGCGAACGTTGTGACAGATGCTCTTAGCCGTAGATATATGGGAATTTTATGTGACGCGCAACCAAAGAAGAGAGAGTTAGCTCGTGGGCTTCAATAGTTATCCAGCCTCGGAGTTCGGGTAATGAACTCGAGTGATATGGGAGTTTCTATTCAGAATTCAGCTATTTGGTCATTGGTGGTTGAGGTGAAAGAACGCCAATATGAGGATCCCATATTAGTTCATTACAGGAATACACTTACTCAGAAGAAGAAGCCATCCTTTGGAATTTCTGTCGATAGAGTTCTTAGATGTCGAGGCAGATTAAGTGTTCTGGGTATTGCAGGATTACGTCATCAGATTTTGGAGGATGCCTGTTATTCCCGTTATTCTGTTCATCCAGGAGTGACGAAAATGTATCATAATCTTAAATTCATATATTGGTAGAATGGAATAAAGAAAGATATAGCAGAATTCGTAGCTCAATGTCCTAACTGTCAGCAGGTAAAGATTGAGCATCAAAAGCCCGGTGGATTGCTGCAAGCTATGGGAATTCTGACTTGGAAATAGGAAGTGATTAATATGGATTTCATCGCAGGCTTGCCCCATTCTCAGCGTAAGTATGATTCTATATGGGTAGTTGTAAATAGACTTACAAAATCCGGTCATTTCCTACCTGTCAGAACTGCATACGCAACTGAAGATTTTGCAAAGCTTTATGTCAAAGGGATAGTATGGCTTCATGATGTTCCAGTAGCTATTATTTCTGATAGAGGGATACAGTTTACAGCTAATTTCTGGAAATCCTTCCAAGAAGGTTTGGGAACTCAGGTGAGCCTTAGTACAGCATTTCATCTACATACGGATGGACAAGCTGAGCGCACCATTCAAACTCTTGAGGATATGTTACGGGCATGTGTGTTAGATTTTGGAGGTAGTTAGGATGATCACTTACAACTTATTGAGTTTGCTTATAACAATAGTTATCATTCCAGCATCCAAATGGCCTTGTATGAGGCTTTATATGGGCGCAAGTGTAGATCACCAATTGGGTGGTTCGAAGTGGGAGAAACTAAGCTAATAGGGCTAAACTTGATCCAACAAGTCATAGAAAAGGTCAAGCTTATTCAGGAGCAATTATTAACAGCTTAAAGTCGTCAAATATCTTATGCAGATAATCGCTGATGAGATTTAGAGTTTCAAGTGAATGACCGAGTATTCTTGAAGATGTCGCCGATGAAAAGCGTTATGAGATTTGGCAAAAAGGTCAAGCTTAGCCCCTTGTATATTGGGCCTTACAAGATTGTATGCAAGGTAGGTCAGGTGGCTTATAAGTTAGATTTTCCTTCGGACTTGGAATCAGTCCATCCAGTTTTCCATGTATCGATGCTTTGTAAATGCATTAGAGATCACTCCAAAATTGTACATGTAGATGATGCCAAAGTCACCGAGCAACTGTCCTACGCAGAAATTCCTATTGTCATTCTAGATAGACAAGTTCGGAGACTCAGAACCAAAGATGTAGCTTTAGTTAAAGTTTTATAGAGAAATAGTAATAGGGAAGAAATGACTTGGGAAGCTGAGGAAGATATGAAGTCCAGGTATCCATATTTATTTCCACCCCCAGAATAGATTCAGACAGAGGCACCATTGTCCTCAGGTACGTAATGCTTTCCTTCGATGATTTCTTGGTCGTATGTGGCTATTGTTGTTTTTATTGTATCCCTCTGAGGCATTGTATATTGTGGGTTGTTGTGACAGGATGCTAGTGTCATGTTACAGGGGAAACTTTGGCAAATTTTTTGTAGAATCCATAAGAGCCTTACATTCGAGGACGAATGTTCCTTGGGGTGTAAGGGGTGAAATGTTACACCTTGAGGAATCTAGTGTCGTTTTCTTTATGAGTAAACCAACGCAATCCTAAAGAAAACATGAATCCCTTAAATAGTTAAGAAGGTTATCCAACAATTCCAAGCATGTGCCTTAAGGTTGCAGGGTCATATGAAGCGGTGGAAGTAAGCTTGTTGAAAGATTAGAATTTGAGTCATGGTTTGAGAAGATTTTGTATTGTTTGAGTTATGCATTTCGTGGTAGTGCCTTGAGGGGAAGCTATAGTGACCCTTACATGGTTAATGATGTTTTATACAAGTGCCAAGAAGGTCCCATAAGGATTGGAGGTCAAACGAATCGAAAAGAATGCGATTTCGCGAAAAGGGAGAATTTGGGGCAGTGTGTGATCGCACATTGAGTGTGCTGAGCAGCATACTGACCGCCAAATACCCATTTTGGGTGTAGTCACTGGCCAACACCACCAATAAGTGGTGGAGAGATAGTTCATCCGCACACTTAGTGTGCTAGGTCGCATACTCTCAGTGTGTTAGGTCGCATACTCTCCGCCAATTACGTTGGGGACCGATTTTTGCAACCTTTTTAAATCCTCAAGGGCCTCATTGTTTTGTTGCACGGTGAATGGACTAACGCAAGGTGAGGGATATGTGATGTCCCTACAAGTAACAAAGGTTACTTAACGATTCTAATATAAATTTCAAAGACATTAGAGATAAGGGAAGAAAGTTCGTCGAATAATGTAAAGTATAAGTTGTGTTTTGAAAAAGGGTTAACAAAATACCGAGTTAATGTTGATTTAATAATGTCTTGAGGAAAAGTTATAACACTCCTTAGATTGCTAATGAAGTGTTAAACAAGTGTTAAGAAGGTTCCATAAGGATTAGAGATCAAACGAAACGATGAAAACAATTCCAGAAAGGGGAGTTATACGACCACTTATACGGTCCGTATAACCCAACAGGAAGGATGTTTGCCATGATGGTGAACCACAACCACTTATACGGACCGTACAATGTTATACGGACCGTATAAGGGTCCGTATAAGTCCCGACGGGATGAGTTATTTTCAAGTATATAAATGTGGTCCCACTCTTATTTTCTTATTCTTTCCACTTCTCCACTTCTCTCAAGAATTCTAGAGGGTTCTACATATTTCATCAACACAAATTCAAGACATATCAATGATCAACTTCATCAAACCAAGGAAATCAAGTGTAAGGAAGTTCTCTAGGGTTGTTGAAGTCAAGAATCTCTTGGAAGTTGAAACTAGGGTTTACTTCAAGTGGAGTATTTCTATCAAAAACCCATTCCTACTCAATCAAAGGTAAGTTTTATGTTCATTTCATGTTATTTGAACTATTGAGGGGTTGGAAGACTTAGATTATAAAGGAAGTAGAAGACTTATGTTATCGATTGTCTAATTTTAGTACGAACTCTCGTTAATGTAGAAATGTGAATATTGGAGAAAAACGTTCAAGTGACAAGTTAGCGAAACGTGAAGGTATGTAAGGCTAGTCCCTTCTTTCTAAAGCATGATTCCTATGACATGACATACTCTATTTTTCCATGACTTTCATGCATTCCGGAAACTGTGAGCCTATGACTATTAAGAACTGCTCAGGAGATAAAGATAAGAGATACGTTATGAATATGATAATAATGATGATGAGTCTAAGCCTAAAGATCCCAAAGCTCATGACATGATATTCCTATGAAGCTAATGAATCTTATACGTTCATTTGGTGTTATTCATTGTTTCTAGACCCACCTTATAATGTTAGTTCCATCGAGGTGAGGTATGATGATTGTGATTACTCCATAATGGAAACGGGGGTTCTCAACCTTACGTCACCCCGATATGATTATAGATTATCTTTGGATTCTAATGCATGCTTTATGATGAGTATATGATGATACGATTCCACCGTGCCTAGATGACCGGACATTTCACCGCGAAGGCGGGCTGCATACGATTCCACCGTGCCTAGATGGCCGGACATGTCACCGCTAATGCAGGCTGCTAATAAGGGTACCGTGCCTAGAAGGACGGACATGGCACCACTAGTGGGCGGCATGCGATGGTTACCCAGACGCGGGTTAACGATGATAGTATATGTGATATGTATAACATGTTTTTTCTCTTAAAGGTTAAACAGGTTATATCTTCATCCCATGTTTCATGATTTCCTTATTATGTTAGTATAATTCATGCCTTACATACTCAGTACAATGTTCGTACTGACGTTCTTTCTTGTGGACGTTGTGTTCATGCCCACAGGTAGACAGGGAGGTGGTGCTGATTCATAGGAGCTATCAGCAGATTTACAGGAGCACTCTATTATTCCGGAGGTGCCATTTTGAGATATTATTTTTGTGTACATATTTGGGCACGACGGGGTACTGTCCCGTCCTTATATCTAGTACTTTAGTAGAGGCTAGTAGATACGTACGTGTGGGTAAATTGTGCCCCATGATGATGTCATTGTACTTTTTCATATCATTTTTGTAGCCGTATGGGCTTATGTATATCTATGTATAGCTTTGGGGTTAATATATATTCAGGTTGAGTATGATGAATAGTCTAATGAGTGGTGCTCGGTAGTCAGCTCCGGGTACCCGTCATGGCCCCCTAGTTGGGTCGTGATAAAAGTTGTATCAGAGCAGTTCCGTTCTAGGGTGTGTCTATGAACCGTGTCCAGTAGAGTCTTGTTTATGGGTGTGAAGCGCGCCACACTTATAAACAAGAAACTGCGGGGCATTTAGGAAAAATGACCATTCTTCTTCTTATTAGATCGTGCCATAGAGCCATGTTATAAGGTTTTCCCCTCCCTAATTGTGCGTTATAATTTTTGCAAAGCTGATGAAAGAAAAAGCTACGGCAGCCCAGAAGGGCATGATAGTGGTTGAAGAAGGGCTTGAACGGGAGCCGTCTATGGATATGGAGGAGAGTGAATCCCAGAATAAGGCCTTATCTCGGTTTTCCCATACTTTGCCCACTTTAGAGGATCAAAGGGTAGCCTTAACTTTAGCTCCAGCACCCCCAGTTCCTCCACCAGATGCCTCGGGCCAAGAGATGAGACAGGCCATTCTTTTGCTAACTCAATTAGTAGCCGCTCAAGCTCAGCTTCAGGATGTGGGCCACGGTAACAGGGGTTGGAGAAAGAGAGTTAGTTCTTTAAGGTTTGATCATGAGTTTAGGGGCGCTCCGAGGCAACAATTCTCTAGGCACTCAGTTCGTTCAACAAGTAGTGCTCCTCCACAGTTTCCTAGACCCAGGTTTGATAGATCTACTTATTCTAGGCCACCCCAGAGTCTCAGAGTTTCTAGTTCTTGGATTCAGAGTGGTTCCAGTCAGACGAGATCACCGGTACCACGATGTACTCAGTGCTATAGGTTACATTAGGGACCGTGCCACTTGGGCTCGGATGTTTGTTATGCCTGTGCTCGGCCAGGCCATTTCAAGCGTGACTGCTCATCGTATGTGGTAAAGATAAGGTTCGATCTACGGGAGTAGTAGCTGGCTCTTCATCATCGGTTCGCCCTCTGAGGCAAAGGCCACAAATGTTAGTAGGCGGTGATAGAGACCGAAGAGGAATGCCGAGTCCAAGTGGATCCCAGCATCATATTTATGCGTTAGCTGAGCGACAGGATCTTGAGTCTCCCCCTGATATAGTCCTAGGTATATTGTCAGTATCCTCTTATGATATGTATGCATCGATTGATTCGGGTCCTACACTGTCATATATTACTCCTGATGTTGTTGACTGTGTTGAGGTGAAAGTCTGAGCCAATCAAACAATTTGAGATGTCTATGCTTGTTAGTGACCCAGTGATAGCCATAATCATGATTCATGAGTAAGTTAATTGACAGTGTGTAGTAATATATATATTGGAATTCTGGATAGAGTGTGTAGGTACAACTTAAGAGACAAGAATTATTATTTATATTCTTTAATGGTAAACAATCTTGTGTTGCTGAGTTGCATATTATATGTGTTACGACATGTGTCCTATTAAGACATGGGACGTGTTTTCTGGGCTATGTGCATGTTTCGGATTGTTATGGTTACAAGGGAAATTCTGCTGAAATTTTTCCAGGAAGCTGAAGGAAATTGTGGGAACTATAGACAGAATTGCCGTGAAAAGAAGAGAAGGCCAGCGACGAGTGATTAAGGATGGGCTAGTGGTTAAAATGCAGGATGAACATAGCGAGTATGTATTATACGAAGGGAACGATGAATAGGTTAGGATGGAATAAAGAACATGAGAAGGGAGAATGGTGTGCTTGAGATAGAAATAATTTTTATATACTAAGGAGAATTAAAGGGATAAGTACTCTAGGAGAAGTTGTAAGTTAGAAAAATTGGCTAGCTCTCTTCATTTTGGGGAACATTAAGTTACGAGATAAACTTGACGTGTATGTATAAGACGATGCATGATACACCAAATCAGATTATTAAGCCAGGTGAAAACTTGAGGATTTTAGGGGGAAAAACTTTCATGTCATTATAAGCTATCATTATAAGCTAGCCTTAATGACCTTGGCGATACTTCGAGAAAAGAGATTAGAAGAGATGTGTTCACAAAAGCTCCTTGCCTAGCAATTGGTTGACCGTATGATCGCGGTTGTGTTCTGTGTTATAGTTTGAGTTATGCCTCCAGGAAATTGTTCGAAACGATTATACGGCAGGGATTGTTATTATAGATATGAGGACAAGCGAAAATAAGAAAAAAGTGATCGGCGAAACAGGAGGATGACACGTGATGAACACTCAGTATATGTGATGTACGTGGTAGAAGTGTTAGAAACAAAGAAGGAAGGGTAGGATCGAGGAAAATAGGAGGGAAGCCCACTAGAACAGTAACTCGATAAACGGAGGGTGGAAGAGAATCAAACCCTGCGGATCCTCCGATACTACGAGGAAATGTTAGTAGGTGTCGTGAAGTGATTGAGACTTTTAACTAGGCTGTGAGAGCGGTGTGGCTAATTAAATTATTACCCAAAGTATGGAACCAATTATTGAGTAAGATATCTTGTGTTTGAAGAGCGACTTTACACAACATCTTTTTAGAGAATTCTACAAGGACCATGTATTACCCTGTCATTAATATGTTGAGGTAGTAGAGCACAGAACTGCTATGGCAGTGTGAACTGATAAGAGGAGAATATGGAAGGAGTGACGTTAGATCTGAAGTTGCAGCTTTATCAAAAAGGAAGTCAACGATACTCAATGTTTAGGACTATTGCCCTACGAATAAAATCATTTGAGAAAAGGATGAGAATTAAGACAAAGGAAGAAACAAGGTTTTATTGTGAATGATCAATGAACTGACTTTATATGTATGTCAAGACGGCAACAAATGGAGTCGCATCCCTGGTGAGTTACGCGGTAAAGGTCCCAGGGAGTGATTACTGAGGAAAAGCGAGCCAAGAGAGGGCAAGGTCGTGGATGAGACAGTATAGGGAGTATAGAGCGGGGATGAGCTACATTGATGAAATGATTAATACGCAAGACGATCTAGGGGTCTTAAATAAAATTGTGGAAAGGAGCATAGGGCTAGAGACAATTCCCTTACGGTTTGATAGTTGTGGCAACAAAATGGTAACCAAAAGAGACCATCAAAGGAGCAGTCTTCGACTTTCTGAGGCAACGTGACCGGCGAAGGCGTAAGAATGAGATAATACAAGATATGGGCCGTAAAATGTAAGACGGGCGGAGAATCCAATATGTAGATTGCGAGGTAGAGTTAACGAATGAGCATATGACGGAAGAGCAGTATTAATTCCAAGAAGATACATCACATGAGTATTCGGCTTCAACTCAAGCGTAAGGTAGACAAGGATAAAGTGGTATTTCCATATAATACGGGCTCATACGAATGATTTATAGTGAGGAGATACAGGCGATGAGAGTAGGATTTGGAAATGATGGACTGAGACGGGAAGTCAAGTGAAATAGCCACCGCAAGCAAGTTACATGGATGCGAAGTTCCAATGTGGCATAAAAATTTAGGAAGCATTGTACGGTAAAAGCCTTGAAGGCAGAGTGCTTGACCCAAAATTTAGTAATGCCTTCGCCAACAGAAAGAGATGGGGCTAACAACAGGAAAGGACTGAAATGGAAATGAACTAATTGGAAGCATATGAATACCTGACAGTAGCGACCTACAATGAAAAGGAACAACTATGTATGATCGTGTAGAAGAGGGAATGTATGGGTGATACGAGAATTTCAAGCTTAAAGCACTCAAACACAAAGAAATTAAGTCTGCATAGGGAAATTTTTTCGAAGTGCTTGGTTCTCTACCAGTGTCTGAAGATCGATACATTTCAAGAGGTTTGGGAAAGATGGGCCATTCCAGTAACTTCCATCTTGGAATAAATGAGCGGATAGAGCTCGTTTCCTAACCTCCCAGGATATGTTAAGGATAGATACATTAAGCCTTTAAGAAAGATGAAAAGACCTGTAAGATGGCTTAGAATTGGTATGCATCGGTGATTACATAAAGGTTGCAAGAATGTGAGGGTATTAAATCATTGGAGTGCGGAAATTTCATTTCGAAAATATTTGGGAAAGAAGTGATGTAAGCTTGATGAAGATATTAGGAAAAGAACACGGAAGTAGAAGGGAGGCATTTGGGAAGCAAAAGAGGGTACGAAGTCTAAGAATACGCATCTACCTCCACTCCCAGAAGAGGTTCAAGATGAAACGTTGTTGCCCCCAGGTATGCAATGCAATACTTTACTTCTAATGCTTTTGGTTGTGTGTGGCCATATTGTTTGTTATGATATCATAGCCTTGAGTGGCAGTGTTATTTCGGGCTATTGTGATAGGATGGTAGCGCCATATTACAGGAGAAACTCTGGCGAAATTTCTGTAGAATTCCCAAGAACTTAACATTCGAGGACGAATGTTTTTAAAGGGGGGAAGAATGTTACACCTCGGAAAAATTTCATGTTTTTGCATAGTGAATGGGCTAACGCAGGGTGAGGCCTATGTGATGTCCCTACAAGTAATAAAGGTTACTTAACGATTATTGAGATGTCAAAGACATTAGAGATAAGGGAAGAAAGTTCGTTGAACAATGTAAAGTATAAGTTGTGTTTTAAAAAAGGGTTAACAAAGTACCGAGCTAATGTTGATTTAATAATGTCTTGAGGAAAAGTTATAACACTCCTTATATTGCTAATGAAGTGTTAAACAAGTGTTAAGAAGGTTCCATAAGGATTGGAGATCAAACGAAACGACGGAAACAATTCCAAAAAAGTGGAGTTATACGACCACTTATACGGTCCGTATAAATTTATATAGTATGTATAAGGGTCTGTATAACCCAACAGGAAGGATGTTTTCCATGATGGTGAACCACGGCCACTTATATGGACCGTACAATGTTATATGGACCGTATAAGGGTCCGTATAAGTCCCGACGGGCTGAGTTATTTTCAAGTATATAAATGTGTTCCCACTCTTATTTTCTCATTCTTTCCACTTCTCCACTTCTCTCAAGACTTCTAGAGGGTTCTACATATTTCATCAACACAAATTCTAGACATATCAAAGATCAACTTCATCAAACCAAGGAAATCAAGTGTAAGGAAGTTCTGTAGGGTTGTTGAAGTCAAAAATATCTTGGAAGTTGAAACTATGGTTTTCTTCAAGTGGAGTATTTCTATCCAAAACCCATTCCTACTCAATCAAATGTAAGTTTTATGATCATTTCATATTATTTGAACTATTGAGGGGTTGGAAGACTTAGATTATGAAGGAAGTAGAAGATGGGTTACAAATATGAGAATAGTGACATTTTTTTTAGTAGTAGCTTAATATTAATCATGATTCTTGATATGTTACGAGTATAATCATGTAATAAATGATATTAAGAACATGGGAGAAACATTATGTGAGGATGAATGGAATGTTGTACTATGACCATGGTTATGGATGACCTTTAGAGGAAATTGTGGGGATTGGATAATGTTGAACTTGACAAAGTCATTGATTGTGATATTATGGATGTTATTATTGACATTTTGGAGTTGATATATGATATGGAGAATGTTGTATAAACAAAGGAGATGCTGCCCAATTTTTTTTCTAGCTTTAGTTCAAGCATACTTATGTTATCGATTGTCTAATTTTAGTACGAACTCTCGTTAATGTAGAAACGTGAATATTGGAGGAAAACGTTCAAGTGACAAGTTAGCTAAACGTGAAGGTATGTAAGGCTAGTCCCTTCTTTCTAAGGAATGATTCCTATGACATGACTTACTCTATTTTTCCATGACTTTCATACATTCTGGAAACTATGAGCCTATGACTATTAAGAACTGATCCGGAGATAAAGATAAGAGATACGTTATGAATATGATAATAATGATGATGAGTCTAAATCTAAAAATCCCAAAGCTCATGACATGATATTCCTATGAAGCCAATGAATCTTATACGTTCCTTTGATGTTATTCATTGTTTCTAGACCCGCCTTATAATGTTAGTTCCTTCGAGGTGAGGTATGATGATTGTGATTACTCCATAATGGAAATGGGGGTTCTGGAACTTATGTCTCCCCGATATGATTATAAATTATCTTTGGATTCTAATGCATGCTTTATGATGAGTATACGATGATACGATTCCACCGTGCCTAGATGACCGGACATGTCACCGCGAAGGCGGGCTGCATACGATTCCACCGTACCTAGATGGCCGGACATGTCACCGCTAATGCGGGCTGCTTATAAGGGCACCGTGCCTAGAAGGCCGGACATGGCACCACTAGTGGGCGGCGTGCGATGGTTACCCGGACGCGGGTTAACGATGACGGTATATGTGATATGTATAACATGTGCTTTCTCTTAAAGGTTAAACAGGTTATATCTTCATCCCATGTTTCATGATTTCCTTATTATGTTTGTATTATTCATGCCTTACATACTCAGTACAATGTTCGTACTGACGTCCTTTCTTGTGGACTCTGTGTTCATGCCCACAGGTAGACAGGGAGGCGGTGCAGATTCGTAGGAGCTATCAACAGATTTACAAGAGCACTCCATTATTTCGGAGGTGCCATTTTGAGATATTATTTTTGTGTAAATATTTGGGCATGACGGGGTCCTGTCCCGTCCTTATGTCTAGTACTCTAGTAGAGGCTCTTAGATACGTACGTGTGGGTAAATTGTGTCCCATGATGATGTCATTGTACTTTTGCATATTATTTTTGTAGCCGTATGGGCTTATGTATATATATGTATAACTTTGGGGTTAATATATGTTCAGGTTGAGTATGATGAATAGTCTAATGAGTGGTGCTCGGTAGTCAGCTCCGGGTACCCGTCATGGCCCCCTAGTTGGGTCGTGACACTCATTTTCATTCCAACTCCCCACACTTATTTCCCTACACTTTTAGAGGATTCTTAAGAGTTCTTTAAGGTTGCATAACACTCTATACCTTTCCATATCATCAATAGATAAGATCAACATCAAAACTCAAAGAGAATCCATGGAAGGTGATTATTCTTGCTTCTCTCCAAAGTTGTGGTAAACTTGGTCTTGAAAGTAGTTGGAGAAGGTGAAGTTATTCTATAGCAAGGTATGATATTCCTATTATTTACATGATTGAGTTGATATAAGGTTTAGTGACCCTTGGAAAGGAAAAGAATTAAAGTGGACAAGTCATAAATGTTGGAGTGAAAAAGATGACTTTGAGATTAACTTAAAAAGGATTTTAGATAAATTTGAGATTGTATTGAATGTAAATTCTTGAATATGATATTTTGGATGTTTTTATTATTTTTTGGGAGTTGATTTTTAATGTGGTCGAAGCTGATAAAATAGGGGAAATGCTGCCCAAATCTCATTAGTTCGTTAATAGCACTAGTTTGAACTTGGAATTCTTTTCAAGACTTAACCTTAGTACGAATTCTCTTAAATGTAGAGTTTGCGAGCTTTGGGGGAAGAACTTTAAGTATTTAAGAAGATGAAAAAGTATGTAAGGCTAACCCTACTTTCTAAAGGCATGTTTTCCTCGTTTTGAATCTATACGTGATATCCATGACATTCCTATTCTTATAAATGCCATAAGCTCATAATCCTCGAGATTTTCTCAATATTGTTGACAATGCTCCTGGTGATGATAATGATAGCGATTATGATGATGAATTCAATTCTAGAGATGCCATCTAAGGTATTTAACATTTCCTAATCCTAGAGATGTTAGAAATTCATAACTTACAATATTCTTGAAATACTTTGGTAAAAGCTCCTCATAATGACGATGATGATAATAGTGATGATCATAATGATGACGATGATAATAGTGATGATGATAATGATTCAATAATAGAAATCGGGGGTTTACTGACTTTATGTCACCCCGATAGTGTTATAATGTTTTTCTTGGATACTTATGTATGTCATAAATGTATGAAGCTATATTGTGACATCGAGCCTATATGGCCAAGGATGATAACTATTGCGCGCGCACCACTGCAGTTGGGTACGTACACACCGAGCCTTGTTATGGCCGGGTATGGATGACACCGAACCTATATAGTCAGGTATGGTATTATTATATGTATATGTATGAAATGTTTTCTTCAAGGGAAAGGTAAGTAAGCATAATGAACATCTTAAGAGGTGTTAACGATCCATTTATCATATGTCATTCTTCATACTTGTATCATGTTATTATTCATGCCTTACATACTCAGTACATTATTCGTACTGACGTCCTTTTATTTGTGGACGCTGTGTTCATGCCCGCAGGTAGACAGACCAGACCAGTAGGCTACCTCTTCAGTGATTGCATAGAGGTGCTCCATTCGATCCCGAGCCGAGATAGTTGGTATTATTCTTTTTGTGTACATATATGGGCATGGCGCCTTGTCCCGTACTTATGATGTTATGTACTCTTATTAGAGGCTCGTAGACAGTTGTGTATATGGGTATGGTTGATGATGTTTGCTTAGCCAAATGTAAATTATGTTATTAGTGTATGTTCATTCATAAGATAGCCATGTGGCTCACCTAGATATGATTATGAGAGTATGATGATAGTGCTCGGAAGGTTAGCTCCGGGTGCCCGTCATGCGCCTCCAGTTAGGCTGTGACAGAAACACAGTATTGTACATAGATGTAGTTAAGCGCATGAGAGTATAGAGAGACACCCACGCATTCATATTTGGATCAGGCTGCACGTTCCGCAACACATGCCTTCATATATGGATCGGGTTACACGTTCCGCAACACATGCGTTCATATTTAGATTGGGTGTCATGTTCCGCAACATATGCATTCATATTGTTGGTACTTGACTTGATATATGTTGGCATACCCACTGTTGGTATTATGATGTGATACATTGTTGGCGTACCCCGTTGTGGTACTTGTGATATTGAACCTGATTGTTGATGATTGACATATGCATCGCATGCATTTTTTCATATTCATCATGCATGGACGATACCTGGTGATGATCCGGTATCGTTGATTGAGCGAAACTGATATTTTGATAAACTCTTTTCTTGAGTGATTGTTAAAAGGCCGATGTCCAAAGATCCTTTCCGAAATAGTTGATTATATGAAACTGATATTTTGATGAACTCTTTTACTTGAGTGATTGTGAGAAGGCCGATGTTCGAGGTTAAATTTCGGAATCGTTGATTTGTGAAACTGATATATGTCAAATCGATCTGATCCAGGTCATAATCTTTATGGGATTCCCAAAATTATTAATAGAAAGTCGACCGCGCGGAATCGAAGAATTATAAACGACCTTACAAAAAGAATTTAAAGACTCTTTTATCTGAGTGATTGTGAGGAGGCCGATGTCCAATGAGATATTTCGGGCATCGTTGTTGCATGGTCGATTCCGATGTTATCGTGGAATCATTGTTAGTGCATGGACTCCGAGGGTCCCCCAAGGTGGTGTCGGTGAGACTCCCCCTGTGAGCAATTAGCCAGGGTTCCGTTTGTCTGTTAGGCAAAGATCCTGGATGAGTGGCACTTAGACTTCGTGAGGCACGCTAGGTTGTGCTATCGAGACGTCGATATTTCCGTTCGGAGTACATGTGTACACCTCATTTGCATGGCATGGCATCGCATTCATACCATTATTGCACTGTATCGCATTATGACTTAATTGAGATGCTGTGATGATTGGATTGTGATAATTCCGTTGTGGTGATTGGATTCTGATGATTCTATCGTGGTGATTGGTTTGCATTGGATATACTCCACTTATCATAATTGGGTTTAGATGCTTACATAGGTGATGACGGATACTCACTTGCGATTATATTGTCTCATCCTTGGTTGGTTTATTTGCTTATCTGCTTTATTCTCTAAATTGTGTTAACTATGCTTAGTCGGCCGATGATGCCTACCAGTACTGTTTTTTGTACTGACCTGCACTTGCTGCATTCTTTTATAAATGCAGACTATCAGGTCGGATCTACTTTTCTAACCCATGGCTGATCAATTCTTCAGTTCCCACTCGAGTTTTTTAGGGCGAGGATGGCATCCGCTAACCTTGAAGACTCTCCTATTTCATGTCTTACTTTATTTCAGAGACATAGGCATTATGTATTAGTACTTGCAGATTGTATTATTCTCCTTAGATGCTCTTGTATTATTCAAACTAGACCCTGGGGGTATTTACTTTCTTCCGCACTTTCTACTACTATCTATCTATATATATATCGTGAGACTTACATATCTGTTATTTGCGCTGCTTAACTTTCCTCAAATTATGTATTAGTTCATTGTTGGGATAAGGGTTCGCTTAGTGGGGTGGGAAGGTAAGTGCCCGCACGACCTAGGCTAAATGGGTCGTGACAAGTTGGTATCAGAGCCCTAGGTTACCCGGTCTTTAATATAAGAGCGTGTCTAGTAGGGTCTCGTGGATCGATACGATGAGCTCCATACTTATCTGCGGGAAGCTATGGGACCATTAGGAAATCTCGCTTCTTTTCTTTCTGTCGTGCTACTTTTTTCGAATTGGTATCTAGAAAGATCAAATTGATATTTAACACTTATCTTTTCCCTCACAGATGGTGAGGATTCGCGACACGCCAGCATGGAGGATGTACATGAGGTTGACCCTACAGATTTTCACGGGCGCACCCCAGATGAGGATGCCTATGAGTTCATCGTGATCACGCACGAGCTACTCTGTGTAGCAGGGATTACGGATACCCTCGGGGTTAGGTATGTTACTCTTCGACTAAGCGGTGGCGCGAGGTCATGGTGGAGAGACTACCTTGCCAACAGGCCAGCAGACGCGCGTCCACTTACTTTGGAGCAGTTCTATGGGGTGTTTCTGGAGAGATACATGCCCCGTTCGCGGAGAGATGAGCATCAGAGGCAGTTCCTCGACCTTCGTCAGTAGGGCATTCTAATTGCTACCTATGCATTGTCCTTCTCCTATCTGGATCGTTACTCATATCCCTTAATTTCGACGGAGGCCGGTAGGATCCGGTGGTTCATTAGCGGGCTCGATGGTCCTCTCCAGCCACCTTGTATCCAGCTGGAGGCTGAGGGCGCTTCATTCCAGACCATCATTGATTGTGCAGTGAGAGTTGAGGCTACGAGGGCTAGGGCAGTTAAGCTCTAGGCAGAGGCCTCAGGTGTTGTGATCTCAGGTACCACTTCTGTCCGTCATAGAGCAGCATCTGTGTTATTGATCCTGGATCCACTTACTCGTATGTATCTGTATTTCAAGCTTAAAACTTACTTGAATTTATCTCCACTAAAGGTTGATTTACAATAGCGAATCAAGGAGAACAACAAGCGCGAACTTTAGGAAAGACAGCTGAGATGCTAAGGAATAAGGCGCTATAAATGGAAAAGCACCTCCAGGAAATAGGAAAGAAAATTGAGGAGATAGACAGATTGCTGGAAATGGTTGAGAATCCGCCAGAAGGCATACCCCAAGAGCAATATTATGGAAATGTCCTGGATGAAGCAAGGGAATTGGTGCTGAATTATATACCCTTAGAGAGGAGGCCTGTGATGCCTAGAGAAGGGACTCCAGAAGGAGTGAATGAAAACCAAGGAGCTAGGTTAGACCCATGGATGATGGAATCAGACCCGCAAGGGGAGTCGGAGCCTCAACAAGAAGCCTCCAAACCCATTGAAGAAAAAAAACCAGAAGAGGAAGAAGAAGAGCCCTAGGATATGGAGGACAAAGAATTGGAGCCTGTTGACATAGAGGTCGAGGGAGAAGAGGAACCAATTGAGATGTTTCCCGAGTTTCAAGAAGAAGAGAATGATGTGAATGACGAATCTGACTACTATGCCCCAACCATTGAGGGATCTGACTTCCATGCACCTTCACCCATGTTGGTACCTACGGCCTCTACTATGGCGTCAGAGAATTTCGGGAGGGCAGGCCCTTCCGAACCCGCTTGGCGAGGCATAGCCTTTAAAGCCCATTCCTCCCTATTCAGAGTGGCCCCAAGGCCCATTACTTATAAGGAAGTATTCGAAAGGATGGTCGCCACAAGAGTATCTTGCGCCACTAGGGCTAGGTTACCATCACCTGAGTTGGTGTACATGTACAAAAGGTGCCCGTTTCATCGCAACTAGGCGGGTCATACCCTGAATGAGTGTCTGGGATTAAGGAAGAAAATTTATAGCTTGATCGATGATCGATAATTTGTGAGGGCCACACATCTTGCTAGTCTATGACCCTATTATCCCTGGAGAAGGGATCACCGCGGGTACTCAGATCTGGTGATATAATTTCACGATCTTTGAGGAATTGTGCACCTGTATTTTCTCAACTTTGGCAACTTTAAAAAAAGATCAGACCCATGGAACTTGCCCACGAGCCCGCACCATTAGGGCCCAATGGCAACAAGTTTTGCCTGTATCATACTGGAGCTATGGGGCATGACATAGAGGAGTTTTACGCATTCAAGCTTGAGCTCGAGCATAAGATCAGTAAAGAAGAGATCTTGGTCATCCTCCCACCACATTACTGAGAAGAAAGGAAAATGAGAGAGCGAGTTCATAAGGATAGCGACTCGCGGAGTTATATTTTTGGGTAGATATTAGGTGTCCCATTTTTTGCTTATAAAAAGTTACCCCCTCCCCCATAAATATTGTAAGGAACCGCGCTGACCTGACATCCCTATGGAGGGATACGCGGGAAGCCCTGGCCGAGCCTGGTCTGGGGATGTCTTTAGTTAGGGTTAGCCCAAAGGATATTTAGGGAAAATATATATACTTCTTTTGTAAACGAACTACGATAGGGCCTGATTTCCCCTGGTGGGATACGTAGGCAGCCTACGTAAGACTCGACCCCTATATAATATAAATTATAACCCCCCTCTCTCTATTTGTTTAAATTTTATAACAGGAAAGGGTCTGCCAAAGTAAGTCAGCCATAAAGCCCATTGGATCGAGATCCACCCAAACATAAAAAGCCCGTAATGTCCAAACCTTTAGAAAAAAGGATCAAAAGTATTCAAGCTTTAATATATGATTTTATGTGCTACCTGCGCTTTAATTACCAATGTGTGATATCTTGTTTTTTCATTTATAGCCAAGTAACTAACTTTGTCTACCATTGAGTTATTCTTATCTTATAAAACGAGGCCGATTAGCATAGTACGAAAGCTGTCATACTTCACGAGATCCAAAGCCACATTAGCATCCCTCTTAGACAAAGGAAAAGAAAAGATGACTGGAACACCCAATAATGGAAATGAGCTCATTCTCCGCGATGGAGGTACCCAAGACCCACAGGAAGTATCCTCTCAAGAAGATATGATTGCAACATTACTGACTACCATCACGGCCATCTAAGAAAAGGTGGATAGGAATGAGGCAACCAATGCGGACAAGGATGCCGCGACGGAGGAAAGCAGGCCTCCTCGTCCCTTCCCTTCACTATGCTCCCCAATGCCCGATCACTTTCCTATATACCCACCAGGGACCATCCCCCCTCCACTAAGCTCCACCAACCCAAACCATACTAATCCTTCTTACCGCACCCCACCACTAATAGAATACACTCAAATCCCAGGGACTACTCACTCAGTCTCTTCTTACCAGGTTCCTCAGCTGGTTTTCATCAATCGGGCAAAACAAGTACGTGCTCAAACCCCACTAGCTGGGCAAACCACTACTGCCCCGCTCAACCATACCACCCACCAACTATAATTCTTCACTCCTAACATCCCAAGTGAATTATCCCCAGGGCATAATGAGCTAGATCATTACGAAGAAATGGAGAAGGCCTAGAGGGCCGAATAGGATAAGCGCAAGAAATATATGGAGAAGAAGATGGAAGAGTTACTAGAAAAATCCAACAGGTCAGCAAGGAAGGCTACGGGCTTAAGATATGACGACCTGTGCATGCATCTGGATTCGGACTTACCAGAAGAGTTGAAAATCCCAAAATTCAAAATATTTAATAGGATAGGGAATCCCAAGGCACACCTTCGGTCCTACTGTGACCAATTGGTCGGAGTTAAGAAAAATGAACCTCTGATTATACGACTACTCAGCCATAGTCTGACTAGAGAAGCCGCTGAGTGGTTCGCAACTCAAGACATGCGCAAAAGGCTCACCTGGGAAGACATGGTAGAATCCTTCATGGGGAGATTTTGCTTTAATGTCGAAACTGTACTCGATTGCTACTACTTTGAAAAGGTCAAACATAAATCAACAGAAAACTATACAGTGTTTGACAGAAGGTGGAGGGCCAAAGCAACCCGTGTGCAGCCACTAATGTGTGAGGAGAGCTAGTCTCCATGTTCATTAGGTCCCAGGAGACGATTTCTATGACAAAATGCTGTCCATGACTGGGAGGCCATTTGCTGAGTTGGTCAAAATGGGAGAGGTCATAGAAGATGGCCTCAAATCTGAGAAAAATAGTCAGTGTCTTCAACAAGGCATCTGGGCAAGCTATTATAGGAATATTTCGCAAGAGAAAGAGGACGTGGCAAGCATATGTCACATTCCAAATCCAAGCCCAAAAGAACCACAATCCTCCCACATAACTACGCCCCTCATAAATTACTCCGTACCTGCCCATAATGCAACACTTGTGTATTACGCATAGCCAAGCTTCACTACCACCGTACCAGCTTATGCGGCTCCACCTAGTGTCTTTGTGTCCACTACTTCTTACCAAACACCGCCACAACAAACCTATCAACCACCACCTTAACAGAATTATCACCACTACTAAATAACCCACCATAAGAATATCAACCACTTCAGAACTACCAAAATCAACCACCACCCCAGCATATAATTCTCCATGTATGGCTTTCGAGAGAAATCTGCTAGAGAATTCATAACAGTTCTCGAGCCCAGGGCTCGGCTCTTCGAAAGGCTATTGGCTGCGGGCCTGATCCAGAAGATCCCTCCAAAACTAGCATAGCCGGGGAATATATTCTATAGGGATGATCAGACTTGTACCTATTATTTAGGAGGAAATAGGCACAACATAGAAGACAATATAAATCTCAAGCACAAAATCCAGGATCTGATCGACAAAAGGGAAATCACCTTGGAAATCGCAGCTCCCAATGTGAACACAAACCCATTACCCAACCATGGAAATAACGGGGTCCACATGATTGAGAGGTACGAGGACTAGGAAGCTTGTAGAGTATTGATCCCTAAAGTAGTCGAATCCCTAGAACAAACAGTAGCCTCCCTCACACTCCAGGAGCGTGTTACACCTCGGAAATTTTTTCCGTTAATGCACATTGAATAGACTAACGAAGGGCACGAAGTATACGATGTTTCGATAAGTGAGAAATAGCATTTGATGATCCTAATTGAGATTTCAAAGACATTTGAGGTAAGAGAAGAAAGTTGCCGAGAAAAGGCAAGGAATACGTTATGTATCGAAAAGGATTTATGAGTACCGAATTAATGATGACTTAACGATGTTTTTGAGAAAAGTTATAACATCCCTTATATTGTTAATGAGGTGCTAAACAAGTGTCAAGACGGTTCCATAAAAATTGGAGATCGAACGAAACGATGGAATCCATTTCAAAGAAATGGAGTTATACGACCACTTATACGGTCCGTATAACTTTATATGGTCCGTATAAGGAGTCCGTATAACTCCCAGCAGGGAGATGATTTTTTGGTTGGTGAACCACGACCACTTATACGGGCCGTACAATACTATACGAACCGTATAAGTGTCCGTATAGTACTCGACGGGCTGATTTTTAGTTTTTGTATAAATAGATGCCTTGGGTTCTTTTACTTCATTTTTCATCTTCTACAAGTATTGAGAGCTAAAAAACCTTCTCTAAGCACATTCCACTCAAGTTCAAGAGAACACAAATATCAAAAGACTAGAATCAAGTGTTTATGTGTTAGAAAGCTTCCAAGGGTTGGAGGACCACAAAAGATTCCATTGGAGGTGAACTAGGGTTTGGTTCAAGTGAAGTATTTCCTCTCAAGGTTCATTCCTACACCATATAAGGTAAGTTTTATGGTATTTCCATGTTGTTTAAGGTATTGAGACATTGAAAGACTTGGATTGTAGAAGAATATAGAAAATGGGTCTTGAATGTGAGAATAGTGATGTTTGTGAGTAGTAGCTTGGGTTGTGTAATGATTCTTGATATGTTATGATTATAATCATGTTATAAATGATATTGAGAATATGTGATAAACATTTTATATGAGTGAATGTGATAGTGTGCCTTGACCATGGGTATGGATGACTTGAAGTGAATTGAGGAATATGGATAATGTAGGAGAATGAAGACTATTGTTATGATGTTGTAAATGTTATTATAGATGTTTGGGAGTTGATGTATGATATGGAGGAAGTTTTATAAACAAAGGGAATGCTGTCCAATTTTCTCTAGCTTTAGTCATGTATGCTAAGCTATCAATTTTCTAATGATAGTATAACTCTAATGAAGGTAGAAACGTGAGCATTAAAGGAGAATATCCAAGCGATAGAATAGTTAAACCAAAAGGTACGTAAGGCTAACCCTTCTTTCATAAGGCATGGTTCCTTGGCTAAATATCTAATCTTCTATGAGCCTATGATGTCCTCCAAATGATTCTATCTTTAAGAGCTACTAAGCTTATGATTCTCGATATGATACGATTGTACTAAATTCCTCCTATGATGAGTAATCCTTTAAGGATAGATGTGATGAACGATGATACTAATGATGCTAAAGATGCTTATGAGATTTTATGTATATGTGTATGTATGACTATTATGAAACCCCGAGCTTATATGGCTGGGTAGAATATATATTGCGCGCGCACCACTGCAGTTGGGTACGCATAACCCTGAGCCTTGGTAGGGCTAGGTATGTATGACCCTGAGCCTTGGTAGGGCCAGGTATGTATAATCACTGATCCTAGCCATGGTCGGGTACGCGAAACACCGAACCTTCGTGGTCGGGTATGCCATGTAAATGATATGTATATGAATATGAATATGTATATGAATATGATTACGGATACGAAATGTAAATGTGTACGGATACGAGTACGGATACAGATATGGATGTATGTACACAATCACCTATTAGAAATGGAAAGTCCCTATGAAAAACAAGTAAGTGTCTATGACGTTGGATCTACTACCTCCCATCCTATGCTATTTCTTATGTTACTTATTATGCTTTTATAATGATGTTGATCATGCTTTACATACTCAGTACATTCTTCGTACTGACGTCCTTTTGTTTGTGGACGCTGCGTCATGCCCGCAGGTAGCCAGGGAGACAGGCTTGATCCATAGCTTTATTACTCAGGGACTACATAGCGGAGCTCCATTTTATTCGGAGCTACAGCTTTTGGTATTTATTCTTTTGTGTACATATTTATGGGCATAGCGGGGTCCTATCCCGCCTATATGATATGACATACTCTCTTTATAGGCTCGTAGACATGTGTATATGGTTAAATGTATTTGGCCTTGTCGGCTAGTCTTGTGTATATCATTTTGTTAGCCTCGTCGGCTTATGTACATTGATATGGGCGTTATTATTGATGGTGATATATATATATATATATATATATATATATATATATATATGTATGTATGTATGTATCGTTGCCCAATGGATTTGTATGAATAATGGATGGAAAATATGAATTAGCTATGTGGCTCACTTAGATGTAGATGTGAAAGTACGATAAGAGGAGCCCAGATAAGTTAGCATCGGGTGCCCTTCGCGGCCCTCCGGTTTGGGTCGTGACAGAGCGCCCCAATTTCAAGGTTTTGATCCCAACATCGGTAGCCTCAATATCTATATCGAGGTTCAGGACTTTGGTCCCAATACCCGTGGTAGCACAGACAGCACAAAAAATTACACCTAGCCCCAAAGAGCCAATCACTGTACAAACAACTATGGCTCAAGGCATGACCCACTCAGGGAGATGTTACACTCTCCAAGAGCTAACTCAGAATGCCACATAGATATAAAACACCCAAAAAAGATCAATAATCGAAGGAGAAGTTGAACATTTCGGGCGGCGCATGCAACCAAAAGACTACTCCATTGTTGAGCATTTGGAAAAGACATCGGCACAAATATCAGTGTTATCATTACTCGCCGGCTCCCCATCACATAGGAAGCCCCTCATGAGAGTGTTAAATGATACACACGTATGAGCTGGTACGAGCAGCGAAGACTTGGATGGGTTGGTAGCCTACATCTTCAGTGAACACAAAATCTACTTCTCGGAAGAAGAGTTGCCGGTAGAAGGAACCTCCTACAACATAGATCTTAACATCACCATAGAGTGCCATGTCAAGGCAATAGGCAGGGTTCTTGTGGACAATAGATCGGGCCTTAATATCAGCCCCATCACTATATTAACGCAGCTCGGCTATGGCATAAGCAAAATCCACTAAAGCGGGACGAACATCAGGGGATTTGATGGATCCCAAAGTGATTTCCTGGGAGAAGTAGTTCTACAAATACAAGTTGGGACTGCCTCTTTCAAAGAGGAATTTCATGGCATGGCGATCACGACCAACTACAACATGCTCCTAGGAAGACCCTGGATACACTTCGCCGGCATGGCCCCATCAACTCTGAACAAAGCCATAAAATTTAAATGGCAGAGACTGGAAATTGTGGTCGCAACCGAGAAGGATATCCAGAAGTATCCTTACAACATCATACTTATAACCGAGGGGAGCCCCCACATGTCAAATTTTTCATGTGATGAAATACGTTAGGGCTACCCATGCAGAAGGGGAGGTCAACAAACCAATGTCAGCAGTTTACAAAATGATTTCCTCCATCATGCTAAGAAGTGGTTTTGAAATAGGAAAAGGCCTAGGAAGGGACGTCAAAGGGATAATAGAGCTTGCGCCAATCCCAAAGGAAAATTACTACTTCGGTCTAGGGTATACTCCTAGAGAAGACGAGCTCACAGAGGCTATCAATAGAGAATCCAGAATGGGGAATCTACCTCATTCAATTCTGAGTTTATACTAGTCATTTCTTAGAAAAATGCCGATACTGAATGAAGAAGAAACTGATGGAGATCTCGAGTCATTGTTTCAAGAAAAAGGATGCTACGCGGTCATTGAAGTGAGCCAGGAGAAGCTCACCATGTGCAGTCTGAGGCCAGGAGAGCTGTCACGACCCGACTAGAGGGCCGCGACGGGCACCCGGTGCTAGCCCACCCGGGCACCCCTTGGCTTACAATTATACTTACATCTAGGTGAGCCACGTAATAAAACATATATTTCCATTTATCCGTCATGCTAGTCCCATTGGACAACAACATCTTTTATATCATCATAGGCATCTATGCCCTATCAATGTACATAAGCCGACAAGGCTAACAAAATGATATACAAAATATAGGCCGACAAGGCCAAACACATCTAACCACATACACATGTCTACGAGCCTCTAAGGAGAGTATGACATATCATATAGGCAGGGCAGGACGCTATGCCCATAAATATATATACACAAAAGAATCAATACCCAAAAGCTATAGCTCCGAATGAAATGGAGCTCTGATATGTAGTCCCTGAGAATGTAGCTATGGATCAAGTCTGTCTCCCTGTGCACCTGCGGGCATGACGCAGCGTCCACAAACAAAATGACATCAGTACGAAGATTGTACTGAGTATGTAAAGCATGATCAATATCGATATAGAAGCATAATAAGCAACATAAGAAATAGCATAAGATGGGCGATAGTGGAATCGTCGTCATAAGCACTTACTTAACTTACATAGGAACTTTCCATTTCAATTGCGTGATTGGGTACATACATCCGTAACCGTATCCATATTCATATCTGTCACGACCCGACCAGAGGCCGCGACGAGTACCCGGGGCTAACCACCGAGCACCCCTCATTCTACTGCTTAACACTCTCGTCTAAAGCCTTTATCAATACTATACCCAAGTTACAAGAAATCATCTTTTCTTCGAAAATATAAATACTTTAATATGCACAAGTCTTTTGGTCATTAACATACAATATACACACATATATATAAATATATATATATATATATATATATATATATATACACACGTAGTAGCAACCTCGTGAGACCATATCACCCACACTACGAACCTACGAGCCTCTACTACAGTACTAGACATATGGACGGGACAGGACCCCGTCGTGCCCAAAACATATATGCACAGAAGGAAAGAAAAGAAGACCATAAGCACCTCCGGAACAATGGAGTGCTCTCAAAAGCTGACAGCTCCTACGAATCTGGGGAAAGATCGCCTCCCTGTCTACCTGTGGGCATGAACACAGCGTTCAAAGAAAAAAGACGTCAGTACGAACATTGTACTGAGTATGAGAGGCATAAGAAGTAATATCACATTAATGAAATAAAGGAAACATCAATGAGGAACATCTGTATCTGGCTGTCACAGAAGAAAGGAAGTGATGTATGCTGACTTACTCATAATTATCATCATATCGCAAATGCATAAAAATATACATATACATGTAAGCTGCCTATCCATATTGGATCGGTGTGATAATCAGTAGCATTAGCCTGCGTCCAGGCCTCCCGCGTCCGGGGTATCATCTCCTGCCGCCCACTAGTGGTGTCTGCCCATGCCAGTTGGCCACGGTGTGTAGTATAGCTGTCACACCCTAACCTTATTAGGGTGTGATGGGCACCCGACCTCACATACGGAGCCGAGCGAACCCGCAGACTCTGATTACACACCTAATTCCTTAGGATCCAGAAAATCAAATACGAGTAAAATACATATTAAACAGTAATTTTTTTTTCTCTTACCGTTCACGATTAAACAAAAATCTGTAATCATATGGAATTTACTACATGACACAAAATGACGTATCGGCTGGTGGAGCCGCTTACAGACTGACAACCATTACCCACAACGCTGTCTGCAAAGTCTCTAATACTGACCAGACATCACAGCATACATACTCTGACTCGGCAGCACTCCTGGAGGAAATGGAGCCGCCAATCCACTGGATCATCTTCAGCTAACCTCATCTATTCCTCTGTGGGTACCTGCGCGGCATGAAACGCAGCCCCCGAAGAACAGGGGGTCAGTACGGAGTATGTACTGAGTATGTAAGGCATGAGTACAAAAAACGGAACCATGACTGAAACAAATAAAACAACGTACAAATACCTTATCCAGAATATCAGACACTTATTATCCTTTTCTTCCAGACACAAATCATACTTACTTATGTCGCATATCAGACGGATCACAGAATGTACAAAGTGCTCAGATGATGTCCTATAGCAGACGGAATACAGAACATACGGAATGTCGGAATGCCTACTCTCCAAACACAAGTCATGCATATCAGAATCGGATATCATATCATATACGCGGTAACCCCGGGGACATATACCACGCCGGGAAACCGGACACATCACATCATGCATACGGTAACCTCGGGGACAAATAACACACCGAGGAATCGGTGAACGATGCCAAGGAATGCGCATGACAACATAGGAACGTGGTTGCCACTCCTGCCTTTGGCGCCACAACACATCATATTCCAGAAGATTTTCTCCGATCTCCGTCACACATTATAACATAACCACGGTACCCGGGGGCGGACAGATAACACAGCACCCCGAGCCCGGACACATCATACTTCGTAATATATTCTCGGTAACCGGGGACGGACATGTAACACAGTACCCCGGAACCGGACACATCATACTTCGGAATTCATATATGGAACCCGGCCCTCAACAAAGGACTCGACGAACCATCCGCACGATACATACCGGCCCGGGACTCGGTGAAGGGAGTCATAACATATGCACGAGCAGAATAGTGAGAAACCAAATGCACATAACTCAAACTCAATAGATTAATCAAACGTATTCTCAGAATGTCCATAACAAATTACTTATTACAGAATACTTATGTCAAATTACTTTTATCAGAACATTTCTATCAAAGTACTTAAATCGCTTTTACTCAATCAGAATACATGTTTCAAATTACTTGTCGCATAATCTCTCCTATTAGAACACTTATACCAAATACTCTCATCAGGATAGTTATGTCAAAATGTTCAGACCAACATACTTATATCAGGATACGGCTGTCAGATTGCTTAAGTCAGGATTCACCTATCCAGATTATTAGTTACCTACCTTAGGGAGGACATACAGATCACAAACAGACTCAGAATCACAGAATGGAATAACCCAAGGTACACATCAGTGTCATACCCTACATGGCTCTAAGACATGCCAAAAGAAAAAAAGGGTAAGCCTTACATACCCGTGCCGCGACCAACTGGCTACGCTCATTTGTGCAACTTGTTAGTCTTCATTCAAAAGAACTCATCCATTCGCTAGATTCATTTTCACATACTTGCCTTAACCTTTCAAACACATTCACTTATATTCTGCCGGAATTTCGGCAGCACCTCCCCTGTAAATATACCAACCCCGAGAATATGGCTCGTCCCCAAATCAACAACATCAATCCGGGAATTTAACCCGGCCAAATCAACAATAATACTATTTCGTCCGAAACCTTCAATGTCAATCCCAACCATACATTTACTTATCATTCGTATACATTAATTTCGACGACACCCTTCATTCAATATCACATAATTCATAACGGCGACAGCTAGAATATCAAACTACATCAATTTACCTTAACCTACCAAACAACACCATTTTCGACCACAATGACTTCTTACACATTTTTCATACAATTTCATCCATCTCTACACATTACAACAACAAGCACATGCTACATGAAATTTCACTCACCCTTTTCCATATAATAACCATAACATTAAATAAAATTCACCCATCATTTCAACATAATACACAATATACACGGCCATACACACTATATATATATATATATATATATATATATATATATATATATATATATATATATATATATATATATATATATTTCACGGCCACACATCAAACACACATACTTCCATATACTTCATCCATTTCTCTACTTTGCACACAACAATAATCAAACTACTAAGTAAAAAAAAATCATTTCATCTTTCTACACACACCCATGCATTCGGCCAACACACATAACACCATATTTTCAAGAACTTCATTCACTTCCACATTCCACAATCATCCACAAGCCACACACATCCTATAAAAATCAAGATTGAGTCTTACCTCTTCCAAGAAACTTCTCCCACGGCTAGCTCCCCAATTACGCAAACGGATGTTTTTCTTGCTCTAACAACTACTCCACGTCGAAGAGGACCTTATAATTAGTAGAGAGACAAGGAGAAAGAAATTTTCTCCATTGCATCCCCAAGGACCAATTCGGCCAGCCCCTATGGCCGAATGGTTGCTTCTCTCACTTCCTCTCCTTCTCTTGAAATTTCTAGAGTTATAATGTGGTGATTTTGGTCTTTATTTTCAAGATTTGGTTATATTTATATATACAAGGGGCACATGGTGTCACATGCCCTTATTTTCTTTCTCAAAATTTCCTCAATTCTCTAGAGTTTTCTTGAAATTAAGAAGACTAAAATTTTCTTCTTTGCAACTTTACCCCCCCCCCCCCCCCCCCCCCCCCCATTAAGTAAAAATGTGGACTTATGCCACACACATGTGACACACGGCCAAATGTCCCCCTTTCATGAACTTTCATGACAGTTTCGTGAAATTACCGTTTTGCCCCACGACTTTTCTCAATACTACCATTTTTCCCTTAACTTTCTACACCATTTTCATACTAATAATAGTTATAAATAATACTCATAACAACCCGTACATGAAAATGATTTCTTAAGAAATAATCTTGCCCTTTATTTCCCACATCGACTTTGAAATTTCCAAACGTACAATATGCGGGCTATAACAATAGCTGCCCGCCTTAGCGGTGATTGCCCGGCCAAGTAGGCGCGGTGTTATGTTATAATCATCATACATGCCCATCATAGTATGCTTATCATAGTACATGCATAGGACTCAAGAACAACTACACTATATCGGGGTGACGTAAGGTCGTTATCCCCCGATTCCATTATTGGGACTCATTAACATCCTGCCTCACGCTGAAGGGAAGAGTATACGAGGTGAGTGTGAGCAATAACGACATCATTTTATGAACATTTAGAACTCCTGCACCCTAACTCATTACCTTGTGTAGCAAATTAGGGACATCAACTTGTATATTTCCGGAACTTAAGAGATTCATGGAGAAGAAAGAAAGTCACATTATAGGATTCATGCCATGGAAGGAAAGGACTAGCCTCACATACCTTTTGTCGTTTAACTATCTTATCGCTTGATCGTCCTCCTTCGATGCTCGCGTTTCAACCTTCGAGAGGAATCGCATTAACATTAGTTACTCGGCTATAAGAACATTTTACTATTTCTAGGGAAAATTGGGCAGCACTTCCTTTGTTTACACTACTTTTCCCACATTCTACATCAACTCCCAACGTTAATAACAACATCCACAATTTATCATCCACAATCAACACTTATCTACTTTTACCACAATTCACCATTTCTCTTAGATTTCCCCACAATTATGACTATAACTCGTTATCGCGTTTTCTCATATATAATACTTATTTCATGGTCTAAATGTCACTTATAACATTTTCACAATCACAGCATACCAACATTCATAATTCACTCCAATTACTATTCACACATTCATGACCCAATTGTTATGTGTTTTCCACAATTCAAGTGTTTCAACTTTCAACCACTCAAACCATATAAAAAGAGTCATAAAACTCACCTAATGATGGATGAACAACTTTTGAGGGGAACTCCTCTTCTTGCACCAAAATCCTAACTCACTCTTCTTGAGTTTTCTTGGCTTAGATGAACTTTTAATGGGTTTCACAAACTTGATTTCATGTATTTGGTGTAGTTAACCATGGATTTCCTTTGATTTCTTGTGGAAGAATGGTGGAGAAGGTTCTAGAGAGTTCTTAGAGAGAGGAGAGTAGAAGATGAAATGAAATAAAAATGGAGGAGGGGTCCTATATTAATTCATGAAATCAGTCCCGTCCGTGATGTACGGTGCGATCGACGGAGCGTTGATTGGATCGATGGGACGTCGATCTGACCGTCGATATCATCGAATTTCCAGTGAACAATCTGTCATTTCTCCTCATTCGACGGTGAGAAGGACGGTCCGTCGAACGGATCAATGGAGCTTCGACCTGTTCGTCGAATGGTCTTCGCTTCAGCTCAGTTTTACGGCGCCATTGATGGGGCGTCGACCTGTTCGACGGTACAAAGGACGATCGTCGAACCCCCCTCTATCAGGGCTGGGGCGCAGTTTCATTTAACGGACTTTTCTTCCTTGCCTTTAACTTATCTAAAAATTTACGTTGGGATTCTCAAGTATCCCTTCCCACTTGTAGGGACATCATATTCACCCTAACTTTCGTTAGTTCCTTCATCGCTTAGCAGCCCAAAGTTCCGGGGTGTAACATTCTTCCCCCCTTTTGGAACATTCGTCCTCGAATGTTAGGTACTCGGGAATTCTGCAAAAATTTCGCCAGAGTTTCCCCTGTAATGTGGCGCTATCATCCTGCACAACAACCCATAATAATTTGCCTCACAGGGCCACAATACAATAAGAATCTAAGAAAGACTTATGAAAGCTGCCAAGGAAAATAGGGAACATAATTTCTGGGTAATGATGGAAATAGGGGTATTCAGATACTATAATTATTACACTTCATTTAATGCATACATACCTTACGCTACCAGCGCTTCATCTCGGGCCTCTTCTGGGGTTTGGAACAAGCATGGATACCTGGATTTCATTTTCTCCTCTGCTTCCCAAGTCATTTCTTCTCGATTGTTATTCCGCCATAAAACTTTAACTGAAGCCACTTTTTTGTTTCGAAGCCTTCGTACTTGCCTATCTAAGATGGCAATGGGCACCTCTTCATACGCCAACTTTTCTGTCACTCGAATATCATCTATAGGAACAATTCTCTGGGGATCTCCAACACACTTGCGGAGCATTGAGACATAAAAGACTGGATGAACTAATTCAAGTTTTGAAGGCAAATCCAATTCATATGCTACTTGGCCGACCTTACGGATAATTTTGTAGGGCCCGATGTATCGAGGACTTAGCTTCCCTTTTTTGCCAAATCTCATTACTCCTTTCATTGGCAACACCTTCAAAAATACCCAATTATCAACTTGAAACTTCAAATCTCGCCGACGGTTGTCCGCGTAAGATTTTTGGTGGCTTTGAGCTGTCAACAATCGATCCTGGATTACTTTAACTTTTTCTACTGCTTGCTGAATCAATTCCGGACCTAATAGATGTACCTCTCCTATTTCAAACCATCCAATTGGGGACCTGCACTTCCTTCCATATAAGGCTTCATACGGAGCTATCTGGATACTGGAATGGTAACTATTGTTATAAGAGAACTCAATAAGAGGTAGGTGATCATCTTAACTACCACCGAAGTCCAGCACACACGCTCGGAGCATATCTTCCAAGGTCTGAATAGTACGCTCGGCCTGCCCATCAGTCTGGGGATGAAACGCTGTGCGAAGTTTCACCTGGGTGCCTAGACCTTCCTGAAGGATTTCCAGAACTTGGCTGTAAACTGTGCTCCCCTATCTGTGATAATGGATAGTGGAATACCATGGAGCCGCACAATTTCTTTGAGATACAACCTTGCATAGTCTTCCGCTGAGTATGTGGTTCTGACTGGAAGAAAATGAGCTGCTTTTGTGAGTCTGTCCACAATCACCCATATAGAGTCATATTTGCCTCGGGAACGGGGTAGTCCCACGATGAAATCCATACTTATAATTTCCCACTTCCAAGTAGGGATTTTCATTGCTTGCAATAGCCCTCCTGGCTTCTTGTGTTCGTTCTTTACTTGTTGGCAATTTGGACATTGGGCTACGAACTCTACTATGTCTCTCTTCATGCCATCCCACCAATATATCAATTTGAGGTTGTGGTACATCTTCTTTGCGCCTGGGGGGATAGAATACCGAGAGTAATGGGCTTTTTCCAGAATTTGTCGGCGCAATTCTGCAACATTCGGAACACAAAGTCTGTCATGGTATTTAAGGATACCATGCACCGATGTTTTAAATGAAGATCTCTCCTTTTCATGAAATGTGTCCCTGTAGTGGGTCAAATGCGGATCTTCTGTCACGACCCAGCTAGGGCCGCGACGGGCACCCGGGGATAGCCGCCGAGCACCTCTCTATCTACTACCCATCTTACTCACTTAATGCCCTTTTAATAACTATATGCACGAATTATAGGAAAAACATATTTTATATAGAAACATAAATGCATTATATACATTTGCCTCTCGGCCATCAAAATAATATTTACATATAACAACATCTTGTGAGACCATCTAACCCACACTGTGTATCTACGAGCCTCTACTGACATACTATACATGTAGACGGAACAAGACTCCGTCGTGCCCAAAAAAATATATACATATGTACTAAAAAAAGGAATCATAAGCACCTCCGAACAATGGGGTGCTTTCGATCAGCTGACAGCTCCTAAGGATCTGGATCGAGCTCGCCTCCCTGTCTACCTGTGGGCATGAACACAACGTCCAAAGAAAACGGACGTCAGTACGAATATTGTACTGAGTATGAGAGGCATGAAATATAACAATACATCAAGAGAATAGGAGAAGCATCAAGTATGGAGCAAACTGTATCTGACTGCGAATCACATAAGAAGTAATGCATGCTGACTTATTTTATGCTCATCATCATCTCATGTATGCATAACATGTATCTGTGCAAATAAACTGCCCGACCATATAGGTGCGGTGTGATAATCAATAGCATTAGCCCGCGTCCAGGCCTCCCGCGTCCGGGGTACCATCTCATGCCGCCCACTAGTGGTGTCTGCCCATGCCAAAAGGCCATGGTGTATCCGTATAGCTGCCCGCCTTGGCGGTGACTGCCCGACCAACTAGGCGCGGTGTAATATGCTCATGACATGCTCATCATAAAATACTTGTAATGACATGATCATCATAATATGCTTATCATAGTACATACATAAGACTCAAGATCAACTATACTCTATCGGGGTGACGTAAGGTCGTGATCCCCCGATTTCATTATGGAGCAATTATTGACATTCTGCCTCACCTTGAAGGAATTAGTACATAAGGTGAGTGTAAGCAATAAATAGCATCATTATCAATATGGCATCATCATATCATATCTCTTATCTTATATAGACATTTATGGATTTAGGCTTCTAACTTTCCGGAATATAGGAACTCATGAAGAGGAAAAGGACTTATGCTATAGGATTCATGCCATTAGAAAGAAAGGACTAGCCTCACATACCTTTGACGTTTAGATAGCTATTCATTCGCTTGCTTCTCCTTTAATGACACGTCGCTACCTTCACGAGAGAATTCGTATTGGCGTTAGTTAGACGACTTAAGGAAACACGTCACTACTTCTAGAGAAAATTGGGCTGCACTTCCTTTATTTATACTACTTTTCCCATAGTCTATATCAATTCCCAATGCTCACATCAACATCCACAATATTACAATCAACAACCATCGTTTATATACATTCACCACATTCCACCATTTTCCTCCAATTTTCCCACATTTATCCGTATAACTCATTATTGTGTTTTCACGCATTTAATACTCGTTTCATGATATAAACATCATTTATAACGTATTCATAATCACAACACTTCAACATTCATGATTCAATTCCACTATCCTTCAATGATGACACTATTCACCCATTCAAGACCCATTTCCCATGTCTTTCTACAATTCAAGCTTCTTAGTCTTCTAATACCTTAAACAACATGATAAAGTCATGATACATACCTTAGATGATATTTGAACAAGTCTTGAGTTGAAATGCTTCACTTAGACAAAACCCTAGTTCCACCTTCTATGGAATTTCTTGACTTAAATGATCCTTTGATGTGTTTCTTACACTTGGTTTTTGTAGATTGATGAAGTTGATCTTAAATTTTCACTTGAATTCTTGTTTTGGAAGAATTTGGAATGTTCTAGAGAGAGATTGGGTCGTGGAGTGAGAATGGGAAATAAATAAAATGAACTTGGATCATATTTTTATAAAAATGAAATCTGTCCCGATGCCATTTTACGGTCCATTATACGGTCCGTATAAATTTATACGATCCGTATAATTGACCGTAAAACTGCTCCAGTGGTCACCCTTCTCTGTGTCAACTTGACGGTTCATTATACGGGCCGTAAAACCATTATACGGCCCGTATAATCTACCGTAAAACTCACCCTTCAGCAATCTCTTCTGTGACACTTCTGCGGCTCATTATACGGCCGTAAAACCATTATACGGTCTGTATAATCGACCGTATAATCCACCAGTTCACTGAATCTAATTTCCTTCACTTCATTTCATCTCCGATCCTTATGGAATCTTCTTAAAAATTGTTCAACAATTCAATACCAACCTACGAGACGTTATCACTCATCTCAAAACACCGCATACGCTATGCCCTTTGTTAGCCTCTTCACTGTACACTAACGGAAAAATTTCCGAGGCGTAACATTCTTCCCCCCTTTTTGGAACATTCGTCCTCGAATGTTAAACGCTCGAGATTCTACAGAAATTTTGCCAGAGTTTCCCCTGTAATCTGGCACTACTAACCTGTCACAGCAACCCATAATATCTTCGCCTCACAGGGCTACATCACAATAGTAACATCTCTATGGCCACACACGACCAAAACATAAAGATAAAGTATACATACCTTATAACCTCGGCGTCTCATCCCAAACGTCTTCTGGAGATTGGAATAAATGCGGGTATTTGGCTTTCATCTTCTCTTCCGCTTCCCAAGTCATTTCTTCCCTATTGTTGTTTCGCCATCGAACCTTGACTGAAGCGACTTCTTTATTTCGGAGTCTTCGCACCTGTCTATCCAAAATGGCAATAGGTACTTCTTTATATGTCAGCTTCTCTGTCACTTGCACATCCTCTACCGGAACTATCCTTGTCGGGTCTCCAACACACTTGCGGAGCATCGAAACATGAAATACTGGATGAACTGCTTCAAGCTCCGAAGGCAAGTCCAGTTCATATGCTACATGACCCACCTTACGGAAAATTTTATAAGGTCCGATGTATCTTGGACTTAACTTCCCTTTCTTGCCAAATCTCATCACCCCTTTCATTGGCGATAATTTCAAAAATACCCAATCATTCACCTGGAATTCTAAATCTCGTCGGCGGTTGTCCGCATAAGACTTTTGACGACTCTGGGCTGTTAACAGTCGGTCTCGGATCACTTTAACTTTTTCAACTTCTTGCTGGATCAAGTCGGGGCCTAGCAATTGTACTTCTCCGGTTTCAAACCATCCAATTGGAGATCTATATTTCCTTCCGTATAATGCTTCATACGGGGCCATCTGAATACCGAAATGATAACTGTTGTTGTAGGCAAATTCAATAAGGGGTAGATGCTCATCCCAACTACCACCAAAATCTAACACACACGCTCGTAGCATATCCTCCAAGGTCTGAATAGTGCGCTCGGCTTGCCCGTCAGTTTGTCGATTAAATGTCGTGCTGAACTTGACTTGAGTACCTAGCCCTTCTTGGAAGGATTACCAAAACTTGGCTGTAAACTGTGCCCCTCTGTCTGTAATAACGGCTAACGGAATCCC
The DNA here is from genome assembly GCF_019175385.1 of Lycium barbarum. NCBI lineage: Eukaryota > Viridiplantae > Streptophyta > Magnoliopsida > Solanales > Solanaceae > Lycium > Lycium barbarum. The sequence continues at coordinate 52,718,761 of NC_083338.1, read as the reverse complement.
ATGAAGTCGTACAATTTATTTCAAGTACAACCTAGCATGAACCATCTAGTTGGTAAAGCTCATGAACCATCTCCTTCTTTTCCGGAGAAACTTCGCATAAACTTGTCACGACCCAACTCCGTAGGCCGCGACTAGTGTCCGTGCTAGACACTCAAACGTACCCAATAACCCCAAATGAGCAAACGACAGAATATTTTTAAATATGGAAGCCGCTTAGCGTTGGTAATAACCATAGATGAACCGACACCGTACATGGAAGCAGATGAGGCTGTCACAGATCATATCATACCCAAACATATACAGAACCCACACAAGTATGTCTACAGACCTCTACAGATCATAACAAAATCATAAGACGGGACAGGGCCCCGTCATACCCCTGAATAGTATACATATACATAATAGCGACGGACCATACCAACATATAGGCTCTGGACAAAAGAGCGCTCCCAACATAGCAGAATAGATGTCCTAGGCAGGCGGTCAGCAAATCTGTCTTCTGTACCTGCGCGGCATGAAAACGCAGCCCCCGAAGAAAGGGGGTCAGTACGAAATATGTACTGAGTATGTAAAGCACAGAACGGAGTAAACAAAGTCATAATCAGAACAGAAGGTACAGAAAATGGGCAGAATATCCAGATTAGCAAAATATTGATCACAAAGCATAAATAGTATTCGTTGAAAACATATGTCGTACCTGGTCCCAATACGGAACAAGATCATAACCGAAATAGGACTTACAGAGAAGTGAGGGTGATCTCTGAAGTATCAAATGCATATTTTCAAAACATGAGGAGTGTGTTCAGAAACATATATCATATCATATCCGGCCCCTGCCAAGGGGCTCGACAAAACAGAACGTGGCCACCCCCCCGACGCTGGTGCCACCATACATAAGGAACATAGTAGGGGGTAACCCCGTAACATAACATATCATATCATATCAGATGGCCATATCAGATCATATCATATCAGAATGTGTGTACATGGCACAACATACTCCAAAACCCATGTACATATATACCTGCTCCCTCACATCGAGGCACGGCGAACAATGCAATGGAATACGCTTGACAACATATCCTGGCCCGGGCTCAGTGTGGGAAACATTGAGGCATCCACGAATGGAGTAGTGAGAAACCAAATGCAATAAAAATATCATAGATTTCCAGAGACTCAATGAGGCATATCGAATGAAAAATCAAATCAATGAAGTCGGACGGAATCACAGTAAACGTATGTCATATGTCATGATGAATCATAGAAAAGTAGTACTCCTAAAATCCTTTTCATATTCCAAAATGGTTTACCAGACTCGGGGGAATCATTAAAATAATTTTCCTTCCGTAGTTAGAAGGATAGTCAAAACACTTCATTTTAAATTGTTAGAAAATAAGGCAATAGTATAATAAAAGAGCAAAGCGGGAACAGTAGGAAACTAATTGCAATACGAAATATCGTACTTCTACAGAGACTCAATATAGTATTCAGAATAAGTATCATTAGTAGTTGGAAAAGTAGTTAGGACGTTTTCTTAAAAATCACTTGAAATCAAGTTGCAACTCATCATAAGGGTAAAATCGGAAATAGTGGGCCCACCTCGGAACAAGCAAGGCGGTGGGCTCCAATCACACATTTTAAGCTTATGGGGTCACCTACGAAGGTTCTACGTACATTCTATAGCTTTCCAAATAGTTTAGGGAAAGTTTGCATAATTTTCAAGAAAGCATACAAAAAGGGTTCAATTCTATTGAATGAAAATGTAACAATTTCCGACGCGGATTCCGATGAGCAGAATATTCTCCGAGGCGTGAATCCGATCCTAGTACTTCTAGGACATGCCAAAAGAAGAATCGGGATAGCTTTACATACCTTTCAAGCTCCTTAAGCCTTTCCAATCTCACTTCCCGTTTCGTCAAAAATCTGCAAATGGTCACATTTACCAATTGTGAGTTATAGGTTCTACGAATTCAACTTAACTCATATTTGTCTACCGAAATTTCGGCAGCACCTCCCCTATACATATAGCACCCCCGAGAATTCAACTCGGCCAAATCAATCAACAACAGCCCAACAACAATATCAACAACAACAACAACAATCACTATATGACACAATATAACACAACTAGTATCCTTCCAACATAATATGGCAACCTTCATCCCAACTTCGTATTTCCAATCAATATCAACATTCTCATATTCATTAGTAATCAAGATCATTACAACACAATTTGGAAGCATTTCATATCATGTCCACAAGGTATTCACAAGATATACATAATATACAAACTTCCCGATAAAGTCATAATTCATCCAAAGCTTCTAACCTTTGGCATACATATTCATAACATGTTTCCATCTTCCAAATCTATCAATGATCATCATAATTTGCAACCCAACAACTTCATTTTTTATAATGTCATAAAATCGTACCGAAACGACATAAGCTCCTACATTCCATTTCAATGCAAACTCATATCATTTTACTTTCATTTACATTGCAAGAATCACAATAACACAACTAACATGTTAATCAAATTAAATCATTCCCATTCCACTAAGGTACCACGCGGCTACATCCATATATTTCCAACTTCTATTAAATTCATTCAACTTTCATTTCCAATGTGCATTTCACCACAACCACAACTAGAATACAACATACATTCAATTCACCATAAACACACATTGTATGCACACACACGGCCATAAACCATATTCCATACCCACTGTGAAATCTTCCATTTTTGCATACTTTCAACTTATTTCTACATACTACAACACAAACAAACCTTCATAACATCATAAAAATGAATGAATTCTTACCTTTTTCCCTAATCTTCTTCACTTGAAAATGAGGTCAACTTGAAGGAATAAGTGCTCCTCCTTCCAAAACAATTGCACCATGTTGTAGAGGACCCTTAAATTAGTGGTAAAACCACAAGAGAATAATTTTTGGATCATAATTTTTGGGAGGTGAAAATGGGGCAAGAGGGCCGAATGCCCTCAATTCTCTTGCTCTTGTTTGTCTTGTTTTTCTCCTTGTTAACTTCTTGAAGTTTCTATATGATAATGATCCTTATATAATTTGCACATGGAAAATTAATTAAAGTGGTGGGTTGGGCCCTAGTTGGCCGGCCACCCCTCTCTTGTTGGGCCAAAATTTTCATCCTTTATTTTGAGCCCAATTAATGATAATTCTCGTTTTGTAATTCCCGAAATTCCAATTTTTGCCCTTGGCCTCCCTCCGTGTTTCCACATCCATATTTTCATAAACAACCCACACATATATTAATTCAATTCAACATATGGCCTTATTCCTTATAAATCAAAATTATCTCTAATTTTTCCCGAATACGCGAAAGTACGGGATATAACATCCTCCCCCCCTTTAGAACATTCGTCCTCGAATGTTAGATTAGTCTTATAGGGTCCGAAAAAAAGTTCGGGAGAGTTTCTTTTTTATGGTCAACACAATCGATACACATCCGTCCTTGAAATAAGGAATTTAGATTACCGGTGGGCATAAGAAACAAGTGAGGACACTTTTTCTTCATTCCGTCCTCTACTTCCAAGGTCGTTGCTTCCCTCATTACTGTTGTGCCACAAGACCTTAATAGGGGGTATATTTTTAGCGCGTAATCTCTGCACCTGGCGATCCAGACTAATTATAAATTGTTCTTCGTTAGACGACTCTTCCGTCACTGGAATATCTTTTGGTGGAAGTATTCTGGGAGAATTACTGACACATTTGCGGAGCGTGGATACATGAAGTACCAGATGTACCGCTTCCAAATCAGATGGTAGGTCTAGCCCGTAAACGACATTCTCAGTTCTTCGAACAATCTGGTAAGGTCAGATATATCACGGATTGAACTTAATCTTTTTACCGAATCGCATTATGCCTTTCATAGGCGATACTTCAAAAATACCCAATCACTAACCTGGGATTCCAACGGTCGACACCATTTATCAGAATATGACTTCTGTCGACCCCAAGCTGCTAATTGTCTCTGTCGAATAAGTTTCACCTTATCAACTGCCTATTGGATCATATCTGGGCCTATTAATTCTGTTTCGCCAATATCAAACTAGCCGATGGGTGACCTGCATTTTCTGCCATACAAAGCCTCGTATTAAGCGAGAATGGTAGCGGTTATTATAAGCAAACTCGATCAACGGCAGATGATCGTCTCGGCTACCTCCAAAATCAATAATACATGCTCGCAACATATCTTCTAGCGTCTGTATAGTGCTCGGCCTGTCCGTTGCTCTGAGGGTGGAACACTGTGCTCAGACTTACTTGAGCCTCTAATCCTTTCTGAAAACAACTCTCCGGAGATTAATCATAAACTGAGCATATCTGTCGGTGACAATTGATATAGAAACTCCGTGGAGTCTCACTATTCCTTTAATACATATAGTCTGGTACAATCCTCAACTGAATAAGTGGTTCTGAAGGGGAGAAAATGGGCTGATTTTTTTTTTTGCCAATTTATCAACCATACCACATATGGAAATCATACTTCCGTGGAGTACGAGGAAAACTCGTAACGAGATCCATAATAATTATCTCCCACTTCCAAGTCAGAATTTCCATTTCCTGAAATAGTCCACCCGGTTTCTGATTCTCAATTTTAACTTGCTGACAATTTGGGCACTGGTCAACGGGCCTTACGATGTCGGGCACACATAATCTGCCTCGGTATAACAATACTCATCCGGTAAAACCTCGAGCGGGATCCTTTCCTTGTCAAAGGTCGTATCTCTGTACGATAATAGAATAGAATCCCCAAACTGACACTGTTTTACCTTTCCCATAATTGATGATTCAGTCGTTCTTCGGACAAAATTCCAATATCTTCAGAACCGAGCAAACGGACTCCAAGGCTAGCTGATTAAAGAGTTTTACAGACCAGTTCTTTATCGCTTCAATCTTCTGTATGTCAGTTGTTTTCGTTCATGCTTAATTTATTTTACTTTCATTCGCTCCCCCTCCTTGGGGTTATACTTACACCATATTCGAATCTTTTCTTTCTAACCTACAACTTGATTATCTTCGTACGAAACCTTAACAGAATCATAATTACATAGTACACAATCTTATCCAATAGTTGGCACTCAAGTGACATAGTTAAGGTAGTTGCTTATCTCATAATAATCACATACTCCCTTCATACCCATTCCTTGTCTGTCGTTCTATTTTCTCGGTAATCGAATTATTCGATGTTCACATGATTCATCATTTCATGCCATAAGTTTTCCTTTGCCCTGCGCTATTTCATTTTAGTTTGCTTTCGCAATTAACTTCGCGCTTTGCTCGTCGACTCTTTTAGAGGCTCTGCTTAATTACGTTTCTTACGGTTCGTCATTCCTCATTTTTTTCCTTCCTTTTTGACATTTTGATCTCCTTCCTTTCTACTCAATTATTCTCTCTTCTTTCCAAACATCACTGCACTAGAATCTTCCAATCTCAACCGGTAGCAAAATAAGTATCAATCTATTTCGTAACATTGGTACCACACCTTTCCCTTTTTCTCGTAAATTCTATCCAATTAATGTTTTCCGTATATTGCAACACTGGCTATTAGGGTTCACCAATCAATCGACATGGTCATAAAAGGGGGCCCCTACACATACGTATATATCTCACTGCCATTTCCTTTTTCAACACATCTTCAATCACTTGTTCGAATTTACTCTAATTTCAGGGCTGCGCTGCCTTCTCTTTCTTTTTAACAATCTAATCCGTCTCAGCTCGTGTGACCCCTATAAAGTTTCTAACCATTCCACATATCCTAATTCCATTTAGGTTACCCCGAGATTCCTATTCGTCTCTCATATCTATGTTGCGAAAATTTTTGTACATTTCCCAGGGGGTCACCCATCCCAGAATTGCTCTGGCCCTGGCACGCTTAACCTTACAACTTTAATGCATTTAAGCACGTTAAGGCCGGTATAAGTACGCCAATTGTCCCGCACGTCCTTTGTCACGTAATTTAAGACAAGTCGGGGTCTTGACAGCTTTTCAAAATGTTCTCGTAGCGGGCCCTACCCCGACCTAGCGAGAATTCTTTTACCTTTCTGACTATATGGTTACCGCGTCGCCCCTTGTAAACCCTCAATATTTACCGTCATGTATTCCACGAATTCCATCTCCCATCAGTCGACGAAACTGATAAAATGTTACTGTAAGGCATTTTCCGACCACCAGCAAAAGAAGCTAGAGTCCGACGAACTTCGCGGAATCTTTTAGGACTTAATTCACCTAATTACCTCCACGTTTATATATATATATATATATATATATATATAAGTCGTGAGCGAACCGCTCAATTCTCGACTGCTTGTCAAACACTTTGTATTCTTCCAATTAGAGGAAACTTGATCGTCGGACATTTTTGCCCTTCCGCATATTTTTGCCCTTCACAAGGGCTATGCTAAAACAAAATGGGGTTAAAACATATTTCTGGTCCCTCCAAATAAATTGCGAATTTGCTACTCGTATATGATTTCTCGAGATAAAAAATTTCCGATAAGGGTAATTCTTCTCACAAATGACATGGAGGGTACCTCTTAAACTTTTAACCCAACATAAGGGACTTACCCTTTCGGTATCGACCTTTAAGATATGTTAAGAATTTATATCTCATTTTTCTTGTCGTATTGCTAGGAAAATTTGGGCAGAGGTTCCTCTGTATTTCTTACTATCCCAAAACCTGTACACAGGAAATACCAACCATGCCTCACAAGGCCAACACATATACGTATATACATATCATATCATATCATATCGCATCATAGCCACACGGGGCTAACAATTTCAAATAAAAGTATCAGAATGCCGAGGCTTACCTCACATGCCCAACTCGAACTGCACCTGCTACACTTTCCATGTTTGTTTCCCTTTTTAATGTTCGACTTTATGTTTTAATCGTACTTCAGGATACCTTACCCAGCATACATCTCTCATACCATTGCTTACCGGAGTACTGTGTAGCTTCCAATATCAGCAGGCGCTGTCTTACGTCGATACCGTTCACCAGCTGCAATTAAGGGTTAGTAAGGAAAAGAATTCATTTCCTACAACTGGCTCTATCGCACGATCTAAGAATCAAAGAAAGGTAACACCTAAATGTCCTGTAGCCTCCTGTTTATAGATGTGGTGCACAACACACCGATAAACAAGACTCTACTAGAGACGGTCTGTAGACATTTCGAGGACGAACCGCTCTGATACCACTTCTGTCACGACCCAACTCCGTAGGCCGCGACTAGTGTCCGAGCTGGACACTCAAACGTACCCAATAATCCCAAATGAGCAAACGACAGAATATTTTTAAATATGGAAGCCGCTTAGCGTTGGTAATAACCATAGATGAACCGACACCGTACATGGAAGCCGATGAGGCTGTCACAGATCATATCATACCCAAACATATACAGAACCCACACAAGTATGTCTACAGACCTCTACAGATCATAACAAAATCATAAGACGGGACAGGGCCCCGTCATACCCCTGAATAGTATACATATACATAATAGCGACGGACCATACCAATATATAGGCTCTGGATAAAAGAGCGCTCCCAACATAGCAGAATAGATGTCCTAGGCAAGCGGTCAGCAAATCTATCTTCTGTACCTGCAGGGCATGAAAACGCAGCCCCCGAAGAAAGGGGGTCAGTACGAAATATGTACTGAGTATGTAAAGCACAGAACGGAGAAAACAAAGTCATAATCAGAACAGAAGGTACAAAAAATGGGCAGAATATCCAGATTAGCAAAATATTGATCACAAAGCATAAATAGTAATCGTTGAAAACATATGTCGTACCTGGTCCCAATACGGAACAAGATCATAACCGAAATAGGACTTACAGAGAAGTGAGGGTGATCTCTGAAGTATCAAATGCATATTTTCAAAACATGAGGAGTGTGTTCAGAAACATATATCATATCATATCCGGCCCCTGCCAAGGGGCTCGACAAAACAGAACGTGGCCACCCCCCCGACGCTGGTGCCACCATACATAAGGAACATAGTAGGGGGTAACCCCGTAACATAACATATCATATCATATCAGATGGCCATATCAGATCATATCATATCAGAATGTGTGTACATGGCACAACATACTCCAAAACCCATGTACATATATACCTGCTCCCTCACATCGAGGCACGGCGAACAATGCAATGGAATACGCTTGACAACATATCCTGGCCCGGGCTCAGTGTGGGAAACATTGAGGCATCCACGAATGGAGTAGTGAGAAACCAAATGCAATAAAAATATCATAGATTTCCAGAGACTCAATGAGGCATATCGAATGAAAAATCAAATCAATGAAGTCGGACGGAATCACAGTAAACGTATGTCATATGTCATGATGAATCATAGAAAAGTAGTACTCCTAAAATCCTTTTCATATTCCAAAATGGTTTACCAGACTCGGGGGAATCATTAAAATAATTTTCCTTCCGTAGTTAGAAGGATAGTCAAAACACTTCATTTTAAATTGTTAGAAAATAAGGCAATAGTATAATAAAAGAGCAAAGCGGGAACAGTAGGAAACTAATTGCAATACGAAATATCGTACTTCTACAGAGACTCAATATAGTATTCAGAATAAGTATCATTAGTAGTTGGAAAAGTAGTTAGGACGTTTTCTTAAAAATCACTTGAAATCAAGTTGCAACTCATCATAAGGGTAAAATCGGAAATAGTGGGCCCACCTCGGAACAAGCAAGGCGGTGGGCTCCAATCACACATTTTAAGCTTATGGGGTCACCTACGAAGGTTCTACGTACATTCTATAGCTTTCCAAATAGTTTAGGGAAAGTTTGCATAATTTTCAAGAAAGCATACAAAAAGGGTTCAATTCTATTGAATGAAAATGTAACAATTTCCGACGCGGATTCCGATGAGCAGAATATTCTCCGAGGCGTGAATCCGATCCTAGTACTTCTAGGACATGCCAAAAGAAGAATCGGGATAGCTTTACATACCTTTCAAGCTCCTTAAGCCTTTCCAATCTCACTTCCCGTTTCGTCAAAAATCTGCAAATGGTCACATTTACCAATTGTGAGTTATAGGTTCTACGAATTCAACTTAACTCATATTTGTCTACCGAAATTTCGGCAGCACCTCCCCTATACATATATCACCCCCGAGAATTCAACTCGGCCAAATCAATCAACAACAGCCCAACAACAATATCAACAACAACAATAACAATCACTATATGACACAATATAACACAACTAGTATCCTTCCAACATAATATGGCAACCTTCATCCCAACTTCGCATTTCCAATCAATATCAACATTCTCATATTCATTAGTAATCAAGATCATTACAACACAATTTGGAAGCATTTCATATCATGTCCACAAGGTATTCACAAGATATACATAATATACAAACTTCCCGATAAAGTCATAATTCATCCAAAGCTTCTAACCTTTGGCATACATATTCATAACATGTTTCCATCTTCCAAATCTATCAATGATCATCATAATTTGCAACCCAACAACTTCATTTTTTATAATGTCATAAAATCGTACCGAAACGACATAAGCTCCTACATTCCATTTCAATGAAAACTCATATCATTTTACTTTCATTTACATTGCAAGAATCACAATAACACAACTAACATGTTAATCAAATTAAATCATTCCCATTCCACTAAGGTACCACACGGCTACATCCCTATATTTCCAACTTCTATTAAATTCATTCAACTATCATTTCCAATGTGCATTTCACCACAACCACAACTAGAATACAACATACATTCAATTCACCATAAACACACATTGTATGCACACACACGGCCATAAACCATATTCCATACCCACTTTGAAATCTTCCATTTTTCCATATTTTCAACTCATTTCTACATACTACAACACAAACAAACCTTCATAACATCATAAAAATGAATGAATTCTTTCCTTTTCCCCTAATCTTCTTCACTTGAAAATGAGGTCAACTTGAAGGAATAAGTGCTCCTCCTTCCAAAACAATTGCACCATGTTGTAGAGGACCCTTAAATTAGTGGTAAAACCACAAGAGAATAATTTTTGGATCATAATTTTTGGGAGGTGAAAATGGGGCAAGAGGGCCGAATGCCCTCAATTCTCTTGCTCTTGTTTGTCTTGTTTTTCTCCTTGTTAACTTCTTGAAGTTTCTATATGATAATGATCCTTATATAATTTGCACATGGAAAATTAATTAAAGTGGTGGGTTGGGCCCTAGTTGGCCGGCCACCCCTCTCTTGTTGGGCCAAAATTTTCATCCTTTATTTTGAGCCCAATTAATGATAATTCTCGTTTTGTAATTCCCGAAATTCCAATTTTTGCCCTTGGCCTCCCTCCGTGTTTCCACATCCATATTTTCATAAACAACCCACACATATATTAATTCAATTCAACATATGGCCTTATTCCTTATAAATCAAAATTATCTCTAATTTTTCCCGAATACGCGAAAGTACGGGATATAACAAAACTACCCATGGATCGGCGGCTAAGCGCATCAGCTACCACATTTGCCTTTCCGGGGTGGTATAAAATATTCACATCATAATCTTTCAGCAATTCTAACCACCGCCTCTATCGTAAATTCAACTCCTTCTGGTTGAAAATATATTGAAGACTTTTGTGATCTGTATAGATATCAACGTGCACGCCATACAAATAATGCCTCTATATCTTCAACGCATGAATAACTCCAGCCAATTCAAGATCATGAGTTGGATAGTTCTTCTCATGCTTCCGCAGCTGTCTCGAGGCATAAGCAATAACTCTACCGCGCTGCATTAGCACGCACCCTAACCCAACACCGGAAGCATCGCAGTATACTACATAACCATCGGAACCTTCTGGAAGTGTTAAGACTGGGGCTGAGGTTAATCTGTCCTTCAACGTTTGGAAATTGCGTTCACAAGCATCATTCCATTGGAATTTAGCTGACTTCTGGGTTAGCTTCATCAATTGGGCTGAAATAGATGAGAAACCCTCTACGAATCTTCTGTAATAACCTGCCAATCCCAGAAAACTACGAACCTCGGTAGGTGTTGTAGGCCTCTGCCAATTCTTCAACGCTTCAATTTTCTGAGTATCAACTCGAATACCATCATCTGAAATGACATGGCCCAGAAATGTTACAGAATTCAGCCAAAACTCACATTTTGAAAATTTTGCATATAGCTCTCGTGCTTGAAGAATTCCAAGCACGATACGCAAATGATCGGCATGCTCCAATTCTGTGCGAGGATATACCAAAATATCATCGATAAATACTATCACAAACAAATCCAAGAGTGGCCTGAATATATTATTCATCAAGTTCATAAATACGGCCGGAGCGTTAGTCAACCCAAACGACATCACCCGAAACTCATAATTGCCATATCTCATCCTGAAGGCCGTCTTGGGAATATCCGCTTCTCGAACTCTCACTTGATGATAACCCGATCTCAAATCTATTTTTGAAAACCACTTGGCACCCTGCAACTGATCAAATAAATCGTCAATTCTTGGGAGAGGGTATTTGTTCTTTATCGTCACTTTGTTCAATTGTCTGTAGTCGATACACATTCGTAGGGAGCCGTCCTTCTTCCTCACGAAGGTGCTCCCTACGGCGACGAACTAGGTCTGATAAACCCCTTTTCGAGCAAATCTTTTAATTGCGCCTTTTGCTCTTTCAATTCTGCCGGAGCCATTCGATAAGGAGGAATAGAAATAGGCTTGGTGTCCGGCAACACATCAATGGCGAAGTCAAGTTGCCTTTCTGGAGGAAGGTCTGGAAGTTCATCTGGAAATACATTCGGGAATTCATTTACTACTGGGACAGATTGGAAGGTTGGCGACTTAGCTTCGGTATCATGAACTCAGACTAGATGATAAATGTATCCTTTTGCTATCATCTTCCTGGCCTTGAGATAGGAAATAAACCCACCTCTTGGAGACGCTGTATTACCCTTCCATTCCAGCACGGGTTCTCCCGGGAATTGGAACCGAACTACTTTCGTTCGACAATCAACATTAGCGTAACATGAGGCCAACCAATCCATACCCATGATCACATCGAATTCCAACATTTCAAGCTCAACCAAATCAACTTTAGTTTGATGATCACACATCACTATTACACAATTTCTATACACCTGTCTAGCTATCACGGGATCACCAATTGGAGTAGATACCTCGAAAGGTTTGATTGGCTCAGGTTTCACCCCAATGCGACCAGCAACGTACGGGGTAATGTAAGAAAAAGTAGAACCCGGATCTATCAAGGCATACACATCATAAGAAAATATGCATAATGTACCTGTAACCACATCGGAGGAGGATTCAAGATCCTGTCGTCTGGCTAGAGCGTATATACGGGGCTGAGTAGCGCCTAAAGTAGATGCTGCCCCTCTGCCTTTACCTCGGCCTGCTGACATCTGAGGAGTCTGCCCTACCGGGCGCACTGAGGAAGAACAGGCTACTGAACCTGTGGGCTGAACCCCAACTATGCCACTCGCCGACGGGCAATCTCTCATCAGGTGCCCCACCTGACCACAAGTATAACAAACATATGAACCTTGGTGACATTGTCCGGAATGTAGTCTACCGCATTGGCTGCATTGTGGTACTGGGGGTCTGCTTTGACTATAATATTCCATGAACTGAGAATCTGAGGTCCTCGAACTTTGACCCTGTCCTGAACGAAAGGAGCGATCAAATCTCCTACCCGTAAACCGAGGAGGTGCACTAGTCACCGACTGGCCTGAATGTCTAGAAGATGTCTGCATTGGTCCCCCTCTATACTCACTGCCTGCTCCCATAGACCTAGCCCTCTTGCCTTGGCGCCTATCAACATCACGATCACTTCTTTGCGGTTGTTGTCGCCTCTCTAAATTCTGGCCATGGGCTTGTATCCGAGAAATATCCATCCCCTCTTGTAGCGAAGCTGTCAAGCAATCTTTGAATATATGTGGCCCTAAGCCACTCACAAACTGTAACACCCCGTAAACTTGAACTAGGTGTGAATGTGTAAAAATCTTGTATTAAGATGATATCATATCTATATGAATCCATTCTTGATGAATTCGGGTGGAAGATGGTTGTTTTGAAGTCAAACCAATTAGTGAAGTTCTTAAGGCCTCTTAAATTCGCCTAAGTTTTGGTAGGTCTGTCTTCTGGACGATTTTCGTGCAAATGTGTTGAGAATTTGGAAAAACTTCCTTCATGAAAGTTGTATCCCTTTGAAATATCTTTCCAACGGTAGGTCTCCCAGCCCAAACAGATCTACGTACAAGAAGTTATGTCCATTTTACCGAACACTGTGCAGAACCGACACACGCCGCCTTTTCAGGCGCGTGGGGGCGCGTGCGATGGCCCCGCATCGCGGGCCGATCGCGCAAGTCTGAGTATTGAGCTGCAGAACATTACGCGATGGTCCCGCATCGCGGACCAATCGCGAATCGGGTCAGATTCTGGTCAAAAATTCGGGTTTACGCGTTTTAAGTTATTTTTAAGGTTTGGGGTTTATTTCCTCAGCACCCCATTCACGAAAAATTACCCTAAAGTCAATAAGAACAAGTCCCAAGCCTCAAGAACCATACAAGGGTTTGCAACATAATTCTTCCCAAAGTGATTCAAGCTAGGGTTTGGGTGTTCTTCATTAGAAAAATGATTTGTTAAACCTTGTTTAACAAGTAAGGTATGTCTCCTTATTTTTTAAAACCTTATTTTGGTTGTATGTTTCTTTTAAAAATCATATTTTTGCTATAAGGATGATTTGTATGTCTCCTTTTTTTAAAACCTTATTTTGGTTGTATGTCTCTTTTAAAAATCATATTTTGGCTATAAGGATGATTTGTATGTCTCCCTTTTAAAAACCTTATTTTGGATGTATGTCTCTTTAAAAATAAAATCCTTTTTGAATATAAAGGTAATTTGTATGTCTCTTTTGAACATACTGTTTCTATCAGTTTTTACGAACTCTTTGGCTGTGATTTGTATGTATCTTTTAAAATAACTTCTGAAACTATTGTTGGAAGTATTAATTTTATTGAATATTCTTTAATGAATGAAAGGAAAAGTAATTCTTTTCATGGTTCTTGAACTCCAATTCATGTCTAAATGGTGCTTAATGTGTGTGAGGAGACAAACCCACATTAAACCTAGATTGTAACAAACCCTATATATGTATATGATATTATGAATGTTTTCCTCTATAAGAGATGCTTAATAATGAAGGATAACGATTGGTAATGATATTGGAATTCTCTTGATGGATGATTTAACTAGTTACTTGAAAGGTTGTTGACTGATAAAAGTATGTTATTACGAATTGTGGAAATTGAAACTTGTTTAAAGAAGTGAAACGTTTTCAAGACATTCTTTGAAATGATTTATCTTTACGATATGGCATAACGAACCTTGATGGTAAATGGTGATGTGACTACTTTTGAGATGAATTGTAATTCGGCTTTTATGCTATGAACTCTGTGGATGTGATTTTGCCTAGCCATTCGGGAGGATGAGTGGTCACCGGGGTTTTCATATTCTGGTGTGCTTATGCCTAGCCATTCGGGAGGATGAGTGGTCACCGGGGTTTTCATATTCCGGTGTGCTTACGCCTAGCCATTCGGGAGGATGAGTGGTCACCGAGGACTTCATATTCCGGTGTATGTATGCCTAGCTACTCGGGAGAAAGGGTAGTCACTATGGATCCTAGTGTGGTAATTGCCTAGCCATTCGGGAGGAGGAGTGGCCACTACCGGGTTCGCTACCTGGGGTGTGATTCAAGCCTAGCTATTCGGGGGGAAGGATAGCCACCGCTGGGTTCGCTACCTGGGGTGTGATGTATGCCTAGCTATTCGGGAGGAAGGATATCCACCGCGTACTACATAGTCTGGTGTGATTTATGCCTAGCTATTCGGGAGGAAGGATAGCCACCGCGTACTACATAGTCCGGTGCGATGTATGCCTAGCTATTCGGGAGGAAGGATAGCCACCGAGAATTATATGTTCCGGTGTGGTGCGCTATGCGCGATATGATTGATTCTTGGGCCTGTATTGGCATGTGTGATATTCTTATTCTCTCATGGATCTGTTGTTGACAATCATAATTGATGAAAAAGGCATATTTGAAGTTGTAACTTGACAAGAGGATTTATAAATGGGTTTTGATAATTCTTATTGAGGTACATATGCTGAATACCTGTTTTTATATTAATTAATGGCTTTGTAATCTGTTTAACAAATGATATTAAGAATCATAAAGTGGAATGACTGTTTTATACTATCTTTTCAGAACTGATGTGTTATATCCCGTATTTTTGAACCTCGGAGCATCTGCTGGGGTGGGGCCCACATACCGAGATTTTTTTTGGAACATCTGAAAAGTCATATGAATCACATATGTAAAGTTAAACACAACTCATGAAGTACCTTTGGACCAAATCAAAGTGGAAACCCTCCAAACGAATATTTTTAAGAAAACGTTTTCGGGTGACCTGACTTTGGGGGGCAAAAAACTGTATTGTAAGTTTGGAATTTCGAAAATACCTTGAAATAGAAGTTGTAGATAATTGAATTAGCTTTCCATCCATAGGTCGTGGGTTCCCAGGTGACGTCGGTACAAGGAGATATGAACGTTTTAAGGTCGAAAGGTCAGTGGGCTAGGCCCAACTCGGGACCAACCGAGTTGGCCCAAAAAAATGAAAAAACAATTCAGGCCCAAGTGAGGAGCCATTCGGCCATGGTCCATAAAAAGGATCCAAGCCCATGGAATTAAGTCATGTGGTCAATGAATAAAAGACCACTTAATCATCCAAATTCCATAGAACTTTCAAGAGAAAGAATAGGAGGAAAAACAAGAGAAAAACAAGAACAAAAAGAGGGCATTTCGGGTTTGGCCATAGAAAAATCACCCCTCAAAATCTTGCCTCTAAAATTATTTTCTTGTTGAATTCCTACTAAATTAAGTGTCCTCTACAACTTGGTGTAATTGTTTTGGAAGAAGGAGCACTTATTTCTTCAAGTTGACAACTTGTTCAAGTGAAGAAGTTTGTAGAAAAAGGTAAGAATCAATTCCTTTTTCTTATGTTATGAAGGTTTGTTTATGTTGTGGTATGTGGAAATGAGTAGAAATTATGGAAATAAGGAAGTTTGCAAAGTGGGTATGTATATATATATGTAGCCATGGGTGTATATATGTTGTATACATATATGAGTTGAATTTTATGTTGCATTCTAGTTGTGGTTATGATGGAAATTATATTGGGAATGAAAGTTGAATGAATTTTGGTTGAAGTTGGAATATAGATGATTATGTCACTTTAGAATAATTTTGTGATATTATGGAAATGAAGTTGTTAAGATGTGAATTATGATTATGGTTGATGAATTTGGAAGTTGGAAATTTGTTATGAAGTTGTATGCCAAAGATTTGCTGTTTTGCATAAGTTATGATTTTGGCGGAAGATTGTATATCATGTATATCGAGTGTATATCTTAAGGAAAACGATATGAAATGTTTCTAGAACTATATGGTGATGATCATGATGGTTGTTGAATATGAAATTATTGATCTTAGTTGAAAGTTGGGTTGAATTGAAGATTATGTCAACTTGTGAGAAAAATGACTAGTTGAAGGATATTTGTGTTTTTAATGTTCATTGTTGATATTGTTGTTGTCGTTTGGGTTGTTGTTGATGATTTATAGCCGAGTTGAATTCTCGGGGTGTCATATGTATAGGGGAAGTGCTGCCGAAATTTCGGTAGCCAAATATGCTTAAAGTTGAAATAATGGCATTAATAATTCACAATTGGTAAACTTGACCAATTGCAGTTTTTCAACGAAACGGGAAGTGAGATTGGAAAGGCTTAAGGAGCGTGAAAGGTATGTAAAGTAAACCCAATTCTTCCCTTGGCATGCCCTTAGTGTATTAGGGTCGGATCCGGGCCTCGAAGGACCTCTTGGCCCTCGGAATCCGCAAGACAAAATTTCAGTTTTTCCTTCAGTACAATTGAACCATTTTGACACGCTTTTTCTGAAATTATGCAATTGTGCTCTAAATTACTCAGAAAGTCATAGGATGTTTGTATAACCTTCGTAGATGATATTATATGTTTAGAGAGCACACTTTGAGCCCGCCGCCTTATTTGTTCTGAGGCGGGCCCACTATTTACGTTTTTGCCCCTAATGTGTTAAAGCTTCCTTTTTAAGCGATTTTTGAAAGAAATGTTTTAATTTCCCTACTAATCGCTTAACGAATATTATTTTAAATATTCTGTTAAATATTATAAATTATTTTGACACTCGGAATGACTTCGGGAAAGTTATACTTCTGTAATTTATTATGATATCCGAAATACATTTATTATGATTCCGTCCGACCCCATTGGATTTGTTTGTCTTTGATACGCTTCATCGAGTCTTTGAAAACATTTATTATATTTTTAAATTGCATTAGTCTCTCACTACTCCATTCGTGGATGTCCCAATGTTTCCCACACTGAGCCCGGGCCAGGATATGTTGTCAAGCGTAATTCTCTGCATTGTTCGCCGCGTCCCGATGTGAGGGGGCAGGTATACGCGTACATGGGTCTGTGGAGTATGATGTGCCATGTCCGCCTATTCTGATCTGATCGGTTATGGCCTTTCTGATATGACATTTTATGATACGGGGCCACGCCCCTTTTTCTGATTCCTCTGTATAGTGGCACCAGCGTCGGGAGGGTGGCCACATTCTGTCTGCCGAGTCCCGTGTCAGGGACCGGATATGATATGATATGACATATGTTTCTGTACGCATTCTGTCTGTTTTGGAAATATGCATTTGACACTCTGGATTCTGTACTCATTTTCTGTAACCATTATGATTTGACTTCTGTGATTCCGCTTTACATATTCAGTACATATTTCGTACTGACCCCCTTTCTTCGGGGGCTGCGTTTTCATGCCGCGCAGGTACTGACGACAGGTTCGCTGATCCACACGTTTAGGATCCTATTTCTGCTATTTGGGGCGCTCTCTTCTACAGAGCCCATCTTTTGGTACAGTCTGTCACTGCTATCTGGATATGTACTTTGTTCAGGGTATGACGGGGCCCTGTCCCGTCTTATGATTATGATATGTTCTGTAGAGGTCTGTGGATACATCTGTGTGGGTTCTGTACATATGTTTGGGATGTTTTGTTTTATGATAGCCTTATCGACTTCTGTGTGCCAAGTCTGCTCTTCGGCTAAATTCTGTAGCATCCACTAATGTTATTATTATATTATTATTCTGATAATATGCTAATTTAGGTATCGGGTACGTATAGGTGCCCAGCTAGGGCACTGGTCGCGGCCCACGGGGTTGGGTCGTGACAAAAGTGGTATCAGAGCGGTTCGTCCTCGGAATGTCCACAGACCGTGTCTAGTAGAGTCTTGTTTATCAGTGTGTTGTGCACCACACCTATAAACAGGAGGCTATAGGGCATTTAGGATACTACCCTTCTTTCTGTCTTAGATCGTGCGATAGAGCTGTGTTATCAGGATGACCCCTTCCTAACGAGTGGCTATATTTGCAGATATGCCTCCAAAAAAGGCGACAGCGGCCCAAAAGGCCAAGTCAGTTGCCGTAGGAGAGACTAGCCGGGTCCAGAGGACTACCAGGGCCCAGGTATATATTGCTCCGGAGACTTTGCCCCAGACAGAGGGTTCTTCTACACCGCCACTCGTGGAGGAGATTGGGGCAGCCGTAGCTGCAGATCGGGGGACGGCTCCACTGCCAGCTCCCGCAGTTCCAGTACCTGAGCCTCCAGCTCCACGGCCAGGCACTGAGGATCAGTCTATGAGGGAGGCAGTCCAGTTGCTGACTAGACTTGTGGCAGGGCAGGTTCAGGGGCATGGACTGGGAGGTGACCGGGCAGTCAGGCGTGATAGTTCGAGAGCCCGTGAGTTTTTGACTTGTAACCCTCCAGAGTTCTTCGGGACAAAGCCCGAGGAGGATCCTGAGGAGTTTATTAGGAAGATGCGACGCACTCTAGATTTGATTAATGCTTCCGAGACAGAGTCAGTCGCGTTAGCTTCGTACCGGTTATATGATGTGGCGGCAAACTGGTACGAGTCATGGGGGCTATCCAGGGGGGACGGCGCTCCTCCAGCAGTTTGGGGCGATTTTTCTCAGGCATTTCTTGGACACTTTCTGCCCCCAGAGTTGCGACGAGCCAGATCTGATAGATTCTTATTATTGAGGCAGAAGGGCCGCAGTATTCGGGACTATAGTTTGGAGTTTGATTCCTTGGCCCGATATGCACCTACTGTGGTGGCTACTATGGCGGACTGGATGCACAGATATATTATGGGGCTGGATCGGTATTTTGTTGATAGCTGCTTAGTGTTGGCTGCTCAGCCCGGTATGGACATTGCCCGTATCCAGGCCCATGCCCAGGGTATGGAGGATCGGGGCAGAGGAGGACACCAGCCTGACAGGGGCCAGGATCGGAGACAGCCCAAGAGGGCCAGGTCATCTGGAGATTTTCGGGGCAGACAATCCCAACAGCCGCAACAGCCTAGCAGATTTTCATCTCAGCCGGCGCAGAGCGCGCCTCCCCAGCCTGCAGGTCGCAGATTCGATAGCCCAGGGTATTCAGGAGCAGGCCAGAGCTCCAGGGCTTCAGGTTCGCGGACAGATAGGGGTTCTGGTCAGATGAGGCCACCCAGGGTTCAGTGTTCTTTTTGCGGCAGATACCATACGGGAGAGTGCTACAGAGCCACCGGTGCATGCTTTTCTTGTGGCCGTCAGGGCCATTCTGTGAGAGATTGCCCGTATAAGGGTAGTTCGGGTGGTGCAGCGCAGCCTACCGGATCAGCCGCTGGGTCTTCATCTTCGTCAGTGGCTATGCGCCCTACGGGGCAGGGTATTTCGGCACCAGCGGGTCGCGGCAGAGGCCGTGGTGGAGCTTCTGGTATTAGCGGTCCTTCGAACCGCATTTATACTTTGGCCAGTCGCCAGGATCAGGAGGCATCTCCTAATGTCGTTACAGGTACTTTATTGGTCTTCTCTCGGTCTGTGTATGCATTAATTGATCCAGGTTCAACTTTATCATATATTTCACCTCTTGTTGCCGGTAAAATTGGTATTATGTCTGAACCTATAGAGCCATTTGAGGTAGCCACACCGATAGGGGACTTTATTGTAGCGAAACAGGTTTATAAAGACTGTTCTGTGATTGTATGTGGCCGTGATACTAAGGCAGATCTGGTAGAGTTAGATATGACTGAATTTGATGTTATTATGGGTATGGACTGGCTAGCTTCCTGTTATGCTAATGTTGACTGCCAGAATAAGGTGGTTCGCTTCCAGTTTCCCGGGGAGCCAGTTTTAGATTGGGCTGGAAATACAGCATCGCCGAAAGGTAAGTTTATTTCATACCTTAAGGCAAAGAAAATGATCAGAAAGGGTTATATCTATCATCTGGTTCGGGTGCAAGACTTGGACGCCGAGACGCCGACACTTCAGTCAGTCCCCGTGATTAATGAGTTTCCAGATGTTTTCCCCGACGAGCTTCCAGGTCTTCCTCCAGAGCGGGAGATAGATTTCTCTATTGATTTACTCCCAGACACTCAGCCTATCTCTATTCCTCCGTATAGAATGGCGCCTGCAGAATTAAAAGAGTTGAAGGAGCAGCTGAAGGATTTGTTGGATAAGGGCTTCATCAGACCCAGTACTTCGCCTTGGGGAGCCCCGGTATTATTTGTGCGTAAGAAGGACGGGTCGCTGCGTATGTGTATTGATTATCGGCAGCTGAATAAGGTAACTATAAAGAATAAATACCCCCTCCCCAGGATTGATGATTTGTTTGATCAGCTGCAGGGCGCTAAGTGTTTTTCGAAGATAGATCTTCGATCCGGTTACCACCAGGTGCGAGTACGAGAGGCCGATATCCCTAAGACAGCTTTCCGGACCCGATATGGGCATTACGAGTTCAGGGTTATGTCTTTTGGGCTGACAAATGCTCCCGCAGTATTCATGGATTTGATGAACCGGGTATTCAGGCCATTCTTGGATATGTTTGTAATTGTATTCATTGATGATATCCTGGTTTATTCTCGGTCTGAGGCGGAGCACGCAGATCATCTGAGATCGGTATTAGGGGTACTCCGGCATCAGAAGTTATATGCGAAATTTTCTAAGTGCGAATTCTGGCTGTCTTCAGTGGCCTTCTTGGGGCATATTATTGCAGCTGATGGTGTCCGGGTGGACACACAGAAGATTGAGGCCGTGAAGAATTGGCCCAGACCTACGACGCCCACAGAGGTACGCAGTTTCCTGGGGTTAGCAGGTTATTACAGGAGGTTTGTGGAGAAGTTTGCTTCGATTTCAGCGCCTTTGACAAGGCTGACTCAGAAGGGAGCTAAGTTCCAGTGGTCTGACGCTTGTGAACGGAGCTTCCAGTTGCTGAAGGAGAAGCTGACTACAGCCCCAGTTCTGACTCTTCC
Organism: Lycium barbarum; assembly: GCF_019175385.1. NCBI lineage: Eukaryota > Viridiplantae > Streptophyta > Magnoliopsida > Solanales > Solanaceae > Lycium > Lycium barbarum. The sequence goes on along the minus strand of NC_083338.1, from coordinate 52,697,250 downwards.
AGAGGGACCGGACGGGTATGTTATTTATTGTGACGCTTCTGGCATGGGGTTAGGCTGTGTATTGATGCAGCACGGCAGAGTTATAGCGTATGCTTCCCGGCAGCTCAAAAAGCATGAGAAGAATTATCCTACCCACGATCTGGAGCTCACAGCGGTAATTCATGCTCTGAAGATATGGAGACACTATTTATATGGCGTTCATGTGGATATCTATACTGATCATAAGAGTCTCCAGTATATTTTCAGGCAGAGAGAGCTTAATTTGCGACAGCGGAGGTGGCTGGAGCTTCTGAAAGATTATGACGTGGATATTCTGTATCATCCGGGTAAGGCTAATGTTGTTGCCGATGCGCTCAGCCGGAAATCTATGGGCAGCTTGGTCGATTTACAGCCAGACAGGAGAGAGATAGTACGTGACATTCATCAGTTGGCTAATCTTGGGGTTCGTCTGGCCGATTCTGGAGATACCCAGATTTCTGTTCGAAGGGTTTCTGAGTCATCCATCAGGGACGATATTAAGCGGCATCAGTTCGAGGATCCTGTCTTAGCTCGGTACAGGGACACAGCCTATGATAAGGAGAGGACTCCGTTCGATTTTTCACCAGACGGCACTATGTTATACAGAGGCAGGTTGTGTGTACCTGATATTGCAGGCCTTCGGCAGCAGGTCATGAGCGAGGCACATTATGCTCGCTACTCGGTCCATCCTGGGTCTACGAAGATGTACCATGATCTCCGATGCTTATACTGGTGGGACGGTATGAAGCGGGATGTTGCAGAGTTCGTCGCTCAGTGCCCTAATTGTCAGCAGGTCAAGATTGAGCATCAGAAGCCGGGTGGACTGTTGCAGGAGATGGAAATCCCGACTTGGAAGTGGGAGGTTATTAATATGGACTTCATTACAGGTTTGCCTCGCACTCCACGGAAGTATGATTCCATCTGGGTCGTTGTTGATAGGCTGACGAAATCAGCCCATTTTCTTCCCGTCAGGACTACTTATTCCGCCGAGGATTATGCCAGGCTCTATATTAGAGAGATTGTGAAGCTTCACGGAGTTCCTATATCTATTATTTCTGACAGAGGCGCCCAGTGTACGGCGCATTTCTGGAGATCTTTTCAGGAGGGACTAGGGACTCAGGTGAGTCTGAGCACCGCATTTCATCCTCAGAGCGACGGGCAGGCCGAGCGCACTATACAGACGCTGGGGGATATGTTGCGGGCCTGCGTTATTGATTTCAGAGGCAACTGGGATGATCACTTGCCATTGATTGAGTTTGCATATAATAACAGTTACCACTCCAGCATCCAGATGGCTCCGTACGAGGCTCTATATGGCAGGAAATGCAGATCGCCGATTGGCTGGTTTGATATTGCTGAGTCAGAGTTGATTGGCCCAGATATGGTCCAGCAGGCCGTGGACAAGGTAAAACTTATTCGAGAGCGACTGTTGGCAGCCCAGAGTCGACAGAAGTCATACGCGGATAAACGGCGTCGACCGTTGGAGTTTCAGGTAGGCGATTGGGTATTTCTGAAGGTATCGCCTATGAAAGGCGTGATGCGGTTCGGCAGAAAGGGTAAGCTCAGTCCGCGTTATATTGGGCCTTATCAGATTGTTCGGAAGGTTGGAAATGTCGCCTATGAGTTAGATTTGCCACCTGATTTGGAAGCGGTACATTCGGTATTCCATGACTCTATGCTTCGCAGATGCATTGGTGACCCTTCCAGAGTATTCCCTGCTGATGATATTCAGGTGACGGAGCAACTATCGTACGAGGAGCAGCCCGTATCTATTTTGGATCGTCAGGTAAGGAGGCTTCGGAATAAAGATGTAGCCTCTGTTAAGGTACTGTGGCGGAACGATAATAGGGAGGAAATGACATGGGAGGCCGAAGAGGAAATGAAGAAGAAATATCCTCATTTGTTCTCTATACCCACAGGTAACCTTAAATCCCTGCTTTAATTTATTCAAATATCAATCGTGTGTCATATGTGATGTCTGTAAACATGAACTCCCCCAAAGTATTTTCAAACCCTATGAGATTAAGTTAACATTCGAGGACGAATGTTCTAAAGGGGGGGAGGATGTTATATCCCGTATTTTTGAACCTCGGAGCATCTGCTGGGGTGGGGCCCACATACCGAGATTTTTTTTGGAACATCTGAAAAGTCATATGAATCACATATGTAAAGTTAAACACAACTCATGAAGTACCTTTGGACCAAATCAAAGTGGAAACCCTCCAAACGAATATTTTTAAGAAAACGTTTTCGGGTGACCTGACTTTGGGGGGCAAAAAACTGTATTGTAAGTTTGGAATTTCGAAAATACCTTGAAATAGAAGTTGTAGATAATTGAATTAGCTTTCCATCCATAGGTCGTGGGTTCCCAGGTGACGTCGGTACAAGGAGATATGAACGTTTTAAGGTCGAAAGGTCAGTGGGCTAGGCCCAACTCGGGACCAACCGAGTTGGCCCAAAAAAATGAAAAAACAATTCAGGCCCAAGTGAGGAGCCATTCGGCCATGGTCCATAAAAAGGATCCAAGCCCATGGAATTAAGTCATGTGGTCAATGAATAAAAGACCACTTAATCATCCAAATTCCATAGAACTTTCAAGAGAAAGAATAGGAGGAAAAACAAGAGAAAATCAAGAACAAAAAGAGGGCATTTCGGGTTTGGCCATAGAAAAATCACCCCTCAAAATCTTGCCTCTAAAATTATTTTCTTGTTGAATTCCTACTAAATTAAGTGTCCTCTACAACTTGGTGTAATTGTTTTGGAAGAAGGAGCACTTATTTCTTCAAGTTGACAACTTGTTCAAGTGAAGAAGTTTGTAGAAAAAGGTAAGAATCAATTCCTTTTTCTTATGTTATGAAGGTTTGTTTATGTTGTGGTATGTGGAAATGAGTAGAAATTATGGAAATAAGGAAGTTTGCAAAGTGGGTATGTATATATATATGTAGCCATGGGTGTATATATGTTGTATACATATATGAGTTGAATTTTATGTTGCATTCTAGTTGTGGTTATGATGGAAATTATATTGGGAATGAAAGTTGAATGAATTTTGGTTGAAGTTGGAATATAGATGATTATGTCACTTTAGAATAATTTTGTGATATTATGGAAATGAAGTTGTTAAGATGTGAATTATGATTATGGTTGATGAATTTGGAAGTTGGAAATTTGTTATGAAGTTGTATGCCAAAGATTTGCTGTTTTGCATAAGTTATGATTTTGGCGGAAGATTGTATATCATGTATATCGAGTGTATATCTTAAGGAAAACGATATGAAATGTTTCTAGAACTATATGGTGATGATCATGATGGTTGTTGAATATGAAATTATTGATCTTAGTTGAAAGTTGGGTTGAATTGAAGATTATGTCAACTTGTGAGAAAAATGACTAGTTGAAGGATATTTGTGTTTTTAATGTTCATTGTTGATATTGTTGTTGTCGTTTGGGTTGTTGTTGATGATTTATAGCCGAGTTGAATTCTCGGGGTGTCATATGTATAGGGGAAGTGCTGCCGAAATTTCGGTAGCCAAATATGCTTAAAGTTGAAATAATGGCATTAATAATTCACAATTGGTAAACTTGACCAATTGCAGTGTTTCGACGAAACGGGAAGTGAGATTGGAAAGGCTTAAGGAGCGTGAAAGGTATGTAAAGTAAACCCAATTCTTCCCTTGGCATGCCCTTAGTGTATTAGGGTCGGATCCGGGCCTCGAAGGACCTCTTGGCCCTCGGAATCCGCAAGACAAAATTTCAGTTTTTCCTTCAGTACAATTGAACCATTTTGACACGCTTTTTCTGAAATTATGCAATTGTGCTCTAAATTACTCAGAAAGTCATAGGATGTTTGTATAACCTTCGTAGATGATATTATATGTTTAGAGGGCACACTTTGAGCCCGCCGCCTTATTTGTTCTGAGGCGGGCCCACTATTTACATTTTTGCCCCTAATGTGTTAAAGCTTCCTTTTTAAGCGATTTTTGAAAGAAATGTTTTAATTACCCTACTAATCGCTTAACGAATATTATTTTAAATATTCTGTTAAATATTATAAATTATTTTGACACTCGGAATGACTTCGGGAAAGTTATACTTCTGTAATTTATTATGATATCCGAAATACATTTATTATGATTCCGTCCGACCCCATTGGATTTGTTTGTCTTTGATACGCTTCATCGAGTCTTTGAAAACATTTATTATATTTTTAAATTGCATTAGTCTCTCACTACTCCATTCGTGGATGTCCCAATGTTTCCCACACTGAGCCCGGGCCAGGATATGTTGTCAAGCGTAATTCTCTGCATTGTTCGCCGCGTCCCGATGTGAGGGGGCAGGTATACGCGTACATGGGTCTGTGGAGTATGATGTGCCATGTCCGCCTATTCTGATCTGATCGGTTATGGCCTTTCTGATATGACATTTTATGATACGGGGCCACGCCCCTTTTTCTGATTCCTCTGTATAGTGGCACCAGCGTCGGGAGGGTGGCCACATTCTGTCTGCCGAGTCCCGTGTCAGGGACCGGATATGATATGATATGACATATGTTTCTGTACGCATTCTGTCTGTTTTGGAAATATGCATTTGACACTCTGGATTCTGTACTCATTTTCTGTAACCATTATGATTTGACTTCTGTGATTCCGCTTTACATATTCAGTACATATTTCGTACTGACCCCCTTTCTTCGGGGGCTGCGTTTTCATGCCGCGCAGGTACTGACGACAGGTTCGCTGATCCACACGTTTAGGATCCTATTTCTGCTATTTGGGGCGCTCTCTTCTACAGAGCCCATCTTTTGGTACAGTCTGTCACTGCTATCTGGATATGTACTTTGTTCAGGGTATGACGGGGCCCTGTCCCGTCTTATGATTATGATATGTTCTGTAGAGGTCTGTGGATACATCTGTGTGGGTTCTGTACATATGTTTGGGATGTTTTGTTTTATGATAGCCTTATCGACTTCTGTGTGCCAAGTCTGCTCTTCGGCTAAATTCTGTAGCATCCACTAATGTTATTATTATATTATTATTCTGATAATATGCTAATTTGGGTATCGGGTACGTATAGGTGCCCAGCTAGGGCACTGGTCGCGGCCCACGGGGTTGGGTCGTGACATGATGTCTTTATCTATTATTATATTTTATTTTTATAATACTTGTTGTCCCCGAGGCACTCACTGAGTACGAAAGTACTCAGGCATACCATTGTTGTTTTTGATGGTATGTTAGGTCACGGAGAAGAGCAGGTTCGTGATACTCTTGACACTTAGGAGAACTTGCTGCTGCTGTTGATTTGGTGAGCCCACATCCTTGTTCGTGGGGCACTTCCTGTTTCATTTATTACTCTAGATTTCCGGGCTGCGGCCCGAAGTTAGATGATGGTTGTGTCTCTTAGAAGCTCCATAGATAGTTGTTAGAATTGTGGGTAGATTGTCAAAGTCTCGTACGACTTAATGGGTGTTTGCCACGTTTATGACTATTACTTATATTAGACTTCCGCTGATCTTATTTCATAATTATGATCCTGATATATGCAGTTATTCATAACTTTGTTTAATTTAAGGAAAGATTATTAAAAAGAAACTTGACGTTATATTTATTTTATAAACTGCTGGAGGTGAATGTTGAACCTGGCGGGTTCAAGTATTATTATTGCATTGATTCGGTTCTTCCGATATTGTTCATGACGTCGGATGCTGGTCACGTCTAGGGTGGGTTTTGGGGCGTGACACAAACTTGTGCACCCGATCTCCCATGACGGCCACCATAGCCAGGGCATATCTAGCCAGAGAATTAAATTGCAGGCTATACTCCCGGGCACTCATACTCCCTTGCTTCAAATTTAGAAATCTGTCCGCTCTAGCTCGGCGGACCTCGGGTGGCAAATAATGGCGGATGAAGGCATCGACAAACTCTTGCCAAACCGGAGGAGGTGAATTCTCTCCTCTTGACAATACCCAGTTGTTATACCATAAGACTGCCACATCCCGGAGCCCATAAGCTGCCGGCTCCACAGACTCAGTCTCGGAGGCATGAATAATCTTTAGGGTCCTCAACATCTCATCAATAAAGCCCTGCGGATCTTCCTCCGGCTTCGACCCGAAGAACTCTGGAGGATTTAAAGTCATAAAGTCACGGGCTCTGGTACTGGCAGATCGACCACTTTGGCCCGCATTTTGCTGCTATGCCTGGGCGGCAACCAACTGTGTCAACAACTGAATTGCCTTGGTCATTTGTTGACCCGAAGCAACTGGAGGAGGGATTGGAGCTGGAGCTCCTCTTTGCTCTTCCACATTAGGCGGGGTGGAGGAAGTGCTAGATGGATTCTCATTATGTGATTCGCCCCCTTCTATATCCGTTGGCGGCTCTCTTACTACTCGCATGTTCGTTGTAGTCTTGCCCTTCTGGGCAGCTGTAGCTTTTCCCTTTGGCGGCATTCTGAAATCACAACACACTATTAGGGAGGGAAAAATCTTATACACGGCTCTATCGCACGATCTCATATGAAGAAAGACAGTCATTTTTCCTAGATGCCCTGTAGCCTCTTGTTTACTAGCGTGGCGCGCAACACACCATAAACAATACTCTGCTAGACACGGCTCGTAGACACTTCGTAGGACTAAACTGCTCTGATACCACTTTTGTCACGACTCGACCAGGGGCCGCGACGAGTACCCGGGGCTAACCACCGAGCACCCCTCATTCTACTGCTTAACACTCTCGTCTAATGACTTTATAAATACTATACCCAAGTTACAAGAAATCATCTTTTCTTCGAAAATATAAATACTTTAATATGCACAAGTCTTTTGGTCATTAACATACAATATACACACACACACACACACACACACATATATATATATATATATATATATATATATATATATACACGTAGTAGCAACCTCGTGAGACCATAGCACCCACACTACGTACCTACGAGCCTCTACTAGAGTACTAGACATATGGACGGGACAGGACCCCGTCGTACCCAAAACATATATGTACAGAAGGAAAGAAAAGAAGACCATAAGAACCTCCAGAACAATGGAGTGCTCTCAACAGCTGACCGCTCCTACGAATCTGGGGCAAGATCGCCTCCCTGTCTACCTGTGGGCATGAACACAGCATCCAAAGAAAAAGGACGTCAGTACGAACATTGTACTGAGTATGAGAGGCATAAGAAGTAATATCACATTATTGAAATAAAGGAAACATCAATGAGGAACATCTGTATCTGGCTGTCACAGAAGAAAGGAAGTGATGCGTGGTGACTTACTCATAATTATCATCATATCGTTAATGCATAAAAATATACATATACATGTAAGCTTCCCGTCCATATTGTATCGGTGTGATAATCAGTAGCATTAGCCTGCGTCCAGGCCTCCCGCGTCCGGGGTATCATCTCCTGCCGCCCACTAGTGGTGTCTGTCCATGCCAGTTGGACATGGTGTGTAGTATAGCTACCCGCCTTAGCGGTGACTACCCGGCCAAGTAGGCGCGGTGTTATGTTATCATCATCATACATGCCCATCATAGTATGCTTATCATAGTACATGCATAGGACTCAAGAACAACTACACTATATCGGGGTGACGTAGGGTCGTGATCCTCCGATTTCATTATGGGCACTCATTAACATCCTGCCTCACCCTGAAGAGAAGAGTATACGAGGTGAGTGTGAGCAATAACGACATCATTTTATGAACATTTAGAACTCCGGTACTCGAACTCATTACCTTGTGTAGCAAATTAGGGACATCAGCTTGTATCTTTTCGGAACTTAAGAGATTCATGGAGAAGAAAGTCACATTATAGGATTCATGCCATGGAAGGAAAGGACTAGCCTCACATACCTTTTGTCGTTTAACTATCTTATCGCTTGATCGTCCTCCTTCGATGCTCGCATTTCAACCTTCGAGAGGAATCGCATTAACATTAGTTACTCGGCTATAAGAGCATTTCACTATTTCTAGGGAAAATTGGGCAGCACTTCCTTTGTTTACACTACTTTTCCCACATTCTACATCAACTCCCAACGTTAATAACAACATCCACAATTTATCATCCACAATCAACACTTATCTACTTTTACCACAATTCACCATTTCTCTTAGATTTCCCCACAATTATGACTATAACTCGTTATCGCGTTTTCTCATATATAATACTTATTTCATGGTCTAAATGTCACTTATAACATTTTCACAATCACAACATACCAACATTCATAATTCACTCCAATTACTATTCACACATTCATGACCCAATTGTTATGTGTTTTCCACAATTCAAGTGTTTCAACTTTCAACCACTCAAACCATATAAAAAGAGTCATAAAACTCACCTAATGATGGATGAACAACTTTTGAGGGGAACTCCTCTTCTTGCACCAAAACCCTAACTCACTCTTCTTGAGATTTCTTGGCTTAGATGAACTTTTAATGGGTTTCACAAACTTGATTTCATGTATTTGGTGTAGTTGACCATGGATTTCCTTTGATTTCTTGTGGAAGAATGGTGGAGAAGGTTCTAGAGAGTTCTTAGAGAGAGGAGAGTAGAAGATGAATTGAAATAAAAATGGAGGAAGGGTCCTATATTAATTCATGAAATCAGTCCCGTCCGTGATATACGGTGCGATCGACGGGACGTCGATCTGACAGTCGATATCGTCAAATTTCCAGTGAACAATCTATCATTTCTCCTCATTCGACGGTGAGAAGGACGGTCCGTCGAACTGATCGACGGAGCGTCGACCTGTTCGTCGAATGGTCTTCGCTCCAGCTCAGTTTTACGGTGCCATCGATGGGGCGTCGACCTATTCCACGGTACAAAGGACGATCGTCGAACCCCCCTCTTTTAGGGCTGGGGCGTAGTTTCATTTAATGGACTTTTCTTTCTTGCCTTTAACTTCTCTGAAAATTTACGTTGGGATTCTCAAGTATCCCTTCCTACTTGTAGGGACATCATACTCACCCTAACTTTCGTTAGTTCCTTCATCACCTAGCAGCCCAAAGTTCCGGGGTGTAACAATATCCGTACTCATTTACGCATCCTTATTCACATTCATATCATGTACATATTCTATTTCGTAATAATATCGTATTCGTATTCATACCCATATCTATATCATATACATAATCATATCATTTACTTAAAATACCCGACCACGAAGGTTCGGTTTTTCACGTACCCGACCCTAGCTAGGCTCGGTGATCATACATACCTGGCTAGCCAAGGCTCAGTGTTACACATACCTAGCCCTACCAAGGCTCAGTGTTACACATACCTAGCCCTACCAAGGCTCAGTGTTATCCGTACCCAACTGCAGTGGTGCACGCGCGTTACATAAACATACATACATATTCTTTACATATCCTACCCAGCCTTATAAGCTCGGGGTCCCATAATAGTCATAGCATAGTTACACATACATAGTAGCCCACAAGCATCTTTATTATTAACATCACTATCGTCATCGTCATTTTTATCGTCATCGCTATTTCCATTATAGTCGTCATCAATATCATTATCATTATTATCGTCATTCATTACATCTATCTTTATAGGCTTACTCGTCATATGAGGAACTTAGTACCATCGTAGCATATCAAGAATCGTGAGCTTACTAGCTCGGAAGATCGAATCATTTGAGGGACATCATGGACTTATAGAGGATTTAGATGTTTGGCCAAAGAACCATGCCTTATGAAAGAGGGGTTAGCCTTACATACCTTTCCGTTCAACTATGTACCACTTGCACGTTCTCCTTCAACGCTCGTGTTTATACCTTCATTAAAGTCATACTATCATTAGAAATCGATAGCTAGCATACATGACTAAAACTAGAGAAAATCAGACAGCATCTCCTTTATTCATACGACATTCCTCCATAGCGTATATCAACTCCCAAACATCAATAATATATTCACAATACTATAACAATAGTCATTATTCATCCACATTATCCACATTTCTCAATTCACTTTCAATTACTCATATCCATGGCTAGAACACACGACTACGTTCATTCACATACATTGCTTATCCCATGGTCTCAACGTCGTTTATAACATATTTATATCACAACACATCAAGAATCATGACTCAATTCAAGCTATTACTCAAAATGACACTATTCCACATTCATGACCCATTTTTCTATACCCTTTTACAATCCAAGTATTTCAACTCTCAAATACCTTAAACAACATGGAAATATCATAAATTTTACCTTAGATGTTGTAGGAACAATCCTTGGTTGGTATACTTCACTTGGGCAAAAACCCTAGTTCATCTCCAATGAGATTTCTTGACTTGAATGATCTTTAATGGGTTTTTCTTACACTTGATTCACTTGGTTTATGTTGTTGATCACTAATAACTCTTGAATTCTTGTGGAATAAATGTAGAGAGATGTTTTAGAGAGAAGGGGTGTGATATGGAAGTGAAATGAAATAAATCTTGAATCCCTTATTTAATGAACAAAACTATCCCCGACTATATATATGGACCAACATACGGTCCGTACAATTTATACGGGCCGTATGTTTGGCCGTATGTTTGGTCCAGAAAGTTATGCCATTCTGTGCTGATTATACGTTCCCAATATACGGACCGTATAATTTATACGGCCAGTATGTTTGGCCGTATAATCCCCAGTGATTCCGAAGCTCGTTTCGTCGACTCGTTTGATCTCCAATCCTTATGGAACCTCCTTAACACTTGCTTAACACCTCAATACCAATCTAAGGGACGTTATCACTCTTCTCCAAGACATCATTAGATCCTCGTTAACTCGTTACTCGTATTTTTCTTCCGATACCTATCGTATGCCTTGCCTTCTCTTGGCCAACTTTCTTCCCCTATCTCTAAAATCTTTGAAAACTTCACCTAGAGTCATCGAATGTCACTTCCTACTTATCGAATTACCGTATGCTCGTACTCTTCACTAGTCCATTCACTTGCGCATCAATGGAAAATTTTTCGAGGTGTAACATTCTTCCATCCTTAAGAACATTCGTCCTCGAATGTTGGGTCCTCGGGGATTCTATTAAAATTTCGCCAGAGTTTCCCCTATAATATGGCACTACCACCGTGTCACGACAACTCATAATAAAAAGGCCTCACAGGGCCACAACATAATAGCAATAGAATTTGGCCACACACGACCAAAAGCATAAAAGGAAAACATACGTACCTTATGATCTTAACGTCTCATCTCGAATCTCTTCTGGGGACTGAAATAAATACGGGTACTTGGATTTCATGATTTCTTCCGCTTCCCATGTCATCTCTTCTCGGTTACTGCTTATCTAGTATGGCAATGGGTACCTCTTCATAAGTCAACTTTTCTGTCACTTGTACATCACTTATTGGCACGATCCTAGTAGGATCTCCAACACATTTTCGAAGCATCGAGACATGGAAAACTGGATGAACTGACTCCAAATCCGGAGGTAGATTTAACTCATAGGCCACTTTTCCTATCTTTCGTACAATCTCATAAGGCCTAATGTACCGGGGACTAAGCTTCCCCTTTTTGCCAAATCTGATAACGCCCTTCATTGGCGACACTTTCAAAAATACCTAATCCTTAACTTGGAACTCTAAGTCCTTTCGACGATTATCCACATAGGACTTTTGACGACTTTGAGCTGCTAATAACCGATCTTGTATGAGCTTGACTTTTTCTATGGCTTGCTGGACCAAGTCTGGCCCCATCAACTTAGTTTTTCCTACCTCCAACCACCCAGTTGGGGATCTACACTTTCGCCTATATAAAGCCTCATACGGTGCCATTTGAATGCTAGAATGATAACTATTGTTGTAAGCAAATTCAATGAGTTGCAAGTGATCATCCCAATTTCCTCTAAAATCTATCATAAATGCCTGCAACGTATATTCAAGAGTCTGAATGGTACGCTCAGCTTGTCCATCAGTCTGCGGGTGAAATGCCATGCTAAGGCTCACTTGGGTCCCTAAACCCTCTTGGAAAGACTTCCAAAAATTAGCTGTAAACTGAGTCCCTCTATCGAAGATAATAGATGCTGGGACACCATGGAGTCTCACTATCTCTTTAACGTAAAACCTTGCATAATCTTTTGCCATATATGTCGTTCTGACAGGTAAGAAATGAGCTGACTTTGTGAGTCTATCTACAATCACCCATATAGAATCATACTTACGTGTCACGAACCAGCTAGGGGCCGTGATGGGTACCCGGGGCTGACCACCGAGCACCGCTCGTTCTACTACTCATCATGCTCATTAAGCCTCCCTTTTCGTTCATAAACTCATAATCATAAGAAAATCATTTTCATTAAAGAACATAAATACTTTTATATACATAAGCCCTTTGGCTATCAAAAGATAATGTACACATATCTACGTATATACAATAGTGACCTTGTAAGACCATATAACCCACATATACGTATCTATGAGCCTCTACTAGAGTACTAGACATATGGACGGGACAAGACCCCGTCGTGCCCAAAATACACAAAAGTATAAACCCGATTAGCACCTTTGGAATAATGGAGTGCTTCTGCAAATCTGCTGATAGCTCCTAAAGGTCTGTGCCGTCTCCCTGTCTAGCTGTGGGCATGAACACAGCGTCCAAAGAGAACAGACGTCATTACGAATATTGTACTGAGTATGTAAGGCATGAATGAAACAAACATAACAGAGAAATCATAAGTCATGAGGTGAAGGCAAAACCTGCGCGACCTTTAAGGGTGAATACATTTCATACATATATCACATATACATAATCGTCGTACATGAACCATCATAGCGTATACATCATCATGTCATATGATTCATCATCGTAGTGCCGTAGTTTCTCATACACATAAAACATTATCCGTATTCGGCCACGTAGGGCTCGACAATATCAGTATTTGGCCACATGGTGGCTCGACAGTATCCGTATTCGGCCACGTAGTGGCTCGACAATATCACATACATATCTTCCATATTCGGCCACGTAGTGGCTCGACCATATCACATGCATCATACAAGGATCAATATATCTCATCATTATCATTGCCGTCACATACATCTTATGAGCTTATCGTAACCTTTCATTAATGCACATATTTAAATTTAAAGACAATCTATGAAAATCACATCATATTCGTAGCATGAATTTCGTATAAATATCGTATGATAGTCTTTATAATCTTTGGGCTTAAACTCATCATTTCCATTATCATTTCTATAGCGTATCTATTACCTTTATTTCACATGAAATCCTTTATGAACATAGACTCGTAGTTTCTCAAAACATTGGTCATAGGACATACATTGAGGCTTATGAACAATCTATACAATGTCGGGGTGACGTAAGGTCGAGAGCCCCCGCTTATATTATGAACGTTTATGAGTATCGTGCCTCGCCTTGAAGGAAATAGAGCATAAGGCGAGTGTTAACAAAGATAACATCATTAGCCTTATAGGAACATCATGCCATAATTTCTTGAATCGCTATACTCTAGCTCATTATCATCACCATCATATTCGTATGTAATTCAATATATTGAAGGACTCATAGGCTTCGTTTTGTAGAAGGATTATATAAGACTTGAAGGATTCATGCCTTTTGAAAGAAAAGATAAGCCTTACATACCTTTTCCTTTAGCTATTCTACCGCTTGATCGTTCCTCTTCAATATTCGCGTCTTTACCTTCAAGAGAATTCGCATCAACATCAGTTAATCGACTATAAGAACGCGTGACTATTTTCTAGGCAAAATTGGGCAGCATTTCCTTTGTTTCTGCTACTTTTCCCATGTTTCATTTCAACTACCAAACATTCACAACAACACTCACAATATCGTATCAACATTCGTCATTTATCTACATTTACCACATTCCACCATTTTTCTCCAATTTCTCCACATTTACGGGTTTTAGCTCATCATCACATTTTCTCATACATCACACCTATTTTATGGTATACACGTCATTTATAACATATTTATACTCCCAACTCATCGACATTCATAATTCAATCCAACTATCATTCAACTATGGCACTATTCACATTTTATGACCCATTTACTACACTCTTCTATAATCTAAGTGTTTCAACGTATAAATACTTCAATCATCATGAGAAAGTCATAAAACTTACCTTAGATGTGGTAGGAATGAGCCTTGAGTAGCAATATTCTTCTATGCCAAAAACCCTACTTCACTTCCTTTGCAATTTCTTAGTGTAGATGAACTTTGATGAGTTTCACACTCTTGATTTCATGGTTTTAGTGTTGTTGATCTTGATTTTCCTTTGCTTCTCTTGTGGATGAATATTAGAGAGTATTCTAGATGTTTCTTGAAGGGTGGAGTGAAAATGAAATGAATGGAATGAAAAAGGGTCCCTTATACTTAACTTAAAATCTTATTTTTATGAACATTAGTCGAAGTGCACAGTGGCTGTAAACCCAGTTTACGGGCCGTATTCTGGTTTACGGTCCTTCTTTCACGACCGTATTTAAGCATAACAGAACCAGAAAGGTTTGTTTGAGTCATGCGGGTTTACGGTCACAGTTTACGGACCGTATTTCGATTTACGGTCCGTATTCTGAGTCGTATTTAACCATGTAGACATTTGGCAGAAAGTTGAAATTTTGTATATTGGAGGACGATAGCAGTTTACGGTCCGTAAACCACTTTACGGTTCGTATTCTATTTTACGACGAACTGGGCTGAAGTGCAAATCTGCAACTTTCGCATTTTCAAAACTCATAAGTAGTCATCCCCTTCTTAGTAAAACATCAGACACTCATACTCTTCGTTAGTCTATTCATTGTACGTTCACGGAGAACTTTCCGAGGTGTAACATTACGTCTAGAACGGGGTAAGCCCGTAATGAAGTCCATGTTAATTGCTTCCCACTTCCAAGTTGGAATTTCTATAGCTTGCAACAATCCACTCGACTTTTGGTGCTCGACTTTCAGTTGTTGACAGTTGGGACATTGAGCTATGAATTCCGCTATATCTTGTTTCATCCCATTCCACCAATATATAAACTTAAGATCATGATACATTTTCGTCGCACCAGGGTGAACATAATAACGAGAACAATGAGCTTCACTCAATATCTGGTGCCGTAGACCCGCCACATCGAGGACACATAATCTGCCCCGACATCGAAGAACTCTGTCTCCTGAAATATCAAATGATGACCCCTCCTTCTGAGGGAGTGTATCTCTGTAATGCATTAGCATGGAATCTTCGTATTGTCGCTCTTTCACTTCCGCTACTAGCGACGAGACTGTCGAATTTTGAATAGTAGTTCCCCTGCTACCTGAGTCCACTACTCGAACTCCTAGGCTAGATAATTGCTGGAGCTCACAAGCCATTTTTCTCTTCTCTGGTCGTACACCACATAAACTTCCCATAGATCTGCGGCTAAGAGCATCAGCCACAATGTTCGCCTTTCCGGGGTGATATAGGATATCAACATCATAATCCTTTAGCAATTCCAACCATCGTCGTTGCCATAAATTCAACTCTTTCTGCTTGAAGATATACTGAAGACTTTTGTGATCGGTATAAATATCCACATGGACACCATATAAATAATGTCTCCATATCTTTAACGCATGGACCACTGCGGCCAATTCTAGATCATGGGTTGGATAATTCTTCTCGTGCTTCCGCAATTTCCTAGAAGCATACGCAACCACCTTACCATGTTGCATCAATACACAGCCTAGCCCAGCACCTGAAGCATCGCAATAAACAACATATCCTTCCGATCCCTCTGGAAGGGTCAAGACTAGGGCAGAAGTCAATCTACCTTTTAACTCTTAGAAGCTACGTTCACAAGCATCTGTCCATTGAAACTTTGCTGCTTTCTGGGTTAACTTTGTGAGTGGTGCAGAAATAGAAGAAAAACCTTCAACAAATATCCTGTAATAACCTGCTAAGCCCAGAAAACTACGAACCTCCATAGGAGTTGTGGGCCTTGACCAAGTCTTCACGGCCTCAATCTTTTGGCTATCTACCCGAATACCGTCGGCTGCCACAATATGTCCCAGAAATGTCACTGACTTCAACCAAAACTCACACTTGGAAAAATTTGCAAACAACTCTCGAGTTCGAAGAGCTCTAAGGACAGTACGCAAATGATCCGCATGTTCTGCCTCGGATCTAGAATATACCAAAATGTCATCGATGAATACAATCACAAACAGATCTAGGAAGGTCCTGAACACATTATTCATCAAATCCATAAATACTGCCGGTGCATTAGTTAGCCCAAATGACATTACCCGGAACTCAAAATGACCATATCTTACTCTGAAGGCTGTCTTAGGGATATCTTTCTCCCTAACTCTCACTTGATGATACCCGGGCCTCAAATCGATCATTGAAAACCATTTGGTACCTTGTAATTGATCAATAAGTCATCAATCCTCGAGAGAGGATATTTATTCTTAATCGTCACCTTATTCAATTGTTGATAATCAATGCACATTCTCAAGGAGCCATCTTTCTTTCGGACAAACAATACGGGTGCTCCTCACGGGGATGAACTAAGCCTAATAAAGCCTTTCTCAAGCAAGTCTTTCAATTGCTCCTCTAACTCTTTCAATTCTGCGGGTGCCATTCTATAAGGAGGGATAGATATAGGCTTAGTGTCTAACAACACATCAATAGGAAAATCAATCTCCCGCTCGGGAGGGAGGCTTGGAAGCTCTTCCGGGAACACATCCGGAAATTCATTCACCATGGGAACTGACTGAAGAGTTGGCGATTCAGCTTTCATATTTTGAACCCGAACTAGATGATAAATGCATCCTTTTGTGATCATTTTCCTTGCCTTTAGATAGGAAATAAACCTACCTTTTGGTGACGCCGTATTCCCTTTCCATTCTAAAACTGGTTCTCCTGGAAATTGGAAACGAACCATTTTCATTCTACAATCAACATTGGCATAGCAAGAAGCCAACCAATCCATGCCCATAATAACATCAAAATCCACTATTTTTAACTCATGCAAGTCAATCATGGTACGACGATCACAAATCACAATTACACAATTTCTATATACTCGGCTAGCTACTACCGATTCACCCACGGGTGTAGACACCTCAAAAGGTTCGATCGACTCCGGTTTGACTCTAAATCGACCCGCAACATACGGAGTAACATATGACAATGTGGAGCCCGGATCAATCAAAGCATATACATCATGAGAAAATTCCGATAATATACCTGTGACCACATCAGGAGAAGACTCAAGATCTTGGCGTCCAGCCAAAGCATAAACACGGTGCTGAGGACCGCTAGAACTAGGGACTCTCCCTCTGCCTCTACCATGGCCGACTGGCGCATGTGAACCTGGCCCCATAGGGCGCATAGAAGATGAAGATCCGGCTACTGACCCTGAAGGCTGGGTCCTACCTCTACCATAAATCGAAAGGCAATCACGCATAATATGGCCTGGCCGGCCACATGAATAGCAAGCCTCTGAACCCAATCGGCATTGACCCCAATGCAACTTCCCACACTGGGAACATCGTGGTATGGGTGGCCTCGCCTGACCCGAATCACCTATGAACTGAGACCCTAAAAAACTCTGACTCGGCCCGGAACGAATGGATCTATCGAATCTCTGGCCTGAAAACCGTGGAGGTGCACTGGTCATAGAATAGCCTGAATCCCTGGAAAACTGCTGCCTGTGCCCGCCTCTAAACTCACTCATCGGACCTGAAAATCTGGCCCTCTTGCTATGTCCTCTATCGTGCTCTCATTCACTTCTCTGCTATTGTAGACTTTCTTCTAAGTTCTGAGCATAGGCTTGAATGTGTGCAATGTCCATATTGTCCTGAAGGGACGCAGTCAAACACCTATCCATCAAATGCGGCCCTAGGCCTTTCACAAATCGGTGCACTCGGTCACCTATATCCGCTACCATGGCCGAAGCATACCTATCCAAAGAATTGAAGCGGAGACTATACTCTAGAGCACTCATGCTACCTTGCCTCAAATTTAAGAACTTATCGGCTTTAGCTCGCCGAACTTCTGGAGGCATGTAATGTCGGAGGAAAGCATCAACAAACTCTTGCCATACCGGGAGAGGTGCATTAGCCCCCCGTGAAGCCATCCAAACTGTGTACCAATGGACCGAGACGTCCCTCAATCTATATGACACTAGCTCCACCGATTCAGTGTCCGAGGCATGTATCAACCAAAGCATCCTCAACATACCATCGATAAAATTTTGAGGGTCCTCATCCGGCTTTGATCTAAAGACTTCCGGAGGATTCAAATTAATGAAGTCACGGGCCCTTGCACTAACAGCCCTATCACCTTGCCCTGTACTTTGCCGCTGAGTCTGGGCAGCAACCGATTGAGTAAGCAAATGTATAGCCTGTTTTACATCTTAGCCTGAAGCATCCGGTGGAGGAGCCGGAGGTGCTGGAGCTGGGGCTGAGGCTCCCTCACTCTCCTCTAATAAAGGTACTGAACGAGAGGACTGAGATTGAGCCACACTCTGGGACTCACTTTCCTCTACTACCGGTGGCGGTGCTCTTTCAGCCCGCTTTTCTGCCACCGTCTTGCCCTTTTGGGCTGCTATCGCCTTTCTCTTTACAGGCATTTCTGAAATACACAACACACGGTTAAGGAACAAGAAGTTCTTATATCATAGCTCTATCATATGATTCTTATGAAGAAAGAAGGTCATTTATTCCTAAAATGCCCGCAGCTTCTTGTTTATAAGTGTGGCACGCAACACACCCATAACCAAGACTCTACTAGACACAGCTCGTAGACACACCCTAGGACTGAACTGCTCTGATACCACTTTTGTCACGACTCGACTAGGGGGCCGCGACGGGCACCCGATGCTAGCCCACCCGGGCACCCCTTGGCTAACACTTATACTTACATCTAGGTGAGCCACGTAATAAAACATATATTTCCATTTATCCATCATGCTAGTCCCATTGGACAACAACATCTTTTATATCATCATAGGCATCTATGCCGTATCAATGTACATAAGCCGACAAGGCTAACAAAATGATATACAAAATATAGGCCGACAAGGCCAAACACATCTAACCACATACACATGTCTACGAGCCTCTAAGGAGAGTATGACATAACATATAGGCGGCACAAGACCCCTCTATGCCCATAAATATATATACACAAAAGAATCAATTCCCAAAAGCTATAGCTCCGAATGAAATAGAGCTCTGCTATGTAGTCCCTGAGAATGTCTCTATGGATCAAGTCTGTCTCCCTGTGCACCTGCGGGCATGATCAATATCAATATAGAAGCTTAATAAGCAACATAAGAAATAGCATAATATGGGATATAGTGGAATCGTCGTCATAACACTTACTTGCCTTACATAGGAACTTTCCATTTCGATTGCGTGATTGGGTACATACATCCGTAACTGTATCCATATTCGTATCCGTACTCATTTACGCATCCTTATTCACATTCATATCATGTACATATTCTATTTCGTAATCATATGATATTCGTATTCATACACATATCTATATCATATACATAATAATATCATACATTTATCGTTTACATAGCATACCCGACCACGAAGGTTCAGTGTTTCACGTACCCGACCATAGCTAGGCTCGGTGATCATACATACCTGTCCAGCCAAGGCTCAGTGTTACACATACTTGGCCCTACCAAGGCTCAGTGTTGTCCGTACCCAACTGCAGTGGTGCGCGCGCGTTACATAAACATACATACATATTCTTTACATATCCTACCCGACCTTATAAGCTCGGGGTCCCATAATAGTCATAGCATAGTCACACATACATAGTAGCCCATAAGCATCTTTATTATTAGCATCACTATCGTCATCGTCATCGTTATCGTCATCGCTATTGCCATTATAGTCGTCATCAATATCATTATCATTATTATCGTCATTCATTACATTTATCTTTATAGGCTTACTCGTCATATGAGGAACTTAGTACCATCGTAGCATATCAAGAATCGTGAGCTTACTAGCTCGGAAGATCGAATCATTTGAGGGACATCATGGACTTATAGAGGATTTAGATGTTTGGCCAAAGAACCATGCCTTATGAAAGAGGGGTTAGCCTTACATACCTTTCCGTTCAACTATTTACCACTTGAATTTTCTCCTTCAACGCTCGTGTTTCTACCTTCATTAAAGTCATACTATCATTAGAAATCGATAGCTAGCATACATGACTAAAACTAGAGAAAATCGGACAGCATCTCCTTTATTCATACGACATTCCTCCATAGCGTATATCAACTCCCAAACATCAATAATACATTCACAATACTATAACAATAGTCATTATTCATCCACATTATCCACATTTCTCAATTCACTTTCAATTACTCATATCCATGGCTAGAACACACGACTACGTTCATTCACATACATTGCTTATCCCATGTTCTCAACATCTTTTATAACATATTTATATCACAACACATCAAGAATCATGACTCAATTCAAGCTATTACTCAAAATGGCACTATTCCACATTCATGACCCATTTTTCTATACCCTTCTACAATCCAAGTATTTCAACTCTCAAATACCTTAAACAAACATGGAAATATCATAAATTATACCTTAGATGTTGTAGGAACAAGCCTTGGTTGGTAATACTTCACTTGAGAAAAAACCCTAGTTCATCTCCAATGAGATTTCTTGACCTTAATGATCTTTAATGGATTTTTTTTTACACTTGATTCACTTGGTTTATGTTGTTGATCACTAATAACTCTTTAATTTTTGTGGAATAAATGTAGAGAGATGTTTTGGAGAGAAGGGGTGTGATATGGAAGTGAAATGAAATAAATCTTGAATCCCTTATTTAATGAACAAAACTGTCCCCGACCATATATACGGACCAACATACGGTCGGTACAATTTATACGGGCCGTATGTTTGGTCGTATGTTTGGTCCAGAAAGTTATGCCATTCTGGGCTGATTATACGGTCCCAACATACGGACCGTATAATTTATACGGCCAGTATGTTTGGCCGTATAATCCCCAGTGATTCCGAAGCTCGTTTCGTTGACTCGTTTGATCTCCAATCCTTATGGAACCTCTTTAGCACTTGCTTAACACCTCAATACCAAACTATGGGACGTTATCACTCTTCTCCAAGACATCATTAAATCCTCGTTAACTTGTTACTCGTATTTCCCTTCCGATACCTGTCGTATGCCTTGCCTTCTCTCTGCCAACTTTCTTCCCCTATCTCTAACATTTTTTGAAAACTTCACCTTGGGTCATCGAATGTCACTTCCTACTTATTGAAATACCGTATGCTTGTACTATTCACTAGTCCATTCACTTGCGCATCAATGGAAAATTTTCCGAGGTGTAATAAGAGCGGTTGAACAATTGGATATCTATTCCCCTCTTGGCTTCTCGGTAGAGAGATAGATTTTCTTTAAAATTTTTTGCTAAAAGCAGTGATGTCAGCTAAGGCCCGACAGATCACCTTTTATAAATTACTTCGTGATGTTTAAAAATGGAAATGGTACGACATTGTTTCGAACTAGAGTTTGTAATCAATTACTCTTGAAATAATAAAAAGCCTCGGTCTACGTAAAATTGCTACCTTTATCAGATAATCATAATAATGAAGGTTTTTCTAATTAACCACGCACAACGAGATATAATAAACCTAACTTTACTTTGCCTCGCCTTTTCAGTAGTAACCATAATAAAACAACCAAAAATGTCGTGACATGTCATGAACGAACGAGGGAAATAGTCAACAGGACTATGAGGAGTATGATGAAGCAACAACAATTGGCTTGGGTTTCACCCCAATAAAATCAGCAACATATGGAGTAATATAAGAGAAAGTAGAACCCGGATCTATCAACGCATACACATCATGGGAAAATATGGATAATGTACCTGTAATCACATCCGGTGAGGACTCGAGATCCTGTCGTCCGGCTAAAGCATACACACGGGGCTGAGTGGCACTTGAAGTAGATGCTACCCCTCTGCCTTTACCTCTACCTGCTAACATCTAGGGAGTCTGCCCTACCGGGCGCACTGAAGATGAACCCGCTACTGATCCTGTGGGCTAAACCCCACCTCTACCATACCTCGAGGGACAATCCCGCATCAAATGCCCAGTCTGTCCGGAAATATAGCAAGCATCTGTGCCCTGGCGACATGGCCCCGAGTGTAGTTTTCTGCACTGGCTACATCGTGGAACTGGTGGTCTTCTCTAGCTATAATCACCCCCAAACTGAGAACCCGAGGCTCTCGAACTCTGGCCCTATCCTGAAGGAAAGGAGCGATCAAATCTCCTATCTGCAAATCATGCAGGCGCACTAGTCACTGACTGGCCTGAATGTCGGGAATAAGTCTGCCTCAATCCCCCTCTATAATCGCTACCTGCCCCCATAGATCTCGCCCTCTTGCTTTGCCTTCTATCAATGTCGCGATCACCCTTCGCGGATATCGTTGCCCTTCTAAATTCGGGGCATGGGCTTGTATTCGGGAAATATCCATCCCTTCTTGCAACGAAGCCGTCAAACAATTCTTGAACAAATGTGGCCCCAAGCCACTCACAAAGTGATACACTCTATCTCCCATGTCGGCCACCATAGTCGGAGCATATGTAGCCAAGGAATTAAATTGAAGACTATACTCCCGGGCACTAATGTTTCCTTGTTTCAAATTTAAAAATCTATCCGCTCTAGCTCGGCGGACCTCAGGTGGCAAATAATGGCGGATAAAGGCATCCACGAATTCTTGCCAAACGGGAGGAGGCATATTCTCTTTTCTCGATGCTATCCAATTATTATACCACAATACCGCCACATCTCGGAGTCTATAAGATGCCAACTCCACAGATTCAGTCTCGGAGGCATGGATAATCTTCAATGTCCTCAACATCTCATCAATAAAACCTTGCGGGTCTTCATCCGACTTTGACCCGAAAAACTCCGAAGGATTTAAACTCATAAAATCATGGGCTATGGTACTAGCTGACTGATCACCTGTGCCCGCATTCTGCCGCTGTGCCTGGGCGGCAACCAACTGTGTCAATAAATGAATGGCCTCGGTCACTAATTGACCCGAAGCACCCGGTGGAGGAATTGGAGCTGAAGCTCCCCTTTGTTCTTCCACATTAGGCGGGGTGGAGGAAGTATTAGATGGAGCCTCATTTTGTGACTCGCCCTCTTCCACAGTCATTGGCGGCTCTCTTTCTACCCGCCTCTTTATCGTAGTCTTGCCCTTCTGGGCGACTGTAGCTTTTCCTTTTTGTTATGTCCCGTGTTTTCGTATAATTGGAAATCGAGAAATAATTACGACTTGTGCGTTATAAGGACATAATTTGATTTTTGTGAATATGATTATGTTGGTTATGGAATTATTAATGTTAAGACCTCGGGGAAGGCCGAGAATAAATTTGGAATTTCGGAAATTAGTTTCGGGAATTACAAAACGGGGCAGCTTATGAATTGGGCCAGGGAAAAATGCAACACAAAATTGAGGCCCAAGCAATGGAAGTGGCCGGCCATGTGCAAGGCCCAAGCCTCTTCCTTAGTGATCATGTGCTATGCACATGATCAACTATGTGGATATATATCAACAACACTTGATAATTATCAAGAAAATAGAACAAAAATTGAAGAACATCACCAAATAGAGCTCTCGGCCGTGAGCTAGAAAAGAAGAGAGAAATTTTTTTTCCAAGCTTGTTGTTGATCCATAAATTTGAATTTCTACATAATTGGGAAGTACTCAAGGCCCTCTTCAACGGGGTATAATTAGTTTGGCACAAGAACTACGTTTGCGACAAGTCGGGGTTTCAAGAAAAGGTAAGAATTTTGCCCCTTTAATGTTATAGAATTGATATGAATATGTTAAGGATTGGAAATAGACGAGAATCCCGTAATTTTGATGTAAATAGAAAGCCGTGGGTGTGTGTGTATAGTGGGTGTTGGCCGTGAGCCATAGGGAGGAAAAATGGTGTGAATTGATCTTGTTTAAGTTGGTATAGTGTGTTGTTGTGACCCTTATGTCGTAAACGATTGATTGATGAATGAAATTGGTGTTGGAAAAGGATTTTGGATATTATCGGAAAGCGTATACCTTCGGTATCATTATGTATATCATTGTATATTTAGGGTGCTAGAGACTTTAGATATGAATTTATAATGATGTTAATGAATTCGGAATGAAACGACGTGAGTTAGAATGTTCGTCGTGAATTTTTTTGATGTTTTGAAGAATTATGGAAAATAATGGATTTTGGTGCAATTTCGTGTATGGCTTGGATTGTAGTTAGGATGTGATTGTATAAGTTTGAATGTGGAAATGAATACAATTGTGTAGATATAGAATTGGAGTTTTGAAAGTTTGAATGAAAGTTGCCAACTTAGGTAATAAAGTAGAACTTTGAAGCTAGAATGGTTTGATTGTGGCTTGTGTTTTTTGTTGATGTGTGGGCTGTTGTGGTTGATATATTTTGAGCCGAGCTAAGCCTCGGGGATGTTAGATTTATAGGGGAAATGCTGCCGAAATTTCGGTAGACAAAAATGAAGTTAATGGCATCTTTAAGCCTAAGAATCTCAATTGGTAACTTTGACCATTTGCAGATTTTTGACGAAACGGGACTGGACTTT
The DNA here is from genome assembly GCF_019175385.1 of Lycium barbarum. Lineage (NCBI taxonomy): Eukaryota > Viridiplantae > Streptophyta > Magnoliopsida > Solanales > Solanaceae > Lycium > Lycium barbarum. The sequence goes on along the minus strand of NC_083338.1, from coordinate 52,672,562 downwards.
TGGAAGAGCATACGACGTCTGTAAGGTATGTAAAGCTTCCCATTCCTTCATTTGGCATATCTTAGTATGTTAGGCGAATATCAGAACTTCCGGAGCATTTCTGCTCCTCGAAACCCGATCCACAGAAAAGTTACTATTCGTTCAATTCGATTGAAGCCTAAGGGCTCTACTTTGGCTAGAACGCCACCACTCGTCCGAAACCTATCGAAATGTGGTCGGGTAACCTAGAAACGACCATGTATGACCTTTGGCATACAAATGTCCGTAAAAATATGTTCGCCACCTCACTTTGACCCGAGGTGGGCCCGCTACCCTGAAACGCCCTATTTGTCTTATTGGGCTATCCTTGTGAATAAAGTTTGATACGATACTTTCGATTTTGAAACTCCCTCCTATGAGATATATTTTGAATATTATGATATGCTAAGTTACGTTTTGAGCTATACGTACTATTTTGGAAATGTTTTGTGAAATGAAACCTTATATCGACTAAGTATTCGATTACTTTGTATTATGAAATGACTTATGGGATTACTTTGCTTGAAGGACTATTTTGAAGTATGATTTGCATTTGTTTGCTCACGACTCCGCTCGTGCCTTATTATGACTTCGTTCACCGGTTCCCGGGCCGGTTTTGATTCGTGCGCCTTATGATAATTCGGCTGTATGATGTGTTACGGTTCTCGAGGCTTCGCCATAGGGCCGGGTTCCGTTTGGAGTTATGCTGTGATATGGCTCGTGATGCGATACGCTCACCTATGATTATGTTTGTGTTCGGGGATGTACGGAGATTTGAAACCTTCTGGTGTTATGCTGTGTGTGGCGCCAGCGTCGGAGTGGCGACCACGTTCCTAAGCGTTTGCATGATTTCAATTGCATTATGTATACGTATATGATTTCGATACAGATTTTGACATACCAATTTGTACTCCACTTTGACATCTGATTTTCTTTCGGTTTTGATCCATATTTCTGTACTCCGTGCTTTACATACTCAGTACATATTTCGTACTGACCCCCTTTCTTCGGGGGCTGCGTTTTATGCCCGCAGGTGCAGATATCGGTGATCCTCCGCAGTAGGCTTCACTTCTTGCTATCCGGAGTACTCCTATTTGATCCGGAGTCCACTTTTGGTTCAAACTCCTTTTGCTTTGTATATATTTGGTATGTTTGACTATTTGGGTACGGCGGGGCCCTGTCTCGCCATATGTTTTTGTTTCGAACTCATAGAGGCCTGTAGTCATATATGTGGGGTGAGGGTCTTGTATATGTTGGTCTGATTTTGTTTTCTGGTCTTAAAGCGGTCCGTTTGTCATGATGGCCCCAAATGGCCCCTATGCTTATATTTGCACTTTTGACCGGCGATGTCTATTCCGCCGCTCAGTTTGTATTTGATATGATATTTTGATTTGGCATGATCGCTTAAGACATATTTGATATAAATTATGTTCGATATGATTTCGAAAAATTATGAAATAAGTTTGGATTTGAAAATGAATGTGTGATTTGGTCTGGGTACCCAGGTAGGGTGCCAGTCGCGGCCCACGGGGCTGGGTCGTGACAAAAGTGGTATCTGAGCGGTTTGTCCTCGGAATGTCTACAGGTCGTGTCTCGTAGAGTCTTGTTTATCGATGTGTTGTGCACCACATCCATAAACGGGAAGCTACAGGGCATTTAGGATGTTACTTTCTTTGGAATCTTAGATCGTGCGATAGAGCTGTGCTATTAGGGTGATTTTGATCTGACTCGCCTTTGTGTTTGCAGTGATGCCTCCGAAGAAGGCAACGGCGGCCCAGAAGGGCAAGGCGAGGATTGGAGAGACTAGTCAGGCACAGCGAGCTACCCGGGCTCGTGTTTATGATTTGCCTGAGGATGTGCCTCATTCTGAGGGGTCTGCTACACCCCCGCTAGTACAGCCTGGAGCAGGACCTTCAGCAGCTCCAGAGGTCCGTGTACCCGCACCCGAGACTCCAGCTCCTCAGCCAGGGGCGGAGGATAGGACCTTGAGAGAGGCTGTACAGTTGTTGACTACCTTGGTGGCAGGGCAGGCTCGCAGACGCGGGCGGAGGGATGATGATGACGATGACAGGCGGGACAGCCTGAGAGTTCGGGAGTTTCTGTTATGTGGCCCTCCAGAGTTCTTCGGGTCTAAGCCCGATGAGGACCCCCATGACTTTATTCGGGGGATGCGACGCTCACTGGACTTGGTCAGGGCTTCAGAGACCGAGTCAGTTGAGCTGGCTTCGCACCGGCTTCGAGATGTGGCTACCCACTGGTACGAGACTTGGGAGATGTTTAGGGGAGAGGGTGCCCCTCCAGCCACTTGGGATCAGTTTGTGACAGCATTCACCCGCCACTTTTTGCCACCAGAGTTACGGCGGGCACGGGCTGATCGATTCTTACGTCTGCAACAGAGGGGTCGGAGTGTTCGCGAGTATAACCTTGAGTTTGACTCTCTGGCCCGATATGCACCGGCCGTGGTAGCAGATATGTCCGATCGGATGCACAGATATGTCATGGGATTGGACCGGTATTTTGTAGACAGCTGTATGGCCGTGTCATTGCAGACAGACATGGACATTTCCCGACTTCAGGCCTATGCGATGGGTATGGAGGACCGTCGCAGGTCTGATCCTGCTGGCAGAGATCGAGATAGGAGGCCGCCCAAGAGGGCTAGGTCCGCAGGTTATTCTGGAGATTCTCGAGGCGGACAGCCTCAGCAGCAGCAGTCAGATAGGCATTTTCCTTCGTCCGGCCGGATTACTCAGTCAGGCAGCCGGAGATTCGATAGTACAGGACCGTCTGGGGCCGGTCAGAGCTCCAGAGTGGCAGGTTCACAGGTACCCAGGGGTCCCAGCCAGGCCAGACCACCCAGACCCCGTTGTCCTCATTGCGGGAAGTCTCATCCCAGGGAGTGTTACCGAGCGACTGGAGCTTGCTTTTCGTGTGGTGGTCAGGGCCACTTTATGAGAGACTGTCCTTTGACTAGCGGTTCTGGTAGTGCTGCTCAGCAGACAGGGTCAGCCGCCGGTTCTTCTTCTGCTCCATCAGTTGCACGCCCTGGAGGGCGAGGTATTTCAGCACCGGCAGGACGCGGTCGAGGCCGCGGTGGCGCTTCAGGTTCTAGCGGTCCCTCGAACCGCATATATGCTTTGGCCAGCCGCCAGGATCAGGAGGCTTCGCCAAATGTCGTCACAGGTACATTGCTGGTTTTCTCCAGATCTGTATATGCATTGATTGACCCTGGCTCTACTTTATCATATATCTCCCCGCTTGTTGCTAGTAAAATTGGGATAGTGTCTGAGCCTATAGAGCCATTTGAGGTAGCTACGCCAGTTGGGGATTTTGTTATAGCAAGACAGATCTATAGAGATTGTTCTGTGACCATTTATGATCATAGCACTAAGGCTGATCTGATAGAGTTAGATATGCTTGAGTTTGACGTCATTATGGGCATGGACTGGTTGTCTTCCTGTTATGCTAATGTCGACTGCCAGAAAAAGGTAGTCCGTTTTCAGTTTCCAGGGGAACCAGTCATAGAGTGGTTCGAATCTACAGCATCGCCGAGGGGTAAGTTTATTTCATACCTCAAGGCTAAGAAGATGATCCAGAAGGGGTATATCTATCATTTGGTTCGTGTGCACGATACTGCCGCGGAGGTACCTACCCTTCAGTCCGTTCCGGTCGTCAGTGAGTTTCCAGATGTTTTTCCTGACGAGCTTCCTGGCCTTCCGCCTGAGCGGGAGATTGATTTTACTATCGAGTTGATGCCGGATACGCAGCCTATATCTATTCCTCCGTACAGAATGGCACCAGCTGAGTTGAAGGAGTTGAAAGAGCAGCTGAAAGATTTGCTGGATAAGGGTTTTATCAGACCCAGCACATCACCCTGGGGAGCGCCGGTATTGTTTGTCAGAAAGAAAGACGGGTCACTGCGGATGTGTATCGATTACCGGCAGCTGAATAAGGTGACTATTAAGAATAAATATCCCCTCCCCCGGATTGATGACTTGTTTGATCAGCTGCAGGGTGCTAAATATTTTTCGAAGATAGATCTGCGCTCAGGTTATCATCAGGTGCGAGTACGGGAGTCAGATATCCCGAAGACTGCTTTCAGGACCCGATACGGGCATTATGAGTTCAGAGTTATGTCTTTCGGGCTGACTAATGCTCCAGCAGTATTTATGGATCTGATGAACCGGGTATTTCGGCCTTTTCTGGATATGTTTGTTATTGTGTTTATTGATGATATCTTGATTTACTCGCGATCAGCCGAGGAGCATTCAGATCATTTGAGGACGGCACTTGGCATTCTCCGTCAGCAGAAGTTATATGCTAAATTCTCTAAGTGTGAGTTCTGGTTGACTTCTGTGGCATTTTTGGGCCATATTGTTGGCGCAGACGGTATTCGGGTCGACACGCAGAAGATTGAGGCTGTGCAGAATTGGCCCAGGCCTACTACTCCGACAGAGGTGCGCAGTTTTCTGGGTTTGGCTGGGTATTATCGCAGGTTTGTGGAGGATTTTTCTTCTATTGCAGCATCACTGACGAGGCTTACTCAGAAAGCAGCAAAATTCCAGTGGACAGATGCCTGCGAGCGCAACTTTCAGATGCTGAAGGAGAGATTTATTACAGCACCAGTTCTGGCTCTTCCAGAGGGATCTGACGGGTATGTTGTCTATTGTGACGCCTCTGGTATTGGGATAGGATGTGTATTGATGCAGCACGGTCGAGTTATAGCCTATGCTTCCCGGCATCTCAGACCGCACGAGAAGAACTATCCCACTCATGATCTTGAGTTGGCCGCGGTGATTCATGCTTTGAAGATTTGGCGGCATTATTTATATGGGGTCCATGTTGATATCTATACGGACCATAAGAGTCTCCAGTATATTTTTAGGCAGAAGGAACTAAATTTGCGGCAGCGGAGATGGCTTGAGCTACTAAAAGACTACGATGTTGATATTTTGTACCATCCGGGGAAAGCCAATGTGGTAGCGGATGCACTTAGCCGCACGTCTATGGGCATCTTGGCTGATGTACCGTCGGGTAAGAAAGATTTGGTTCGTGACATTCGTCAGCTGGCCAGCCTCGGGGTTCGTTTGGCGGATTCTGGAGATTCTGGGATTTCTGTTCGTCCGGTTGCTGAGTCATCTATTATTCAGGAGGTAAAGCAGCGCCAGTTGGAAGATCCCCTTTTGATTCAGTACAGAGATGTGGCCCTTAATAAGGCAAAAACTCAGTTTGAAATCTCGCCTGAAGGAGTATTATTGTACGACGGCAGATTCTGTGTACCGGACGTGGCGGGCTTACGGCGGCAGATTATGGGCGAGGCACATAATGCACGGTATTCTGTTCATCCTGGTTCCACTAAAATGTATCGTGGTCTCAGGTGTTTGTATTGGTGGGACGGCATGAAGAAAGATATTGCTGAGTTTGTTAGTCAGTGCCCGAACTGCCAGCAAGTTAAGATCGAGCATCAGAAGCCCGGTGGATTATTACAGGAGATGGAGATTCCAGCCGGGAAATGGGAGATGATTAATATGGATTTCGTTGTTGGGTTACCGCGCACTCCACGCAGGTACGACTCTATCTGGGTTATCGTTGACAGGCTGACGAAATCAGCCCATTTCCTTCCGGTTCGGACTACTTATTCGGCTGAGGACTATGCCAGATTGTATATCAGAGAGATAGTCAGACTTCACGGAGTCCCTATATCTATTATTACTGACCGAGGTACCCAGTTTACAACAAATTTCTGGAGGTCATTTCAGGAGGGATTAGGGACTCAGGTGAGTCTCAGTACAGCTTTTCACCCTCAGTCCGACGGGCAGGCCGAGCGCACTATTCAGACGCTCGAAGATATGTTGCGGGCCTGCGTTATTGATTTCAGGGGCAGCTGGGATGATCATTTGCCGCTTATTGAGTTTGCCTATAATAATAGTTATCACTCCAGCATTCAGATGGCACCGTATGAAGCCCTGTATGGCAGGAAATGCAGATCTCCTATTGGTTGGTTTGACGTGGGCGAGACTAAGCTGATTGGGCCAGATGTGATCCAGGAAGCCGTAGATAAAGTAAAGCTTATTCAAGAACGGTTATTGGCTGCTCAGAGTCGACAGAAAGCTTATGCAGATAGACGACGTCGACCGTTAGAGTTCCAGATTGGCGACTGGGTATTCCTGAAGGTGTCGCCCATGAAGGGTGTCATGAGATTCGGTAGAAAGGGTAAGTTGAGCCCCCGGTACATTGGGCCGTATCAAATCGTTCGAAAGATAGGCGAGGTCGCCTATGAGCTAGACTTACCACCCGACTTGGAGGCCGTACACCCGGTGTTTCATGTGTCTATGTTGCGGAAATGTATTGGTGATCCTTCCAGGATATTCCCAGTTGATGACATTCAGGTGACGGAGCAGTTATCTTATGACGAGCAGCCTGTATCTATTCTGGATCGACAGGTGCGGAGACTACGCACTAAAGAAGTGCCCTCCGTCAAAGTCCTGTGGCGCAATGATAATCGGGAGGAGATGACTTGGGAGGCGGAGGACGAGATGAAAAGGAGATACCCTCACTTGTTCCCGACGTCCACAGGTAATCTAAATTTTTTTTTAGTTTGTTGTGTTGATTGATAAAATGAATTATGTATGTCATTATTAAAAAGGGACACTCCTGCCTTGATCATAAGACCTTATAAGATTAATTTAACATTCGGGGACGAATGTTCTTAAGGGGGGGGGGGGGGGGGGAGAATGTTATGTCCCGTGTTTTCGTATAATTGGAAATCGAGAAATAATTACGACTTGTGCGTTATAAGGACATAATTTGATTTTTGTGAATATGATTATGTTGGTTATGGAATTATTAATGTTAAGACCTCGGGGAAGGCCGAGAATAAATTTGGAATTTCAGAAATTAGTTTCGGGAATTACAAAACGGGGCAGCTTATGAATTGGGCCAGGGAAAAATGCAACACAAAATTGAGGCCCAAGCAATGGAAGTGGCCGGCCATGTGCAAGGCCCAAGCCTCTTCCTTAGTGATCATGTGCTATGCACATGATCAACTATGTGGATATATATCAACAACACTTGATAATTATCAAGAAAATAGAACAAAAATTGAAGAACATCACCAAATAGAGCTCTCGGCCGTGAGCTAGAAAAGAAGAGAGAAATTTTTTTTCCAAGCTTGTTGTTGATCCATAAATCTGAATTTCTACATAATTGGGAAGTACTCAAGGCCCTCTTCAACGGGGTATAATTAGTTTGGCACAAGAACTACGTTTGCGACAAGTCGGGGTTTCAAGAAAAGGTAAGAATTTTGCCCCTTTAATGTTATAGAATTGATATGAATATGTTAAGGATTGGAAATAGACGAGAATCCCGTAATTTTGATGTAAATAGAAAGCCGTGGGTGTGTGTGTATAGTGGGTGTTGGCCGTGAGCCATAGGGAGGAAAAATGGTGTGAATTGATCTTGTTTAAGTTGGTATAGTGTGTTGTTGTGACCCTTATGTCGTAAACGATTGATTGATGAATGAAATTGGTGTTGGAAAAGGATTTTGGATATTATCGGAAAGCGTATACCTTCGGTATCATTATGTATATCATTGTATATTTAGGGTGCTAGAGACTTTAGATATGAATTTATAATGATGTTAATGAATTCGGAATGAAACGACGTGAGTTAGAATGTTCGTCGTGAATTTTTTTGATGTTTTGAAGAATTATGGAAAATAATGGATTTTGGTGCAATTTCGTGTATGGCTTGGATTGTAGTTAGGATGTGATTGTATAAGTTTGAATGTGGAAATGAATACAATTGTGTAGATATAGAATTGGAGTTTTGAAAGTTTGAATGAAAGTTGCCAACTTAGGTAATAAAGTAGAACTTTGAAGCTAGAATGGTTTGATTGTGGCTTGTGTTTTTTGTTGATGTGTGGGCTGTTGTGGTTGATATATTTTGAGCCGAGCTAAGCCTCGGGGATGTTAGATTTATAGGGGAAATGCTGCCGAAATTTCGGTAGACAAAAATGAAGTTAATGGCATCTTTAAGCCTAAGAATCTCAATTGGTAACTTTGACCATTTGCAGATTTTTGACGAAACGGGACTGGACTTTTGGAAGAGCATACGACGTCTGTAAGGTATGTAAAGCTTCCCATTCCTTCATTTGGCATATCTTAGTATGTTAGGCGAATATCAGAACTTCCGGAGCATTTCTGCTCCTCGAAACCCGATCCACAGAAAAGTTACTATTCGTTCAATTCGATTGAAGCCTAAGGGCTCTACTTTGGCTAGAACGCCACCACTCGTCCGAAACCTATCGAAATGTGGTCGGGTAACCTAGAAACGACCATGTATGACCTTTGGCATACAAATGTCCGTAAAAATATGTTCGCCACCTCACTTTGACCCGAGGTGGGCCCGCTACCCTGAAACGCCCTATTTGTCTTATTGGGCTATCCTTGTGAATAAAGTTTGATACGATACTTTCGATTTTGAAACTCCCTCCTATGAGATATATTTTGAATATTATGATATGCTAAGTTACGTTTTGAGCTATACGTACTATTTTGGAAATGTTTTGTGAAATGAAACCTTATATCGACTAAGTATTCGATTACTTTGTATTATGAAATGACTTATGGGATTACTTTGCTTGAAGGACTATTTTGAAGTATGATTTGCATTTGTTTGCTCACGACTCCGCTCGTGCCTTATTATGACTTCGTTCACCGGTTCCCGGGCCGGTTTTGATTCGTGCGCCTTATGATAATTCGGCTGTATGATGTGTTACGGTTCTCGAGGCTTCGCCATAGGGCCGGGTTCCGTTTGGAGTTATGCTGTGATATGGCTCGTGATGCGATACGCTCACCTATGATTATGTTTGTGTTCGGGGATGTACGGAGATTTGAAACCTTCTGGTGTTATGCTGTGTGTGGCGCCAGCGTCGGAGTGGCGACCACGTTCCTAAGCGTTTGCATGATTTCAATTGCATTATGTATACGTATATGATTTCGATACAGATTTTGACATACCAATTTGTACTCCACTTTGACATCTGATTTTCTTTCGGTTTTGATCCATATTTCTGTACTCCGTGCTTTACATACTCAGTACATATTTCGTACTGACCCCCTTTCTTCGGGGGCTGCGTTTTATGCCCGCAGGTGCAGATATCGGTGATCCTCCGCAGTAGGCTTCACTTCTTGCTATCCGGAGTACTCCTATTTGATCCGGAGTCCACTTTTGGTACAAACTCCTTTTGCTTTGTATATATTTGGTATGTTTGACTATTTGGGTACGGCGGGGCCCTGTCTCGCCATATGTTTTTGTTTCGAACTCATAGAGGCCTGTAGTCATATATGTGGGGTGAGGGTCTTGTATATGTTGGTCTGATTTTGTTTTCTGGTCTTAAAGCGGTCCGTTTGTCATGATGGCCCCAAATGGCCCCTATGCTTATATTTGCACTTTTGACCGGCGATGTCTATTCCGCCGCTCAGTTTGTATTTGATATGATATTTTGATTTGGCATGACCGCTTAAGACATATTTGATATAAATTATGTTCGATATGATTTCGAAAAATTATGAAATAAGTTTGGATTTGAAAATGAATGTGTGATTTGGTCTGGGTACCCAGGTAGGGTGCCAGTCGCGGCCCACGGGGCTGGGTCGTGACAAAAGTGGTATCTGAGCGGTTTGTCCTCGGAATGTCTACAGGTCGTGTCTCGTAGAGTCTTGTTTATCGATGTGTTGTGCACCACATCCATAAACGGGAAGCTACAGGGCATTTAGGATGTTACTTTCTTTGGAATCTTAGATCGTGCGATAGAGCTGTGCTATTAGGGTGATTTTGATCTGACTCGCCTTTGTGTTTGCAGTGATGCCTCCGAAGAAGGCAACGGCGGCCCAGAAGGGCAAGGCGAGGATTGGAGAGACTAGTCAGGCACAGCGAGCTACCCGGGCTCGTGTTTATGATTTGCCTGAGGATGTGCCTCATTCTGAGGGGTCTGCTACACCCCCGCTAGTACAGCCTGGAGCAGGACCTTCAGCAGCTCCAGAGGTCCGTGTACCCGCACCCGAGACTCCAGCTCCTCAGCCAGGGGCGGAGGATAGGACCTTGAGAGAGGCTGTACAGTTGTTGACTACCTTGGTGGCAGGGCAGGCTCGCAGACGCGGGCGGAGGGATGATGATGACGATGACAGGCGGGACAGCCTGAGAGTTCGGGAGTTTCTGTTATGTGGCCCTCCAGAGTTCTTCGGGTCTAAGCCCGATGAGGACCCCCATGACTTTATTCGGGGGATGCGACGCTCACTGGACTTGGTCAGGGCTTCAGAGACCGAGTCAGTTGAGCTGGCTTCGCACCGGCTTCGAGATGTGGCTACCCACTGGTACGAGACTTGGGAGATGTTTAGGGGAGAGGGTGCCCCTCCAGCCACTTGGGATCAGTTTGTGACAGCATTCACCCGCCACTTTTTGCCACCAGAGTTACGGCGGGCACGGGCTGATCGATTCTTACGTCTGCAACAGAGGGGTCGGAGTGTTCGCGAGTATAACCTTGAGTTTGACTCTCTGGCCCGATATGCACCGGCCGTGGTAGCAGATATGTCCGATCGGATGCACAGATATGTCATGGGATTGGACCGGTATTTTGTAGACAGCTGTATGGCCGTGTCATTGCAGACAGACATGGACATTTCCCGACTTCAGGCCTATGCGATGGGTATGGAGGACCGTCGCAGGTCTGATCCTGCTGGCAGAGATCGAGATAGGAGGCCGCCCAAGAGGGCTAGGTCCGCAGGTTATTCTGGAGATTCTCGAGGCGGACAGCCTCAGCAGCAGCAGTCAGATAGGCATTTTCCTTCGTCCGGCCGGATTACTCAGTCAGGCAGCCGGAGATTCGATAGTACAGGACCGTCTGGGGCCGGTCAGAGCTCCAGAGTGGCAGGTTCACAGGTACCCAGGGGTCCCAGCCAGGCCAGACCACCCAGACCCCGTTGTCCTCATTGCGGGAAGTCTCATCCCAGGGAGTGTTACCGAGCGACTGGAGCTTGCTTTTCGTGTGGTGGTCAGGGCCACTTTATGAGAGACTATCCTTTGACTAGCGGTTCTGGTAGTGCTGCTCAGCAGACAGGGTCAGCCGCCGGTTCTTCTTCTGCTCCATCAGTTGCACGCCCTGGAGGGCGAGGTATTTCAGCACCGGCAGGACGCGGTCGAGGCCGCGGTGGCGCTTCAGGTTCTAGCGGTCCCTCGAACCGCATATATGCTTTGGCCAGCCGCCAGGATCAGGAGGCTTCGCCAAATGTCGTCACAGGTACATTGCTGGTTTTCTCCAGATCTGTATATGCATTGATTGACCCTGGCTCTACTTTATCATATATCTCCCCGCTTGTTGCTAGTAAAATTGGGATAGTGTCTGAGCCTATAGAGCCATTTGAGGTAGCTACGCCAGTTGGGGATTTTGTTATAGCAAGACAGATCTATAGAGATTGTTCTGTGACCATTTATGATCATAGCACTAAGGCTGATCTGATAGAGTTAGATATGCTTGAGTTTGACGTCATTATGGGCATGGACTGGTTGTCTTCCTGTTATGCTAATGTCGACTGCCAGAAAAAGGTAGTCCGTTTTCAGTTTCCAGGGGAACCAGTCATAGAGTGGTTCGAATCTACAGCATCGCCGAGGGGTAAGTTTATTTCATACCTCAAGGCTAAGAAGATGATCCAGAAGGGGTATATCTATCATTTGGTTCGTGTGCACGATACTGCCGCGGAGGTACCTACCCTTCAGTCCGTTCCGGTCGTCAGTGAGTTTCCAGATGTTTTTCCTGACGAGCTTCCTGGCCTTCCGCCTGAGCGGGAGATTGATTTTACTATCGAGTTGATGCCGGATACGCAGCCTATATCTATTCCTCCGTACAGAATGGCACCAGCTGAGTTGAAGGAGTTGAAAGAGCAGCTGAAAGATTTGCTGGATAAGGGTTTTATCAGACCCAGCACATCACCCTGGGGAGCGCCGGTATTGTTTGTCAGAAAGAAAGACGGGTCACTGCGGATGTGTATCGATTACCGGCAGCTGAATAAGGTGACTATTAAGAATAAATATCCCCTCCCCCGGATTGATGACTTGTTTGATCAGCTGCAGGGTGCTAAATATTTTTCGAAGATAGATCTGCGCTCAGGTTATCATCAGGTGCGAGTACGGGAGTCAGATATCCCGAAGACTGCTTTCAGGACCCGATACGGGCATTATGAGTTCAGAGTTATGTCTTTCGGGCTGACTAATGCTCCAGCAGTATTTATGGATCTGATGAACCGGGTATTTCGGCCTTTTCTGGATATGTTTGTTATTGTGTTTATTGATGATATCTTGATTTACTCGCGATCAGCCGAGGAGCATTCAGATCATTTGAGGACGGCACTTGGCATTCTCCGCCAGCAGAAGTTATATGCTAAATTCTCTAAGTGTGAGTTCTGGTTGACTTCTGTGGCATTTTTGGGCCATATTGTTGGCGCAGACGGTATTCGGGTCGACACGCAGAAGATTGAGGCTGTGCAGAATTGGCCCAGGCCTACTACTCCGACAGAGGTGCGCAGTTTTCTGGGTTTGGCTGGGTATTATCGCAGGTTTGTGGAGGATTTTTCTTCTATTGCAGCATCACTGACGAGGCTTACTCAGAAAGCAGCAAAATTCCAGTGGACAGATGCCTGCGAGCGCAACTTTCAGATGCTGAAGGAGAGATTTATTACAGCACCAGTTCTGGCTCTTCCAGAGGGATCTGACGGGTATGTTGTCTATTGTGACGCCTCTGGTATTGGGATAGGATGTGTATTGATGCAGCACGGTCGAGTTATAGCCTATGCTTCCCGGCATCTCAGACCGCACGAGAAGAACTATCCCACTCATGATCTTGAGTTGGCCGCGGTGATTCATGCTTTGAAGATTTGGCGGCATTATTTATATGGGGTCCATGTTGATATCTATACGGACCATAAGAGTCTCCAGTATATTTTTAGGCAGAAGGAACTAAATTTGCGGCAGCGGAGATGGCTTGAGCTACTAAAAGACTACGATGTTGATATTTTGTACCATCCGGGGAAAGCCAATGTGGTAGCGGATGCACTTAGCCGCACGTCTATGGGCATCTTGGCTGATGTACCGTCGGGTAAGAAAGATTTGGTTCGTGACATTCGTCAGCTGGCCAGCCTCGGGGTTTGTTTGGCGGATTCTGGAGATTCTGGGATTTCTGTTCGTCCGGTTGCTGAGTCATCTATTATTCAGGAGGTAAAGCAGCGCCAGTTGGAAGATCCCCTTTTGATTCAGTACAGAGATGTGGCCCTTAATAAGGCAAAAACTCAGTTTGAAATCTCGCCTGAAGGAGTATTATTGTACGACGGCAGATTCTGTGTACCGGACGTGGCGGGCTTACGGCGGCAGATTATGGGCGAGGCACATAATGCACGGTATTCTGTTCATCCTGGTTCCACTAAAATGTATCGTGGTCTCAGGTGTTTGTATTGGTGGGACGGCATGAAGAAAGATATTGCTGAGTTTGTTAGTCAGTGCCCGAACTGCCAGCAAGTTAAGATCGAGCATCAGAAGCCCGGTGGATTATTACAGGAGATGGAGATTCCAGCCGGGAAATGGGAGATGATTAATATGGATTTCGTTGTTGGGTTACCGCGCACTCCACGCAGGTACGACTCTATCTGGGTTATCGTTGACAGGCTGACGAAATCAGCCCATTTCCTTCCGGTTCGGACTACTTATTCGGCTGAGGACTATGCCAGATTGTATATCAGAGAGATAGTCAGACTTCACGGAGTCCCTATATCTATTATTACTGACCGAGGTACCCAGTTTACAACAAATTTCTGGAGGTCATTTCAGGAGGGATTAGGGACTCAGGTGAGTCTCAGTACAGCTTTTCACCCTCAGTCCGACGGGCAGGCCGAGCGCACTATTCAGACGCTCGAAGATATGTTGCGGGCCTGCGTTATTGATTTCAGGGGCAGCTGGGATGATCATTTGCCGCTTATTGAGTTTGCCTATAATAATAGTTATCACTCCAGCATTCAGATGGCACCGTATGAAGCCCTGTATGGCAGGAAATGCAGATCTCCTATTGGTTGGTTTGACGTGGGCGAGACTAAGCTGATTGGGCCAGATGTGATCCAGGAAGCCGTAGATAAAGTAAAGCTTATTCAAGAACGGTTATTGGCTGCTCAGAGTCGACAGAAAGCTTATGCAGATAGACGACGTCGACCGTTAGAGTTCCAGATTGGCGACTGGGTATTCCTGAAGGTGTCGCCCATGAAGGGTGTCATGAGATTCGGTAGAAAGGGTAAGTTGAGCCCCCGGTACATTGGGCCGTATCAAATCGTTCGAAAGATAGGCGAGGTCGCCTATGAGCTAGACTTACCACCCGACTTGGAGGCCGTACACCCGGTGTTTCATGTGTCTATGTTGCGGAAATGTATTGGTGATCCTTCCAGGATATTCCCAGTTGATGACATTCAGGTGACGGAGTAGTTATCTTATGACGAGCAGCCTGTATCTATTCTGGATCGACAGGTGCGGAGACTACGCACTAAAGAAGTGCCCTCCGTCAAAGTCCTGTGGCGCAATGATAATCGGGAGGAGATGACTTGGGAGGCGGAGGACGAGATGAAAAGGAGATACCCTCACTTGTTCCCGACGTCCACAGGTAATCTAAATTTTTTTTTAGTTTGTTGTGTTGATTGATAAAATGAATTATGTATGTCATTATTAAAAAGGGACACTCCTGCCTTGATCATAAGACCTTATAAGATTAATTTAACATTCGGGGACGAATGTTCTTAAGGGGGGGGGGGGGAGAATGTTATGTCCCGTGTTTTCGTATAATTGGAAATCGAGAAATAATTACGACTTGTGCGTTATAAGGACATAATTTGATTTTTGTGAATATGATTATGTTGGTTATGGAATTATTAATGTTAAGACCTCGGGGAAGGCCGAGAATAAATTTGGAATTTCGGAAATTAGTTTCGGGAATTACAAAACGGGGCATTTTATGAATTGGGCCAAGGAAAAATGCAACACAAAATTGAGGCCCAAGCAATGGAAGTGGCCGGCCATGTGCAAGGCCCAAGCCTCTTCCTTAGTGATCATGTGCTATGCACATGATCAACTATGTGGATATATATCAACAACACTTGATAATTATCAAGAAAATAGAACAAAAATTGAAGAACATCACCAAATAGAGCTCTCGGCCGTGAGCTAGAAAAGAAGAGAGAAATTTTTTTTCCAAGCTTGTTGTTGATCCATAAATCTGAATTTCTACATAATTGGGAAGTACTCAAGGCCCTCTTCAACGGGGTATAATTAGTTTGGCACAAGAACTACGTTTGCGACAAGTCGGGGTTTCAAGAAAAGGTAAGAATTTTGCCCCTTTAATGTTATAGAATTGATATGAATATGTTAAGGATTGGAAATAGACGAGAATCCCGTAATTTTGATGTAAATAGAAAGCCGTGGGTGTGTGTGTATAGTGGGTGTTGGTCGTGAGCCATAGGGAGGAAAAATGGTGTGAATTGATCTTGTTTAAGTTGGTATAGTGTGTTGTTGTGACCCTTATGTCGTAAACGATTGATTGATGAATGAAATTGGCGTTGGAAAAGGATTTTGGATATTATCGGAAAGCGTATACCTTCGGTATCATTATGTATATCATTGTATATTTAGGGTGCTAGAGACTTTAGATATGAATTTATAATGATGTTAATGAATTCGGAATGAAACGACGTGAGTTAGAATGTTCGTCGTGAATTTTTTTGATGTTTTGAAGAATTATGGAAAATAATGGATTTTGGTGCAATTTCGTGTATGGCTTGGATTGTAGTTAGGATGTGATTGTATAAGTTTGAATGTGGAAATGAATACAATTGTGTAGATATAGAATTGGAGTTTTGAAAGTTTGAATGAAAGTTGCCAACTTAGGTAATAAAGTAGAACTTTGAAGCTAGAATGGTTTGATTGTGGCTTGTGTTTTTTGTTGATGTGTGGGCTGTTGTGGTTGATATATTTTGAGCCGAGCTAAGCCTCGGGGATGTTAGATTTATAGGGGAAATGCTGCCGAAATTTCGGTAGACAAAAATGAAGTTAATGGCATCTTTAAGCCTAAGAATCTCAATTGGTAACTTTGACCATTTGCAGATTTTTGACGAAACGGGACTGGACTTTTGGAAGAGCATACGACGTCTGTAAGGTATGTAAAGCTTCCCATTCCTTCATTTGGCATATCTTAGTATGTTAGGCGAATATCAGAACTTCCGGAGCATTTCTGCTCCTCGAAACCCGATCCACAGAAAAGTTACTATTCGTTCAATTCGATTGAAGCCTAAGGGCTCTACTTTGGCTAGAACGCCACCACTCGTCCGAAACCTATCGAAATGTGGTCGGGTAACCTAGAAACGACCATGTATGACCTTTGGCATACAAATGTCCGTAAAAATATGTTCGCCACCTCACTTTGACCCGAGGTGGGCCCGCTACCCTGAAACGCCCTATTTGTCTTATTGGGCTATCCTTGTGAATAAAGTTTGATACGATACTTTCGATTTTGAAACTCCCTCCTATGAGATATATTTTGAATATTATGATATGCTAAGTTACGTTTTGAGCTATACGTACTATTTTGGAAATGTTTTGTGAAATGAAACCTTATATCGACTAAGTATTCGATTACTTTGTATTATGAAATGACTTATGGGATTACTTTGCTTGAAGGACTATTTTGAAGTATGATTTGCATTTGTTTGCTCACGACTCCGCTCGTGCCTTATTATGACTTCGTTCACCGGTTCCCGGGCCGGTTTTGATTCGTGCGCCTTATGATAATTCGGCCGTATGATGTGTTACGGTTCTCGAGGCTTCGCCATAGGGCCGGGTTCCGTTTGGAGTTATGCTGTGATATGGCTCGTGATGCGATACGCTCACCTATGATTATGTTTGTGTTCGGGGATGTACGGAGATTTGAAACCTTCTGGTGTTATGCTGTGTGTGGCGCCAGCGTCGGAGTGGCGACCACGTTCCTAAGCGTTTGCATGATTTCAATTGCATTATGTATACGTATATGATTTCGATACAGATTTTGACATACCAATTTGTACTCCACTTTGACATCTGATTTTCTTTCGGTTTTGATCCATATTTCTGTACTCCGTGCTTTACATACTCAGTACATATTTCGTACTGACCCCCTTTCTTCGGGGGCTGCGTTTTATGCCCGCAGGTGCAGATATCGGTGATCCTCCGCAGTAGGCTTCACTTCTTGCTATCCGGAGTACTCCTATTTGATCCGGAGTCCACTTTTGGTACAAACTCCTTTTGCTTTGTATATATTTGGTATGTTTGACTATTTGGGTACGGCGGGGCCCTGTCTCGCCATATGTTTTTGTTTCGAACTCATAGAGGCCTGTAGTCATATATGTGGGGTGAGGGTCTTGTATATGTTGGTCTGATTTTGTTTTCTGGTCTTAAAGCGGTCCGTTTGTCATGATGGCCCCAAATGGCCCCTATGCTTATATTTGCACTTTTGACCGGCGATGTCTATTCCGCCGCTCAGTTTGTATTTGATATGATATTTTGATTTGGCATGACCGCTTAAGACATATTTGATATAAATTATGTTCGATATGATTTCGAAAAATTATGAAATAAGTTTGGATTTGAAAATGAATGTGTGATTCGGTATGGGTACCCAGGTAGGGTGCCAGTCGCGGCCCACGGGGCTGGGTCGTGACACTTTTGGCGGCATTTCTGAAATCACAACACACTATTAGGGAGGATAAAATCTTATACACGACTCTATCGCACGATCTCATAAGAAGAAAGATGGTCATTTTTCCTAAATGCCCTATAGCCTCCTGTTTATTAGTGTGGCGCGCAACACACCATAAAAAGGACTCTACTAGACACGGCTCGTAGGCACTTCTTAGGACTGAACTGCTCTGATACCACTTTTGTCATGACCCGACTAGGGGCCGTGACGGGTACCCGGGGCTAACCACCGAGCACCACTTGTTCTATTACTCATCATACTCATTTAACGCTCTTTTATCAATTTATCCTCAAATCATAAGAAAATCATATTTCATTTGGGGAACATAAATACTTTTATATACAAAAGCCTCTCGGCTATGAAAATGATAATACACACATATACACGTATATATGCAGTAGTGACCTTGTGAGACCATATAACCCACACTGCGCATCTACGAGCCACTACTGGAGTGTTAGACATAAAGACGGGACAAGACCCTGTCGTGCCCAAAATATGGATATATACACAAAAGAATGATCAAGCACCTCCAGAACAATGGAGTGCTCTCAATCAGCCAACAACTCCTATGAGTCTGGGTCAAGCTCACCTCGCTGTCTACCTGTGGGCATGAACACAACGTCCAAAGAAAATGGACATCAGTACGAAAATTGTACTGAGTATGTAAGACATGAATGAAATAAGTATAGTAGAAGAATCATAAACCATAGGAGAAGGATATAACCTGCATGAGTTCTATAGATGAGTATATTTCATACATATATCGTATATTTACATAATCATAGAATATGTATCATCATTGCACATATATCATCACTGTCAAGACCCAACTAGGGGCCGTGACGGGTACCCGATACTTGTACCGAGCACCTCTTATCTCGTATCGTATTCTTATTACTAAGTGGGCCGTATGAACATCACCGTACTTTTTTCTTTTCTGCTTAACATTAACATTAGTAGCATAATTATAAACATAGGCTAGCAAACTTTACTAGCACATTACACAGCGACGAGGACCATCAAAAGTACAAAACATCTAACTGTACATATCTGTCTACGAGCCTCTAAACATAGTACACATATACATAGGAAGGGCCGAGTACTGTCGTGCCCGAATATATATACACAAAATAGTACCAAGGAACTGAGGCTCCGGAACAACTGGAGCGCTGCTACAATACTGCTGATGAAGCTCCTAGGAGTCAAGTCTGTCTACCTGTTGACCTGCGCGGCATGGAACGCAGCGTCCACAAGAAGGGACGTCAGTACGAATAGTGTACCGAGTATGTAAAGCATGGAAGATAATACAAACAGAAACATAAGGTATGATTAACAATATCATGGGATCATAGGACATATAGTGATACAAGAAAGTAACCTGTACATAGGAATACCCTTTCAGGCCGGATACCATGCATGCTTGTCTTTCCCTTTTAAAAAAATATTTCTTTTTCATAGGCATAGAAAATAGAACTTATATCATGTCATGTCTTATCATATCATATCATATCATATCATATCATATCATATCATATCATATCATATCATATCATATCATATCATATCATATCATATCATATCATATCATATCATATCGTATCATATCATATGAGATCATGTCATATCATATCATATCAGGTCATAGCGTATCAGGTCATAACGTATCAGGTCATAGTGTATCAAGTCATAGCGTATCAGGTCATAGCATAGCACCGAACAATGTCGGCTCGCCCACATAGCACCGAAATACATCGGCTCGCCCATATATCCCGCATCCGGGATGATAAGCCAGCTGACCAGGTGACAATTAAACATGTTTCCCTTCCCATCCCCCATGTATCCCTTCCCCCACCCCATGTACATATTCATATCTCATATACCTGTGTCATATAAGCATGCAGGAGAGCCCAAAGAAAACCATGTATCCATCGGAGTGACGTAACGTCGGTGACCTCCGATTACATTATGGAATAATCGTGACCGCTTTGCCTCACCTTGAAGGAACTAGTATCATAAGGTGAGACTATCAATGAAGAGTGTCCTTATGAGAAAACATAAAATAGGGTCATAAGGCATCGTTTCATATACTTGGAACCTCTAAAGTAGTCATTACCCATAATAGAGTTGAGATATCAAGAAATAATTTAACATTGTCATATTGTCATATTCATAGTAGGAACATATCGTCAACATATCTATCATAGACATTTGAGACTTTACGACTTGGGGATCATGCCTTTGAAATCTTTAGAAGATAGTGTCATAACCAAGGAATAGAATTAAAAATCAAGAACTAGTTTGATACTTTCGTATTCACATTGGGTCCTTAGCCTAAGACTCTTAGTCATGGAATCATTCTTGTCATACTTATCATAGACGTATTCTCTTCCTTAGCATCATCGTTATCATGGTCATCATAGACATATTTCCATTAGAATGGTACGGTACTTATCGTTTGATAATCGGGACAAGGGTCAAAAGTTTCCTTTGAATTCTGCTTCAAAATAAGTCAAACGGAACAATAAGGAAAATCCGGGAACAATGGGCCCACCTCAGGCCGAATGAGGTAGCGTGCACAATTTACATATATTACATGTCATGGCATTACTTGTGAGGGTTTCAAGGCAGTCGGGTCCTATTTATGCAAGTTCTAGAGATTTGGAAAGTTTTTCTAACGTTTCGCACACTTTCTAATTCAATTCTACTGAATGAAAGAGGGGAAACTTTAGGTGCAGATTCCGGAAAATAGAGTTGTCCCCGAGGTTCATATCCAACATATTACGTCTAAGACATGCCATAGAAGGAAGGGTGAAGCCTTACATACCTCTTTCCGCTCCTTATGCTATTCCAAATTCAAGTTGCAAATCCGCCACAATCTACAAATTGGTCATATTTACCAAACTTTGGTTAGAGCATTTAGAATTGGAATCTTAAGCTAATACTTGGCTACCGAAATTCCGGCAGCATTTCCCCTGTAAATACTCCATCCCACCAAGTTCAACTTGGCCAATTTCAATCAACAACAATTCCGGGAATTCAACCCGGCCAAACTATCAACATAATGTCAACAACCATACTAAAAATTTCCATATTCAATCCAAGATATATTATAATAACTCAATCAATATACTACTTCCTTCAAAAACCTTCCAACTCCAATAAAAACAATAACAACCTTATAATATATGTTCCAACAATACCATATTAATATCATTGTCTTCCATACATGTAAGAACATAGTATTCAATTTACATAAACTTCAACCACAAGTCTCCAATTTCCATAATTTCTCTAAGATCATTAAGCTTTTTATTAGCAATATAGAATCCACATAACAACAACCAATACACTAAATAAAATTAACTCATTTTCCACCACACCACACCACAACTACATGGCCAACATCATGCATACACAACTACAACCTCTCCAAAATCATTCAACTTCCATTATCAACATAGCATCCACAACAATAACAACCAAACACTAGATAGAATAATTAAAACATGATTCATACACACACATAGGCATGCACGGCCACACACCTATATTCTTGTTCTTCATGAATTTCACTCATTTTTACACACTACAACATGCACAACATCCATAACATATAAGAAAAGGATGAATCCTTACCTTCTTCTTTGATTCTCCAACTTGCTTGAATTTCCAACTTATGAATTTGTGTCTTTCTTGCTTCAATAACAACTCTAATTTGTTAAGGACCCTCCACTTGGTAGAAAATGATTTTTGAAGGAATTTTTGTCAATTTTCTTGTTGATTTTTGCACTTGGCCGAAATGGCCCTTGAAGATGTTTCTCCTTCTTCTCTTTTGTTCTTTTGTTTTCTTGAAATGTCTAGAATGTTTTTGAAATAAGATGACTAAGTCATCTTTTTATTTATCCATTAGGCTTTTAATTGGGCCTAAGCCTACCCACTTGGATGGCCAACATGGTCCAATGGCCCAAGCCCATTTTTTTGTTTTATTCTTCATGACAAATAATTTTTTTCCGAATTCCAAATTTACCCTTCGTCTTCCTCCATATTTCCACGAGTCATATTGCCATTTTACCTTTTTGCCCCTAGCCCTTCTTAATATTTCCGCTTCTAAATTCTTCATAAGCAACTCATATGCTTAACAAAATAAAAATAAGGCCTTGCTTGTCATCTTCCCGCAGTTACCTTGAATTATCCAATTGTACAAAAATGCGGGATATAACAATCACATTATCATCATCATCGTTAACCCGCGTCCGAGTAACCATCATACGCCGCCCACTAGTGGTGTCATGTCCGGCCATTTAGGCACGGTGGAATCATAAGCAGCCCGCATTAGCGGTGACATGTCCGGCCATCTAGGCACGGTGGAATCATAGCATCATATAATCATTCATAACTTAACATTTTCATACCTTGCATAAATATATCATAAACTTACATTATTGATCATTTCATAGACATATCAAGACTTAGCATCATTATACATTTAGCGTTTAAGACATACATTAGGATTTGAAGGTAACTACAGCTATGTCGGGGTGACATAAGGTAATGAACCCCCGATTATATTATGGAGTAATCATCCACATCATATCTCACCTTGAAGGAGCTAACAATTTAAGGTGACTGTACGCAAGGAGAAACATCGGTGAAAACATACTTAGGATTATTAGCTTCATGAACACCTGTTATTATACTAAGATTTCTCGTACTTATATTCATCATCATCCTTATCATGCTCGCATCATATTTCCTTTCTTAATCACGTGAGTATGTAGCTTCGTATATTCGTGGACTCATAGTCTCCATCGTATAGGAGAATTATGGAAAATTTGAAAGATTCATGCCTTAGAAAGAAGGGATTTGTTACACCTTGGAAGATTTCCCCGTACATGTACTGTGAATAGGACAACAAAGGTCATGGATTATACGGTATTTCAATAAGTGAGAAATAGTATTTGATGACCCTAAACGAGATTTTAAAACCATCCGAGAGAAGGAAGGGAAGTTGTTAAGGAAAGTGAACCATATGTCGGGTATCAGATAGGAATTTCGAGCAGCGAGTTAATGGTGGCATAATGATGTCTTAGAGAAATTTAATGAAGTCCCTTAGGTTGTTATTGAGGTGTTAAACAAGTGCCAAGAAGGTTCTATAAGGACGGAGATCAAACGAAACACGAAAACGAACACGGAACCACTGGGCATTATACGACCCAATCTACGGACCGTATAATTTATACCAGCCGTAGATTTGGCCGTATAAATGGCCAAAGAGAGGGCCAGCCACTGGACCAAATATACAGTCACACATACGGTCCGTATAAATAGTACGGACCGTATGTTGGTCCGTATATAGTTGCCCGGCCAGCTTTTTAATTCACTTAAGGGATCATTTTTCTCATTCCACATTATTTCATCTTCCACTCTCCAAATCAAGAACACTCTAGAATATTCTCCAAACACTTCAATCATAAGAATACCAAGGAAATCAATGATCAACAACGCAAAATCCATGAATCAAAGTGTATGTAACTCAATTAAAGCTCATCTTCTTCAAAGAAAACCAAAGGAGAGGAGATAGGGTTTTGGTGCTAAGGTAGAAACTCCACTCAAGGCTTGTTCCACCATCAACCAAGGTACGTTTCATGACCATTTCATGATGTGTAAGGTATTGGAAGGCATAGATACTTGAAATATAGAAGAACATAGAGAATGGGCCATTACTGAGTGAATAGTGTCACAATTGAAGGGTAGTTGAATGGAAACATGATTGTAGATACGCTATGATTATGAATACGTTGTAAATGATGATTAGACCATGAAATAAGTATTATGTATACGGAAATGCGATAACGAGCTATAACCATAAATGTGGGAAAAATTGGAGAAAAATGGTGGATTTTGCTAAGTGTAGATAAATGATGAAGGTTGGTACGATATTGTAAATTGTTGTTGTAGATGTTTGGGAGTTGAACTAGAACATGGGAAAAGTAGTAGAAACAAAGGAAATGTTGTCCAATCTTCCCTAGAAATAGCGATGCGTTTTATGGTCGATTAACTAACATTAGTCTGAATTCTCTCGTGAAGGTGACGACGTGATATCGAAGGAGAACAAGTGAACAATAGCTTAGCTAAATGACAAAGGTATGTGAGGCTAGTCTATTTCTTTATATGGCATGAATCTCATGATATGATTTCTCTTCCTTTCCATGATCCTCTCATATTCCGGAAAGCCAAGAAGCCTAAAATTATGAATAGCTATATGAGTCAAAAGATATGATGTGACGTCCTTATAAAGTAAACGATGTCGTTCCGTGTATCCACTCACCTTATATACTAAACCTTTCAAGGTGAGGCAGAATGTGCCTCATGAATGTTAATAATGGAATCGAGGGTTCACGACCTTACGTCACCTCGATAACATACAGTTGTTCTAGAGCCCTTATGCATGTACGAAGATAAACATATTATGATAAGTATATTATTATAAGTATTTTATAATGAGCATGTCATGATCATATTACACCGCGCCTAGTTGGCCGAGCAGTCACTGCTAAGGCGGGAAGCTATGTTATACACCATGGCCAAATGGCATGGGCAGACACCACAAGTGGGCGGCATGAGATGGTACCTCGGATGCGGGAGGCCTGGACGCGGGCTAATGTTATTGACTATCACACCGCACCTATATGGTCGGGCAGTTTATTTGTACATATACATGTTATGCATACATGAGATGATGATGAGCATAAAGTAAGTCAGCATGCATTACTCCTTACATGATTCACAGTCAGATACGGTTTGTTCCATATTTTATACTTCACTTATTTCTTTGATGTATTGTTATTGTTCATGCCTCTCATACTCAGTACAATATTCTTACTGACGTCTGTTTTCTTTGGATGCTGTGTTCAAGCCCACATGTAGACAGGGAGGCGAGCTCGATCCAGATTCTTAGGAGCTGTCAGCTAATTGAATGCACTCCATTGTCCGGAGGTGCTTATGATTATCCCTTTTGGTACACATGTATACTTTGGGCATGACGGAGTCTTGTTCTGTCCATATGCATAGTATGTCAGTAGAGGCTGGTAGATGCGTAGTGTGGGTTAGATGGTCTCACGGAATACTATTATGTATATATATATATGTATTATTTTGA
This sequence comes from Lycium barbarum, assembly GCF_019175385.1. Lineage (NCBI taxonomy): Eukaryota > Viridiplantae > Streptophyta > Magnoliopsida > Solanales > Solanaceae > Lycium > Lycium barbarum. The sequence continues at coordinate 52,647,573 of NC_083338.1, read as the reverse complement.
TGGCTGGGAGGCAAATGTATATAAAGTATTTATGTTCTCATATAAAAAATATGATTTTCCTACAATTTGAGTATAAAGCTGGTAAATAGCATTAAGTAAATAAAAGGAGTAACAGAACAAGCGGTGCTCGACGGTTAGCCCCGGGTACCTATCACGGCCCCTAGCTAGGTCGTGACAGGATTGGTCTTACATACCTTTTTGTGTAGATACTCTATCGCTTGAACGCTCCTCTTCAATATTCACGTCTCTACCTTCAACAGAATTCGCATTAACATTAGCTAAGTGATTATAAGAACGTGCTTACTAAGGCTAGAGAAAATTGGGAAGCATTCCCTTTGTCTATATGACTTCCTCCATATTCCATATCAACTCCCAAATATCCGTAACATCATTCATAATATCATAAATAACAATCATCATTTATCTACATTATCCTCATTTCACAATTTCACTTCAATTTCCCCATAATCATGGTCATAATTCACTATTACGTTCTTGCACATATAATGCTCATTCCATGTTCTAAATGTCATTCATAATCTACTTACAATCACCACATATCCATATTCATGGTTCATTTCAAACTACTACTCAACAATAGCACTATTCCCACAATTATGACCCACTTCCTATATTCTTCTACAATCCAAGTGTTTCGACTTCTCAATACCTTAAACATCATGAAAACATCATAAATCTTACCTTAGATATTGTAGGAATAAGCCTTGAGTTGAAATACTTCACTTGAACAAAACTCTAGTTCCACCTTCCATGAGATTTCTTGGCTTAGATGAACTTTAATGTGTTTCCCACACTTAGTTTTGTTGATTTGATGAAGTTGATCATCAATTTCTCATGAGTTCTTGTATATGAAATGTGTGGAAGTTTCTAGAGGAGTCTTGAGTTGTGGAGAATGAAAAATGAGAAATGAAATAATGAACTTGGGTCTCTTATTTAAAACTTGAAATATGTCCCGACGTCGTTATACGGACAATTATACGGTCCGTATAAATTTATACGGTCCGTATAATTGACCGTAAAACTGCTCCAGTGACCATCCATTCTGTTTCAATTTGACGGCACATTATACGGGACGTATAATTTTATACGGTCTGTATAATTGACCGTGATCACCACCCTAACAACTTCATTCTGTGTCACTGTTATATCCCGTGCTTTCGCGTGTCCAAAAAAAAAATATTGAGATCATTTTGGATTTGTGAGGGACAAGGTTATATGTTGGTTTGAATTCACACATGTGTGTGTTGTTCATGAGGAATGTTGGTGAGGAAATGCGAAAGAAGGCCGAGGGCAAAATGGGAATTTCGGAAATTAGTTTCGGGAATTACAAAACGAGATTTTAACAAATTGGGCCCAATAAATTAATGGAAATTTAGGCCCAATTTCTTGGGGTGGCCGGCCATGGGTTAGGCCCAACCCATGAATTAAGTTATGTAATTAATTCTTATAAATAAAGTAGTCCTTATCTTTTATTAGAAGCTTCATGAACTTGAGATAAGAGCAACAACAAAGAGAGAGAGAAACAAAAGGGGGAGGTTTTGGGTAGAAAGAAATAAAAAAAAAGGAGGAAAAAAATTCCAAGTCCCTCAAGTGTTACAAGAAAATGTTGTTCTTTTTGAATCCATAACAAGTTCAAGGCGTTCGTCAACGTGGTATAATTATTCTAGCGAGAAAGCAACGTTGGTGGCAAGTGAGGGTTTGAAGAAAAGGTAATAATTTCATGTTCTTTGTGTGTTATGGAAAGTTTTGTATGTTATAATATGAAGAAGTGAATGAAAAGTATGAAAAATTTGATGTATTGTGGATATATGTGTGTGGCCGTGTACATAGTGTGTTGTGGCCGTGGATATGGTGTACTACTATGATCTTGTTGCTAACAAAAGTTTGATGAATTTGGTTGGGATTGTGGATTGTAAGAGTTGACCGAATGTGTGTATGAATTATGTGAAATAGGAACCCATTTCCTATGTAGTAATTTAGTTGTTGTTAATGTGTACCTTATGATGCAAATGAGAATATGATGTTCCTTGTGAAATGGTAAGTGTTGGAAAGTACGTGATCTTATTATAAATTATGTAATTGAGGGAAACGGAGTCGTAAGACACAAATGGTTGTTGTTGTGGATGAAGTTGGAAGGTAGAAATACATTATGAACGATTATGTGGAAGATTAGGAGTTTTAGGTGAATTATGGTTTTGGTGGAGAATTTGTATATCTGATATATCTTGTGAATACTTTGTGAAAATGATATGAAATACTTCTAAATCACCTTGTAATGATCTTGATCAATGGTGAATGTGGAAATGTTGGTATTAGCTTGATATTGTGAAGTTGAAATGAAAGTTTTCGCTTTATAAGGAAAGAAGGAATCTTTGCGTTATAATGTGGTTTGTGGTAGTTGTTTATATTGTTGAATGGGTTGTTGTTGTTGTTGTTGATATATTGAGCCGAGCTAAGTCTCGGGGATGTTATATATATAGGGGAAATGCTGCCGAAATTTCGGTAGGCAAGTATGTTACAAGTTTGGGCTATTGAAAGGCTTGAATTTGACATTTGGCAAACTTGACCATTTGTAGATTTTTGGCGAACTTGAGGCTTGAATTTGGAGACGTATAAAGGGCGGAAAAGGTATGTAAAGCTTATCCTTTCCTTCTTTGGCATGCCCTAGGTCTACTAGGTTGAGATTTCGGCCTCGGGGACAATCCTGCTCATCGTAATCCGAGATTGGTTTTGTTACTATTCACTCAGTGTCATTGAACTCCAAAAGGTGCATTTTGTTGAAAAAATGGTTAAACCTCCGTAACTTCCACTAATGTAACTCGATCACTCTGAAACTTTCCTGGATGACTCCGTAGAGTCTAATGGGCGTGATTCTTGTCCGCCGCCTCGACTTGGCCCGAGGTGGGCCCGCTATCCCCGATGCCTCTCTTATTGTTCTGTTTGTCTTATTCTCGTACGGTAAGTCAAGGGAACTCATGGTTATTGTTCCGACTACTAAGCGGGAGATATTCTATCTATCCCGAGACGGATTTTAATGATTATTGAACCAATTGCGGGGACAGAAACCCCGATATGTGCTGCATTGATTTAGCCAATGTACTTTTGTCCGGAGTTCGCAGGTAACTCCTGGTTATTATGCTATTTACTATACGATAGGTGTTATGACCACCTTTATGATCATTATAAAATGTTTTGACATCTAAAGCGTTTTAAAAAAATAAAATCTTACCCTAAGATTTTAGACAAACTACTTATTTTCCGTGTTTTCCGATATACGATTTTGGTATACCTGAGTCCTGTGTGATGCATGATCCTGGCATGTGTGATTTACGTGTGGAAAGTGATAAGTTAGCATTCTGTATGGTTATTTTCTGTTTTGCCGAGTCCCGGGCCGGTTATGTGAATATGCACATATGTAATATTGGCCGCTGGACCCTCGACCGCGGCGTGTCCGACATTGACTGCTGGACCCTTGACCGCGTCATGCCGGATGTGTGGCATTGACTGCTGGACCCTTGACCGTGTCTGCCGCACTTGTGATTATGCCCGACATAGACCGCTGGACCCTTGATCGCGGTATGTCGAATTTGTGATAGTGACCGCTGGATACTTGACCGCGGTATGTGTGATTGTGACCGCTGGATACTCGGCCGCGGCATGTGTGATTGTGACCGATGGGTACTTGGCCGCGGTTTGTGTGATAGCGACCGCTGGACTTAGGGCCGCGGAAATGGCGCGTTGATTCTCTTATGTGAGCAAAACAAAAATGTTTTCCAAAAGAAAGCAAACATTTTGGCATTCCGATTGCCGTGTTGATTTTCCGGAACTTCTTCTGCCTGTTGTACGCCGGATACGACTCCTTAGTATTCTGGCTATTGTGCTCGCTTTCTATATATCGTATTTCAGTTGTGACCTTGTTTTCTGTGTTGTATGCTTTACATGCTCAGTACATATTTCGTACTGACCCCCTCTCTTCGGGGGGCTGCGTTTCATGCCCGCAGGTACAAATCCACATTTTGGTGACCCGCCGGCATAGGATTCCATCTTGCGGTTTGAGGTGCTCCCTTTGTTCCGGAGCCGACGTTTTGGTACATACTCTTCTGATGTACATGTTATGTTGCTCAGGGTACGGCGGGGCCCTGTCCCGCCATGTGATTCTGTCGTATTGTATTAGAGGTCTGTAGACATAGACGTGGGTAATGTACAGTTTTGTCTGGATGTGTCGTGAGAATTGGGTTCAGCGGCTCATTCGCCGTGGCGACCCTATCGGTTGCATGTATATATGTTTTAATACGCTATGTATGATCTGAAAGCCTTGTCGGCTTCTATGCAGAGTATATGGTTGTAGGTATCCGTGTGGAGCCTCGTCTGGTATTTATTTATATACAGGCCTTTTGTATGCTTGATTTTGTAATTGAGCACGCAGAGGGTGCCCAAGTCGGGCACCAGTCACAGCCCACGGGGATGGGTCGTGACAGTCACTCCTATGATCCATTATACGGGTTGTATAACATTATACGGTCCGTATAATCGACCGTATAACCTATCTTCTCACTTATCTTTTTCTTGTCACTTCATTTGATCTCCAATCCCTAGGGAACCTTCTTAGCACTTATTTAGCACTTCACTAACAATCTAAGGGTCGTTATAACCCCTCTCCAAAACGTCTTTAAACTCTTATTAGCTCGATACTCGAAATTCTTGCCCGACACACAACATATAACCTGTTTCTCTTAACAACTTTCTTCCCTTACCTTAAATGTCTTTTGAAATCTCGATTAGGGTCATCAAATGTTATTTCTTACTCATAAATACATCGTACACATCATACCCTTCGTTGGCTTATTCACTGTACGCTGATGGGAAATTTTCCGAGGTGTAACATTCTTCCCCCCTTTTGGAACATTCGTCCTCGAATGTTAATTCATCAGGAATTCTATAAAAATTTTGCCAGAGTTTCCCCTATAATAAGGCACTACCATCCTGTCACAACCCATAACAACATTTCCTCATAGGGCCACAACACAATAGCAATACAAATTGGCCACACACGACCCACATGCATAAAAAGGAAACATACATACCTCATAATCTCGATGTTTCATCGTGGATCTCTTCCGGGGACTGAAATAAGTGCGGATATGTGTATTTCATCTTCTCTTCCGCCTCCCAAGTCATCTCTTCCCGGTTGTTATTTCGCCATAAAACTTTGACTGAAGCTACTTCCTTATTCTGAAGTCTTCGTACTTGCCTGTCTAAGATGACAATTGGCACTTCTTCGTATGCTAGCTTTTCTGTCACTTGCACATCAGCTATTGGGACAATTCTTGTGGGATCTCCAACACACTTGCGGAGCATCGAAACATGGAAGACTGGATGGACTGATTCAAGCTCTGAAGGTAAGTCCAATTCATAAGCTACATGACCCACCTTACGGATAATTTTATAGGGTCCAATGTAGCGTGGAATTAATTTCCCTTTCTTGCCAAATCTCATCACTCCTTTCATTGGCGACACTTTAAAAAATACCCAATCATTAACTTGAAATTCCAAGTCTCGCCGGCGGTTGTCCGCATAAGATTTTTGGTGACTTTGGGCTGTCAACAATCGATCTCGGATCACCTTGACTTTTTCTACCGCTTGCTGAATCAATTCAGGGCCTATTAGCTGTACTTCTCCTATTTTGAACCATCCAATTGGGGACCTGCATTTCCTTCCATCTAAAGCTTCATACGGAGCCATTTGAATACTGGAATGGTAGCTATTGTTGTATGCAAACTCAATAAGGGGTAAGTGATCATCCCAACTACCACCGAAATCCAGCACACATGCTTGGAGCATATTTTCCAAAGTATGAATAGTACGTTCGGCTTGTCCATCGGTTTGTGGATGAAACGCCATACTAAGCTTCACTTGGGTACCTAGACCTTCTTGAAAAGACTTCCAGAACTTGGCTGTAAACTGTGCTCCTCTATCCATGATAATGGATATTGGAATACCATGAAGTCACACAATTTCTTTGAGATACAGCCTCGCATAATCTTTTGCTGAGTAGGTAGTTCTAACCGGAAGAAAATGGGCTGATTTCGTGAGTCTGTCCACAATCACCCATATAGAATCATACTTGCCTCGGGAACGAGGTAACCCCACAATGAAATCCATATTGATTACTTCCCATTTCCAAGTAGGGATTTCCATCGCTTGCAATAATCCTCCTGGCCTTTGATGTTTGATCTTTACTCGTTGGCAATTTGGACACTGAGCTACAAATTCTGCTATATCTCTTTTCATGCCAACCCACCAATACATTAATTTAAGATCGTGATACATTTTGGTTGCACCTGGGTGAATAGAATACCGAGAATAATGGACTTCTTCTAGAATTCGTCGGCGCAATTCTGCCACATTCGGCACATATAGCCTGCCTCGGTATCTAAGAATTCCATCCCTGGAAACTTCAAATGGGGACTTCTCTTTCTCATAAGATATGTCTCTGTAATGGCACAATTGAGGATCTTCATATTGTCGCTCTTTCACTTCCATATGCAGGGACGAAACTGTGGGATCATTAATACCGATCCCTGCACTACCCGAATCAATTACACGCACTCCAAGATTAACTAATTGGTGGAGCTCATGAACCATCTCTTTCTTTTCCGGAGGAACTTCACTTAAACTGCCCATTGATCGGCGGCTAAGCGCATCAGCTATTACATTTGCTTTTCCAGGGTGGTATAAAATATTCACATCATAATCTTTCAACAATTCTAACCACCACCTCTGCCGTAGATTTAACTCCTTCTATTTGAAAATGTACTGAAGGATCTTGTGATCTGTATAGATGTCAACATGCACACCATACAAGTAATTTCTCCACATCTTTAAGGCATGGATAACTGCAGCTAATTCGAGGTCATGAGTTGGATAATTCTTTTCATGTTTCCGCAGTTGTCTCGAAGCATAAGAAATGACTCTTCCGTGCTGCATTAACACACATCCTAACCCCACGCCGGAAGCATCACAGTACACAACATAACCATCTGGCCTTTCTGGAAGTGTCAAGACTAGAGCTGAGGTTAATTTGTCCTTCAACTCCTGGAAGTTGCATTCACAAGCATCATTCCATTGAAATTTAACTAACCTCTGGGTTAGCTTCGTCAATGGGGCTGAAATAGAGGAAAATCCCTCTCCGAACCTTCTATAGTACCCTGCCAATCCCAGAAAACTACAGACTTTTGTAGGCATTGTAGGCCTCGGCCAAGTCTTCACAGCTTCAATTTTCTGAGTATCAACTCGAATACCATCATCTGAAATAACATGGCCCAGAAATGTCACAGAGTTCAACCCAAACTCACACTTTGAAAACTTTGCACATAATTCTCGGGTTCGAAGGATTCCAAGAACAATACGTAAGTGATCTGCATGTTCTGATTTGGTGCGAGAGTATACCAGAATATCATAATTGAATACTATCACGAATAGATCCAAGAGTGGCCTGAATACATTATTCATTAAATTCATGAACACTGCCGGAGCATTAGTCAACCCAAACGACATCACCCGGAATTCATAATGGCCATATCTAGTTTTGAAAGCTGTTTTGGGAATATCTTCTTCTCTAATTCCCACCTGATGATAACCCGACCTCAAGTCTATTTTAGAAAACCACTTGGCACCCTGTAGTTGATCAAATAAATCATCAATCCTTGGGAGAGGATATTTGTTCTTTATCGTCACCTTTTTCAATTGCCTATAATCGATGCACATTCGGAGGGAACCATCTTTCTTTCTCACGAACAAGACTGGTGCTCCCCACGGTGATGAACTGGGTCTAATAAACCCCTTCTCAAGCAAATCTTTAACTGTGCCTTTAGTTCTTTCAGTTCTTCCAGAGCCATTCGGTAAGGAGGAATGGAAATAGGCTTGGTTTCCGGCAACACATCAATAGTGAAATCAATCTCTCTTTCTGGGGGAAGGCCTGGGAGCTCATCAGGAAATACATTCGAAAATTCATTCACTACCGGAACAGATTGGAAAGTTGGCGACTTTGCTTCGGTGTCATGAACTCGGACTAGATGATAAATGTAGCCCTTGGCTATTATCTTTCTTGCCTTAAAGTAGGAAATAAACCTACCCTTTGGAGATGCTGTGTTACCCTTCCATTCAAGCACGGGCTCACCCGGAAATTGGAATCAGACTACTTTCATTCGGCAATCGACATTAGCATAACATGATGTCAACCAATCCATACCCATAATCACATCAAAATCTAGCATTTCCAGCTCAATTAAATCAGTCTTGGTCTGGCGATTGCATATCACAATTACACAATTTTTATACACTTGTCTAGCTATCACGGGGTCACCAACCGGAGTAGATATCAAAATTTGATATGCTCAAATTACACCTTTTAATGGAATAACGCGGACGTTGTCAAATATAGTAACCCAACAAGGTTTGGGTCGAATCCCACAAAGAACAATATGTAGGCAATTTGAGCAGATTAGGAATTATCACTAACAATAGCTAGACCGAACGCATCAATAGTGGTTTTTGATAATGTTTTGATAAGATACGAAAATATAAATTCTAATCTAGAAATAAAGTAAATTGATCAATGGCCACAAGAATGGAATAAAGGAAACTACTTCTCAAGTAACGATCCAATATATTTCACGAATTATGAATAATAGCAAGTTTATGTTATGTTAGTTAGCCTCGAATAATGACTCTAAATTAACTTCTCCCGAAGATTAACTGGACTACCCAATTGAAGATCCCTCAAGCAATTAGGAGCATTAAGAACACCCGAATATAGCTACAAGTGGTATCGCCTATTCCTAGGCCAATTTCCATTAGACGAGGGTTAACGCCCCAAATTCATGTTAATTATTCTATCCCAACCCCGTTCTTCCTCTTCCGAGTTTCAAACAAAGTAAATGGGCAAGTCCTAGGTTAGCTACTCCCTTGAGAAACGTTGAAGAATAAGAATAATTAAAATAACAAGAACTTACTTGATTAAAAATAATGTCGATGAATAAATAATCAAAACAAGAGTATCAATCTCAATTGTCACAAAGAAATTTCCATAAACAATGTTCAAATAAAAGAAAGAATATTTACGTAGGAACCCTAGCCTCCAAACTGGAGTTTTATGCCAAAGATGTCATAACAATTGTGTCTTATGGATTATTTATAGGTGTAGGAAAAAGCCCCAAATAAAATAACCTAGTCTAAAATAAAATAGGAATAATTCTCTGGCAGTTTTGGACGAATCACGCCTGGGAACGTGACTAAGTTCTCGCGTTAATGACCACGCCGCCAGCAACGCGTCTGTTTTGCTCCTTTAAATTTTGTTTCCGTTTTTCGGTGGGTGTTAGGTGTAAGCTTCAGTTAATTTTCCTTAGCTGCTCCCCTTTATCACGTTATTTGCTGTTACTTCTTCAATTGTTGTAAATTGTTTTGCCTCATCAATCATCAATCCATGATATGTCAATCATTGCTCATTAATTCATCTCTCTTCTTTCCTTCTTTTTATTCCTACACAATAAAATATAATATTAAGCACAAATCAATATAATTAATACTCAAAACACAATCAAAAGTACTAATATGTGAGGCAACAATGGCTAAATATATGCAAATTTGGCCTAACATCACCACCCCACACTTAAACTCTTGCTCGTCCTCGAGTAAGCATTAAAATCACTCTCAATAAATCAAGCCTAGGAACACCACCACTTTGGTTGATACAAAAAATTAGGCCTCATAGCAACTCAAACCATCAAATATACACTTCCTGATCATCATGCGAGATATGCAAGCCAACTCCAGCAAACAACAAACTTCTAACCTCAAGGACGGACTCTAACTCATCAAATTTAAGCTCGCTCACCTACTCTGTCAAAGAAGCTAATAACATCGCCTATCTATCATGAAACAAGTGTCCTCACAAGAAGAAATAGTCCACACACTCAAATCAAGGAATGAATGTAAATTAAGGACTTAGCATCAAAGCACAACTCTCGCACTCACAAAGAAATTCACATGTATGCACAAAGAACCATAGGCTTGCCCATTATGTACATCTCTACTAATTAAGTTTGCTTGAATATAATAAAATAGGACTTTAACGGGTTGTCATGTTGGATAGGGGACGGGTAGGAAAAATATATAATAGTGACTTACACTTCCCTAAGTACTTTGCAATTTTAGAATTCATCACCCATTATTTTCATCTTTTCACTTTAGTTTTCAGCCCTCTCTTCATCAATTATTTCACAAGTATTTCTCATCATATCAAGAACGATTCAATTTTTTTTTCAAGCATTTTTTTTTCACATTCTTTCATGTCACATTCTTTGTAAGAGGGCCTTTTCATCACTTTGCAGCTATCATTGGTCACCATTTTTCACTTGACCATCCCTTTTCTTCAGATTTATCAATTAATATCACAGTCTATGCTACAGTGCTCAAGGAAGCAGGGTGCAAAAATCAGGGATTCAACAAATAGGATCAAGGCAAAAATACGGCTAACTAATGAAAGGCTACAGGCTCAAAGGGCTAACTAGTGGCACAATTTATGGAAAGTCTAAAATTCACAAGACTTATCAAAGAAAGCCTATAATCATCTTCTAAACAGAGCAACACTTTTTATTTCGCTTCAATAACATGCAGGGCAAGTTCTAGACTATGATGCAAAACATGAAATATATGCAAGAAATCCTCACCACACATGGCACAAGTCTCAATCAAGATGGATTAATTCTACTCTAGGACAGATAAGATCATGACAAACTACAAAATAAGAATAAGCTATATACAAAGCCACTATCTTGAGCCTAGGTGTCAGAAAGTCTGCTATTTTTTCATTACTCAAGCACTCACAGGAAAGTACTACTCAAGTTCAGGCCCAAATATGCTAGTATCAACCAAGTCAAAAAGGGCCTTTCTTCTCTCTTCTTTACTACTAAAAAAAATTATCCTAAAAATAAAAAAATTACCCGGTTCAAAGGCCCCCCCTCGGGAAAGAACCGAGGCCATAAGAAAACCAAAGGGGGCTGATGATGTATGCCGCTAAAAGAGAAATAGAATCTATAAAAGAAAAATAAAAGAATGAACAAAGAAAGAAAAAAAATCTTTTTAAATTTTTATTAGTTTTTTTTTAATTATATATATAAGGCTAGAAAATAAAAATAAAATCTATAGCATAATCATCCTTGACCTCAAAAATCGGAAGTACCCACCCCACACTTAAAAGTATGCATTGTCCTCGATGCATGTATAGTAGAGAAAAATTAAAACAAGGGTGAGAAATACTCCTTGAGACCCTCTAGGGCCTAGCTAGCAGCATAATCCTCAACATTAAGGGTCGGGATGACCCCACACTTAAGCCCAAATATGCTCCTCAGCTTTCAACTTCGGGTACTCAGACTTCCCCTAATCTGCAAAACAAAAACAAAACAACACGTGACACTATAAAAAAAATAAAAAAAAATCTAAAACTATTACACATTGGGTTGCCTCCCAACAAGCGCCTTAGTTAATGTCGCGACACGACGTGAATCAACTTTATCGCTTTTCTCGCCATTTGGAGCTTATGAACTAGGCACCCAACATTGATTCAAGTTTGTGACCACGAGCAGCGGGGGTGGTAAATAGATGACCACGCCAAGTAAAATATTCTTCATCTTACACTTCTTGGCTTTCAAGTGAGGAATGTTGTTTTGCCTTCTTGAATTTTCAAATTGCAAAATATAAGGCTCTTGAACTTCTTGAATTATGACATCCTCTTTTTCCCCCAGATTGGAGTCAACACCAACCATGATTTTCAGAACAATGGTTGACTCCAATTTATTTTTTTCTTTGGCATTCACAATAAACTCATCTTCATGATTTACCCTTTCATCTTGAGCATTGGGGAGTTCATAATGATTTGCCCATGGAGGATTTTCTTCATCTGTCATCAAACCAAGTTGGAGACTAGTTTCCAAGTATTCTTCCAAGGCTTTTTGATTTTCGTTACCCTTACCTAGCAAGCATTCCATCATGAGTTTGAACTCACCAATTTGGCCATGCTCACAATAAAAATTACTACTAAACAAGTTTTCATGGAAAGATGCCATTGTTATTTTCTAAAAACAAAATAAAACCAAGAAAACAACTATACAGATTTTAACGGGTTCAGTTCAAAGCAAGTTAGATTATTTCCTAAATTAGCCAAAATACGCCAATTGTTCCCTGGCTACTCCGCCAAAATTTGATACGCTCAAATTACACCTTTTAATGGCATAACGCGGACCTTGTCAAATATAGTAACCCAACAAGGTTGGGGTCGAATCCCACAGAGAACAATATGTAGGCAATTTAAGCAGATTAGGAATTATCACTAACAATAGCTAGACCGAACGCATCAATGGTGGTTTTTGATAATGTTTTGATAAGATGCGGAAATATAAATTCTAATCTAGAAAGCAAGTAAATTGATCAATGGCCACAAGAATGGAATAAAGGAAACTACTTCTCAAGTAACGATCCAATATATTTCACGAATTATAAATAATAGCAAGTTTATGTTAGTTAGCCTCGGATAATGACTCTAAATTAACTTCTCCCGAAGATTAACTAGACTACCCAATTGAAGATCCCTCAAGCAATTAAGAGCATTAAGAACACCCGAATATGGCTACAAGTGGTATCGCCTATTCCTAGGCCAATTTCCATTACACGAGGGTTAACGCCCCAAATTCATGTTAATTATTCTATCCCAACCCCGTTCTTCCTCTTCTGAGTTTCAAACAAAGTAAATGGGCAAGTCCTAGGTTAGCTACTCCCTTGAGAAACGTTGAAGAATAAGAATAATTAAAATAACAAGAACTTACTTGATTAAAAATAATGTCGATGAATAAATAATCAAAATAAGAGTATCAATCTCAATTGTCACAAAGAAATTTCCATAAACAATGTTCAAATAAAAGAAAGAATATTTACGTAGGAACTCTAGCCTCCAAACTTGAGTTTTATGCCGAAGATGTCAAAACAATTGTGTCTTATGGATTATTTATAGGTGTAGGAAAAAGCCCCAAATAAAATAACCTAGTCCAAAATAAAATAGGAATAATTCTCTGGCAGTTTTGGACGAATCATGCCTGGGAACGTGACTAAGTTCTCGCGTTAATGACCGCGCCGCCAGCAACGAGTCTGTTTTGCTCCTTTAAATTTTGTTTCCTTTTTTCGGTGGGTGTTAGGTGTAAGCTTCAGTTAATTTTCCTTAGCTGCTCCCCTTTGTCACGTTATTTGCTGTTACTTCTTCAATTGTTGTAAATTGTTTTGCCTCATAAATCATCAATCCATGATATGTCAATCATTGCTCATTAATTCATGTCTCTTCTTGCCTTCTTTTTATTCCTACAGAATAAAATATAATATTAAGCACAAATCAATATAATTAATACTCAAAAGACAATCAAAAGTACTAATATGTGAGGCAACAATGGCTAAATATATGCAAATTTGACCTAACATCAGTAGATACCTCAAAAGGTTTAATTGGCTCGGGTTTCACCCCAATACAACTAGAAACATATGGAGTAATATAAGAGAAAGTAGAACCAGGATCTATCAACGCATACACATCATGGGAAAATATGGATAATGTACCTATAACCACATCCGGGGAGGACTCGAGATCCTGTCGTCCGGCTAAAGCATACACACGGGGCTGAGTGACACCTGAAGCAGATGTTACCCCTCTGCCTCTACCTCTACCTGCTGACATCTGGGCAGTCTGCCCTATCGGGCGCACCGAAGATAAACCCGCTGCTGATCCTGTGGGCTGAACCCACCTCTACCATACCTCGAGGGACAATCCCGCATCAAATGCCCAGTCTGTCCGCAAATATAGCAAGCATCTGTGCCCTGGCGACATGGCCCCGAGTGTAGTTTTCTACACTGGCTACATCGTGGAACTGGTGGTCTCCTCTGGCTATAATCACCCCCAACTAAGAACCCGAAGCTCTCGAACTGTTATACCCCGTACTTTACACGTTCGGACAATTCAAGATGGTTGTGGTAAGTCAAGGGCAAGGCTATATATTTTGATCTTATTTAACACACAAGTTGCGTATGAAAACTTTGATGTGGAAATATGAAGGAAGGCTAAGGGAAAATTCGGAATTGGGAAAATTATTTTTCATGAATTAAAAGACTAGATACAAAAAAAAAAAAAAAAAAAAAAAAAAAAAGGAAGAAAAAAAAGGCGGGCTTAATGAATTGGGCCAAGGGTGGCCGGTCAAGGTGGGATGGGCCAATGCCCAAATAAAGGCTTAATATAACTAGCTAAAAGATGACTAAGTCATCATTTATCATCTCCAACATAAGAACATTCAAGAAGCCTTGAGAAAAAAAAGGGGCCATTCCATTCGGCCAAGAGGAGAAAAAAATTGAACCTTCAACTTTGATCCCAAAAAAAATATTTCTTCTAGTATTCCTACTAATTTGAAGGTCCTCTTTAACGTGGTATAATTGTTGAAGCAAGAATACCTCTTATAGTTGCAAATTCACAACCCTAGCCAAGTGAGAAGTTGAAGGAAAAAGGTAAGAATTAATCTTCTTTTATGTGTTATGGAAGGTTTGTATATGTTATAGTATGTATAAATGAATTAAAATCATGAAAATATGGAAGCTAAGTGGTGGCCGTGTGTATGGTGTTATGGCCGTGTATATGTGTGTGTGTAGGAATAATGATTCAATTATTTTATCTAGTGTTTTGGTTGTTGTTATTGTGGATTCTATGTTGGTAATGAAGGTTTAATGATTCAAGTTGAAATTGTAAGTGTTGGAGAGTTGTGTTAGAAGTTAATATGATTCGAATATAGTCTTCTTGCATTTATGGTAAATAATGTTGTTAGTGTGTGAATTGTTAGTGTAGTTTATGAATTTGGGAGGAAGGAATGCGATGTTGTTATTCATGGTAAGTTGGAAGATTTTAGATTGTGTTGTTGTGGTTAATTTGAGCATAAGTGAAATGCCGTCGAACTGTGTAGAAATGGTTATTGATGTTAGAATGCATTTTGAATTAATTGTTGAAGTTGGAAATATGGTTATTGGTATTGTTGTTGATAGATTTGACCGAGTTGGATTCTCGGGGTTGATTGTGTTTACAGGGGAGGTGCTGCCAAAATTTCTGTAAACAAAGTGTTAGTCTAGGATTGGGCTCTTAAGTGTCCATAGCTAATGTTTGATATCTTTTGACATTGTTGTAGATCTTACGAAAGACAAGACTTAAGTTCGAACTAGCTTAGGAAGCAGACAAGGTATGTAAAGCCTAACCTTTCTTTCTTTTGGCATGTCCTAGCGCTGAGTAAGTTATGATACGTATCTTGGGGTAATTCTATTCTTGATTCCGAGCATGTTAACGATTCTTATTCACTTCTTGAAGATGAGTACCTTTAGTATAGTCGAGCTTATTGTACGATTGAATAACAAGCAAAGTATAGAGAGTTCTCGTTTTCTTTTAAAAGAGTTCTGTAAGTCGTAATGTCCCTAACTTTCGTGGATGGTCTCGGGTTGTCTTGGAAATGTTCGTGGAGGTTTCTATAATGAATAATGTTCCTAACATGATTGTTGCGTTGATTTTCCAAAAATTAGCTTCTGAAACGTTCGTAGGAGGTTCTGTACTTCAAACGCTCATAACTTTCTTATACTAAGTCGGATTGACCCAAAACTTGTTTCTGAGTCTTCAGGCGTCGGTAAGTATACTTATACATCGAGTCTTAAAAGTTGAATTATGTGCATTTAGTTTCCTACTGCTCGGCTCGTGCATATGGTTGTTAGCTTCCTTATACTAACTCGGATTTACTTGAAACGTGTTTGTGGTTTATTAATGGTTTCAAGAAAATTAGTTTTGTACTAAAGGAAACATAAACTTGATTTTCAAAACCACTCAGAAGGGGGTGCGAGATTTTACTATTTAGTTTTTCAAAACCACTCCGAAGGGGGGTGCGAGATTTTGCTACTTCGTTTCATTACGATTCGTGTTACACTCCGTAGCATCATTTCTTTGTATTAATATTCGTGGGTTAAGTTGTGTTGACACCATTAGCATTAGAGGCTATCACTATTATCATCATTATTATTATGTCGGGACCGGCATGCCCGAAGGGGACAGGATAGCCGTATGTCGGAACCGGCATGCCCGAAGGGGCAACCATTATTATTATTATGTCGGAACCGGCATGCCCGAAGGGGCCAGGATAACCGTATGTCGGAACCGGCATGCCCGAAGGGGCGACCATTATTATTATGTTGGGACCGGCATGCCCGAAGGGGCCAGGATAGTCGTATGTCGGAACCGGCGTGCCCGAAGGGGCCATCATCATTATTTCGGGACCGGCATGCCAGAAGGGGCCAGGATAGTCGTATGTCGGAACCGGCATGCCGATGGGGCCATCATTATTATTATGTCGCAAGCGGCTGTCCGAAGGGACTATTGTGTTATTAGCTGGGAGTGGCAGTCCGAAGGGACTATTGGGATACTACATTTATATTGTGTATGCTAGAGTTGCGTAAGGCACTGCAGGGCACGGTTTAAAATGCTATTCCAGGTTACTTCCGGATTGCTTTTAAACTTGTTTTCTGTTATGCGTCTACTTGTTTATGATTCCGTAATGCTTTACATACTTAGTACATACTCCGTACTGACCCCCTTTCTTCGGGGGCTGCGTTTCATGCCAGCAGGTTCAGGGACGCGGCTCGGCGATCCAGCCACCTAGGAGGAGTCAGCACTGGGAGTCGGACAACTCCACTTGCTTCGGAGACTGTTCCCATTTTGGTATAATTTTGTGTATATATTGCAGGTCATACTCTTTAGAAGTCTGCAAACAGCGTGGGTGTCATGGTCACTGTTGGCCTTGTCGGCCATTATTTTGTTGTACAGAAGTGGCGGTAGCCTCGTTGGCTCGCCTTGTCTTATGTCATGTATATGTATATGTATAAATGTGCCTTGGGATGTTTTGAGTTACAGACCGACTTCGGTGTTCTATTTACCGCTTTCAGACTTAGCAAAAAAAAAACTACTGAATGTCGTGTTTGAGAACAGGTAACATAAGTTGGGTTATCAGGCAGGATAAGCTCGGTCACTCGTCATGGCCTTAGGTTGGATCGTGACACGAACTCTGACCCTGTCCTGAAGGAAAGGAGCGATCAAATCTCCTATCTGCAAATTGTGGAGGCGCACTAGTCACTGACTGGCCTGAATGTCGGGAATAAGTCTGCCTCGATCCCCCTCTATAATCGCTACCTGCCCCCATAGATCTCGCCCTCTTGCTTTGCCTTCTATCAATGTCACGATCACCCGTTTGCGGATATCGTTTCCCTTCTAAATTCTGGGCATGGGCTTGTTTTCGGGAAATATCCATCCCTTCTTGCAATGAAGCCGTCAAAAAATCCTTGAACAAATGTGGCCCCAAGCTACTCACAAAGCGATGCACTCTATCTCCCATGTCGGCCACCATAGTCGGAGCATATCTAGCCAAGGAATTAAATTGAAGACTATACTCTCGGGCACTCATGTTTCCTTTTTTCAAATTTAAAAATCTATCCGCTCTAGCTCGGTGGACCTCGGGTGGAAAATAATGGCGGATGAAGGCATCCACGAATTCTTGCCAAACGGGAGGAGGCACATTCTGTTTTCTCGATGCTATCCAATTATTATACCACAATACCGCCACATCTCAGAGTCTATAAGATGGAAACTCCACAGATTCAGTCTCGGAGGCATGGATAATCTTCAGTGTCCTCAACATCTAATCAATGAAACCTTGCGGGTCTTCATCCGGCTTTTACTCGAAAAACTCTGGAGGATTTAAACTCATAAAATCATGGGCTCTGGTACTAGCTAATCGATCACTTAGGCCCGCATTCTGCCGCTGTGCCTGGGCGGCAACCAACTGTGTCAATAAATGAATGGCCTCGGTCACTTGTTAACCCGAAGCACCCAGTGGAGGAATTGGAGCTGAAGCTCCCCCTTGTTCTTCCACATTAGGCAGGGTGGAGAAAGTATTAGATGGAGCCTCAGTTTGTGACTCGCCCTCTTCCGCATTCATTGGCGGCTCTTTTTCTACCCGCCTCTTTGTCGTAGTCTTTCCTTTTTGGGCGGCTGTAGCTTTTCCTTTTGGCGGCATTTCTGAAATCACAACACACTATTAGGGAGGATAAAATCTTATACACGGCTCTATCGCACGATCTCATAAGAAGAAAGATGGTCATTTTTCCTAAATACCCTGTAGCCTCCTGTTTATTAGTGTGGAGTGCAACACAGCATAAACAAGACTCTACTAGACACGGCTTGGAGGCACTTACCAGGACTGAACTGCTCTGATACAAATTTTGTCACGACTCGACTAGGGGCCGTGACGGGTACCTGGGGCTAACCACCGAGCACCACTCGTTCTATTACTCATCATACTCATTTAACGCTCTTTTATCAATTTATCCTCAAATCATAAAAAAATCATATTTCATTTGGGGAACATAAATACTTTTATATACAAAAGCCTCTTGGCTATCAAAATGATAATATACACATATACACGTATATATGCAGTAGTGACCTTGTGAGACCATATAACCCACACTGCGCATCTACGAGCCTCTACTGGAGTGCTAGACATAAAGACGGGACAGGACCCCGTCGTGCCCAAAATATGGATATATACACAAAAGAATGATCAAGCACCTCCGGAACAATGGAGTGCTCTCAATCAGCCAACAACTCCTACGAGTCTGGGTCATGCTCACCTCCCTGTCTACCTGTGGGCATGAACACAACGTCCAAAGAAATCGGACGTTAGTAAGAACATTTTACTGAGTATGTAAGACATGAATGAAATAAGTATAGTAGAAGAATCATAAACCACAGGAGAAAGATATAACCTGCATGAGTTCTATAGATGAGTACATTTCATACATATATTGTATATTTACATAATCGTAGAATATGTATCATCATAGCACATATGTCATCACATCATCATCATCATCGTTAACCCGCGTCCGGGTAACCATCATACGCTGCCCACTAGTTGTGTCATGTCCGGCCCTCTAGGCACGGTGTAATCATAGCTGACATGTCCGGCCATTTAGGCACGGTGGAATCATAAGCAGCCCGCATTAGCGGTGACATGTCCGGCCCTCTAGGCACGATGGAATCACAGCATCATATAATCATTCATAACTTAACATTTTCATACCTCGCATAAATATACCATAAACTTACATTATTGATCATTTCATAAACATATCATGACTTAGCATCATTATACATTTAGAGTTTAAGACATACATTAGGATTTGAAGGTAACTACGGCTATGTGGGGGTGACATAAGGTCATGAACCCCCGATTATATTATGGAGTAATCATCCACATCATATCTCACCTTGAAGGAGCTAACAATTTAAGGTGAGTGTACGCAAGGAGAAACATCGGTGAAAACATACTTAGGATTATTAGCTTCATGAACACCTGTTATTATACTAGGATTTCTCGTACTTCTATTCATCATCATCCATATCATGCTCGCGTCATATTTCCTTTCTTAATTACGTGCGTATGTAGCTTCGTACATTCGTGGACTCATAGTCTCCATCGTATAGGAGAATTATGGAAAATTTGAAAGATTCATGCCTTAGAAAGAAGGGATTGGTCCTACATACCTTTTTGTCTAGCTACTCTATCGCTTGGACACTCCTTTTCAATATTCAGGTCTCTACCTTGAAGAGACTTTGCATTAACATTAGCTAAGCGATTATAAGAACGTGCTTACTAAGGCTAAAGAAAATTGGGCAGCATTCCCTTTGTCTATATGACTTCCTCCATATTCCATATCAACTCCCAAACATCCGTAACATCATTCATAATATCATAAATAACAATCATCATTTATCTACATTATCCTCATTTCACAATTTCACTTCAATTTCCCCATAATCATGTTCATAATTCACTATTACGTTCTTGCACATATAATGCTCATTCCATGTTCTAAATATCATTCATAATCTACTTACAATCACCACATATCCATATTCATGGTTCATTTCAAACTACTACTCAATAATAGCACTATTCCCACAATTATGACCCACTTCATATGTTCTTCTACAATCCAAGTGTTTCAACTTCTCAATATCTTAAACATCATGAAAACATCATAAAACTTACCTTAGATATTGTAGGAATAAGCCTTGAGTTGAAATACTTCACTTGAACAAAACTCTAGTTCCAGCTTCCACGAGATTTCTTAGCTTAGATGAACTTTAATGTGTTTCCCACACTTAGTTTTGCTGATTTGATGAAGTTGATCATCAATTTCTCATGAGTTCTTGTATATGAAATGTGTGGAAGTTTCTAGAGAAGTCTTGAGTTGTGGAGAATGAAAAATGAGAAATGAAATAAATGAACTTGGGTCTCTTACTTAAAACTTGAAATATGTCCCGACGTCGTTATACAGACAATTATACGGTCCGTATAATTGACCGTAAAACTGCTCCAGTGACCATCCATTCTTTATGAATTTTACGGCACATTATACGGGCCGTATAATTTTATACGGTCCGTATAATTGACCGTGATCACCACCTCAACAACTTCATTCTGTGTCACTCCTACGATCCATTATACGGGCTGTATAACATTATACGGTCCGTATAATCGACCGTATAACCTATCTTCTCACTTATCTTTTTCTTGTCACTTCATTTGATCTCCAATCCATAGGGAACCTTCTTAGCACTTATTTAGCACTTCACTAACAATCTAAGGGTCGTTATAACCCCTCTCCAAAACGTCTTTAAACTCTTATTAGTTCGATACTCGAAATTCTTGCCCGACACACAACATATAACCTGTTTCTCTTAACAACTTTCTTCCCTTACCTTAAATATCTTTTGAAATCTCGATTAGGGTCATCAAATGTAATTTCTTACTGATCAAAACATCGTACACGTCATACCCTTCGTTGGCTTATTCACTGTACGCTGATGGGAAATTTTCCGAGGTGTAACAATTAATCATATATCTTTCATTATTAGTGTTGAATCCTTAAATCTAAGAGTTAGTGTTTATACCCAAAATAGGGGGTTTTGCTTGAAATTTGAAATTAGGTGAATTCTTGAGTTAATTTAGCAATTAGTTGTTGGGTTTTGATCACCTAGTGCTTAATTTGAAATTTACTCTCGAATTTCCCATTTTGACCTTGCGGTCCCGTTTCCTCAAATTTTAGGGTTGGTTTTGACCTAGTTTAAATGATAGCAATGTAGGTATCATTCTTCATGATTTCTAATATAGATTTTGAATATGCCTAGACTTCTTTGATCTTGAGGCTCAGCGAAAGGGCAAAGTGAAGGAATGATTGTTGGTGTTTGTTGTTCGGTCATCCAAGTAGGTTATGGCTTACCCTTAGTGAGACTTCGTGTAGCTAATCATATATTTAGATTATATTATCGGAGAAATCATGTAAACCTTCGGGTATGAAGTTGGTTTGGATATTGCCTTAGGTTGGGCCCTGTTGTGTGATTGGGGCTAGCCACCCCATTGTGTTGTGACGTGATTGTTCTATTGTGTTGGTTTGATGTCACGTATTGTTAGTAGATATTGGGAACTGTTGTTCCATCTTGATTGTGATATGGTAGTACCGTATGACTTGTGTGGTCTTTCATGATATTGTTGACGTACCAATGTTGGTATTTATGGTATTGATCTGATCGTTGATATTGATATGAGGATAGAGTTCCGTATGACCTGTGTAGTCTATCATGATATTGTTAGCGTACCCATGCTTTTACTTGAGATATTGATTTGATTATTGATATTGACACATACATTGCACGCATTCTCATTCTTTATGATATACTGTTGATACTTGATGAAATACTGTGGTAAGCTAGCTCGATTTTTAAATGAGAGCGATGCGAGAGTTCGATTTTCGATGTTAGTCCTGAAATCATGGATTGTGTGAGTGCATGGACTCTGCGGGTCCCCTAGGGTGGTGCCGATGAGAACCCCCCGTGGGCAAAGATTCGGGGTCTCCTCTATCTGTTGGGCAAAGATCCAGGACGAGTGGCACTTAGACTTCACGAGCCACCTTGGGTTGTGCTATCGAGACGTGGAGGTATTCCGTCCAGAGTACATATGTACACAGCATTGCAATACATCATGGCTTATATTAAGATGGTTTTGTCCTTTACTTGTGACGTTAGTTTCGAATCGAATCTATTGAGACTTGGCATATTTGGGTTTAGGTACTCTACTTAGGCGATGTTACACCTCGAAATTTTTTCCGTTAATGCACAGTGAATAGACTAACGAAGAGCACGAGCATACGGTATTTCAATAAGTAAGAAATGACATTTGATGACCCTAATTAAGATTTCAAAGATGTTCGAGGTAGGGGAAGAAAGATTGCTAAGAGAAGGCAAGGCATATAATAGGTATCAAAAAGGAATTTCGAGCAACAAGTTAACGATGATTTATTAATGCTTTGGAGAAGTGTTATAACGTCCTTTAGATTGTTAATGAGGTGATAAACATGTGCTAAGAAGGTTCCATAAGGATTGGAGATCAAACAAGACGACGAGAACGAACTTCGGAAAACTGGGCATTACACGGCCAAACATACTGGCCATATAAAACATACGGGGCCGTATGTTCCACCGTATAATAAGCCCAGATTAGCACCCCTCTCTGGACCAAATCTACGGCCAGACATACGGTCAGTATAATTTATACGGACCGTATATTGGTTCGTAGAAACTGGTCGGGACAGATTTGTGTTATTAATAAGGGATCAAGTCTCATTTTATTTCATTTCCCTTTCACACCCCTTCTCTCTAAAACATCTCTCTACACTTCTCCCATAAGAGTTCAAGAGATATTAGTGATCAACAACATCAACTAAGTGAATCAAGCGTAAGAAACCCACTAAAGTTAATCCAAGGCAAGGAATCCAAGTGAAGGTGAAACTAGGGTTTTGCTCAAGTGAGGTGTTTCCATCCAAGGTCCATCCCTACACCATCTAAGGTAATATTTATGGTATTTCCATGTTGTTTAAGGTATTTGAAAGTTGAAACACTTGGATTGTAGAAGAATATAGAAAATGGGTCTTGAATGTAGGAATAGTGTCATCTTTGAGTAATAGTTTGGATTGAGTAATGATTCGTGATATGATATGATTATAATCATGTTATAAATGATGTTAAGAACATGGTATAGACATTGTATATGAACGAATGAAATCGTGTGCTATGACCATGGATATGGATGACTTGAAGTGAATTCAGAAATATGGATAATGTATGTGAATGAAGACTATTGTTATGATATTGTAAATGTTGTCATAGATGTTGGGAGTTGAGGTATGATATGGAGGAAGTTGTATAAACAAAGGAGATGTTGTCTAGTTTTCTCTAGCTTTAGTCATGTATGCTAAGTTATCGATTTCTAATGATAGTATAACTCTAATGAAGGTAGAAACGTGAGCATTGAAGGAGAACGTGCAAGTGATAGGATACTTGAACGGAAAGGTATGTAAGGCTAACCCTTCTTTCATAAGGCATGGTTCTTTGGCCAAATATCTATTCTTCTATGAGCCTATGATG